>NC_047052.1:6417500-7017500 GCF_011762595.2 Tursiops truncatus
GGCTCAGTAGTTGTGGCTCACGGGCTCTAGAGCGCAGCCCCAGTAGTTGTGGCGCACGGGCTTAGTTGCTCCGCGGTATGTGGGATCTTCCTAAACCAGGGCTCGAACCCATATCTTCTGCATTGGCAGGCTGATTCTTAACTACTGCACCACCAGGGAAGTCCCCATATTGTACAGTTTTTAAATGATTCCATTCTCCTGGTAAAACAGTTCAATAGCTTCACAGGAACTTTCAAAATCCTACTGACTTAACATATGGCCTTTAAGATCTGGCCCCAGGTTGCCTCTCCAGACTTGTCACTTACACAATAGCCATCGTTCAAACACCCTTCCATCTGAATTAAATTCTCCTTCATTACTCCTGCCCCTTTCCCTTTTTTGTCTGGTATATACTTAATTCATCTTGAGGTCTCAGCTTAGGTGTCACTTCCCCAAGGAAGGCTCTCCAAGCTCCTCAAATCCAGATTAGGTTTCCTGCCATAAGACTTATCCCTGACAGTATTTAAGACCTATATCCTTGTCTGTGGCATACCATCAGGGATGGGGTATTTTCCCCACCACCTACCAAAGGGCCAGGAACATAAGAAATGCTTAAAAATATTTGTTAAAGAATGAAAAAGGCAGAAGGCAGAAAAAATAGGAGTCTATGACTGTTAGTCATAAAGTAGTAAGATTTAGTAGTAAGAGGGAACACATTTTGTGAGAAAGGGAGATTTGATATTGTATGTCAGTTTCCCAACAGATGCTCCTTATTTGTCCTCCATGGCTGTGTCAACAGAACTCTCCTCCTTTCTGCCTTAAATAGATACTTAACCTTGGCTTTGCTTTTTTGGCTTGTAAAATGATTATCTCTTCTTTGGCTATAGCACCCAATTTCTCTTTAAAGAATTACCCTCGGGCTTCCCTGGTGGCGCAGTGGTTGAGAGTCCGCCTGCTGATGCAGGGGACACGGGTTCGTGCCCTGGTCTGGGAAGATCCCACATGCCGCGGAGCGGCTGGGCCCGTGAGCCATGGCCGCTGAGCCCGCGCGTCCAGAGCCTGCGCTCCGCAATGGGAGAAGCCACAACAGTGAGAGGCCCACGCACCACAAAAAAAAAAAAAAAAAAGAAGAATTACCCTCCCCCATTCTGTATAGTCCTAAAGGGACTATAAATCAGGTCTTGACCTCTTTTAGCTAAGACTCAATGAGATTCTCTCCTTGACTTTGAAAAATTGAGTGTCCTAAGAGCAATCACCTGATGCTCATCATTCCTACAGTGGCACTTAGTTCCTGCTTCCTAGATACCTGGGCTGCCCTGGTTTCTGTGCTTTTAACTTGTCCTTGTTCTCAAATCTTATTATGAACTAGTAGAAATGTCCTTCTAATAAATCACCATTTTATTCAATAAGCCATTGTCAATTTCTGGTACTTGCAAAAAACAAAAGAACAAAAGCTAACAGGAAAAGAGAAAAAGAAAGAAGAAAGGGGAAAGGGAGGGGGAAGGGAGGGAGGGAAGAGAAAGAAGAAAAAGAAATGCAAGATATATATATAATTTTAAATTTTCTAGCAGGCTCATTAAAAAAAGAAACATGAAATTAATTGTAATGCTAGGTTTTATTTAGACCAATACATCCAAACTCAATATTTCAACATGTAGTCAATATGAAAACTATAAATATTTTACTTTTTTCAAGTCTTTGAAATGTGGTATATATTTTACACTTACAGCCCATCTCAATGCAAACAATAAATTTGCAAAGGCTGAAGTGAAATGCAGTCCTTTCAAAACAATGAAATGTGTATAACAGGAAAATATTTTACACTGCTATAGTTTTTAAATTTAACTAAATTTAAATATTCTGTTACTCAGTCACATTAGCCACCTTTCAAGTGCTCAGTAGCAACATATGACTAGGCTTACTGTACTGGGC
This sequence comes from Tursiops truncatus, assembly GCF_011762595.2. Taxonomy (NCBI): domain Eukaryota; kingdom Metazoa; phylum Chordata; class Mammalia; order Artiodactyla; family Delphinidae; genus Tursiops; species Tursiops truncatus. The sequence goes on from NC_047052.1 coordinate 6,419,412, forward strand.
TGCACAGCCTTAGACATGATCAGCTCCAAGAGTAAAGACACTCAGGGGATGTGTTCTTGTTGGATCTAGTAACTGGAAGGAATTGGAGGTTCTCACACTTCCAACAAATTCCATTATGAAAGGATTCAGAATTGTGTGAAGACCTATGAAAATATCTCTTCCCCCAAAATGATGTTTCCTTGGCTGTGTAACTAAAACAGGTTAACACATTATTGAGTGTGAAACCAATCCTCTGTATTCTACAATTCAACAGCATAGAGAGATCAAGGAGTTATCTTCCCTGTCTGGGAGTTTAATTCAAAGTTAAGATTACATTATTACTTTTAAATCACTTCTCATTTATTACATTTTGATGGGTAGAAAGAGACTTTGGGGACTAGCTTTAATTATAAGTATTTTCTATGTCAAATAAAAATGTAGAATTTTAAAGTTTGAAGAATTTGACCTTCATCCCTCAGACAATAATAGTCATTGTAAATTGTGAAGTAGGTCAGTGGCCATGATGAGGCCAATGTTTCAGGAAAAGGAATCAGAATCCAGTGTGAAAGTAGACTGGTAACAACAGAGGTCCAGAGGGAAGGTCTGGAGCTTCTAGCATCCTTAGCTGGTGTACATATGCTCTTACTTCTGTCAAGAATTGTTTTCCTCTTAAGCTGATAAGACATGTGCCTATCCTTCAAGATCATATTCATCGTCAGCTCTGTTTCCCAGATGCAGACTACAGAATGGATCCCTTCTTCATCTTTGCTCCCACAGAACCTCTTTCAAAATCCTGAACAGAAGTCAAATTCACAGAGGCAGGAAGGGGTATAGTGGTTACCAGGGGAGGAGGGCATGAGGAGTTATCGTTCAATGGGTAGAGTTTCAGTTTTGCAAGATGAAAAGTTTTCTGTGGATATATGGGAGTTACGGAGGCACAAAACTAAATGATTGGAAGGCCTTTCCCCAGGCTAACTCCTCTCCTTTCAGATCTCAACTTAAATGTCCCACTTTTAAGAGTCCTTCCCTTTTCCAGGCCAGAATGGTTTAGGTGCCCTTGCTATACCCTCTCATGAGCCCCATACTTTTCATGTAGGGCTCTTATTATAACTGTAATCAATACCTAATTTTGTGTCATATTAGTTTGCTAGGGCTCCCATAACAAAACAGTTATGACCAGGTGGCTTAAACCAGAAAACTTTATTTTCTCACTGTTCTGGAGGCTGGAAGTTCAAGATGAAGGCATAGGCAGGTTTGGTTTCTTCTGAGGCCTCTCTCCTTGGCTTTCAAATGGCCACCTTCTCACTGTGTCTTTCCCCCTGTACATGTGCATTCCTGGTATCTCCCTGTGTGTTCAAATTTCTTCTTATAAGGACACCAGTCAGATTACATTGGGACCCACTCTAAGGGCAGTGGCCTCACTTTAACTTAATCACCTCTTTACAGGTCCTGTTTCCAAATACAGCCACATTCTGAAACAAAATTCTGATGAATTTTGGAGGGACACAATTCAACCCATAACATGGGATCACCTCTATTGTTCCCACTCGGTAAACTCTATGACAACTCATCTCGTTCTCATTTCGGGACCTTTACAGTCGCTATTCCCTCTTCTTGGTACACTCTACCTCCAACCCTTCATCCAACAGGTTTTTCTCAGCTTTCAAGCCTTGGCAATATCATCTGACAAGAGCCATCCCAGATCACCTTAACTAATGTAACCCTACAAGTCACTCTATCACATCATCATTTTCTTTCTGCCATGGCACTCAGCAGAATGTCAGCTCCAGGAAAGGGAGGTCATGTGTTTTTACGCACTAGTGTAGCTCAGAGATTAGCCCAGTGTTTCACACGCACATGTGAATGAGTAAGTTTCTATAACCACTTACCACATTATCATGACTTTCTAAGAAAACCTGCCAGGGCATGGCCATGTTTTATTCATGTGTCAGCTCTCTGGTCAACCTCAGCTCTAACACTTACTAGCTGTGTAAACTCTGGTAAGTCCCTTAACCTCTCTGGGCCTCAGGTTCCCAAACGAATACCTTCTTCAGAGTTCTTATAAGGATTAAATAAAATAATACACGTGGGACACCCAGCATAAGAATTCGGCATACAGTGCACGCTATCAGCGGAAAAGCTACTAGGCTGGGTGTTTTCCAAAGTGTGGCAGCTGTGAACGGCGTGAGAACTGTCTTTAGGTGATACACGGAGCATTAAAAGTATCAACTTGGCAACGTTCTTTTAATTCCTCGGATTAAAACAAGGTCATGTTCTCATGCTCATATGTCTTTGACATCTACCTCTTCCTATTCTTCCTCGTTGACAGATCATTCAGGTTCAGAGACGCACACACCAGTTAACAGGTGGATTTAACACTGTTTGTAAGGGCCATTCTGCGGCCAGGCCGCCTGGGTTCATCCCCCACCTCCCTCCCTCTGGCTTTGGGCTAGTTCTGGAACCTGCCTGTACCTCAGTTTACTCAACTGTAACAAGGGGATAATGACCGCCCCATAGGGTTATCGAGGATATAAAATGAACTTATGACACGTACAGTGATGCAGAACATAGAAAGCCCGCCAGCCACGTTAGAAACACGTGAAAGAAACGGTCGGGGGGCGGGGGGGCGACGGCTGCTGTGGCAACTATCTCAAAGGTCTCACCAGGGTGACTGGGTCGGCGAGGCAGGACTGGGTCCGTGAGGCGGGCGGCGCTCAGCCGGTGCTTGGCCTGAGGGGCCCGGTCGAAGCCCTCGGGGAAGGCCGACAGCGGCCAGGACTCCGGCCTTCTGTGGCTGCGGCCTCTTTGGGGTCTCCCTCCCGGCGTCAAGTCGCTGTCACTCCTGCTTTGGCGGCCGCGCCTCTCCCCTGAGCTTCTTCACTAGGCGAGCGCTCCCTGAGGCGACGTGCGAAAAGCGCGCGCCAAGCTGAAGCGCGAAAAACGGGGGCGGAGCCACGGGGCGGCACGACGCGATGTACGTAAGCAGGCGCTGACGCGCACGCAGCATCGCGCATGCGCGGCGGACCTAGTGGCGGCCCGGGGCCGCAGCGGTGCTCGGTATGGCGGCCGAACGCAAAACTAAGTTGTCCAAGAACCTGCTGCGCATGAAGGTGCGGGGACGCGAGGGATGCGGGTCGGGCGGCGGGAGTACCCGGTCTTCCAGACCTGGCTAGAGCCGAGGCGGCGGGCGTATGGGGGCATTCGAGAGGCCCCGGAGGACCTCCAGCTCTCGCGGTCGTCCATTCACTTAGCGCCTGCTCTGAGTTAGGCACTGGGAACCGGATTATAAATCCGTTGGATTCTCTTTTAAAGCCCGCGGCCGGATAGGAGAGACGCCTAAGCAGGCAGTTTAGGATGCAGTGTACTAAGTGCAGTGATGCTAGAGTCGCCGGAAGCCCCTGGAACTTACTTGGGCTTCTGAGGGAAATGGCGTCTAGTAGAGAGTGAAGGGTAGGTGGGAGGGTTGGGTACCTAGCGGCAGAGACTGTGGGGAAAGCGAGTTCAGAAGTCTGAGAGGCAAAACCCCAAAAAGCCGTTATTTCCAAGAACTAGAGGTCATTCAGTATGTCTGGAAGGCAAGTAGCAAGAAATGGGCCCGGAAAAGGAGACAGTAATCACAAGATGCAAGAAATTTTAGGCCAGGTTAAGGATTTTTTTCTTTGTCTTGTGAGCATTGGGAAGCAGTTGCGCACCGGGGAAAGTATCATGAGCTGTGCTTTTTACTTTTCATCGTTACTTTAACTGTCCAGTGGAGAATACATTGGTGAAAGAAAGACCCGACAAGGGACCAAACTGCAGTCATAACGACCAGCTAGAACTAATGATCTGGGTGAGGGGTTTCAGGTGATGGTGGGAATGGAGAGAATTTTAACAGTTGAGGTGAAAGTGAATTATGTCACCCAACTTGAAAGAAAAGTGATTTTCAGATTTGAAATTGAATCAGTTTAACCAAATAGTTTCAGGGTTGTGTGGGGGAAGACAAGGGTGTATGAAATGAATACAGGAATTAAAACAAGAGAAACACCCAAGCCTTAAAACTTAATAGTAGTGGCAAACATACTATGTGGTAGACATTCAGTGCTTTGCATATTATAACGTGTGAAATCCACGTAATAACCCTTTGCGGTGGGCACGATTATTATCCCTCTCTTACAGCTGAGGCACCTGAAACAAGAAGTAGGTAACTTGCCCAAAGTTACACAGCAATAAAGAGTATTGGCAGGACTTAAACTCAGGCAGTCTGGCTTCAAAGCCCCTGCTCTTAATTACTATCTGTACTGCTTGTTGCTGAACACCACTCATAGATGCAGACTGTTAGCTGTCATGTTTACAGAATAATGGAATTTCCAGTGAAGGGAAGCAAGGCATGAGTAATGTTTTGAAAGACTGGAGAGTAAATGTTGCGTGTGCAAGACATGAATGGAGATGCGCTAGGGTGTAACTAGGGATGAATAGGGAGAGTGAGGGTGCAGGGTAAATCATAGCATAATTTATCATTTCTAAAGTACTTCTTTCAAGCATATTAGCAACATTTGAATCATTACTGAACAGAGTTTTTATTTTTGCTTATGGTTTGTAACATCATGTAAGTTTCAGAGAAGTGGACTGGCAAAGCAGACATTGACAAGATTTTAGCAGTTGTTTTAGCTCTTGGAATAAGTCAAGTGAAGATGTGCTGGGTAATTAGGGCTCAGAACAACTATCTGACTCTTCAATTAGGAAGGAAGAAGTTAACTTAAAAAAATTATCCACCCCTACTTGAGTGATTGGGGAAGACACAACTGGACATTGGAAGCAAAAGAGAGAGAAAAAAATTACACAGGTTCTCTCTGTGGGTTAGCAACTTCAGTCATTGATGAGAAAGAACTTACTGGCAGGATACCAGCAGACACGGTGTATACAGATAGAGTGGGGTATCCTTTGAGAAGCAATGGAGCCGCTGCTTTCGGTTTCCTTATCTAGCATAGCTGTTCAGCCAGAGCTAATTGTAGAGTAAGAATGAGAGAGTTGAGGATTTAATGTTGACTCATTTGTTTTCTAGCGTACTCGAATTCCTCTGTCTTGGTCAGCTATTGGGGGCTGGAGGGTGATCCTGAGCAGAAGTAGAAAGTAAAGGGGGTAGGTGGAAGGGCTGTCAGTATGATGGAACGGTTGTAGAGAGGGTACTTACTTGTGATTTTAGCTCTTTTGGACTCTTAAGACAGAAATTAGTGAATTTTTTCTGTAAAGAGACTTTAGTCTTGTGGGCCAAACGGCCACTGTTACAACTACTCAGCTCTTCCATTGTGGCTCAGAGGCAAATGAATATGACCTTGTTCTAGTAAAGCTTTATTTACAACAATATACATCCAGCCTAAGGACTGTACTAGTTTGTGAGACCTGCCGTAGGCCGTCAGTTGTGAGTAAAGTTAAATCACTATCTTTAGAGTATGTTCTTAGATGCTGTAGAGTCAGGAGAATTGGGCAGTTTCTTGATTCATATTCACAGGATGATCTGTCCTTTCCATGTGTACAGAATGTGTATGTGTGTGTGTGTGTGTATTTTGTATACCATAAATAATATCTACCTGACTAAAATTAGGAGGTAAAAGGGCAGTTGGGCAGGACTGATGAGTTTCACCACCAAGAGTATAAGTGATGAAATGAAGCATCTAGGTTTAAAGAGAGCCATCCAAGAAAGGGAGTCTGGAAAAATAAGACAAGTCTAGACTCACGTTCAGAGAAAATTTATTGAGTTCCTCTCAGGTACCAAGTACTGCCTGAGTACCAGTAATACAAGATGAACAAAAGACATGGTCTACTATTCATAATTTTAGTCTTTTGGGAGGCACAGAAAAAGCATAATGAGCCAGTGTTCATAAGGCTGTCTTAGAAGTAGGGAAAGGTATTCTTTTATGGGAACAGACCTGAGAAGAGCTTGGCCAGAAAAGTCAGGGAAGGCCCAAAGGACACATGCTCTGGGCCTTCCCAGAGAAATATTTTGCCAGGCAGAAAATTGAAGCATGATGTTGAGTAGCAGAGGCAGAGGAGTGGGAAGTACAGGGTATGCATTACAGAAATTGCCAATTCTTCTTTTCTATGGTGAGGCTATAGACACAGAGGTGATAGGATGAGGACTACAAAACACTTTAGATAGATTGCAAACATTTCTTTTATGTTTATTTAAAATAATGATAGATTCACAAGAAGTTGCAAAAAATGTAGAGAGATGCTGTGCACACTTCACCTCCCTGTCTTATATTGCTAGAGTACAGTGCAAAGCCAGGAAATGGACAGTGGTACAATCCACAGAGCCTGCTCAGATTTCACTGTTTTACATGCACTCCTTCATGTGTGGGGGCAGGTGTATGTGAGCGTGTTTATCGTGTGTAGATTCATGTAACCATTACCACATTCAGGATACAGAATTGTTCCGTCACCACCAAGTTCCCTTGAGCGACCCCTTTGTAGCCACGCCCACTCCCTTCTATCATGCCTAACCTCTGACAACCACAGATCTGTTCCCCATTCCTATAACTGTGTGACTTCAAAGATGTTGTATAAATGTAATCATTACAATGTGTAACCTTTTGAGATTGACATTTTTCACTCAGCGTAATTCTCTTGAGATCCTTCTAGGTTATTGAGTCAATCAGTAGTTCCTTTTTATTGCTGAGTAATATTCTGTGCTATGGATGTACCATATACTTAACCATTCACCTCTTGAAGAGTATTTTGGTTGTTTCCAGTTTGGGGCTGTTGCATATAGAGTGCTGTGAATATTCTTGTATAACTTTTTGAGTGAATGTAAGTTTTCATTCCCTGGGATAAATGCCCAAGAGGACAGTTGCTGGGTTCTATGGTAAGTGGATGTTTACTTGTGTAAGAAATTGTCAAGCTATTTTCCACAGAGGTTATACCATTTTACTTTCCCACCAGCAGTGTAGGAGTGATCAGTTTCTCTACATCATCATCAGAACTTGATGTTATCACTGTATTTGTGAACATTTTTCAAGTCTTGTCATTTCATTTTGTAGCCATTGGTAAAGCCCTTATGCCTAAAAATGCTTGTGTTTTTGGAAGAGCTGGAGTAGAGGGGAAAGTAATATGGAGCCTGGATAAGGGAAATAAATGGGGATTAATGGAACCCAGTGGAACCCTAGACCTAACTTCTGGGGTGCTCCTGGATGTTTTCTGAATTTATTTTTTCCCATATTGATACTTCATCATTTTGCTGCAGTTAACTTCTTGGTTTGTTCGTCTGTCTCCTGAGGAAATATAGTTATTGTTTGTGCTAGGAAGAGACTAACAGCAGGACTGGCCTGTTTTGAGTTGAGCTTCTGCAGATTTTAGAATAAAGTGCAGCCGTACAGTTGATGAGCGTTTCAGAAGATAGATGTAAGTGAAGAGCAGTGGGGTTACAGATACAGCTTTGCGGCCATCTGTGTTCACAGAGCCCTTACAATGCATCATTCGTCATGCTGGTACTGATGGAGATGATCCAAACACAGTCCCTGCCCTGAAGGTCTTCAGAAAAAACAGATACTCAAGAAATTAAAATGTCCTGAGACTAGTTGAAGCTGCCATGGGAAGCTTCTAGGAGAGAGATGCTGATTTCGCCTGCAGCTGTCAGGGACGATTTTACAGAGATGGAGTAGCCTTACCTATGTCAGAGTAGCCTTACCTATGTCAGTTGGCCAGGTGGAAGAACTTGAGAAGGGCATTACAAATCCAGGTCAGCAGGTGCAAAGGCCGATGGGCTTCCCAGGTCAGAGAGATGTTAGGATAGTACTGAGCATCCTCTCCTTTGTGCCCCCCTCACTTTCTGTCTCAACCTGCCTGTCCTGCTCTGTGGATCAGTCTTTTTGTCTTAGCCCTTGCTCACTGGCTATTATGTAAAACTGAAATATTTAACATGATACTTATTGAATACAGTTGGGGGTTTTGCCTGTTTTATTAAATTAGAAAAACTAAAATGTGGCAAAGCTCTTTTAAAGTCTTCTAAAGGAAGTACACATGTTGCTTTTTATGTGCTCTAGCAGGCTCCCTCCTGAAGTGGTGTAGTCAAGGGCAGGGCTAAGCTGCTTGGTCACCCCACCCCCACCCATGAGACAGGATTTCCAGAGAAATGAGGGAGGGCAGGTTGAGTTTTCCTCAACTGTAAGCTGGGAAAAATAGTTGCTGACACTGATTTTGTTTCGTTTTGACAGTTCATGCAAAGGGGACTGGACTCAGAAACCAAGAAACAACTAGAAGAGGAAGAAAAGAAAATCATTAGTGAAGAGCACTGGTACTTGGATTTGCCCGAGCTTAAAGAGAAAGAGTAGGTTTTTTATGACACTTTGGGCATTCAAAGGGAAATCCCTGTAAATGTGACTGATCATTGCATGACATAAAACCCATGAAATAGTATCTATTCAGTTTCTTGAACTAGACTTGCAAATTTTTTAAAATTATTAAGTCTGTAAGAGTTCTGGTTTGATTTATACATTTTTATTGGTCCTCGGCCATCATTTATAACACCGTTCTTTTTTTTTACATTGAATAAAGGAATCCAGCCTGTATATCTCTGGTAATAACTGGAGACCTTTTATGAGAATCAGTAATGTGCTCTGTATCATATTAAGTTCTGAAGATTAGATGTGTTCTTCAAGCCTCTCCAGTTTTGTTTCAGTAACAGAGTTCTCCATTAGGCTGAGCTTTGTAAAGGCAGGTCAAGAATGTTTTGTTTATTTTCTTTTTTTTAATTTTTGCTATTAATACCAGTCATCTTAGCTAAGATTAATTGAGTCTATAGTGTGTTCTAGGAACTTGGTTAAGCACTTTACATCTCTTAATTATTTAATCCTCATAGCAAACTTGAGAGCTGGCTACTATCATTCCATCCATTTTATAGTTGATGAAACTGAAGCTTAAGGGAGGGTAACTAGACCAAGGTCACCAGCTAGTCGTTACTGAAGCTTGATAACACACTAGATCATTTCTCTTCCACCTCTAAGCTTGGTTGATGCATGATAAATTTTGAATGAAGGAGTGAAGGATTCACATCGTCAATTAATTTTTCTAAATTCTTCTGGAAGCTACTTATCATTTCTCCTTGATGCTTTTCTTACCTTGGTAACATCTGTGGTGTGGCAGTTTTATTCAAATTTTGTCAAATGACTGAAGATGCTGCTTATTGTCTCCAGGCCCATTTATGTCTTTCCTTTCCATACCTTGTAATTTATTTTCTTTTTAACACATTGTTTTCCATGGTTCATTTGGTGGGCTTTTTCTGAATCTTTTCTGGAAGGTTAGACATGCTTCTCTAAAGATAGAAAGTACATCCCACCGGGAGGGATGGAAGGAAGGTACTTTGTTTTCTCTGCTTGCTTCTCAGCTTGCTTTTCTCTTGCTTCTCAGAGGAAGCAAGATGTTAGTGAGGAAGGCGAAGATGATGCTGAAGATGGTATGGATTTGGGAGCAGGGGCTGGTAGGAAGGGACCGTTACTGGTAAGGAGCTATGATTTAATTTTATGCCTTGGCTAAACTTGCTCGAAGTTTTGCCACATGTTTTGTTACTTGGCTTTTATTGAAAAGCAAGACAGTTTGTATCCTGTTTTCAGTATTGTTTTTTTTCCCCCAACACAGCATGTTAGTCCCAGAAAAATGACCTCTAGATTCCTTTCCTAGGGAGGTAGGTGTCTCAGTCTGTTCAGGTACTATAACAAAATACCACAGGCTGGGAAGCTCATGAACAACAGAAATTTATTTCTCACAGTTCTGGAGGCTGGAATTTTAAGATCAGGATACCAGCATGGTCATGTTTTGATGATGGCCCTCTTCCTGGTTCATAGCCAGCGCCTTCTTGCTGTGTCCTCACCTGGTGGAAGTAGCTAGGGATCTCTGTGGGGTCTCTTTCCTAAGGCCCTAAACCCTTCATGAAACCCCACGCTCATGACTTATGTACTTTCCAAAGGCCTCACCTCCTAGTACCATCATCTTTGAGGGTTAGGATTTTAACATATGAATTTGGGGGTGGGGGGGGACAAACATTCAGACCATAGCAGTAAATAATAACCTTTTTCCATCATTCAGTGTCCTATTTATGTATAGGAACGAATTATCAGTTTAGGATGTTGGCAGGAAGAGATGACACTGTCAAATTGGGTAGTTTGAGGAGTGTATAACAGAGACCACCAAAGTGTGAGCAGGTGTAGGGAAGCCACTGTGGACAGTGCATCACCTTGGTGGCTTGTATAGTAGAAATAATTTCCACTCCAGGCCTGGAGGATCAAGAGGAGGGAATGGTTACTGAATCTCAAGACAGACTGTGTGGAGAGAGCATCTTACAAGAGCTGCTACCTTTATTTGAGGGCACGGCCAGCCCAAGTAATCCCCTAGGAAGGGAGCCAGCCGTTCCAGACAGCAAAGGAGCCCTTCCATGTATTACATTCAGATCAGCCTCCCAAGGCATTGATGGGGGGCGGGGAGAGTGGGGAATAGATCTGGAGGGGTAAATGGATGGTATGTCCCTGGGATGTGTGTGTTTTAACACCCCAAATAGGGAGACAGTGGAATGGATTGGTTAATTAAGTGCATGGGCTCTGGAGACAGGCAGACCTGGGTTTGATGCCCATCTCTGCTACTTGCTTACTTGGGATCTTGGGCAGGTTATTGAACCTGTCTTGTCATTTGTATATTGGGTGTGATAATAGTATCTGTCACTTACATTATGAGAAGTAAATGAGATAATGTATGTGAAGCAGTGACCACAGTGCCCGGCATAAAACACAAGAAATGTTAGCGGTATATGTGTTTCCTTATACTTGAATATTATGAAATTCACCCACTCTTTTTGCTCATTTGTGTCTGTGAATCTTTACTTGGTATTGTCATCTGAATTATTGCAGAGGGTTACTACTATCTGTGAAACTGGAGATTCCATTGTGCTCTGGGAGTCTAGAGGTTGCCATTCAGCTGCACTGGGCTATAACTCAGTGACTGTTAGGACTGTTCAGTGTTCATACCTCCCCTTATAGGACACCCCTGGCCAGTGACCAGGCTATGTAGGGGAATGAGGGTCTGGCTTCTTTGTGTCAGCTTGGAACAACTGCAGGGCTTCCTAGAGTTTCTTGTAGGGGCTGAGGTCTTGGCATAGCCACGTTGCAAGTTAGCTTTTCCCTCAGCCCAGTCTTGCAGTCTTCGTTTCCATAGAGGGGCATCTGCCACACAGCACTCACCAATAAAACTTCTGCACATAACTCTGTCTCAGAGTCTGTTTCCAGGGAACCTGACATAAAATACTTAGGAATACTAGGAATAGAATTTACCAGATCCAAGTTTTGCTGTGTTGTGGCTATATGGTTTTTCTTGAAAGGATGTGCCGTGGTATAGAGGATGTGAGTATAGCCATTTTAATTACTCCTTTGCCATAGGATGTTGTTTAAAAAGTATTTTTGCCTCCTGTGCTTCTCGTGCTTGTGCATTGTGGCCTGGTGAACTTTAAGAACTGTGAGCTCTGAGATTGACCCTACTTAGCAAACTGACAAGTTAGCCTGCCACAGTTTCATGGATACTGGTGGAAGGTACGAGATTCCTGAGTCAGAGACAGAGGACTTTATTACTCACAGCACAGCAAGCAGCATGAGCATCACATTGGCATCATTTCCCCTAATGCCAGGGAGAATGATGTGGCACCCACAGTAGGTTTGCATCACTGCAAAGTCCTGAGCTTAGGAAACCTGGGTCTTTGATACTAGACTGCAAACAGACTTGCCCTTGGCTCCAATGGAGGCATTATCTTTATTATACTGGGCATTAAGCAAGTCTGCGCTTTGCTCCAGAGGAAGAATGAAGGCAAAGCTCTGCCTTTCAAAGCTGTTCACTGTGCATATATCCTTAAAAAGATATTTCGGAACAAAAGGGCATGTAGTGCCTCACTCACAAGGTGTGCTAAAATGAGAGAGTCCCATAGAGAATTCTTTCTCAGCAGTGAGTTTTTGCCCTGTTTTGCCGTGCATATTATTTGTGGCCTGAGGCAAGTTTGTTTATTTTTTTCTGAGCAGTAGTTTCTCATCTGCAAAAATAGATGAATATTTCCCTTATTTGCTAACTGAATTAGTGTCGCTCATCATTGAAACTATCCTGTAGATAACAAACTACTTATGCTCCTTTCTATATTAATGTTACAGTTATTGGGCCAATAGAAACCCATGGGAAAGCCCTCTGAGGGGCCAGTGGCCCTACTATGGATCCTTTCCTGGCCTTTGGGTCCACCTCTTGACTTAAGTGAATGCTTAAATGCATATGTATGGTTCTTTCCTGAGGGAGATGATTTACTGGGGACATTCGTGATGTTTTATCACCTGTACTTCACAAGAAACAAGATCGGTTGAAAGGGAATCCCTAGATTATGGAAGAGGCTGAACAAAAAATTCAAGAGAACATGTGCCTAAATTTTTTGGTTACAGTCGGTGGGCTGGTTTGGTACCAGTTGCTCCCTTGTGGCCAGGAGTGGAATAACCTTCTTCATGTTTATCCATTGTATAAGTCTGTTATTTATTATCTGGCCCCCCTCTAGAATGTAACCTCCATGAGAGCAGAGCCTCTCAGTAATGGCTGTCTCCCCAGCTCTAGAACAGTGCCTGGCACACAGTTTGGTTTAACAAGGGTTTGCTGAGTGACTGAATGAATGAGCGCATCTTGACAAGAAGCAGGGCAGGATTGCTTGACAAGGAACAATCTGCCATAAAGGCCAAGTATTTGCTTTCCTGGCTTGCTTTATGGTTGATTGCTGGGCTGTAGTCGGATATGCTTACCTGGAATTGGGGTCATAAACTGGTGACTCACGGGAGAATCCCTTTTGGAGACTGAAACATTCACACTTGCATCACATTTCCAGGGCAACAGTGCCTCCTGGATGCCCTCTCAGCAGCAGTGTCATTTTTACCAGGGTGGTTTTGTAGCATGATTTTGTTTTGGAGTCAGCCACCTAGCTGCCCTGTTTCTGCCCATTTTCCAGTTCTGCTCATCCAGCTCTCCCATTGATTCTGTGAGATACCAGTATCCTTATAATAAATTACTTCTCTACTTAAGCCATCCAGGGCCAGTGGTTATTTACAGCTAAGAACTCCAATTAAAACACTCCTTTAAAGCTACCTAGGACACTAATTTCTGCAGATTTAATAAAAACTTGGTGGAGGGTATAAACGTCAACGAACCTTTGCTTCACTTTTGGAAAATTCAGGTGCCCTGCCACTCTTGCCTCCTAATGCTTTTGTTGACCAAATTAATCAGTTTTTATTTCTAATCCTAGGTCAGAAATATTACTGTATTTTTTCTTGATTCCGCTGAGAACCATAAGATGTATTTTTCATTTGAGATCTTGAGTTTTATTTGCTGTGCTTTGTTATAAGTAGTCATGGTATTAATACAGGTTTATTTTCTCGTCTAGGAGTTTCATAATAGAAGAGCAGAGTTTCTCGTTATGTGAAGATCTTCTCTACGGAAGAATGTCATTCAGAGGATTTAATCCTGAGGTTGAGGTATTAAATATAATTGCTTCACATTTAAGATTTTTCCAATTGAATTCTTTCTGCTTATAATTGGGTTTAGGTTTTTCCCAACCAGATACCATTTCTCCTCATTATATAGAAAATAACAAATCTTGAACTATTGCCATAGCTATTTAAAGAAATTATAGGCATTGCAGTCTAGGTTTATGATAGAATTGGGTAGATAATTTAATATAGCAGTATACAGTCCCGGACAGTGCCACTGTTAAGTGTTAGAATTTTACCTCAGTTCTTTTGCAGGAATGTCAGGATTTTATTCATATGATGCTATTACAAAAAATTATTTTCTGGCATCTATAAATGTATCTTTTCTAGTGGAAAAAATGTTACTTAAAATTTGAGTAATTTGACTTTTTAATGGACAGGTTTTAATCCAAGCTTGTAAATTGATTTTTAAATGAATCTTTGGAAAGTTTGTCTGAAAACGAAATATTCAGCTTGTAACTGAGACGTTCATTTTAATTTTCCTGCCTCGGGGTTGTAGAGAAGCACAGACCTTCGCTTAACAAATAACTATTAGAACTCTGGCTTATATATTGAAAGCCATCTGTCAGGTACTTGACTGACCAAATGGAGGTTTGTGGTATAAAGCTTTAGTTTTGTAACTATCACTTGAAGCCACGGTTTCTTAGCCCTGGCACTTTTGACAATTGAGGCCAGATTATTCTTTATGGTGGGGGCTTTCCATGCACTGTAGGATGTTGAGCAGCATCCCTAGCTTCTACCCTCTACCCACTAGATACATATATACACCCCAGTTGTGACCCCCAAAAATGTGTCCAGATATTGCCAGAGGTCCCTTGGCAAGCAAAATCATACCCGGTTGAAAACCAGTTCTCTCAGGATGCTTATAGGAGCCACAGTTAGCCAAACTAAATGCCAGAGTTTATTTAAAGATTGTAGGTTGGTTTTCTTTCTCTTCCTTTTTTGAGGGGATATGATAATTAAGGTGTTAAATTTACTTTACACAGAATCAACACAAAGTGTTTGTTTTTAATATATTTCCTTGTTTTGGCCTGCTTAAGCTTTAGATTAGGAAGACAAAGAGGACAATGGGGTAAAAGGGAAAAAAAGATAGCAAAGATTATGAGTGGATGATGCCCAGAGACTAGGGTATTGGGCAGGCAGGGACTCCAAAGTATGTCTGATACAGTGGGAAAAGGAGTTGATCTGGCCCTCCAAATTTGACGTGGGAAGTTATTAGAAAATGACTTTAATCACTGGCACTCTGTAACACTGAATATATTCTCTCTGGGAAAGGTTTTGAACTGTTTGGCTTGCAGGCCTGAGCTGTCATAAATTGTGAGAAAAGTTCAATGTACCTGGCTATAAAAAGAATGATACCAACTTGAGAGTACTTACTTTATTATAAGCAGGATGAACTTAGAACACATTTTTTAATATCTATGTGTTTCTAGTGATAAGAGGTAGTGTACTTTTTTTTTAAGTCTGTCAGAGGATAACTATCAAGAAAAGGTTAACGTGAGAAAAAGAAATGAAGGAGAGACCCATGACGCGTGGACATCATGTGGAAATCAGTGCGTTATCCACCCGCGTGTTCAGGGGTGAGGAAGGTCTCCCAATTATACCAGAGCCAGCCTTCCAGTTCTTCCAGCAGTTTGCTGCTCCCCTTCCTCAACCACCACCAAAAACTACATTTAAAATTACTCTTGACTGTAGTGTTTCTCCCATTTGGCTCAAAGTTGGGAAGTTCAAAGGGTATCTGAAAGTTTACTTCTTCTTTCCCCCAGTCACTAGAGTGTGTCAGCAGTGTGCCTGCTTTAGATACAAGTAACTAATAAATTTATGATCTAAAATACATTTAAATTCATTAACAGTAAGTCTAATCTAGTGGAACTTTGTCTTATTATTATTTTAATTCAGAGCTGGCTTCTATCTGCTTATTGTAGAATAAAGTATTATAGAGAATCCCTTATAAATTTTGGTTAGTCCTGTAGATTCTGTGGCTTCTGTGTCTCTACCTTCAAATACATTTGACACCAGTTCCTTTAACAAGCTTTTTCCAGCCCTGCTAGTCCCCATTGTTGTATTTTTCAGAAATTAATGCTTCAGATGAATGCTAAGAACAAAGCAGAGGAAGTTGAAGAGGAAACAGTGGAGCTCGATGTGTCAGATGAAGAAATGGCTAGAAGGTAACTGTTACCTTGGACCAGCTTTATAATCTGAGCCCAGCATTCACTGGCTCTCACATGTGCACTCTTTCCGCATGGTGACTGGTCTACCGTACCTTTGAAGGGAGTACCCCAGCAGAAAGTCATCTTGGCTTAGTCATCTTCTAACACGGCCTGGGGTGGATTTATACCTGTCACAGGCTGGCAAATTGAGGGCTTATTTCTAGTGCTGCTTCTAATACATATTTTAAAATATACATCTCAGTTTATTTAGGATAATGGAAAAACAAAAACAGTGAAGAATTTAATCGTTCATAGAGAAGTTCATAAATTTTAAATCAGATGGTTTCTTTTAATCAAAGTTTTGATTTTTCTTATTCTTTGTTACGTACTTGGTTTGATATTCTTGACAAGTCTTGATTCCTACCTTTTTTATTTGAAACTAAACTTGTTCTGTATATCATCTTAACAGATACGAGACCTTGGTGGGGACAATTGGGAAAAAGTTTGCCAAAAAAAGAGACCGTGTCAATTATGAAGAAGATGAAAATGGAGACATAAAACCAATTAAAACAAAGAAGATGTTCTTAAAACCCCAAGATTAAAACTGATGGCTTAAGATATGGCTCAGGGATGCCTTGTGAGACTTAGCACATTTTGGAACTCATTCTGTTGGTTCCTCTATAGTTACTAATGCTGTAATGTTTATTTGTAAAGAAATGTATAATTTTGGAAACATGCTGTTTTTGGAACAGATGTGTGTTGGATGTTATACATCCTTTGCTTAATGGTATTCATCAAGAGTGGATTTTTAACCCTTGATCTTCAACTGTACATAGGTACGTGGTTGCTTCCTAAAAAATTTTTTATCTCAGATTTTTTTAATATAGTTCTCCAGTCACTGACCTTGAATTGACTCATGTAAACTGATACCAGTGTTTAAATTGCCCTTATGTTTATAATCATGTCAAGTCAGTTCATACATATATTTCGGAATCAAATGTCATGAGAATTTATTATATGTAAATTCATCAAGAACAAACATGCCTCTCCAGGCTGAAATATTTCCATGCTACCAAGTCAATGTCAGTGTGTGGAATTATGTTTTTTTGTTTAAAGCCTTTAATTAATTAAGAAAAAAGATTGTTCTGTAATAAATACCTGTTTTCATGTACTTTTTCATTCTCTTATACTTTCAAATAATAATTTTAGTCTAATTCAGTATTGGAGCTTTTGTCCAATTAGTAACTTTTAAAAAACAGCCATTAATTTAGAATATGGTGATGTATTAGGTTGAACCGTAAGAAATTGCCTTGGGCTTCCCTGGTGGCGCAGTGCTTGAGAGTCCGCCTGCCGATGCAGGGGACACGGGTTCATGCCCCGGTCCGGGAAGATCCCACATGCCGCGGAGTGGCTAGGCCCGTGAGCCATGGCCGCTGAGCCTGTGCATCCGGAGCCTGTGCTCCGCAACGGGAGAAGCCACAACAGTGAGAGGCCCGTGTACCGCAAAAAAAAAAAAAAAAAGAAATTGCCTTTCATGGGTCAAAAACAATTATCGATTTTTGATAGTTCAGCCCAGTAGAATTTACCGCCAAGCAGACCATATCCTAATCTGAACCTTATTCCAAGTAGTAAATACAGAAGCCCATGGAATTAAGTGTGTAGATGTGTCTCTCCGTCTGGAGATATGTACCTAGGACATCTAAGAAATACTTATTTCATCTAATTATGTTCCCAGAAATTAAATGAGGTGCATTTCTCCTCTCTCTCTGAATCTCCTTAGATTCAGATTGCTCTGTGACCTCAGTTCTGAGTTATGAAAAGGTTGTGACTTTGAAGTTAATCTGACTCTAATTCATTGTGAAGGTGAGGACAGTGCACCTCCTGGCTCCCTACATCCTCGGGCAGAAGCTTGAAGTTTTTCACAGTGCTTCGCTGGCACCACAATCGTGGATTTGTGGAATCCCTCATGATATTCTGCACAGCCTTACTTCCAATAGCTGAACCCATTTCCCAATAGGAGAAGTGGAGCAGTGGGCTTGTGCCTCTGGAATTCACTGGTCTTAGCACATACCCCAACACCCAGGAGCAGTGGGTGTAATAGGATGGTGGAATGGTCTACTGAAGATTCAGTCATGGCCCTAGGTGGGGTGCAACACTCCATCTTACAAAATGTAATTTATGTTTTGAACCACTGACCTCTCAGATGGGGCTGTTGCTCTCATCATGGTCAGAATGTATGGTCTGGAATCAACAGAGGCAGAGGGAGTGGCTCCTCTCACTGTTACACCCAATAACCCACTTAGGCATTTTGCTTCCTGTCCCTCAATTTTGACCTCCATTGTTTGGAGATCTGGGTTCCCAAGGAAGGTGTGCTCCCACCAGGGAGGACAACAGTGGTCCCATTAAGACTGAAATTGAAACAATCTGGTCATTTTACCAGTAAATCAGTGGGCAAAGAAGTTTACTCTCCTGGCTGGTGCATGTGATCTTGGGAACAAAGGGACATGTGTTTTGTTCCTACACAATGGGTGATGAAGAAGGATGTCAAACCCAGAGCATTCTCCAGGGCATCTTTCTTAGCACTTCCCTGTCCAATGACAAATTTTAATGAAAAACTACAACCTCAGAGGTGGGAACGATTTCAACCCTTTAGGTTATGAAGTCTTGGGTCACCCTAGCAGGTGTCAACCCTGAGCAGTTGAGATGCTGGCTGAGGAAAGAGGAAACATGGAGTGTGTAGGGAAAGAATGAAGTTTATTAACTTGCGACCCTTACAGCCTTGCGACCAATTACAGGAACAAATTACGGAGCAGCTTCACATCTTTTTTTCCTTGGTGTGTGTGTGTACTAACTTCTTTCTCCTCCGTCCTCTTATTATTGTGTACATTTTTTTAAAGAGGGTTAACTTTGCTCCTAGCCTTGAGATAATAGACTATTCAGATGGGTCTATGACTAAAGTCCAGGTGTAACTGACAGGAGATAAGATGAATGTGTAACTGTTTCCCAGAAACGGATACAATGTCTGCTGGGATTTTGGAGAACGAGTGAGAACATCTTTTGTACAAAGGATGTTTGCAATTTGTTAGGTAGAAATGGAGTTTTTCTTCTGGGAAGTTTAATCACGTTCAGAAGTGTGTGTGTGCGTGCATGTGTTCATGTGCACGTGTATGCTGAATGGCCCAAGGGACAGACTTGCAAATATTAACCTGTTGTTTCTCAGATTCAAACACTCTTCTATACTCAGCTTCTGATGCTGGGCTGGCACTAGGCGAACCCCGTTTCTCATTCGCCAGCTGCCTCCTTACTAGCATCAGCCGATGGAGCCCAGAAGTAGACAGCAAAGCTAGAGGGGGAAGAAAGGGCTTGGCCCTTCCTGTCTGCTTCCTCTTTGCTTCCTCTTCCTTTGCCCACCCCCCCACCCCCCCAAACAATACCTCTTCACCCCAGCAAAGGATGGCGTTCCAGTCACAGTTGTTGATAACACTTGGTGCCCCTCAGATGTCTGCCTGGTACCCTGGCCCACAGGGCCCCCCACTCAGCTCAGAGACACTGGTTTTACGTGAGCAGCAGCTTTTTTAAGTTGTTGTTTTTTTTTTAATGTGGACCATTTTTGAAGCCTTTATTGAATTTATTACAGTGTTGCTTTTGTTTTATGTTTTGGTTTTTTGGCCTCGAGGCATGTGGGATCTCAGCTCCCCACTAGGGATCAAACCCGCACCCCCTGAACTGGAAGGCAGAGTCAACCACTGGACCGCCAGGCGAGACCCTGAGCAGCAACTTCTTGTCAGAGGTCTTGAATTTCAGCTCTCCAGGGCCCTCCAAGCTTCTAAAATTGAACAATTTCAGCCTCTTCCCTAAGAGTGGCAGCTTCCTGCATGATAACCTTAAGCGTTCTCTTTTTGCCTTTTTAGCTTTTTAGTACCCCATTAACAATTATTTATATTAGATTTCCCCTGTTAAAATAAGGATGGCTTTTATCTCCTGACTAGATTTTGACAGATACAGACTCATCCTACAGCAGTAATATCTGAAATCATGGGCTCCGTACGGCTTGAAACCCTGCTTTTTCTAATCTGCATTCAAGTTTACAACTATTAAAGTAAAGACGTTCAACCCTTTCCACTTCCTGGAAGTTATCTCGTGTAACCAGAAGTTAGCAGACCACTTTTTGGAGAACACTGCCCAGCACAGTAATGCCCATCGGCTTGGTTGCTGAGTCATTCATGTTCATCCCCTTAGTTGTCAAGCTACTTACTGTCCTCTAGGGCAGGAACTATATCTTACCTTTTTTTTATTTACTCCTGCACCTAGCAAGGGATATGGCTCATATTAAAGGCTTTAATAAATGTTTCTTAAGTGAATGGATTTGGGAACCAGTTGGCCTACAGAGCATGTTTAAACCACACAGCTATGGAAGTAATGACCAACCAAATGAGAAAAAACAAAGACTTTTTTCTGAGCTTGCCGTATAGCTAGGGAGTCAGCCACCATCACTTGTGCCTTAGCAGACTCAGGCAGGCAGACAGACAGTGGGAAAGCTTTACAGTGGGAAAAAGGGAAGGGTTAGGCGTGCCTTGATTGGAGGCTGTTGGCATGGGAAAGTTATAGGCAGCCAACTAGCAGCAGGGCATCCTAAGTCATTGGTTAGGGTCTTGTATTTTACTTTCTCTAGTTGGTCCCAAATTGGAAATAGGGAGAAAAATTAAGCAAGTTGTCAGTTATTAACCAAGTCCTGACCATTTGGGGCTGATTGTTACAAAGTTATTTTTTAGCTTCCTGGATTGTCCCTGGAGATAGCCATCTGACTTCCTGCCAAGTCTGGCTTGTAGCAGGCTGGCTTCCTGAGTTGTTTATTATAAAGGTTTGATTTCTTGGGCAGGTTGCTGCAGGTTATGAATCAAAATTCTGTTTTTATATGTGGTCTGGCCATTGTCCATTTGTGTATTCAGTCTCACAATGCTCAGGTTTATTTCTAATCGTACTATAAAATACAACCATTTGATCATGTCTCTGAGGAAGCCTGCACCCAATTTAAGAAGAGGATGCCACCAGTGGGATCAGGGATGTTTGTGCTCCAGCCATTAAGGGAGCTGTCTGTGCTGGAAGCAGACCCTTCAGTGGTTAATGCCACAGAGACAAAGCCACCAAATCAGGCCACTGAAATTTTTTGCCCTCCCAGATCTTGGGGAAGAAAACTGAATACCACTGGCTAATGGATACAAAATTCAATTTAAAAGATAATCATCATTTCACTCATATACAACCAGCCATTCGCTGACATTCAAGTTGGTTGACGAACTTTATCAAAGTGGGCTATTTGGGGAGGGAGAGAAGATATAGCTATAATAGTAATTGCAAGAAAATCTTCAGAGAACTTCCCATGTATAATGTCTTTTATGAAGATACCAGTGTCTCCACTTGCCTACCAAAACACTCTTACATTTTCCCAATCCTGGCTTCAGAGAACACATAGGTACCTTATCATTTGAGTCCAAGGTGTATTGGCAGCTTCTTAAAAGAGAGTCTGTGGTCTGACTTCCCCTCTCCCTGTAGGCATAGCCTTCCATAAGCAGTTTACTAAAATTATTTGGTGTCTCTGTAAGTTTTTATAGAGCTATAAGCTTCTCACTACACGGTAAGTTCTAATTTTAATTTTAATCATTATGAAAGTCATTAATCCATAAATGGGCCCTGTTTAGCCCTCTTTGGACAAAGAAACTATTTACACAGAGAGGATACTACCTTCCAAGCCAGCAGCTCAATTTTATATCCTGGAGTTGCCCTCCAACATATTTAGCTTGTTTTCCATGTGGCCTGTGTTTTCACTTGCCCCAGGAAAAAAGATGCAAAATCACACTGTTCTCTGTAAGGCGTATTTAATCTGGTTGCTATCCCTTGCTAATTTCTCTTCCATCCGCATTGTCTGGATGGGAGAAAAGCCTGTCTGCCCATGAGTAGCAGAGGTAATCATGTGTTGTTGCAAAATTGCAGCAGGATCAAACAAGACCATCAGGTAATGAAGATGACAACCTGACAAATATTGGCAGATTATGATTCCCGGCGACTTGTCTTCCTCCTCTCCCACTCATGGCAAGCTCGCACACCCACGTCCCCATCTCCGACCTCTGCTCTGATCATTGTTCCTGATGTCGCTTTACCACATATGACACCCACGCCAAGTGGATGGGTCCTTGAACCTTTGCTACTCCCACCTCAGATTCTCATTTAACCTCATTGGGATGGGAACAACTTAAAAATGGATAATAACAAGCGTGCTGTTTGAGCCATAGACCAGATTCTGGAGTCCATGGTAACAGAAAACATGAGCTACCTCAGGAGTACAAAGCAGAAACCCACACTTGATCATCAGAAACCCTAGCAGGTATTTAACCAAGAAGGGAGCTGGTAATGGAGGACCCAGATGTTACCTGGAGGAAAATGAAGCAAGATAGAAGCAGTTACTCATACCACTGCAACAGGCATGCGAAGATTTGTCATTAAATGCCAGCCAAGTGCCGGGAATATTTCTGATATTATTTGACTGTTTGTTAAACAAATGTTGAGTTCTGACGCTCAGCCAGCCACTGACTTGTGGACTGGAGATATAATTTATTGCCTCCATTTTATCCATGAAGAAACTGAGGTACAAAGACATCCTGTAACTCACCTGATGTCACACAGCTTTTAAGTGATAGAGCAGTATATGAGCCCAGATTTACTGAACTCAAAGCCCACACTCTTTCTCTCGTGTCACACTACAGGGGAAAGCAAAAGACTAGAATTGGGAAACAGGCATAAAACAACCTAGCCCCGTAAGACCCTAATTGTTCCCAAACAGAATCTCACAGAATTATATTGTACTACCTGGTATTTTTTTAATATTTCCTTTTTTCTAAATTTACTTTTTCCAGATGGTATGGGTTAAATTCACATTAATAATCTGTTTTCAACATAAACGATTAATTTCGTAAATAGGGTATTCTCTATATTAGTGATCCCGTATTAAGAAAGATTTCACATGTCAATCTATGGTAACAAAAAAATTGGAAAAGCAATTATTTGATGAGTGCTCACTTGGAGTATAACTGTGTCATCACATATTCATTTAGGTCATATTCTATGATATATTACCTAATTTCAAAGCAGGGATTATGCCTCACTGTTCTTTGGTTCCAAACCAAGTCCCTCATGTAGGGCTTTGTAAAGAAGTAGGTATTTAAAGATAATAGTGAATTGAATGGAAAAAAAAATTTTTTTTCTGTTTACCTAGCCTCACATAAATGTTTTTAGTGACTGTGAATTTATTTAATAAATATTGGCTCCTCAGAGATTTTGCATACTTCACTGTTTTGTGAGATAATTCTATCTGCAGGCATATATTCACAAATTCAAAGTCTTTAGTTGAAGTTTCAAGAGTAATGGAGTAGAATTTCAGTACCTTCCCCAGGAGGTTAGAATTATAAAATTCTTAGTTTGGGATTTACTTCTCCCTTCTGATTTATTCCAGGCACCAGATTCTACTCTCTCTGTCAAACAGAATATGCAAGGCATCTGAGGCTGATTCTTCCCAGAAATTAACTCCAGGGCCCACCCCATCTGGTAAGATCTGGCTGGGAAAATTCCCAGGTAGAAAGTTAAAAGCAACAAATGGCTTCTTCTGGCTGCCTATGGTAAAATAGGTAAATATGGTTTTAAAAAGCCAGAGAGATGAACTACAGAAGGAACTGTTTAGTTTTGTAGCAGAATTTAGAGGAAATGTGAGGGACAAGGGTGGTCTTTCTAGCAAGCAAAAGGTCCTCAAAGTAAGAAAATGCAAAGATCAAATCTGGAGTGTTGTCAATAAAATTTGGTCTTAGAATAATTTTCAGGTAAATCGTCAAAAGTCAAGGATGCAGCTGTAGACCATTTTCTGATTTTGAGATGTCAGATTTAAAGGTATGTCTCCTAGATCTTCTTTGTTATGTAAGAGAGATTCCAAGAATCTTAAGGGGGGCACTTTGTTATGCAGCAATACCTAATGAAAATACCAACTTTAAAACGTTTGCCAATCTTTACCTGTACAAGGCGCGGCACTTTGTTTCTTTCATCTGCATTTCCCCGGCTGCCAGTGAGTTCGGGAATATTTTTTTTAATTATTTATTATTTATTTATTTAGGCTGCTCCGGGTTTTAGTTGTGGCATGCAGGACCGTTAATTGAGGCATGCGGACTCTTAGTTGCGGCATGCATGCAGGATCTAGTTCCCTGACCAGGGGTCGAACCCGGGCCTCCTGCATTGGGAGCGTGGAGTCTTACCCACTGGACCACCAGGGAAGTCCCAGGAATCTTTTTTTTTTTTTAAAATTGAATTACAGTTGATTTACAACGTTGTGTTAGTTTCAGGTGTAGAGAAAAGTGATTCAATTATATATATTTTATATATTTCAATATATATATTCTTTTTCATTATAGGTTATTACAAGATATTGAATGTAGTTCCCTGTGCTATATGGTAGGTTCTTGTTGTTTATCTGTTTTATATATAGTAGTATGCATCTGCTAATCCCTAACTCCTAATTTATCCTTCCCCCCACCCCTTTCCCCTTTGGTAGCCATAAGTATTTTTCCTATGTCTGTGAGTCTATTTCTGTTTTGTAAATAAGTTCATTTGTATCGTTTTTTTAGATTCCACGTGTAAGTGTTATCATATGTTATTTGTCTTTTCTCTGTCTGACTTACTTCACTTAGTATGATAATCTCTAGGTCAGTGGTCCCAAACCTTTCTGGTACCAGGGACTGGCTGTGTGGAAGACAGTTTTTCCAGGGATGGGAGGGGGGATGGTTCAGGCAGTAATAGGAGCGATGGTTCAGGCAGTAATGCGAGTGATCGGAAACGATGGGGAGCAGATGAAGCGTCACTCGCTCGCCTGCGGCTCACCTCCTGCTGTGTGGCCCTGTTCCTAACAGGCCGTGGACCAATACCAGTCCTCAGCCCAGGGATTGGGGACCCCTGCTCTAGGTCCATCCATGTTGCTGCAAATGGCATTAGTTCATTCTTTTTTAACGGCTGGGTGGTATTCCATTGTATATAGGTACCATATCTTCTTTATCCATTCATTTGTCGATGGACATTTAGGTTGCTTCTCTATCTTGGCTATTGTAAATAGCGCTGCCATACATGCATTGGGGTGCATGTATCTTTTCAAATTAGAGTTTTCATGTTTTCTGGATATATGCCCAGGAGTGGGATTGCTGAATCATATGGTAATTCTATTTTTAGTTTTTTAAGGAACCTCCACACTGTTCCTAATAGTGGCTGTATCAATTTACATTCCCACCAACAGTGTGAGAGGGTTGGGAATCTTTTCTTGAATCCCTGTGAATACCTCCTACCACTGTAAATTGGATAATAAGGTTTGGAAAGGGAAAAAACATGTTTCTCCGAATTAGCCGGGAGAAATCAACTCTGTGGGATAAACTGCAGTGCAGATATTGCAAATTTCTCTGGAGAGAAATTTGAAGGGAAGCAAATAATCCCAGAATGTTAGGTTGCTGGCTGGCCAGTTATTACGCAGGATGGTAGTTATTGCACAAGCTTGTGGTAAGACTGTAGCTGATTTCAGAACTGTTCAACAGATTATGGCCTCTATGCCCTTGATTCTGGGAAAGCTGGCATCTGGATTCTTAGACATTACAATCCATATGGCCAAATGTACAATTCTGAGGTGAATTCTATCCTCTGTAGCAAAAGTAGCAGAAGCCCTAAAGCTTCCAGCAGGAATCGAGTAGGAAACCACTGGGCCAGAAGGCTCGCTGGTGAAAGAAAATGAGGCTGAAACACGTGTCCTCATGACGAGGCAGACAGCTGGGTGGCGGCAGAGGGTTTCAAAACACCCTCCAGCATCCATGGATTGGCAGTCAGTAATTTTCAAATCAGAAACTGTATGTTTCCAAGTGTTTATAGCTGGGAGCAGAAGAGCAAAACTAAGAAATGCCTCAAGTCTCCCTGAGCTTACTTCTCCCAGATGAAGAGATTACAAAAAAATGAGAAATAGATGCCAGTGATTCCAAAGGTGTGAGGAAGTAATAATTACGAAGCTAAGAAAAGCCGTCTCGTGAATGT
This sequence comes from Tursiops truncatus, assembly GCF_011762595.2. Lineage (NCBI taxonomy): Eukaryota > Metazoa > Chordata > Mammalia > Artiodactyla > Delphinidae > Tursiops > Tursiops truncatus. The sequence goes on from NC_047052.1 coordinate 6,445,162, forward strand.
GAATTATGCGTGTTGGAAGCTTATTGGCTTTAATACTTAAAAGTGTTAGAATTAGTACTGTCTTATTCCAAAAATTCTAATTCGTATTAAATCAACTCTGAATGTAAAAAATCGAATATAAATTCACTCTTCATTTCCTTGATGAGGAATAAATGCTTTCTTCCTTAGGAAGAAAATGAAGAGGTGGAGGAAGTATGGAAAGCTGTTTCTTCACTGAACTTCCCTGAGAAGGGGCCAAGGAAGAGATTGGCTTCAAGCTGAAGATTTTAAAAGTAACTCTGTTAAAAGGTCAGGTCATTTTATATGTCTCTTTTATTTTGACACTCTATCAACTGGTAAAGGGAATTTCTGTTTTTAGTCAACATTGAGGTATAATGTGTATGTGATAAGGTGCAACCATTTTAAATCTATGGTTTGATGACTTTTGACAAAAGTATTCACCTGGGTAACCATCACCACAATGGAGATGTAGACTGCTTCCATCTACCCTAGAAATTCCCTCATTCCTCCCTGTGGTCAATTCCTGATCTCCTGTCTTAGGCAACCACTGATCTGTTTCTGCCACATTATGTTAGTTTTGCCTGTTCTAAAATTTCATATAAGTGGAATCTTATAGTACGTATTTTTTTGTACCCAGGTTCTTTTGCTTAGCATAATGTTTTGAGATTTATCCATGTTGTTTGCACGTTTCCTGCACTTCCAAAATAAACTGCTTGCACTTGAACCTTCATTTCAGGGTCTGCTTCTGGGGGAACCCAAATTGAGACAGCAACTCTGAGTCAGACTTTGGAACAATTGTTATTGACAATGTATGGGTAGATTGGCAGGCAGACAGATAGATGATAGGTAGATAGATAGATAGATAATACATAAAATCAAGAAAAGAATGATTGGAAAGGAGAAGGATCACAGACTTTTATCTAGAAAATTTGTATTGATTACATTCATATTTCTTACTGAATGTTTAAAGATGGCAAATTTCTTTCAAAGATTTTTATTGCGGAATTTCAAATCTATACAAAAAAGTAGACTGAATAGTATCATAAGTTTCCATGTACCCATTTTCCAGCTTCAACAACTTACTTACAGCCATCTTGTTACATTTATACTTCCATCCACTTACCCCACTCTATATTATTTTGAATGAAATATCATGTCATACCATTTCATCTGAAAATATTTTAGTATATATGTCTAAAAGATAAGGGCTTTTAAAATAACTATTATCACATGTAAAGTAACATTTTCTTAATATCATAAAATATCCAATTCAACTATCTAACAAATGTCATATTTTTTTTTTACGGTTTGCTTAATTCAAGATCCAAATAAGTTCTCCACATAATCACTCATTGATATTTCTCTCAAGTGTCTTTTAATCTATAGTTTCCCTACTCCATCTCACTCTTTTTCTTGCACTGCATTTATTAAATAATTACTTGATATATTTTAATTTACTAAGATTTGGCTAAAACTAATGCAAATTACATTTTTGCTTCCTTTGAGTCATGCAATTTATAACCCAGTATTAGTCCAGTTCTTTACCATGATTTCTTCTTTTCTGCAGACTAATGTTGGAAACTTTTATTTATATTTTGGAAGGCATTCTCAAAATGTAAATGCTTGGAGGCTGTGGAAACAGCCATATGTATATGAAAGTAAAATCAGGAGCTCTCAGAAGCTAGATAAGTAAAGAGAATGAGAAAGCCAGCAATAAATGCCAAATTACTTTTTAAATCTCGAAATCAATCATGTCACTTTCTCTACTTAAAATGTTTCTATGGTTTTCCACCACACTGGGAATAAACTCAAAACTCCTTACCCTGGCCCTGTGTGGTTCAGACCTGCCTTTGTAATCTCACCTTATTAGCTCTCAGTCTCTTATGACCATACAATCAGACGGCCTTCTCTCCAAACCTCTCTCCTCAGTAGGGTTTGTACACTTGCTTTGTCCTCTGTCTCGGTAGTGCTTGTTCCTGAGTGTAAACAAGTCTGCCCAAGATGGAGGTCTAAACAGATACAGACGACTACGCCCCAAGTTTAAAAACATATAGCCAAACCTCAAAACAAAAGACAAAATGTTCCCGTGGCCAGCAGGGGAACTTAGCCCCAGCAACAAGCAGAAATCAGAACCGTGTGGCCCGGGAATGCAAAGTGGTGCAGCCACTTCGGAAAACAATTCGGCAGTTTCTTACAAAACTAAAATACATCCTTACCATCTGATCCAGCAGTCACGCTCCTTGGTATTTACCCAAGGGTGTTGAAAATATGTCCACACAAAAACCTGCACACAGATGTTTACGGCAGCTTTATTCATGATTCCCCAAACTTGGCAGCAACCAAGATGTCCTTCAGTAGGTGAAGGGATAAATAAACTGGTCCATCCAGACAATGGAATGTTATTCAGTGCCAAGAAGAAATGAGCTATCAAGCCATGAAGAGATAGGGAGGAAACGTAAATGTACGTTACTGTGTGAAAGAAATCAATCTGAAAAGGCTACATACTGGATGATTCCAATTCTGTGACATTCTGGGAAAGGCAAAACTATGGAGACAGTCAAAAGATCAGTGATTGCCAGGGGAGGGAGGAAGGGCGGATGAATAGGCAGGGCACAGAGGATTTTTAGGGCCGTGAAACTATCTGTACGATACTACAGTGGTGGATACATGTCATTACACACTTATCCAAACCCGTAGAATGTATGACATCAGTAAAAACCTGAGGCAAATTCTGTACTTCGGGTGATTATGACGAGTCAATGTAGGTTCATCATTTGTAACAAATGTACCACTGTGGTGGGGGATATGGATAGTGGGGGAGGCTATGTATGTGTGGGGACAGTGGTTATATTACAAATCTCTGTACTCTCCCCTGAACTTTGCTATGAACCTAAAACTTCTTTCTAAAAAATTGTCTTAAAAAAAAGAAGAAGAAAACAGCTGTGTGACTCATGTGAGGCTGTCTATAAGATAAATCCTTTGGGAACTAGACCTTGAACTCATGCCCAGAAATGGAATCACTCGTGATGATAGCTCATTTGAGCATAGAACTCTGGATTGAAATTCATTTTCAGAAACCCAGAGATCAAGAGCTATTATTCTTCACAGACCCTCCCTGAAAAAAGTATTAAAAAATGGAACTAGGAAAATAAAGACAGATGTTGTGTCATGTAAGAAGAATTAGTGAGGACAGAAATCAGCAAAAATTGATTGGACAGTCTACGTGTGCATTGATTGTAAGTTGTGTAATTATTTAAAATTTTTAAATATGCATTGATTGTAAATAGTCTAATTATCTGGTTTAAAAAATAACACCAGGGGCTTCCCTGGTGGCACAGTGGTTAAGAATCCGCCTGCCAATGCAGAGGACACGGGTTCAATCCCTGGTCCTGGAAGATTCCATATGCCGTGGAGCAACTAAGCCCATGTGCCACAACTACTGAGCCTGTGCTCTAGAGCCCGCAAGCGACAACTACTAAGCCCACGTGCCACAACTGCTGAAGCCCACACACCTAGAGCCTGTGCTCCGCAACAAGAGAAGCCACGGCAGTGAGAAGCCCGTGCACCGCAACGAAGAGTAGCCCCCGCTCACCGCAGCTAGAGAAAGACCGTGCGCAGCAACAAAGACCCAATGCAGCCAAAAATAAATAAATAAATTTATTTAAAAAAGAAAAAACCCTTAAGTGTACCTGTTAAAATTTTGAGTAACCACCAAAGGAATTGAAGTAGAATATAGTCAAGTTGAAAAAAGGAGGTCAAAAATAAAAGACAGAAAAAGAGGGGGAAAAAAGAAAAAGCACATGGTATTGGCATAAGATAGACAAATATATCAATGGAATAGAGGAGAATCCAGAAATAGACCCAGAACTGTATGACCGGTAAATTTTTTACGAAGTATGACAGCAACTCAGTGAGGAAGGTAAAGTCTTTTCAACAAATGGTTCAGGAACACCTGGATGTCTGTATGGAAAAAAGTGAACGTTGATCTCTACTCCCACCAGTGTGGGCTACACAGCTCTATTCACTTCTCAAAACTCTTTGAGCCATGTGCTTAAGGGGTGTGTGTGTGTGTGTGTGTGTGTGTCTCTCATACATGAAATAATACTCAATTTAAAAAATCTCTGTTTGAAATGATTATGTCCACTAATTCCTCTCAACCTTTGCTCTTAGCCTAAATGTAACCTCCTCAGAGAGGTCCTCCATTACCACTCTAGACCTTAAGCCCCTTCAGCATTCTGGATTGTACTGACTTCAACCTGAGAAAGATAGAATGTTATCCAGCCAAGATTCCTCATCCCCCTGCTCTACAACCGACCTCTGTCCCCCCCACCCCCCACTTACCCTCTCTTCTTTTTCTTGTTGCGCCCCTTCCCCTATATATTTGCCCCATTCCCTCCCACCACCTGCAGCCTCTGCTCCACCCATCATCTCCTTGCTTTCCCATCCCAGTCTCCTCATCTTCTTCCCCTAGAAATGCTTTCCAGGCTGCCTCCTCCAAGATGTTGAGGATCACAAAGTAAGAGGTAATAACAACACACCTGATTGTTAGTTTGGACTTTGAAACCCCAAACTTGCCCTGCCTTCTGGGTGTCCTATCAGAGTCTCTGTGGTTTTTCGGTACCTGTTCAGGATCCAGAATCATTTCTGGTGCCCCTAAAACTGAAGGCTTCGCCAGGGAAGTGGAATTGAAGCTGGATTACTACCTTTTGTTCTCTGATTGCTACTTGCTCATCCCCTTGGGTCTGATGCTAACTCTGTCCTTGCAAGGTGCATTTTTGTTTTGTTTTTTTTTTGCGGTACGCGGGCCTCTCACTGCTGTGGCCTCTCCCGTTGCGGAGCACAGGCTCCGGACGCGCAGGCTCAGCGGCCATGGCTTCACGGGCCCAGCCGCTCCGCGGCATGTGGGATCTTCCCGGACCGGGGCACAAACCCATGTCCGCTGCATCGGCAGGCGGACTCTCAACCACTGCGGCACCAGGGAAGCCCCCAAGGTGCATATTTTAAGGAGGGATGATAGAAACTGTCCTTGGACATCATAAAGCTCAGCAAGGCTGACATGCACGGTTACACAGGTTGTACATTTCACAGCACATCCTGCTAAGGCAGTAAGAGGGACCTGAAACCCAGCCTTCACTCCCCTTAACAAGCCATACATCCTTGGGACTGTGTCTGTCTAGTGGACAATTAGTAAAATTGTGTACTAATTTGCAAAAGGTACTAAAGAGTCTAGCATCCACCCTGAAACCTAGCCTGGGGAAGACAGGAAGGGAACTGACTTTGGCTGAATTCAGAAGCCCTGCAGCCATTCAGGGCCCTGATTTACAGGATTTTCTGAGAAGGTATGAAAGGAGCCGCCTAAAGGCATGAGCCAGTTTTCAATGAGGCCTGTTATCTGATGTTCAGCAAGTTACATGATGTAAAATCAGCCACAACCCCTGCCCGACAATTTCCATCCATCCACTCAGCTTTGGCTAGAGAGGCCCTTACTCCCTCATGGGACTCCGCCACCTGGCCTGTACCCAGGTGTTTCAAAATCAATTACCAGATCAAACTGATTCTGCAGTTTGTCACCTCAAGCCAGAACACAGGTTCCTCCTTGTGGCCCAGGGCCTGCAGACCTGGGTGCTGAGGCCCCACATTGGGGCTGACTTTACAATCAGCCCCCTGAGCGGAGCCAAGCGTTCCCCAGAGGTGTCGGATGGGGATGGTAGTCACTTCTCAAGAGTCTAGGAGCAGCAGACATCTGAGTTAGAGTTGACTTGAGCAGCCTGAAACATCAAGCAGTTATTCAAGAGAGGGCTGTCATCCTTCTTAACACCTCCTGGGGCTGATTGTCAAGGGTTTCATCCTCTACTGGCATCTTTTCAGAAGAGCCAGTGGTAATTGCCTTGGTGGTTGGAGCCCTGGTGGGAAACAGCTAAAATCAGGAACCCCTTGTCATAGGTCAGTAGAGCTCCCTGTGCACTCAAAAGTAATAGCAATGACCACACGTTTACCTCAGACTCTAGTCGCTGCATGTTTGTCTTCCTCGTTATACTGTCAATTCCCAGGAGAGCAGGGATCCATCTATCTTGTTCCCAGATGTACCTGGAGCAGCATGGGAACTCAAGAAAAACTTGTTGAGCAGGAGAAGGAGTTGGTAATGCAGTGGGTGAGAGATGAAAGCGAAAACCTAAGGTTCAGGGTTGAGGCAGAACTCCCTCCTTTTAACAGTGTAGGACGGATGGGCAAAGCGGACAGCCACGATCTGGCTTGACATTCACACCCCAGGGCAGATCAGAGAAGGCAGAGTGGCCAGGAGTCACAGAGCAGAAACATTTCGGCTCCAGTTGGGGTGTGCAGGATATAAAATGTATGAAACACTCTTTCCCTTAGAGTCTACTTCGTCTGGCATTGGTATAGCTATGCCAACTTTTTTTTGATTAGTATTTGCATGGTGTAATTAATCCTACCTACGATCTTAGGATGTTTCTCTTGTTCTCTTGTTCAATGTCCTTGTGGACGTTGACCCTGAGAAGGCTGATAGTCTTGGTATATTCCTGTCTCCTACATGGTGAGTTCTGGGAGGGCAGGGGCTGTCTTCTTTGCTTTGGACCCACCCCACCCTCCCATAGCTTCTCACCCAGTGCAGTTGCTTCATGGTCTACCAAAGTGGGGCTGTCTCCCATCTCTCAACAGGGTAGGAATTTCACTTATAATGAACAGTGAAGCAGAAGTCACAGGACACCAAGACACAGAGATGGGTCACATCTTCCACTTTCCCTTTACTACATAAAAATCACAATGCCAGGTATCACCTGCTCAGCTTCCAGCCTCTGCCTCCTTGTGCTGTTCTTCACCTGACCATTCACAGCTGTCCTGGGAGGGGAAATTTCCTGTCCCTTTTTATCATTTCACTCAGGACAGAAATGAAAGACCTATGATGACACTGAATTAGTGTTCTCTTACCTTATTTGAAACATTGATGAACCAGCTTCTTCCCAATTTTGCATAGAAATATAAATGTCAAGTGTAATTTTCAAGCAGGAGTTTTTGTTGACAATTTAAACACTGTGTCATTATAAGAAAGAACACTCCAAGGAAGGACACTGACACAGTACTTAAGTCTTCCCTCTAGCTGCAAATAGACCAGAAGCACGTGAGCCTTGGTGTAGCTCACAAAGGAAATTTGTTCTATGGTAGCATCTCATGGTCTTTCTAGGGGAGAGACTCAACTGACAGCTTCCAATGGCCTTCAATAAAGCTTGGCACACAGTAGGTGCCAGGGGATGCCTTGGAATGAATGAAGGATGATTGCTTCTCCTCAGGGGCCTAATCTTCCCATTTCTCTTGATTACAACAAGTCCGTTGACTGGATGGATGGACCATACGCTCTGTAAGGTCATTAGCAGCACCCAGTGTAACTAAGAGCAAATTTCCCATCCCCCTTCCAAGCTCCTCACCCATTAACACACAACTCTCTACACTAGGAACAATCAAAGCATCCCATCAGCCTGACATAAATGGCTCTGAAGCCATGTAGCTTATCTATGAAATCCTCACTTTAGGAAGAGCAAGTGAACATTCATCTAGGATGAAAAAAAATAGTTTCCTTTGACCTCCCACTTCCTTTGGCCTCTCACCTTCTTTCACTGAGAGATGATGCTTGTTTAGGTCTTTCCTCGTGGCTAAGCCAGAGCTTTGACTGAGTCATTGGACTAGCCTCAGCCAGCTGTGGGAGAAGCTATCTGGAACTTCTAAACCAAGCCACGGTGGATGGCAAATCAATTTCGTCCCTTGCACTAGTTCCCATCAACTGGTAGTGGCTGCGTGGAGCACAGTTCTGGAGAAGCATCTGAGGCCTTATCTAAGGCTTGGTGGAAAACAATTTCTGATTGCTCATCAATCCCTACCTTGGTTATTATTATGAAAATGTCACCCAAAACTTGGAAATAAGGCACAACGACATCTGTGATCTTTCTAGTATCAGGCCAGAGCATTGTCTAAAAGCCCTCTAAGAACCACCTGACCCTCCAAGGAAATGTGAACTTACATATTGACTAGGGACCCAGTTCTGCAATGGTAGATAGTAACTTGGAAAAAACTTGGAGGGTGCAAATTACAATATTTTTATGCAGTAGAGATGCAGATGATTTCTGATCAGCCGAGAATATAGACCCAAACAGTATGAACATATTGTTTGTAGAACCTTAACCAGTCTTGCAGTTTTGTATTGCATTTAGCAATCTAATTCTAGCATCCTTCTATTATTTTAAGAGCGCTATATTTTATATATCAGTTCTCATATCCTCTTTGAAGCCAGCTCTGCCATCCCACTGGTTCTCTCATTATGAGTTAAATAAAACTTTGGGGCATGCTCACTCTGCATTTGTTTGAGATTTTATATATATATAAACAACTCCCATTTTGTTCAGAGTCAGAACTCAGTTTCCATTGCTTACAAGCACAAGTATTTTAATTATCTCCTCCTCATCGCCACAGTGTTTTCAAAGGCCCACTCCCAAAACACAGCCCCACATTTTCATGGGTCCTCAGGGTGAATGGCTCCAGAAGGATGCACCCTCTACAAAGAGGGACAGAGTGTACCATCCCAAAAGCCCACTCCTCCTCTCGCTCTGTCTAGGACTCTGCCTCACCTGCAGGGACGCAGTAGCATGGGGACCCAGACAGGCCCTGGATGCCCATCTCTCCTTTTTTGGTTTCTACTGAGAAACAACTTCATAATCCCAAGTCATTAGGTGGCCTCCCCTGGACGGAAGGCTTCAGGCTATAATGTAAGGGGTGAGACTAAGATTTGACCTGGGCATGTTGGGAGAGGAAAGGGAGACTGGTGTTTGAGGGAACACTTTTCCAGGGAAGCTTATAAGAAGAACTGGGGAGACTCTACTAGTCTCTCCCATTTTAAGGTCAAAGGAGAACTCTCTCCTCCTCCTGCACAGTGGTTCGTTTTGTTTTGTGTTTTGAATTCTGGTTAATATTGCTCCAAACACATCACACTCTTGGTAGCAAAGCAGCATGGTGGTATAATATGGGTATTTTGGAATTATTTTTAGAGAGTGTTATGAGCTGAATGCATCCCCTCCAAATTCATATGTTGAAAACCTACCCCACAATGTGACGGTATTAGGAGTGGAACTTTTGGGAGGTAATTAGTTCATGAGGGTAGACCCCTCATGATGGGATTAGTGCCCTTAGAAGACGAGAAAGGAAAGAGCTTGCTTTTCTCTCTCTCTGCCACGTGAAGATGCAAGAAGATGGCCATCTGCAAACCAGGAAGTGGGTCTTCTCCAGACACCATATCTGCTGGCACATTGATCTTGGACTTGCCACACTCCAGAACTGTGAGAAATAAATGTTTGTTGTTGAAGTGTGTCCTTGGTGTGTCCTTTCTAGGTTGAGGCTGGATGGTGGGACGGCTGATGATTGGCTAATGCTTCTTCCTCCCACAAGAGTACAAGGTAGTCTTTCATGGACAAACAATGAAGTTCACACCTCCTATTCTTCCTGATAAGAATCTTTACTGCCTTTATTTATTTATTTATTAAGCTAACGATCATTTCTGTCCTCCTATGTGCCAGGAACTCTGTTGGGCAATTTACTTGAATTAATGAATTCGATCCTTACAGCAACCCCATGATGCTCGTACTGTTATCATCTCCCTTTTTAGATAAGAAATCAAGCTTAGAAGGTTAATTTGCCCAAAGGCACACAGCTAGTATGTAGTAGAACTGAGTTCTTTAAAAATTGTGGTAAAATATACATACCATACGAATTTATCATTTTAACCACTTTTAAGTATGTAACGCAGTGGCATAAAAAGTACATTCACAGTGCTATGCAACTATAACGACTATCCGTCTCTGGAACTTTTTCATCATCCCAAGAGTTGAGCTTTTTAAGTTGAATTTGTGCAACTTATTCAACTCTTATTCAAGAGTTGAGCTTTGTAAGTTAAATTTGTGCAATTTGTGCAATCTCATATATATATATATATATATATATATATATATGAGATTCACTTAATCAAGGCAAGTCTGGAAGACTAGGTTTGAAAAATAGAATTGATGGGACCAAGTGCCTCCAAAGGGTCAAGAAACAGGAAACGCAACAACTATCATTTGTGGGAGACTTCCGTCATCACTCTTCATATCCCTCGGTCGACATTCCATATCCTAGGAAGGTCATACATTTGTTCACGATGCCCAAGTCCTAAAGGTTAAGATTCTGGGAGAGGCAGGCTTTAGATCTCTGGCTTCCGTAGTTGGAGGAAAAGCATTGCTTTCCACCAAGATCTCACACCTGGGGAACGACTTCCAAATAGGAAGGTAAGTGGATGCTGAACCACAGAACATCCCCCTTACCCCCACTCCAGCCAAAAAATTCCAGCCATTGCAATAGCAATGACATGTATTAATATCAGTAGCCCTTCTAGGATCTTTTCCAGTCCCAGTTTGCTTGAATACCATGAATATTCAAGACGAAAGTGTAATTTTTGTGATCATCCATGAAAATGTCTTGTGCAAACATTTGTCTTACCTAAAAATCATACCCAGTCTAAAAAGTAACATGTTTCCAGTTAAGACGTTCTTTATATGGAATGAGTTCATCTTGGATAGTTAGGAGAGAGAGCACAGGACAAAGTCAAAGAAAGAGGTTACATGATATCCAGCAGTGAATCATTACCTATTATCAAAATAGGAGGAAGATCAGAAAGTAGAGCTAAACAAAATTATCTCTCTGGTAAAATCCCCAGGGCAATTACCTGGTGGCCAGAACACTCTCACGTGGATGGAATAACCTGAGAAGAACAAATAATTTAGAACAAAAGTCTTGAGTTTCTTTGTTGATCTTCCTGCTTCCCATGGTAAGCTGGGATTCTCACTTTCGTCATCTTCATGTTTTGCAATATGGTAAATAAGTTTTGTGATGATCCAGGACAGGGTGTCTTACCACACTAGACTCACTGTACCTACCACTGTTCTTTTAGCCAAGTGCGATTTCAATAGTCTAGAATTGCCAGTGATCAGCTGAAATCTTTGATTTCCACCATGGGGCTCAGCAAGGATTTTGTGTCACCTTTTTCCAGAGGGACCATGCTCACAGACTTTGGGGATAAAACCCCAAAGGAAATTTTAACAGAAAAGTTGCTTTTCTATGGAAGAGGGCCACTAAACAGTAATATCACCCACCCTAACCTCCTTTATTTTTTTCTTTAGTCTCATCTTTCTTCCTCTACTAGGATATTGTGGCATTGCCTATTTTCTCCATCAAGCATTATTTTAGTTTTCATTCTTCACTGAATCCTTCCCTAAAGTGTATATTTGTCAGAAATTAATTCTGTTGCAAAAGATAGAAACCCAACTCAAAATAGTTTAAAGGAAATGTATCCGCTCACACAATTTGGAAATCAGTCCAAACAGTAGATCAGCAGGAATAGCTAGATCAAGGGACTCAAACTATTTCATCAAACTTTGGTTTTTCCTCATCATTCTGGCCCACTTTCCTCTATCCTGGCTTCATTCTCTACCAGGCTCTCCTCTTTGTGGGCTCTAGAGGCTTCAGTTTAACATGGACATTATAATGGAAAAGGATACCCTTTTTCTCCCAGAGCCCATTAGCAATCCTCCCACCATCGGGAGCCATGACTGGTTCTTCTTGGGTCATGTGCCCCCCCGCCCCGAACCAGTCACTGGAGCCAAGGGTATGAGTTGATTGGCCAGCCTGGGTCACATGCCCACCCCTATGATGGGGATGTAGAGTCCATTGAGTGACAGTCTCACTAAAATCCTCCCCCAAAGGAATGCTGGGCAGGCAAGAGTAAGCAACTTCAGACTACAAACGTATCTTCAACCTTTACATTAGTTCCCAAACTCTCTCCCTTCCTTTTGCTTCTTATTTCTTGCTGTGGAATTCTGAGCTGGGTATTAAGCTGAGACTCTGAAACACCCACCTGGTCCTGCCATGGACACCACTACACGTGAGATCCCAGAGGGAAATATTGGCTTATAAGATAAATCAGTAGAGAAACATTATTTGGAGCCACTCCAGAGCAGGTGTTCAGGGGTCCTAGGTCCCTGAGTGGACGACTACGTGTGAGTTGGACTGGGAAATTTTACTGGGCAGGAGATACCAGCACCTCGTCAGAGCTGTTTGCATGGAATTACTCTTCCTCAGAATTACACCATCCAGAATGGCATTCCAAAACATGGTCTTTATCACCAGTGTAATGAAACTGATGAAATTTAATGTTCCATTCAATAGTATAGTAAAGTTTGTTTGTAGGCCTTTATCAGCTCCCTATGTAATAAAAGAAATCACATTTTCCCTGGATGCTTTTTTCTAATTCCTTCCTCTTATCCTGGGTTGTGAGGATGACCCACTTGCCTCTGCCAGCATTGGGAAAATACAGAAAGGGAAGAGATAAAGGGGAGTGGGTGAGGGTTTGCGTGCAATTTGCATATGATGCTGTGTGGCCAGGTATTAAATGTACCTTATATCCTGCCCTTGAGCAGAAAGCAGGACTGGGGAAGATAAAATACTTTTTGCCAGGAGTCCTGTTGTTGAATTACCTGTTCATCATGCCTTCCGCCAAGAATACGATGAATTGTGGATATATTGGGGGCTTCCCTCTGCCATTAGCTCTTACTGGTTTCTTACAGTAAACCAGGGGCATCATTTACTGTGCAGACGTGGTCAGGGCCTGGATTTCATATGTAATACTTGTCTCTTGTTTTCTGAGAACCTATAGGTATTGTGCTAAAACTGAAATATATTTTAATGCTTATTAATACTTTCAGGTAACTTAGTCTCTTCTGGTTTAAAACAGGGTCTTCCAGATGAATGTGCAGTGGAATTCAAGATCCCCTCCCCTGCCATCTCTTCTTCTTTTCCTTGCCCTAATCCTAAGAATCTGGGTTCGTAGGAGCTGGTGTATTTTCCTGGCACCAGGAAAGCAGCATTGTCTCATCTTCATTGGTCTCTGGTTGCATTTCTCATCCTCGCTTTAGCCCCTAGCTCAAGTGGCCTCTGCTACAGTATTCCCCGAACCACCCCACAGGTGCACTGGGTCTTCATTCTGGAGCTCTTTACTACTCCCTCCAGTAGTACTCTCTTCACTACTCTCTCTCTCTATCAAGGTAACCCGAAGGTAGTGTGGAAGCACTCCTATTGGAAACCAGCTAGTAGCTTCTCTGATCCAGGATTCTCAGACCCCCCTGGGTCAGTATTCAGCACCTTCTCCCCATGCCTCACAGTGATTTCAACCCCTGGGAGGCTGCGGAACAGAAAGTAGACCCTGTTTGATGTCTCCAGCTCTCTCCCACTGTCCTCAAAGAGATTCCCTCTCCTGCTGTGACCTGACCGCAAATCCCGCAGCTTGCTTACTCTGTGGCTTAGAGCAGTGGTTCTCAAACTCAGGTGTGCATCTCCTGGAGGGCTCATTACAACACAAGTTGCTGGGCCCACCCCCAGAATTTCTGATTTAGTAGGTATGGTCGGTAGAATAATGGTCTGATGTATGGCTAATGATAATGGCACAAGAATTCCTGGAGCCTGTGAATATGTGACCCTCACATGGCAAAAGGGACCTTGCAGACATGATTAAGTTAAGGATCTTGAGATGGGAGATGATCCTGGATTACCTGGATGATCCTGTCCAATGTCATCACAAGTTCCTTAAAACAGTGAGTCAGGAGGGTAAGAGTCAAAGGAGATGAGATGAAGGAGGCAGAGGTCAGAGTGATGCAGCCACAAGCAAAGAAATACAGAAGACCTTTGGAAGCTGGAAAAGGCAGGAAATGAATTCTCCCCTTGAGCCTCCAGAAGGAACACAGCTCTGCTGACTTTACCCTTTTATGGCCCGTTTCAGAATTCTGACCTCCAGAACCGTAAAATAATAAATGTCTGTTGTCTTAAGCTGCTAAGTTTTTTTGTGATTTGTTACGGCAGCCATAGGAACCTAAAGTACGATTGGGTTGGCTCCTGAGAACCTGCATTTCTAATAGGTTCTCTGGAAATTAATAAAGAGAAACCTCATTTTAAATGGAGTCGGGAGGCCAGAAGGGGATGCTCTCATGCCCGACCACTAGAGGAATTGCAGACCCATCAGAAAGAGAGGTACTTTGCATCTCCAATAGGAAGAAGGTTATTACTTTATTACCCAGCTGGAGGAAGAACTCCTTGCTGGGCAACATTCCAGCCAATGAGAGACTGTCACAGCTCAGCCAATGAAAAGCCACTACACTTTGAACTCCCAGTTTCCTCCAACGGACTCTGTTTATAACAGTTCCTCCCAACTCCCCCTTCTCCTCTATAAAAGACCTCTCTGTTCTCTAGACTTGCCTGTGGTTTGCCATAGATTGCCTGTCCCAAGTTGCAATTCTTTGCTGTTTCGAATAAACTCATTTTGCTGGTAAAATAATAACTGGCTGTTTTATTATTTTAGGTCAACTGTTCTCAGGTGATGCTGATGCTGCAGGTCCAAGGACCACACTCTGAGAACCACTGGCTTAGAGTGAAGCATACAATCCTCAGTGCTCCAAACCTTGGACAGCAGGTTGTATAAAAACTTTGTTCTCTCAACATCCAAATCATGCAGATGGAAGCCTTGGGCTTCATAACTCTTATCTACAAAAAGTGCCTATTTTGGAAATCAACACTTGATTTTTTTTTTCTGTTCTACCCTAAAACAATGGTGTAGAACCAATGGACAGTCAGCATGACCAGCCATTAAAAATGTATCATAGGGCTTCCCTGGTGGCGCAGTGGTTGAGAGTCCGCCTGCCGATGCAGGGGACGCGTGTTCCTGCCCCGGTCCGGGAAGATCCCACATGCCGCGGAGCGGCTGGTCCCGTGAGCCATGGCCGCTGAGCCTGCGCGTCCGGAGCCTGTGCTCCACAGTGGGAGAGGCCGCAGCGGTGAGAGGCCCGTGTACCGCAGGAGAAAAAAAAAAAAAAAGTATCATATTAGTATTTTATAACTATTTATCTCACTGTATCTTCTTTTTATTATTTTCTTTGGGGTAAAATCACAGAGCATTGTCAGTTTATCTACTGTCAGTTTATCTACCCAAACCTCCATGGGGTTGGAAAATAGAAAACCTGCACATTCTAGAAAGGATATGGGACAAAGGGAGGTTTGCAATGAGCAAGATATCTGGACCTCTGCTTCCCTCATGTCAAGCTGGGTTTTTTTCTGGTTACTTTCATGGCCCCTCTGTTCACCAGCTCCTCCCCTTTTGCCTCTACCAGGTGAACTTGGCTACACCTCCCTTAGTATCTGACGTTGCTCCTTTCAGCTGGCCTTCTCCAAGTGATAATGCTGCCTTTTCCATCCTGGATGCTCAGATGGAGGCCACAGGGATGGTTACTATGGACACCAAACCCAGAGAGTCACATGCCCCATGTCTGCCAAAAGACCTCAGGGGCACTGCTTGAGACGGGAGACCTCATCCTATTATCCCCAGGGCTCCTGGTAGAGGAAGGGAGAAGAGGGGCATGGAGCGCGGGTTACATACAATGAATCCAATACCTTGGAAGCAGTAGTTACAAGAGGATATCAATGCACAGTGAGAAAGACTCGATTTGACTGTGGTCCTTACCATTTCCTCCTCCTTTTCTCCCTTTCCTCTCTCTTTTCCCTCTTCATCTCTCTTTCTCTTCTGCCTCTCCTGGCAAGCAGTGGAGTCCAACCTGGATTTCAATTCTAGCTCTGCCTTTTGTTAGCTGTGTGACAATGAACTAGGAACTTAACTTCTCTGATCCTTAATTCCCTTACCTATGAAGTAGGGGTGAAGATTCCTACCTCCATTCTCAAATGAGAACTAGATGAGAGAATATCTGAAATCTATTCAGTGTAAACACCCAATTAATGCTCTCCATGGTGATCATTTCCACCCTGCAGTAAGTCCTACTGAAACCTCACAACCCAGACTGAGACTCAAACCCGCCGTCTTTTCACTGAAATCACACACCTGGTCTCACGACTTAATGAAGCTCAGGTTCTTTATGTCTCATCACAGAAGGAATTCAGTGAGAGACAAAGTGATAGGTAAGAAGTAGATCTACTGAGAGAGATACACACCCCGTAGACAGAATTTGGTCCATCTCAAAAGGCTTGAGCGCACCCCAAAATATGGGGTGGTTAGTTTTTATGGGCTGGGTGATTGCATAGGCTAACGAGTGGGAGGATTATTCCAACTGTTTCAGGGAAGGGGTGGGGATTTCCAGGAATTGGGCCACCGCCCACTTTTTGGCTTTTTATGGTCTGCCTCGGAACTATTATGGCGCCAATGGGTGTGTCATTTAGCTAATGTATTACAGTGAGCGTATAATGAGGCTGAAGGTCTACTGGAAGTTGAATCTTCTGCCATCTTGGGTCTAGTCGGTTCTAACCAGTTTTATGTCATATGCTCAATGTCTATGTCATTCTTTTCAAGTTTTTGCCCTGCCCCCTTCCCTGCTGTCTCACTATTCAACCAACAGAGTTCACAGGGGCTGCAAGGTAGGAAACCACAACTTTAATGGGAAGCTCGAGATTCCCTTTCATTCCAAGACTCTTAATATTTCCCACTGATTTGCCTACATGGCCTCATTCTTCCAGTTAGGCATGCTTAACGCTCTGGGCATGCTCTTTCTATGGCTGTGCATTTTTTTGCTAAAATAATCAAATATGCCAGTAGGGCTAAAGGAGACAAAGCAGAGCCACAGGTAAGACATTTTCCCCGGTGCATAAAATGCAAAGGGGCTCTTAGCAGAGATGGCATGCTGGACGTCCAAGAGGACTGGGGAGACGTCCATTACAGAGTAGGTTTGCATGAACATGAGAAAATTGCGTTCCCTAAGGATATAGTCCTGGCCGTAGTCCTCTTGCACGTCAGGGGTGAGGTGGTCCAGGATGTTTTTCTCCAGCTTGTCCCACATGTCACTCGTGCCTGCGATGTCTGAGATGCAAGAAAAAAAGAGAGGCTCTGATGCTGGGAAGGCTAAAACAGGCATGTCCTACCCCTAATTGGGAAGAAGGCCCTGTGAATTGGCTCCTGTTGGGAAGGATATTCCCAAATGCCTTTTAAAGCATGTGCTTTATAATGGCAATTCTATTCTTTTAAACATACATACAGAACAGTGCACAGATGAATACGTTTCCACAAACAGAATAGCTCATGTAACCAGCAACCAGACCAAGAAAAGGACAAACCAGCCTCGGCCACCTTTCCAGGAGCCCCTGTCAGATGAACAGAGTAGAGTAGCTTTGCCTGACTGTAGACATATGCATACGTGGATGCATGTATTGTGTAGTCAGTAGCTTTCCATTCTGTAAACATGCCATAAATTATTTATCTATTATACTATGATGGGTGTTTGGGTTGTTTTCAAGTTGAGGCTTTTACGAATAGTGCTGCCACAAACATTCTAGTACATATCTTTTCATGACTATTATATACAATATAAAATATAATGTATATAATATATATTATCTATACAATATGTATATACCTACATATATATGTACACATATAATTTTTTAAAATATAGCAGTAACGCCTGCTTCTGTGTATAAAATTAAATATATAATGTTGGGAGTTCCCTGGTGGCCTAGTGGTTGGGATTCCGGGTTTCCACTGCCATGGCCTGGGTTCAATGCCTGGTCAGGGAAGTTCCCGCAAGCCATGCGGGCAAAAAAAAAAAAAAAGGTTAAAAAATATGTCATGTTGAGCATCATGCTATCTATTTTTTTTTAAGTCTTTCTTGAATTTGTTACAGTGTTGCTTGTATTTTATGTTTTGGGTTTTTTGGCCCCAAGGCATGTGGGATCCTAACTCCCTGACCAGGGATCGAACCCATACCCCACCCCTCCCATCTCCCCCAACCCCGCCCCGGCACTGGAAGGCGAAGTCTTAACCACTAGACCACCAGGGAAGTCCCTCATGTTATCTATTTAATAAATATAATTTTAATTTCATTTTAAATAATACATTAAATTTTAACATAAATTATATGTGATTAAATATATAACCATATATTTAATATAGAAGTAAATTCTTGCTTATTATATAAAATCTAATAGTATCTATATAGTTACTTTAAAATATAGTAGCAATGGCTGCTCAGTATATAAATAATGAATAAT
The DNA here is from genome assembly GCF_011762595.2 of Tursiops truncatus. Classification (NCBI taxonomy): domain Eukaryota; kingdom Metazoa; phylum Chordata; class Mammalia; order Artiodactyla; family Delphinidae; genus Tursiops; species Tursiops truncatus. The sequence goes on from NC_047052.1 coordinate 6,463,288, forward strand.
AAGTAGATACATATGTTTTTAAAATTAATCTCCTCTGAGGAAACTTACAGTGTCGTGTGTCATTCTACACTCCCTTCTTGCTCGTACAAACATATAGATATGTTTGGCTTTGGCTTAATTTTATTTTACCAGGAACAAACAAAACACAAAAAGGATCATACTATACGTATTTTCCAGGAATTTGCTTTTTTGTTTGTTTGTGGGTTTTGATTTTTGTTTGTTTGCTAAGTAATGAATCACAGACCTGCCTCCTGGTCAATGGCTATAGTTTGAAACCAGAGCAGCAGAATTTTCCATTGAGCAGCTTTTAGTCACCATTTCTCTATCAAAGGACTTGCCAGTCGTTCCTAGGTTTCACCATTTCAGGGAACGCTGCCATCACCAGCTTTGCACAATGTATCCTTTTGTTTTTCGGCATTCACTTCTTTAGGCTACAGTCCCCAAAGGGTGGCTGTCTGGTCAAAAAACACATTCATTTTGAATTTTAACAGCTAGTGCCAGATTACTTTCCAGAAAGGTTGCAGCAACCCACACTCCCTCCCACAAAGTGTGTGATTGCTCAGGGATTGCTGTGGGGATGAATCTTTGCTAGCCTGGGTGACTCCTGGATACCAGGACTGCAGGGGAGCCTCACTATGAAATGTAAGCCAGTGAAATCCAATTATACTCATGGAAATGCAAACGGAGTTTCAATTGCTCATTTCTCTTCATGAAGGCACAACCATACTCAAAGAAATGATTACCCTGACAGTTACTACTCCAGAGGCTTCTGCATCTTAAAAAACATGTTCGCATGTACTATTGTTCCTCCAGCTACTTCTGCCCCAGTCTCTACTCTCACAGGGGATTCCTTTTCCTCTCCACTTCCTCCCTCTTTAAACACCTCATGGACTTTCTAATCACTCTTGTGCCTACCCTGTCCAAAATCCCCAAAACTCTCTTTATTGATGACAAAGCCACCACCCTTTTGTCAACCTTCATCTGCCACTTTTTTTTTTTTTTTTTGTGGTAGGCAGGCCTCTCACTGTTGTGGCCTCTCCCATTGCGGAGCACAGGCTCCGGTCACGCAGGCTCAGCGGCCATGGCTCACGGGCCCAGCCACTCCGCAGCATGTGGGATCCTCCCGGACCAGGGCACGAACCCGCGCCCCCTGCATCGGCAGGCGGACTCTCAACCACTGCGCCACCAGGGAAGCCCCATCTGCCACTTTTGACACACACTTGCCCATCCCCTGCCACTTTGGGGCTACACACAATAGAACTGGTAACATGACGTGGATCCAAATCCCATCTCTGCCTCTTATCAGCACTGTGGCTTGAGAAATTCCTTAACTTCTCTGAGCCTTGGTTTTCTACCCATATGATGGGAATATTATGATGCCTACCTCATAGATGAGGATTAAGTGAGATTGTACACATAAAGTCTTAAAATCTGCGAAGCGTGCAACATGCTTGAGCTAGTTTTTATTGCAGGGTACCCAAAAAATCTGATATGTTTCCCTGAATGTCTTCAGGAGCTCTTTGTGTCCCTAAAGATTCCTTTCCTCATCCCCCACTTCAAATGTCATTCTCCAAACTTAAGTCCTCAGCCCTCCACTGTCTGGCCTGTTGCCTTTAGAGAGACCATCAAATATCAGCTTTAAACTGAGGACATCCTGATATAAAAGAAAGAACCAGGCTCTGCACCTAGGGATCTGGTTTCAAATTCCCCACCATCGTGGTGTCACAGATGTCCATGCTGAGCTATATATTACCCATCCTACTTCAGTGTCCTCACCTGGTGAATGATGTCAATTAAACCTACTCCTCAGGGGTGTGATGCAGATTAAAACATATATGGAAAGGATGAGAGTAAAATTGGAATGATAATTAAGGAAACAATTTGGAATTATCCAATAAAGTTGAAGATAATTAAAATCTATGATCCAGTCATCCCATTCCTGGGTATATGTCATAGGAAAAATTACACACACATACGCCACGGTAGGTGTGCCAGAAGGTCCACAGCTGAATTGTTCACAGTTGTCCAAAAGTGATCCAAATATCCCATCGATAGTAGAAAAATTGTGGCATATTCACAGAATACTAGCAATGAAAATGAATGAACTACAGCTACACACAATATAAATGAATTGTGAAAACATAATGTTTGGTGAAAGAAGCCAGATGCAAAAAAACCACATACACATTGATTCCATTTAAAGTTCAAAAACCAGTGAAGCCAAACTATTGTTTGGGGATGCCTGTATGCATGGAACATTGTCAAGAACAACAAATAAGCGAATGTTACAAAAAGTATGACAGGTTACCTGCTGCAGGGAGGAGAGGGCTAAAACTGGAGAGGACCATGTGAGGGCTTCTGAGAGCTGGCAATGTTTTATTTTTTGATCTTGATGTTAAGTACATGAATTTTTATAATATTGATAATTTATTAAACTATGTGTGTATATGATATATTTCTCAATTAAAAAAATAAGTTCAACAATATCAGGAAAGAATGTACGGAAAATGGCTAGTGCCTGATAAGAACAGCTGCCCAAAATGCTAGCTATGACAACTTCAGTGAGTCCTTGAAACTGTAACTTAACTGCAGGGTTGCTCTCTGGTCCAAAGGGAATCTTGCGTCTGTGTGTTGGAAGTTTTCGTTGGCTGTGTCACCAAACTCTCAATCCTCCTGCCACGTTCAAATTCAAATTCATCATTCTCCCCTTCCACTAGCTGTCAGGCAGCTTTTTGTGCTCTGTCTCTCAGGCTGCCATATTCGGCATCATCTTGGACCCACCCTCCTTCTCCATCAACTCCCCTCAACTCTCCCACCTGCCCAGGGAGTCCCCAAGTTGGAAACCCCTCTCAAGACTTCACCTTCCCTCCATTCCTGCTGCCCTGGTCCCGCCTCTCAACCTGAGTGGCCCAGGTCTCGTTCCCTCAGTTTCCTTCCCAGATGAGCCCGTTCACCGAGTCTTCGTGCTCCTCCTGGACAACTCTGGGAGATCCTGGCTGCTAAATGCTTCAAGACAAAGTTCTGCTTTTCTTTTAGATTTTTATCTGGTGCATTTGGGTTAATATTCAGACCTCTAGGGTTTGTTCTTTAGTGTGTTAGGCATCCCTCCCAGTGTGTGGCCTTTTATTAGATATGCTCTTTTACACCTTCATTTAGATCACCGATTACATGGTTGATGACCCAGAACTAAGGACTGAGCCATGGGGGTCATCTACATCCGCTCAGAGTCCAGAAATTCAGGGAGCGGAGAGGAGAGGATGGCCATCTCCTCCCGGGGTAGAAGGATGTGGGTCATGTCCTTCAGAGGGGAGGAGGTTGTGTTTGAAAAATACGTAACATCAAAACTTAATTCCTTGGTGAAAGGCGGCAGGGAGCAACCGTACACTGCAAAACCTGGCACCTGCCCCCTCTATACTTAGAAGAAGCCCACCCATCCCAACCCCTCTTTGGTCCACCACTGAGGGGTTTGTCTTGAACTCTGTCAAAACAAAGGACCTTCAGCATCCCTTCCAGAATGAATATTGCAGAGCTCTTGGCCTCAGACACCTACTTGTTCGGAAGCCTCCAGGCTGGATGACAGAGACTTTAACTCCCCATTTGGATAGCTCTTGTCTCATGACTGCTGAAAACATGGTCAGAGCTGCCTTGGATGAGCTATAGGCTGCCAACTTCTCCATTGGAACCCCTCCTATGGGAACAATGGGAGAAAAAAAAATCAGGTCTGATGTTTTCATTTGTTCATCCGCTAAGTATTTAGATGGCACCTACGTCATTCCAGGAACTGGTATCAGTGGTGACTAAGGCAGAGGAAGGAAGACAAATGCCCTCTGTATGCAGGTGAACGCATATTCTTGGTCACATCATTGTCTGGCTTCCTTTGCTTTTGCTTTCCATGCCGGCTTCATCACAGCTGGTCCAATGGCAAACCAAGCATAAGGCTTAATCTCTCCCAGCTTCTAAGCTAAATGTGGCTTAGGCAGGATAAAGAGCATCTGCCCCAGCCTCTGACCTTCCAGTTTGGCCAACCTACATTCTGAGATTCTGGGTGGACATATCTTTGGGGAAGTGGGGGCAGAGTGGGCACCATTCTCTCCATTACAGAACTTGTAGTTGAACAAATTGGGTTTAATACTTGTTGCAGAATAATGGTCCCTCAAAGATGTCCAGAGATGTCTCTGGAACCTATGAATATGTTAGATTATATGGAAAAGGGGGAACTGAGGTTGCTAATCAACCTTGAGATCATGAGCTTAGCCTGGATTATCCAGGTGGGCCCAATGTAATCACAAGGGTCCTTACAAGTGAAAGAGAGGAGAGAAGGGCATTGGAATGAGAGAGATGGCCCGATGTTGCTGCTTTAAAGACAGAGAAATGGGTCCATGAACCAAGAATGCAGGCAGCCTCTAGAACCTAGAAAAGACAAGGAAATGGATTTGCTCATAGAGCCTCCAGAAGGAATTCAGCCCTGCCAAAACATTGGTTTTAGCCCAATGAGACTCATTTCAGACTTCTGGCCTGTAGAACTGTAAAATAATAAATTGGGGGTTAAAAAAAAAGAGGGTGTGAGAAAGGACTTATTCTAGGAGGGCTGGCTAGGGCTGGGGGCAGACGCTCTTTATTCCACTTGAATCACATTTCTTTTAGAAGCTGAGCGAGATTGAGCCTTAAACTGCATCTCTCATTGGACCAGCTGTGAGGGATGAGCTATGGAAGGCAGAAGCAAAGGAAGCCAGAAAAGTGGTGTGACCTTACTTGGAATAAGGTTCTCTGCAGATGTAATTAAGGTACAAATCTCAAGATGAGACCATCCTGGATTAGGATGGGTCCTAAATCCAATGATGGCTGTCCTTGTAAGAGACAGAGAAAGAGAAGACACAGAGAAACAAGGGAGCAGACCATGTCAAGATGGAGACAGATTTGAGTGATGCTGCCACAGACCTAGGAATGCCTGGGACTACAGAAGCTGGGACAGGCAAGGAGGCATTCTCCCTTACAGCCTTCAGAGGGAGGTGGCCCTGCCAGCACTTTGATTTCAGAACTTCGGGCCACCAGAACTGTGACAGTATAGATTCCTGTTGTTTTAAGCCACTAATTTGTTACGGCGGCCCTAGGAAATGAATACGGGTGTGTTCCTGGTGTTCTTTCACTGGAAGACATGAGATTATGAAGGGGTTCAGAGCACCCAGGAGATCTCATGGGGAACCCAGGATGACTGAGCCCATGACATTAACGGTCCCAGGTTTGGCAAAGATTTCCCTGGTCAAAGAAGCATCCACTGGCTGAATTGATGAATAAACTGTGATACAGCCATACAATGGAATACAACTCAGTCACTAGAAGGAATGAACTTGATACGCACAACAGCATGGATGAGTCTCAAAATAATTATGGTGAAAGAAAGAGCCGGACAGAAAAACAGTATGTATTGTATGATTCAATTTATTTATAATTGTAGAAAATGCAAACAAATCTATAGTGATAGAATGGATCAGTGGTTATCTGCTGGGGGGCCAGGGTATGGGTTAGAATGGGGGACAAGAAAGTCTGGGGAATGAAGGTCATGTTCACTATCTTGATTGTGGTGATGGATTCCTAGGTACATATCTATGGACCTTGAGGGCATTATGCTAAGTAAAGTAAGTCAGAGAAAGACAAATGCCATGGAATCTCCCTTATATGTGGAATCTTTAAAAAAAAAAACTACAGAAAACGCTAATTCATGGATACAGAGAACAGATTGGTGATTAACAGAGGTGAGGGGTGGGGTGCTGGGGAAATGCGTGAAGGAGGTCAAAACGTACAAACGTCCAGTTATAACAAATACATTCTGGGGATGTAATGTGCAACATACTGACTATAGTTAACAGTACTGTGTTGTATATTTGAAAGCTGTTAACAGTAATTTTTTTTTATAAATTTATTTATTTATATTTTTTATTTTTGACTGCGTTGGGTCTTTGTTGCTGCGCGTGGGCTTTCTCTAGTTGAGGCGAGCGGGCGCTACTCTTTATTGTGGTGTGCGGGCTTCTCATTGCGGTGGCTTCTGTCACTGAGGAGCACGGGCTCTAGGTGCACGGGCTTCAGTAGCTGTGGCTCGCGGGCTCTAGCGCCAGGCTCAGTAGCTGTGGCGCATGGGCTCCGTGGCATGTGGGATCTTCCCGGACCAGGGCTTGAACCCCGTGTCCCCTGCATTGGCAGGCGGATTCTTAACCACTGTGCCACCAGGGAAGTCCAAGATAGTAAATCTTAAAAGCTCTTATCCCAAGAAAAAAATTTTAACTGTGAGGTGATGGATGTTAACCTTATTGTGGTAATCATTTTGCAACGTATACATATAGCAAATCATGTGGTACACCTGAAACTAATACAATGTTATATGCCAATTATAGCCCAATAAAACTGGGGGAAGGGAATATAGGCATTGAAGTAGAGATACCTAGAATAGCTAATGTCAGTTATCATCATTATTCTTACATGATTATTAAAGCTTTGGTCTGGGACTTCCCTGGCAGTCCAATGCAGTGGGTGCGGGTTTCATCCCTGGTGGGGGAACTAAGATCTCACATGCCGCGTGCGGTATGGCCAAAATGAAAAAAAAAAAAAAAGCTTTGGTCTGGCTCACATAACTTCCTTTTGAGAAAAACTCATCCTTACCTCCCTGTCTTTGTAGGAAGGCTGTCAGTCAACGGTTCTGTCCTCATTCAGAGAGGCAGCCTGACCGATCATAATACCCCACCCCTGGACCCGGAGATTGGTTTGGGGCTGGGCACGTGACCTCAGCTGAGCCAGAGTCCTGATCTAGATCGTGGAAAGGAAATGCTTTTATGGTTTATTCCTGGCTACTTAAGTGTGATAATGGTGCAACACCGGCACTCCCAGGGGCCATTTCTGCCCCCACACGGGAGAAGGGAAGCAAAGAGAAGCAGAGGAGCGAGAAGGGAGTTCAGAAAGCTGGAGGTAGGTGTTGAGGACGGAAACGGGGAGTGGAGGTGGGGGAGAGTTACGATGACTCGAAACTTGGTTCCAAACAGTCGGTGAGCTAATCAACTCCTTCTCCCTTCTTTAAGTCAGTCTGAGGTTTGGCCCTGTCACTTAAAAGGAAGAGTCCTGAAGCTTAACTGCTGAAATTTCAGTATAGTATCTGCCATCAAACATTCAGCTCTGGTTCCCATCTTGTCACGTATGACCAGCTGATGCTTGTTTAAATGATTTTTAGTTTCACCAAATCTTAGTTCAAAATCCAATTCCTTCGTTTGACTGGGGAGGACGGCCAAAGAAGTTAAAGCAACTTGTTCAAAGTTTCAACCCAGTCTGTGCGGTTAGACTATGCTCATTTCTGTACGGTTTTTAGAGGTGAGGTGAGCTTGGCCAGTTGGAAGGAAGGTTAGCAGAGGGCAGCAGGTAAAGAGCCAGCTTCTGGAGCCAACACTGCCTGTGTTCAAATCCCAGCTCTGCCATTGATTAGGAAAGGCAGTTAAAGTTAGGAAAACCAGTTTATGTTTATGTGCCTGTCTTTTAATCTGTAAATTAAGAATAATGATAATACATGTATCACGGGGTTGTTGTGAAAGTTAAGCGAATTAATATATTAGAACAGTGTTTGGCACAAAATAAGCTCCCTATTAGGCCTTCCTATTATTTGCCAAGGCACTGGGATTTTTAAAAGCTCCCCCAGGTGATTCCAATGGGCAGATAGGGTTGTTAAACACTTCTAGAGAACATCTATGATTTTTTTCCATTTATTTCTGTCCTCTGGACATGTAAATATTAATACAGCTTGGGCTCTTGAAAAACTGAGATCTCTGTTTTGGTTGTGGAAGTTGTGATCTCAGAAGTTGGATAGTAACCTGGCAGTGCTGTTTGATCCTTGATCCAAGTCTCACAGATGTGGGGCATAAGGTATGTTGTGTTTCAAGAGACTGAAATTAAAAGAGACTTTCTAGTGCTATGCTGGAAGAAAGTTCTTCTGCTTATATATTTGGTTTTGCTTGTTTGTTTTTGAGCTACATATGCCTTGGTCAAAATATATTTCCTTTAAATTATGTTGAGCGAAAGCCGGTTTCAAAAGGTTGCATACTGTATGATTCCATTTATATAATATTCTTGAAAGAAAATTACAGAGATGGAGAACAGATTCATGGTTGCCAGGAGTTGGGGATGGGGTGAGTGTGTGGATGTGGCCATAAAAGGGGTATCTCAGGATTGTTATGGTGCCGGAACCATTCTGTATTTGATTGTGTTCATAGTTACAGGAAACTATACGTAGGATAAAACTGCACAGACCTATAAACACACACACACATAAATGGGTGCAGATATAACTGGTGAAATCTGAATAAGTTCTGTGCATGGTACCAATGGCTTTGACATCGTACTGTAGTTATGTAAAATGTTATCATTAGGGGAGTCTGGATGAAGGGCGAACAGGACTTCCCTGTACATTTCCTTTCAGCTTCCTGTGAGTCTAATTATTTCCAAATAAAAAGTTTTAAAATGCATACTCCCTTTAAGACACGCTTAGGTGGCTTCCCTGGTGGTGCAGTGGTTAAGAATCCACCTGCCAACGCAGGGGACATGGGTTCAAGCCCTGGTCCAGGAAGATCCCACATGCCGCGGAGCAACTAAGCCCGTGAGCCACAACTACTGAGCCCACGCACCTACAGCCAGTGCTCCGTAACAAGAGAAGCCACTGCAATGAGAAGCCTACGCACTGCAACGAAGAGTCGCCCCCACTTGCCGCAACTAGAGAAAGCCCGCGTGCAGCACCAATGCAGCCAAAAATTTTTTTTAAAAAGAAAAATTAAAAGACACGCTTAGGTCAGGAGAACTGCCTAGCTCCCATGTAGGTCTTCGGCCATACCAAGATCATAAAGTCTCCTAACATTTTGGTAAATAAAACTAAAAAATTAAGTTTATTGAAGTTTGGCATGGGAGGCCCAAAAATCAAGGCCTGGCTAATTTGAAATGTTAAAACATGAGAGAAGCGCCCTAAGCAAGCTAGAGCTTTTGAAACATTTTCTGCCAAGGCTGCAACCAAATTTAAAGTGACAATATACTTCTTCCTCACTCCATTCCACGCTCACCCCCATCACTGATGGACGTGGCTAATGCAAAGGCAAAACTTTGCCCTTAGGGCAGTACTCGCTTAGGAGGTACAAAAACTGAATGCTGGGGTTCCCCCTAATCGTTTCTAAGTAGCCAGTGCTGGTAAATGGCTCAGAATATGGGGTGACCTTGTTATTCAGTGACTTAATGGAACACCTAGTCAACAATGGGACGTGTTTTAACCAACCACGTACAGACCTGTGGACTCTTTCCATCCTTCATAACTGCAAATCATCTAGCCCTACTTGGTGTAGCTACCATGAAGGCAGCATCCCCCTCTCTTCTAGAACATACCAGTCCCCCCCCCACCCAGCTTTTCTGCCTCAGGGAACTGCTCAGTGAATTTGTTCCCTGGCAGGAATAAACTCAGCATTCATGTTTCTGATCACTCTGGTGGTCCTTGTCTTTCTGGTGGTCCTTGTTTTGACCTTATGGCATACTGCTGGCCGTGGCTAACACGGAGGGAAACTTGAAATTACAATCCTGGAGCTTACAGAATTGTGAGGCCCTTTCCCCACAGCCCCCTCAGGGGGCTCGGTCCTGGTCTTTGCCTGACTCCTTTGGTGTGACATAAGCAACAAGTTAGTAACATTTCCCAAGGTTCTAGCATTCAAATGTTCTTGATGTCCTCTGAGGTAACACAGGGCCGCAGAACACTCCTCCTAGCCATAATGATCAGCACCTACCAGGAGATCCTCTTGTTCCTGACCTAAAGCTAACATATGACCATATAGGAATTACGGAAAAGAAAGGGCTTTCCAAGCGAGTGCTCTATTAACAGGACAGAAATATTGCAGCTTTTCAGCCTGAGGCGGTATAGGTAAGGTGTGATTTTTTTGATTTATAATAAATATGTATTTGGTCATGGTTGCTGTTTCTGGCACAGGGCTTCTAAAACCCTGGGAATTTCCTAAGTGATGAGAGTGGCAAAGGTTAACGAGGACTTTTGTTATGTTAATGGAAGGAGAACCTCTCCTAAGGATGGGCGGAGGGCTGGTTGCAAGTGGATCCAATTAGAGGGGTGGGACTTTCAGTCTCTCCTCCGGGAGGGGAGAAAGATTGAGATCAATCACCAGTGACTAATGATTTAGTCAATCACATGCTATAAGGAAGCCTCCATAAAAACCCCAAAGGAGGGGGTTGGGAGAGCTTCCAGGTTGGTGAGCCGGGAGATTTGGGGAGAGTAGTGAGTTCAGAGAGTGTGGAAGCATCACACCTTTTCCCTGTGCCTTGCCCTGTGCATCTCTTCATCTGGCTGTTGATTTGTATCCTTTATATCCTTTGTAATAAACCAGTGAGTAATCCAGTGAGTAAGCAGGTTTCCTGAGTTCTGTGAGCTGCTCTAGCAAATTAAGCGAACCCAAGGAGGGGGTAGTTGGTACCTCTGATCTATAGCAAATCGGTCAGAAGCACAGGTGATAACCTGAGCTTGCCACTGGCATCCAAAGTGGGGTTGGGGGGCAGTCTTGTAGGACTGAGCCCTAACCTGTGGGATCTGATGCTATCTCCAGGTAGAGAGGTAGAGAGCTTCAGAATTGAGTTGAATTGTAGGACACCCTGCTGGTATCTGAGCATTGCTTGTTGGTGTTGGGGTAACTCCTCTCTCCAATATGGAACCAGGTGCAGGACACTTTTATAGGGGTACCAGGGTCCCATGCCCACAGCAGCTTTCTCATTTTCTAATACCTTCGCAAGCCAGAACACCCATGACCTTGTCTCAGGAGAAAGTAATGAGGGCTCCCAGCTGGTTTCTGCCTCCTCCAAGGTCAACTGGACTCAACTCAAGTAACAAAGTCCCGGGAATTCCCTGGCGGTCCAGTGGTTAGGACTCCGAGCTTTCCCTGCCGAGGACCCATGTTCAATCCCTGGTCGGGGGACTAAGATCCCACAAGCCATGCAGCGCGGCCAAAAAAAAAAAAAAAAGGAAAACAAAGTAACCACCACCTGGTGGTCAGGTGGTTAAGATTCCGCGCTTCCACTTCAGGGGGCGTGGGTTTGATCCCCGGTTGGGGAAGTTCCACATGCCGCGTGGTGCAGCCAAAAAAAAAAAAACCAAAAACTTTAGGCATGGTTAGCAGAAATTGGAGACTAATAGCATCTGGTTGTTTCCTTGTAATTTGACAGTCTCTGGGGATTCGACAACTGTTTGGTATCAAGATCAATGTCTGGGACCTTGTTCAAAGTGTGATTGAGAAGCAGCAGCTGGGAATCTGTTAGAAGTGCAAGCCCTCAGGTCGTGCTCCAGACCCCCTGAATCAGAAATTCTGGGGGTGGGGCAGAATTTTTTTCTTACTGCGGTAAAATACATAAAACATAAAATTCACCTTTTAACCCTTTTAAGGTGTACAATTCAGTGGCTTTTAGTACGTTTACAATGTTGTACAACCAATAGCACTATCTAGTTCTGTATCTTCATTGCCCCGAAAGGAACCCCCATACCCCAGCCCCTGACAACCACTAAAATGCTTTCTGTCTCTATGGGTTTGCCTGTTTTGGACATTTCACATAAACAGGATTGTCCCAAGATATGGCCTTTTGTGTCTGGCTTCTGTCACTTAGCACAATCTTTTCAAGATTCACCCTTCAGAGTATCAGTGCCTCATTCCTTTTTATGGATTAATAATATTCCATTGTATGGATAGACCACATTTTGTTTATTAATTCATCAGTTGATGGAAATTTGGGTTGTTTCCATCTCTGGCTGTTATAAATAATGCTATGAATACCTATGTACAAGCATTTGTTGGAGCACCTGTTTTCTGTTCTCTTGAGCATACACTTAGGAGTAGAATTGCTGAGTCGTAACTCTGCGTTTAATTTATTGAGGAACTGCCAAGTGTTTTCCACAGAGGTTGCACCATTTTACGTTCCCACCAGCAACTCAGGAGAGTTCCAGTTTCTCCAGACCCTTGCCAACAAGTGCTGTTTTCTGGTTTTTTGATTATAGCCATCCTTGTGGGTGTGAAATATTATCTCATTGAAGTTTTGACTTCCTGCAGTCGTTATTAAGTAGCTCCCTGGTGTGTCAAATGCATCTGAAGTTTGAAAAAATTGTCCAGGGACCAGTAGCAGTCACTTAGGAACTAGTTATAGAAATACAGAGTCTTGGGCCCCCCTCAGACCAACTCAGTCAAATTCTGCATTTTAACAAGACCCCCAGCTGATCACTATACACATTAATGTTTGAAGCACTGGTGTAGGAGGCAGCCCTAAATTGCTTACACTTCCTAAGCATTGCTTAAACATACTAGCGTTAGGGTCTGTGTTTTTTTGCCCTCCCCCGCCGCCCCCCCGTTTCCCTGTTGTGTTCTTGCTTGGTAATCTGGAAAAGTGAGAGGACCCAGAATTTGGAGTTAAATCAACCCAGTTACCAGCACTGACTTCATTGTTTACCAGGTGGATGATCCTGGGCTAGAGTGTGCTTGATCTAAAAAGGAATCAGTATCTGCACCCTGCACATGTTAGAACTGAATGACTTCAGGGGTGTAAGCATCGAATTCAACTCAGCATGAAGACATTCACTCCATCTTGCTCTCCCCTCTCCCCCTTACCCTACGCTAAGCCCTGGCTAGCGTGAGAGTTTTAAGGAAACAAATCTCAGCTTTGGCTTCCCCTCATGTCACTGAGCAGCTGAGACTGGCTGAATGATTTGCCAGACGATTCCCTTAAGGCAGCCAACTCGGCAAGAAAAAAAATCCAGGAATGATCCCCTTGTCAACTCCTCCGGACTAAGTAAGACCAGGCTCAAGTTTGGAACTGTGAAATCTGCCGGATACCTAAAGTCTGTAGACTTGTAAGACTCTCTGAGGCCACTTACTTTGGTGTCAAGTAATTTTCATGCATTTTAAATAGCTCGAAGTGATGGGCAACCATTACTATCTCTCAGTAGAGAGGTCCCTGTTACTAGGGTACTTTCTGTGTACCAGTAACTGTGCTCAACACTCAGAATCCACAATGCGTTTAGATCTACAGTTGAGACCAGAAGTTCTCAACTGGGGCTGATTTTGCATCCCACCCCCACCCCAGTGGACACGTGGTAATACCTGAAGGTCAGCACTGGGTGCTACTTGCATCTAATGGGTCAAGAACACAGATGTTGCTAAACATCCTAGAATGCATCGGACAGCCCCCCACAGAAAGAATTAGTCTCCCCCAGATATCGATAATGTTCAGGTTGAGAAATGCTGCCTTAGACTCAGGAGCTGTGTCACCCTATCACGACAGAAGATGAAATGGACAGAGACAAGTGGGGCTACTTGCCCCAGTTCACCCAGCTAGTAATACAGGAGCACGATTCAAAGCACAACGGGCTCAACATCCCTGAGGCCTTAGTCGTTTTATAAGGTTTGCTTTCAGCTGTTCTCGTTCAATCACAGCTTATGACATAACATGGGTATTTACTCTGCAATTTCTTAAGAGGAAAACTGGCCAGAAAAGACTTTTAGACCTCTCAAACATAAAGATTTTTCAAGTGCCCTTCGTACAATCAATCAAAGAGTCATCTCCCACTTCCTACAATCCTTGGTTAAATATCTATCAAACTTCCTTGCCAGGATTTGGGTTAAAGAGCTATTCTATTTCTGTGGGAGGGATGATAAACATGATTACAGGGGGGTGGTAAATCCTCCCAGAGAAGATGTGGTCAAATGTGGAAGTAGTGACCTGTTGGGCTTATTTGCCCAGGAGCTAGTGTGTGACAGCAACAGGATGGAACAGTCCCAGGTGGCAATGCCAGCAGTTGGCAGGATAAAAAGCCACAGGTGCCCACAGAGCCAGCCTCTTCATGGCAGATGGCTTTTGGGTCTCTAACTCTACCACATGCCAGGTGCAAGGCTGATGCTTAAAACCGTGTCATTTCATCTCATCTCACCACAGCCCTAAGAAGAAACGATCATTATTATCCCCATAGGAAAATGCAGAAGCTGCAACTCAGAAGTTCAGGACTTTGTCCTAGGTTACTCCATTGTCAGTGGTAAAGACAGGATCAAAACCTAGGCAGTTTATCCCCCCTGAATTTTCCAGCTTCTGGAAGTTACCTGCATTCTTTGGCTCATGGCTCCTTCCTCCATCTTCCAACCTCTCTTTGAGTCTGACCTTCCTGCCTCCCTCTTACAAGGATTCTTGTAACCGCATCAGACCCACCTAGATAATCTAGGATCATCTCTGCCTTTCAGATCCTTAACTCAGTCATACCTGCAAAGTCCCTTTTGCCAAGTAAGGTCACATATTCCAGGTTCCAGGTTTTAGGTCATGCATGTATTTAAGAAACCACTCTTCTACCAGACCAGTTGCCTACTCACAGTATCCTGAGACACGTGCTTTGGGGTTATTTACTACGCAGCAGTGGATAACTTGAACAGAGTCATCAGTTCCATCTCAGCTCCTCCTGGCTCATGCAAACTTCCATGATAAATCTACACCATTGAAATTCTTGTCGTGCAGAGGGTGGCCGAGGTGCCAGACTCAAGACAACCTGTGGGTCAGGGCAACCATGAACTCCTTTTGGAGAACACTTACTGGCTGTCTCCCCCTCTCTCCATAACTCCATCTTCAAAATTAGAAAAAGACCAGGGTGAACTCCCAAATAAGTACGTTTTCCAAAATTACTATTACATTAGCTTTGCCAAGAGACACATCATCAAGTTGGCATCACATTGGATGTGAATTTTGTGGATTGGTGGTTGGTTATATAGTGTCTTTTACACATGCCATGACTTTTCTGATTCTTGTGTTACAGTCTAGCTTCTTATCCCCTTGCTCAAAAATCTTTTCCATTGTTTTGCAAAACACTCATCAGCAAAATGCTAGGGATTCTGCTGAACTCCTCTGCCCCTCATCAATGAGGGAAACTATAAGCATGATTTAAGATCTTTGGCTCCTGTCCTCTTACAAACACCTGCCCTGTCGAGTACATACGCTTCCTTTCTGTTCTGCTTTCATGCTATTGTTTTAACAACTTTATAAAATTCCCTGGGTGGTTTCTGAGTCCTGCAAATGAACCTATTTCTAGAGTTTCCTTGAAACATAAGGATTCAAAGCTGGATGTGATGAAGGAAGACTCCATACATCTTGGTGACTGACTGGGTGGGAGAAAGGAGAGAAAGGCACAGGGAGAAACAAATCCAAGAAGGCTCAAAGCTCTGAAACCTAAAAGACTAGGAGATGAACAGAAAGAAGTCAAGAGAGGAAGCTCTGAATGGTCTGATAGAAAGTTTAGCTTCAGACGTGTTGACTTGGTGACGATGGTAAGATACTGGAATGGAACTAGTAAGGCTGGGTATAAAAGATTATGCATGTCCAGTGGTGAGAATAGGAGTGAGATGTGTGATTTATTTTAATGCTCAAACATTTTCCTCCAGTGGAAATATGTGACAAGTCCATTCAAAGTCTTGGCTTAGAAGAAGTTTTAGAGGTCAAGTTGAAGGTGTATGAATGGGCATCCTCTGTAGCGTAAATTCGTCACTTGCCCATTCATTCATCTGCACACTTGCATTTTTTCATTTATTAATTGCGCTTCTACTTCACGCCAGACACTGGGCAGGTAGTGTGCATATCAGTGATACATAAGTAAAATCTTATGAACGAATCTTATGCTCAAAGTTGAGAACCAAGAGAGGAAGAGAAAAAACTTCCTTGTCACTGTGTCAAGGAGAAGGCAATGATAAGTCTTTTCAGTAAATATTTGTTGAATGAGTGAGGCAAGGGAGCATGTGAGACTTTTCCAGATGTACCAAATTGTACCAGGGAACTGAGAAAAGTGAGGTTTCTACAGAGGTCAAAACTGTAAAGGCTAAGTTCAGAAGAAAGTTAAGGGTGAAATATTGCAAATGTATTTTCTCAGGATTTGTTTGCTTTAGCAAGGTAGCAAAATAATTGGAAATATTTTGCGGTTCTCATAAAATTTGAAATACAGTACTCATTGCTCTTAACCATCTTAGACGTCTCTCTCTCCATCCTTTCTCCTCCTCCCTCCTTCTTTTCCTTCCCTTCCCTTTCCTTCCTTCCTCCTTCCCTCCCTCCATCCCTCCCTCCCTCCCTCCCTCCCTCCCTTCCTCCCTTCCTCCCTTCCTCCCTTCCTTCTTTCCTTCCTTCCTTCCTCAGGCCAACCAGCAACGCTAGTGACACACTCACATAGCTAGTAAGTTAGAAGAAGTTGCTAAGTTAGAACCAGGGAAGAAAATATGAGGGACAACGATTGTCTAGAAAATACACAAAAATGACTCCCTTAAAAAAAACAACGAAGAAACCAAAACCAACCAACCAAATAGTTGGATCCTTTATTTAAAAAAAATATATATCACTCAGAACCAACTGATCCAACAGTGAAGAGTGGTATTCCTCAATGGGAAGGCAGGATCCTGGAGTCCAGAGCCCACCCTCTTGGCTTCCCTCTCACCCGTGCAGTGGCCCAAAAGACAACCCCATGGACACCACTCAAAGCTGAGTAAGGCTCTGAGGAACCCCAGTTTGGAAATATCTGTTCTAGAAGAAACAATCAGACATCACATGCATGGGCATTTTTTATGGAAGGGAGATCGTTAAACCCTTGACTTGTTGACTATCTGTTCTCTGAAATGGAGAGAGATGAGTTATCAAATGTCACACCCTGCCCCAACTGCCTTGAGATTGCAGAATGATGGGAATTGTCTTATGGAAAATCCTAGCAGGCAGCCAACTGAGACACAGGGCTCTGACAGTGCCAACAGAGTGAAGACATTTGCTGTTCATCTCACAGGAAACAACAGAGTGTGCAGCATTCAGGGAGGGTTGAAAACAGGTTCCCTGTCACGATGACGTGAAGTGTATGCAGGATTTCCTTTCCAAATCTAGGAAGCTTGTGCATTAGTGGTCACACTGTGAAGATGTGTGAGAGCCGTAAATCCCCAGTGATGAATAGATGAGTTAGAAGGTAGGTAAGAGTCAGTACATGCAAGGATTTGAAAGGAAAGAAAGGTTTTATTGTACTCAGATCAACGGTAAACACACGATTTGACTATTCTTCACCCAGCCCTGCGTGAGAGTGCCCTGCTTTCTCGTTCAGCCCCCAGGGAGCACTGAGGGTCACATCTTGCATGACCAGCACCCATGACCTTGTGGGGAAAGGTCAACTCACCTGCCATGCTGCTGATGTTCACCAGCCTCCCCTTGGATTTCCTAAGAAGGGGCAAAAATGCCTTTGTGACTTCCACGGCCCCGAAGAAGTTCACGGCCATGCATCGTTTGTATTCGGTCATGGGAATGAGCTCCCCGTCAGTTGGGAGGCCAAGGATCCCAGCATTGTTGACCACAGCCCACAGTCCTGAGGACAGAAGGGAACAACTCTGAGGTCAGGCAAGATGGGAGAGTGGGAAGATTTTTAACCCTTCAAGCTCTGAAGTCAAAAGGGCCCCTTTGAGATTTGGGATCTAGGCAGATCACTTCAACTCTCAAACCGTAGGCTCCTTGATTACTTGTGAAATATTAAGCAATGATTTTTTGCAGGAATATTCTTTTGCCTCAAAGCCCTTTCCTACATCCGGCAGCTAGATATTTGTTATACCTGTGGAGGGATGACACAGCAAGGAGGAGATTTAATCAAAGTCTACCTCATGTTTCTCCCTCAAAGGAGTGTGTGGAGACAGAATGATACCTTTCGGACATGCAAATATAAGACGATATATCTTATATGCAGTGCAATGGTATAAGATCCTGTCTTCCCTTTTCCTTCGACTAGAAAAGATTCCTTAGTCCGGGAAAACTAGAGCAGAATTGCCAAGAGCTAAAAAGATTGCAGAGTCCCTGAGCTCTAGGCCCTTCCCCAGCCAGCCTGATCCCCTTGACTGACCAGGATCACCCAGAGGGCTTGTTCACACACAGGTCGCCAGGCCCCACCTCCAGAGAATCTGACTGGGGATGTCTGGGGTAGGGCCTGAGAATCTGCATCTCTAACAAGTTCCCACGTGATGCTGATGCTGCAGGCCTGGACCACACTTGGAGAACCACTGTCCACAACTAGTGATTTTTCATCTTTGACTTCACATTAAAATCACCTGGGGAGCTTTTTAAAACCCCAATGCCCAGGCCACACCCGAGCCAATTAGATCAGAAATTGTGGGGTGGTGAAGAAAGGGCACCTTGGCATTAGTAGTTTTTAAAAGTCCCTACCAAGGGGCTTCCCTGGTGGCGCAGTGGTTGAGAGTCTGACTGCCGATGCAGGGGACACAGGTTTGTGCCCCGGTCCGGGAAGATCCCACGTGCCATGGAGCGGCTGGGTCCGTGAGCCATGGCCGCTGAGCCTGGGGGTCTGGATTGTCCCTACCTAGGTGATTCCAATGTACAACCAAGCTTTGGAATCATCGCCCTAAACGGTAGCAGACAGGTAATACAAAAACTGCAGATGTTTTGGAGGAGGGGGATCTGGAGCAGAAGTGAGTGACCTGGGTCCTCTTTATTTTCTAATTTCTGGGCTTTTCAAAAAAATTAATTTATATATTTTTGGCTGCTTTGGGTCTTCATTGCTGTGCACGAGCTTTCTGTAGTTGCGGCAAGTGGGGGCTACTCTTCGTTGCGGTGCGCGGGCTTCTCATTGCGGTGGCTTCTCTTGTTGCGCAGCACGGGCTCCAGGTGCACAGGCTTCAGTAGTTGTGGCGCACGGGCTTAGTTGCTCCGCAGCATGTGGGATCTTCCCGGACTGGGGCTTGAACCTGCGTCCCCTGCATTGGCAGGCAGATTCTTAACCACTGCGCCACCAGCGAAGTCCCTGGGTCCTCTTTACAGAGGAGCAACATCCGGGGTATGTTCAGCTAGATAGACCTGAAGCAGATTCTCTGAGTTCTCTGAGCCTCGGCATGGTTTAGACCAGCTGTTTCTCAAGGTGTGGTCCAAAACCAGCAGCATCAGCATCAATTGGGAACTTGTTAGAAATGCAAATTCTGGCGCCCCACCTCAGACCAGCTGGATCAGAAACTGATGATCAGAAATTGTTGTTGAAGCTCAGCACTGTGATATAACGTGCCCTCGAGGTAATCCTGATGCACACCCAAGTGCGAGAACCAGTGGGCTATGCAGAGGAGCAGAACGAGCCTCAGTGCTAGCAAAAGCCCAGAAATGGCAGGAGGCACCAACCCTAACAGTGCCTTTCTGATGGCTTCCAAGAGGTAGGTAGCAGCCAACCTGCATGAGGACTGGACAGAGCACTGGACATCTCAGCAGAGTCCAGCATGAGGCACTGACCATTGAAGATGAAATGTCCCATCCCCAGGAATTTAAGATGCTGCCCTGGGGAAATGGGATAAAGCTCAAAATGACTGAAACAGTTTTCGCCACGTGGCAGAAAGATGGCTCAAAATAGAAACTGCACTGACTTATAGAAAATAAAATTACATTTCTTGCACACCTGAGTTGGTGGTCTGACATTTACATGCAATAATGATTGGGAGCATTAAGTGAGATGATGCCTGGCACGTAGTAAGAGCTCAACAGCTATTACAAGGATGGTGATGGGAGGAGAGGATGCCTCTACTCCCACCTCCAAGTGATGGTTTTAATTCACTCAGCCTGATGCACACCTTTGACCAGTCCACATGCAGGTGGCAGCTTGAGAATGCCCTAAAACAGGGGCCAGCAAACATTTTCTATAAAATGGTGGATAGTAAATATTTTAGCACTGCACGTCCTACTCACTCAACTCTGCCATTACAGACAATCTGTAAATGAATGGGAGTGGCTGTGTTCCAGTAAAACTTATGGACATTGACATTTGTATTCCACATAATTTTCATGCGTCAGAAAAATCTTCTGATTTCTTTTAACCATTTAAAAATGTAAAAACCATCCTGAGCTCACAGGCTACACAAAAACAGGTGGCAGATCTATAGAATATTCTTTAAATGACAAAGTTAAAGAGATAGAGAACAGGTTAAGGATGAGAATAGGGCTCTAAAAAGGTAGCATGAGAAAGCCTGGTGGTGATGGAACAGTTCTGTATCTTGAGTGATATACATCTCATTTCTCAGGTGTATATTGAGCACTTACTATATGCCAGGGGCTGTGCTTAATGTTGAATGAATGGAAGATAGGAGTTCTTACTGACTGCTTGCCTCATGTCAGGGACTCTTGTAAGTGCTCCGTATCTAATAACTACTCCTTCAACTACCAAATGAAGCAGATAATATTACTCTCTTTTTGCTGGGAAGGTCAGCTGTAAAGAGGATGTAAGCAGGAAGTGCTTGAGGCCTCCACGGAAAACCCCCAAGTGAAGGCATAAACAGGAGAAAGCAGAGCTAAGAAACGGAGACTGGGTGCTGATGACATTGCTTAAGTGCCTGGATCCAGACATGCCTGAAATCAACGGGCCTTTTTAGTTATATAAGCAAAATACATTCGCTTTATGCTTTAGCAATTTTGAATTGGGTTGTGTCACTTGCGTCTGAAAGGATCCTGTTGGAGACATGGTTCTGGTTCTCAAGGAACCTTGTGGTGAGGAATGAGAGATGGACAGATTTGTATAATTGGTAAGACCAGTGTGTGCAACGGATATCAGGTGAAGGTCCAGAACAGGAAGTGAATGATGTTACCTGGATTACGAGGAGGGTCATGCAAGAGACGTTTGAGCTAGGTCTCCTTTGAGAGTAGAGTCTGCAGCTGGACAGAAGCAAGAGTCTAGAGGAATGGAGTGAGGCAAGAGGGGAATTTGGGTAAGAGGAAGCTGGACATGCAAAGATGTAAACTAGTACATTCTGTTCTGGAAACCATTCCAGAATTTACTGAGTGGACCAGCAGGTATTGCAGATTAAGGGTTTGGCAAGGGCCATTTTCCTGAAGGGCCTTCGAATCCTTGTTAAGGTGTTTGGTGGTGGATGGAGAACCACAGAACCATTCAATGAGGCAAAGCATAGGCCTTGCTCCTGGGAGGAATGCAAGACATGGAGGCTCTGATTATCAAAAGGTTTTCAGGATGGGCTTCCCTGGTGGCGCAGTGGTTGGGAGTCCGCCTGCTGATGCGGGGGACGTGGGTTTGTGCCCCGGTCCAGGGGAGTCCTGCGTGCCGCGGAGCGGCTGGGCCCATGGGCCGTGGCCGCTGAGCCTGCGCTTCTGGAGCCTGTGCTCCGCAACGGGAGAGGCCACAACAGTGAGAGGCCCGCGTACCGCAAAAAAAAAAAAAAAAAAAAAAAAAAAAAAAAAAAAAAAAAGGTTTTCAGGAAATGGATGACACTATAAGATGTGCACATTGTAAAGACCACTTTCCATTTGGAAAGCAATGGGGAAGGAAAGCCTTGTTGCAAGGAGGCCATTGTGGGAGCTCAGGTGGGAGATGAGGGCCCCAGTTAAGCCACAGCTCCCTGGGGATGATAGGAAGGGGTGGGATGACAAAGATCTAGGACGTAGAATTGACAGGACTCCGGACCAATAGGATGCAGAAATCGAGGGTAAGCGGCAGGTCTAAGTGACCCCCCCAGGTTGCTGACTTGAATGACAGATTAGGTGGCAGTGCTGGCGTTTGAGCCAGTGTCTGAGTCGTCGGATGCAGGAGGGTAAACTGATTTGCAGACCGGCAGCAGAGAAAAAGATAATGAGGTCAGTTTGTGACAAATTGAGGTGGGATGTCTGCTAACCAATTTTATATGCCTATAGGTCCTGACGTTTAGAGGAGAGCTAAGTTGGTAACACACATTCAGAAGTTATCGTATTAAATCGCAGTGTTTCTCAACTCTGGCAGAAAATTAGCATCACCTGGGGAGCTTTCAAATGTATTGATGCCTGGGACCCCCAAATGGGATCTTCTTTACAGTGGACATTCTCAGCAAAAGGAGGGCAACAGTACTGGCCTCACTGTGGAAGTATTAGCTGAGTTATTGTCTGTAGGTACTGATTTAATCCGTTGGGGGAAGGTCCCGGGTTGCGTGGGTATCACGGGTGTGTGACCTGTGTTTCAGAAAGGCCTCATGTTTGGTTAATTTCCTGCCGGCACCATCTAAACATCTTAAACATTTTGTAAACAAGGAGCGCCACATAATTTGCATTTTGCCCTGCCCCCCCCCCCCAAGTTACATAGCCCATCCTGGGCCCAAGCACAGGTATTTTAAAACACTTCCCAGGTGAGAATTCCTGGTATAAGGAGAGAACAGTACAGCCCGGGAAACATGGAGTGGGAAGTTTGGGGATGGAGCCCTCAGTAACATTCACATTTAGGGGAATGGGGGGAGGGGCGGAGAAAGAGGTTCATACAGGAGAAGCAGAAAGAATGAGCAGAGAACTAGGAGGGCAAGAGGGGGCTGGAGACCCCAAAGCCCAAGCAGGGGAGGATAATCAACACACTGAAACACAGCAGAGAAATTAAGAGCTTGGTGTTTAGGATAATACTGATTCGCTTGGCCAGACCACTTAGGGAGGCATGGTGAGAAGTGGAAACAGGGTGGCAGGGTTCCAAGGAGCTTGACTGCAAAGGAAGAGGAAGAGAAAGGCAGTGGCTAAGGGAAGGCAGTGATTATGAAGCTATTTTCTTAAGTCTAATACAAGTTAAGATCGGTGAGAGGAAAGAAATGAGGAGGGGCAGTAATTAATGGGAGAGTGACCAAGCAGATGCTGGAGGGAATGGGATGGAGAATTCTGTAAGTTCTGAGGACGGACCACACCTGACTCATTCCTAATGTCTTCATGTCTGCAAAAGGTGCCAGCGTGTGGCAGGTGCTCAGTACAGGGGTCTCCAGGTGCCAGAACAGACTAGAGGACAATGGTAATGAGAGGCTGGAACCAGTGTTGGGCGTCTGCAAGGAGGGTGGAGGGCACTCGAGGGCGCGGGTGGCTGAAGGCAGTACCTCTGTTCTGTAGCTTTTCCTTCACTTTGCTGTGGGCATCTTTTATCTGTTGCGGGTCGGTAATGTCCAGCTGGAGCACGGAGAGACGCTTGGAGCAGGTTCTTCGTAATTCCTCTGCTCCAGATCCCTTTTCATCCAGAACTCCAGCAAATACCGTGAAGCCCAACTCGTCCAGATACTTGGACAAAGCATGGCCAATCCCAGAATCGCCACCTGCAAGGGGTCAAGGCAATACAAAGTGGGCTCAAACCACAATGGCAGGAAAAATCATTGAAGGAAAAAATCACTGCATGCTATTTATGATGGTCCATGTTCTCTGGAGAGAGTAGGTCTTGAGGAAGTTTTATTTATTTATTTATTTTGCTAAGTGAGAAAATGGGCAGAGAAGCCACAAGAGACAAAGTTCTCTGTATGAAAAAGAAAGGAGGTGAGGTAGAATTTGAGGTGGGGGATAAGTGGGAGGAGAAATGCTGATGAGGGGGAGGGGTCCAGGAGTGGCTGGTGGCCAAAGAACGTAGGAGGGAAAACTAAGACATCTAATGGAAGCTTTTTTATTAATCTCCGCATGTAGTATTTTATGTAATAACCTCCATCACTGCATAAAATCTTCGGTAAAACATTCATTACAAACTAGTACTTTGCAGTTGTTTTCTTCATTTTAAAGATGTAGCAAAGTGTCGTGTCCTGCTTCATAGTGGACCCAGGACAATAGCAGAGGCTGCCCACAGGGGCCAACTCCTTCTGGATTATGAAAGATGAAGGCTCATAGCCACCTGCCCTTCTCACCTCTTCGGAACTTTTTCCCTAGCCATGGCCTTCTCCCAAACCACTGAATAGACATCAATCCTAGGAAGACACCTGCAACAGAAACCAGATAGAAATCCCTAAGTGCACTGCTTTGTGAAACCAGAGGATAAGATCATATGTAAAATACATGTCAAGCCTACCAGAATTTGAGATGGGAGTTTACCCAACCCACTCTGGAAGATATTACGGACCCTAGAGAAATTGTTTCACACCCACAAGTACAAACGTAGAGACCTGAAATTCCGAAGATGAAGACAACGTGGACATAAAATCACCCTTTGAGCCATACCAGAATAAACGTGTAACAATTAATATGTTTCTACAGCTCTAAAGACGAGAGATCATCTTCACATCGGCTGTGTCAGGCAGTCTTTCCTATAAACCTTGAGAGAATCTGTCTTGTCAGCAGTTGGGGGCTACAGTCAGGCATCCCCCTAAGAATCAGAAAATTCAGGAAATCAGCATGCTGACAGTCAACTCAAGGTTCAGTATGTCAGTGATCAGAAAAGATGTCTGACTTCGAAGCTAACAAGACCTGCCTGGAATCTGACCAGAAGTGTTACTGTCTCCAAAGAGAAGATAATCACCATCAAAAGGCAAAAGGACAGAGAAACAGGCGTTCACAGATATTGCTGATAAATGTGAAGGGGTGAAATCTATGACCATTTTAGATACCGAGACCCAAAAAGTCTCAGTATCTATCCTAGAGGAAAAACTCACATATATTCAGAGACAAAGGATGTTCTTTACAGGACTGTATATAATAGCAAAAGAAGGAATTAACCTTAACATCCATGAATTGGAGAATGGTTGCATAAATTATGGTACCCATGATGGAATATGACACAGTGATTTTAAAAGATAGGGTAGAACTATATAAACTGGAATAGATACTGCTCCAAGATACTTCGTTAAGTGAAATAAAATGTTATAGTACAGCATATTATAAAGAATCCAATTTATGACCCAAAACAGGGGTGGAAGAAACTAATTCTCTACCTACCCATGCATGCAAATATAAAAGGAAAGATTTGGAAGGAGAGACACCAAGATGGTAATAGTAGTTGCCTCTAGGAGGAGAGGCAGAATGGATAGAGCTTTGTTTTACAATGTTTTCCATTTTTGCTGCAAGAGAGTACTGATTTTTCCTGTGTAATTTCTCTTCTTTTAAAGGTCATGCCAATTAGAATGAAGATGGGCCCTGTAAGTATAGGAAAAGGTATTACCAAGAGGCCATTGTAGGTGGTGTCTGCAAACACTGCCCAAGAGAGTGCAGCCTTAGGAAGAGGTGCGGGCGCTTCTGCCCCTCAGACAGAAGATGTGGGCACTCCTGCCCCTCCTAACACAAGATGAAGGCGTCTGGTTACCATAGTTGATTGCACTTTACTTTGTTTCTTGTATGTCCACATCTACCTGTGTGTGCATGGTTTCCTGACTGGTCCTGGTCAGAGGAGGAGACCGTACCAACTGAGGCAGACCTAACTGTCTGGGCCACGTGACAGATCTCTGCTGTGCTGTAAATTAGCACATTAGAATTCTGGTTTTAAAATATAATACTACATGCGTATAACAATTTTGCGAGCCCTGCAAATGTAGGTTTGCCCTGTAGAAATGGACCGGCCGCTGGACAAATCCAGCTTCAGGGTCTGCGTGGAAAGATTGCGAAGGAGTGTGTGTCTTGCATCAAAGCTTCTTATTTATGATATGTAAGTAGAATAGAGCAAATGCTGTTTGAATCTTTGTTATTTTTAGTACCATTTCTCTAATAAAGCTAAGTATTTTAGAGGAAAGAAAAAAAGATCTGAAGCCAGATCTTTGACAGTGGCGAGTTCACCAGGTGGTGGCTGCAATGCATGTGGCCTCTCCCTGGAAACCACCAAATGTCACTGGTGGTCAAATCCGTCTTGTAAAATTATTCTCCCCATGTCTCCAGTAGAGATTATCATTCCCACTTTACAGATGGGGAAAGTGAAAATGAGAGAGGCCAAGGTCACAGAGATAGAAGGGATGGACCTGAATCCCAGTGCCTGACTCTTCGTCATCCTGGACCACCTTCTCCTTTATCTGTGAAAGCAGAGAAGGAAGGTCTGGGGAAGCCAGCCTCTGAATGAGCCTCTTGTGGCCCAGCAAGGAAGGATAGAAATTAACCTGGAAATAACTAACTCAAAACCAGACTGGAGTGAAGCGTGAACCTGGAGCCAGATGAAACACACTCTGCTGGGTGAGAGCAGGTGTTCACAGAAGGCCCCTCCCATTTGCGACGCACCACACCCTGTGCTTCTGCCTCCTGGGTGGTGTGGCTGGGCATACTGGGGCCATGGGTTTTAAAGCTCCCAGTTCCCCTGAAAGGTTTGTGTCATATCAGGATGCCAGCATGTTGCCTCTGTGCAGAATCATCCTGTGGTGCAGAGATGCAGGCTGTGACCTTCACCTCCACGCAGCAAATAAACTCAGCCAGGGTGCCTACCAAGGAAGGTGAGAAAGGGTCATCTATCAGTGGCCGAGTGGATAAACAAAACGTGGTCTAGCCATACAATGGAATATTATTCAGCAATAGAAGGGAATGGAGTTTTGATACACACTACAACAAGGATGAATCTTGAAAACATTATGCTAAGTTAAAGAAGGAGGAGACACTTTGATCCTGACCCCATTTTCTCTGAGTAGAGAATGATCCAAAGACAGTTTCCAAGGTAATGCCTTAGACCAGCTTAGGCAGCTTCGTGAATCCAGGATCTAACTCTCTTCAGAAAGTTCCTAGGAAGAGCCTGGCCTACAGGAGAGGCTAGCCACAAAATGAGAGATGACATATTGAACTTTACCGAGCCCTGTGGTCCTGGAAAACAGCAAAAGTTAAAAAACACTTCCAGGGCTTCCCTGGTGGTGCAGTGGTTGAGAGTCCGCCTACTGATGCAGGGGGCGCGGGTTCGTGCCCCGGTCCGCGAAGATCCCACATGCCGCGGAGCAGCTGGGCTCGTGAGCCATGGCCGCTGAGCCTGCGCGTCTGGAGCCTGTGCTCCACGGCAGGAGGGGCCACAGCAGTGAGAGGCCCGCGTACCGCAAAAAAAACAAAAAAACAAAAAACCACTTCCACTCTTTGTGTTCTGGGAAATAGTTTCCTGCAAAGGAGTCACCTTCTCCACGTGAATTAGAGAGGATTCAGGGATGCCCTCCTTGTTTACCAATGACAAGGCCAGACCCAGGCCCTCCAAATTCCAACCCTTTGCTTCATAAATGACAAGCTAAACTGTTTGTCCCCAGAGAGTCACTGGAACAAAATGCTTGTTAACCAAACTTTGGTATAGATTCTTTCCTTCCCCCAGGTCCTGGCCCACTGTCAGCCTGAGGCAGCAGATAGCCCCTCCTGAGAACAGGCTGGCCTCAGAGAAGATGGTCCCTCCTCTGCCGTCTGATCACTCCTGGCCTATCCCCATTCCCCTCACCTGGTTCTTTTCAGACTTGTTCACCCTCCCCATGAAAGCAAAACTTTTTTGTCTAACCCTTGAGATACTTGCAGACCTGTGGTCAAAGTGTTCCCTTCACTGCAACAGTCCTGCCCCTGGCCCCATAGTAATCCTGTAGAATAAAGTCTTTCCATACAAAATCTGGATTTGTTTTTTTTATTTGACAGTGAATTAAGAAAGCCAAAGTTCACGGGAGGCCATCTGTTTGTCCTTACCAGTGAGAAAAGGTAGCACAGAGGCCTGGTTTTGAGCCTGGCCCCAGCATCCCTACCTGTGCAACCCTGGTCAGGTTATTTAACCTCTCTGTGCCTCAGCTTCCTCATCTGTAAAATAGGCTTGATAATGGTGCCTACACCAGTTGATATTTGTGATGTGCTTAACAGTCCCTGTAATTGCTATAATAGATTTTTTTTAAATAATACTAGGCACATGACATCCTTCTTGACTGACAGGCCTTTACATTCATGATATTGGTAGATGGGGAGTTTGCCTCTACTGACAGTCAGCTAAACATCTTGGTTAAGACTCAGACTGCTTGATTCTGCCTCTCCCATGTCTGAGCCTTGGGAAATGTTACATATAGTCATGTGGATCCTCCACTTCCTTATCTGGAAAGTGGGGTTATACCAGTACCTCCCTCCTAGGCTGACCTTGGAAGTCAATAAGACAGAGGATGTTCTGCACAAGGCCCCGCCTGTCATATGTGACTTGTTATCAGTAGCGTGGCTCTAACCCAGATATCATTTCTGATCTCCTGTTAGAGATCAGGCTATGCTAGCCCTGGTTTTCTTAGGGCTGTGCAGGGTTAAGAGGGCCTTGGGAAAGTATGTGGCTGGGGAGCCGCTCCCTGTCTAGATAGAGTAGCCCTTGTGCACTCCAGAAACCCAAAGACAAGGTGGGGGCCTTTGTTAAAAGGCAAAGTGTTTCATAAGTTACCCAATAGTAACCTCTGAAAAGTATCATACCTAGTATGCCAGCCCCTAATGCCAGCCTCACACATATTAACTCCAATCACCCTGGGAGATGAGTCATTTTACTATCATCGCTTTACAGAGGAGGAAACTGAAACACAGAAGGGTTAAGTCATTCAGCTGCACGTGGCAGAGGTAGGTTGGAACCCAGGCAGGGCTTGGCATATAAACATCTGGAGTGTAAAATATTCAAAGCTTCCAAAGCACAGGGCTTAGCATATAGTAGGTGATCAAAAAAAAGCATGAGTTGGCTAAATGGGCATTTAAGAGGGCGTTGGCCTTGGGACTTCCCTGGTGGTCCAGTGGGTAAGACTCTGCGCTCCCAATGTAGGGGGCCCGAGTTTGATCCCTGGTCAGGGAACTAGATCCCACACGCATGCCACAACTAAGAGTCCACATGCTGCAGCTAAGAAGCCTGCATGCCGCAACTATAGATCCCACATGCCACAACAAAGATCCTGCGTGCTGCAACTAAGACCCTGTGCAGCCAAAATAAATAAATGTTAAAAAAAAAAGAAAAAGAAAAAGGACATTGGCCTTAATGCCTTAAAAATGCAGAGAGAGAGAGTCCTATGGCACTAGGGCTCCTGACTCAAAAATAAGTCCCAGAAAACATATTGAGTTGGATGTCTACCCCAAGAGAGGGTGGGGAAAATGCTGGGGGTGGTTTTAAGCTATGCCCTTTGAGATCATTCTATCTCTAGTGGCCTGGAAATCCATCAGCTTGGAGCAAGCAACGAGTACTAGAGTCCCAGTTTTGCAAAATAAGAGTGAATGTGAAATAGTGATTTATTCTAAAATATTAATAAAGTCAATTTGTGTGAAAAACGAAGACATGAATCACTTTAATTCAGAAGAATTAAGAATTGTATAGTTTCAGAGCTGGTGGGCTAATTGTAAGTGGGTTTACGCTATTACCACATGGGGGCGCCGGATTAGCTGTTGAACAGAAACACATCCCATCATTTGTTGGGTCAAGTCTTAAATTAGGCAAGATGTGAATAATTCAACTTCCGAAGTTCTTCAGGGCTAGGTCCCTTGAATGAAACACACCCACCCTGTAAAGACAGACTGCATGTGCTCTTGGACACAAGCTGGTCCCTTGGAAGCTGCATTCAGAAAGAGAGACGAAGGGGGAAGAATTTGCAAGTCTGTAAACAATTTCTAGACATTAGTAAAACATCATATAAGTAATAAAACTTTAAGAACTAAAAGCTAAACAAAAGAAGAAGAAACCATCCATAACCTCACCAATCTAACATAACTTTCATAACTTTCGTACTTTTTCTTCTAGTCTTTTTCCTATACAGTGTTCTTTAACAATTACAGTTATAGCACACATATGATTTGACAACTAATTTTTAAATTAATATTACATAAACCAGTTTTTGCTATTTCTACATAGTCTACGAAACCATAAATCATCATTTTTCACTATTGGATAAAATTCTCCCTGTCAAAATGCAGTAGAGAGAGAAATGATGAGAGCCTGGATTCTTGAGCCAAGACACCTGGGTTCAAATCCTCGCTCTGCTACTTACCAGCTGTGTGACCTTGGCCAGTTAACCTCTCTGTGCCTCAGTTTCCTCATCTATAAAGTGAGGTGATACTAGGACCTGCCTCATAAGATCGTTAGAAGGATTAAATGATTATATATACTAAAGTAATTGGACCACAGCCTGGCACATGGCAGTTACCATCCAGATGTTAGTTAAATAAATGGCAACTGGGTATTTTTTAAATTTTTAATCCATGCTACTCCTTTCATTGGCTACTTCTAGTTCCTGGAACCAAAAGGATTTTCAGTTCAGTTCTTATCTCAGAAGGTCATCATAGCTATTCTAACCACAGTGATGAATTGGCCAAGGACTACCCTCTGCTTTCTGCCAGTGGTCCCGTGTCTCCCAGACCCTGTCCCTAAAGCTCCTCCAAGTCTCCCCTTTGTCAATATCTTTGAACAACAGCAGCTTAAAGCAGAGCTTCTCAGTGGATGAGCGTCTTCAGAGGTATCAAGGCCCATTCTCATGGTGGAATTTCAGTTCTGTCAGTGGAATAGACAAACACAAATTGAGGACCTGCTATGTATCGATACCAAATAAGAGGACACCGTCTGAATATGTGTTTTGCTTGGCCCACACACTGTGTTTCGTAAAAAATTTAAGTAAACACTTAGAGTCCAGCTATTTCACCTGAAAAGCCAGATCGATGGTTTCTCTTGATTAACCAGGAGACGGGCCAACTCCGGGCCTGCGTTCCCACAATGAACTCAGGAGCTCAAGCTGAGGATCCCAAAGCTGCCCCTTCCCACGGGTCATGCTCTCAGATCAGGACTCACCACTTCCTAATGCGCATGCGCATTTCTATGGGCAACATCCTCACCACTGGGACTCACCACCACCCACCCCACCACCCACCCCCCTGCCCGCAGCCCAGCACACAGGCAATTCTTTGTCCCACTTAACAAAGGTCATCTGGGGCTAGCCCTGTTTATCTGGAAACCTGGGGAAAACTAAGGAGGAAAGGACTTTCCCCTCCCTTGTTTAAGATTTAAGCAATCCATCAGATTGCCACCCTCATGTTGACACAGCCTGTTCCCTATAAAATAGATTGAGGTATAATTAAATGGTAGATAAATAGAATAAAACTCTAGTGCACTTAAGACTTCCCTGAGAGCCATACAAGGCTCAGCTCCTAATCCAGGAAGAGAAAATACTTGACAGTTGTACTACTGACACCTTTTGTGTTTCCATACAAACTGTGCAATTTTTTTGTTCTAGTTCTGTGAAAAATACCATTGGTAGTTTGATAGGGAGTGCATTGAGTCTGTAGATTGCTTTGGGTAGTACAGTCATTTTGACAATGTTGATTCTTCCAATCCAAGAACATGGTATATGTCCCCATCTGTTTGTATCATCTTTAATTTCTTTCATCAGTGTCTTATAGTTTTCTGCATACAGGTCTTTTGTCTTCTTAGGTAGGTTTATTCCTAGGTATTTTATTCTTTGTGTTGCAATGGTTAATGGGAGTGTTTCCTTAATTTCTCTTTCAGATTTTTCATCATTAGTGTATAGGAATGCCAGAGATTTCTGTGCATTAATTTTGTATCCTGCAACTTTACCAAATTCATTGATTAGCTCTAGTAGTTTTCTGGTGGCATCTTTAGGATTCTCTATGTCTAGTATCATGTCATCTGCAAACAGTGACAGCTTTACTTCTTCTTTTCCGATTTGGATTCCTTTTATTTCTTTTTCTTCCCTGATTGCTGTGGGTAAAACTTCCAAAGCTATGTTGAATAATAGTGGTGAGAGTGGGCAACCTTGTCTTCTTCCTGATCTTAGTGGAAATGGTTTCAGTTTTTCACCATTGAGAATGATGTTGGCTGTGGGTTTGTCATATATGGCCTTTATTATGTTGAGGTAAGTTCCCTCTCTGCCCACTTTCTGGAGGGTTTTTATTATAAATGGGTGTTGAATTTTGTCAAAAGCTTTTTCTGCATCTATTGAGATGATAATATGGTTTTTCTCCTTCAATTTGTTAATATGGTGTATCACGTCGATTGATTTGTGTATATTGAAGAATCCCTGCATTCCTGGGATAAACCCCACTTGATCATAATGTATGATCCTTTTAATGTGCTGTTGAATTCTGTTTGCTAGTATTTTGTTGAGGATTTTTGCATCTATGCTCATCAGTGATATTGGCCTGTAGTTTTCTTTCTCTGTGACCTCTTTGTCTGATTTTGGTATCAGGGTGATGGTGGCCTCATAGAATGATTTTGGGAGTGTTCCTCCCTCTGCTATATTTTGGAAGAGTTTGAGAAGGATAGGTGTTAGCTCTTCTCTAAATGTTCGATAAAATTCGTCTGTGAAGGCATCTGGTCCTGGGCTTTTGTTTGTTGGAAGATTTTTAATCACAGTCTCAATGTCAGTGCTTGTGATTGGTCTGTTTATATTTTCTATTTCTTCCTGGTTCAGTCTCAGAAGGCTGTGCTTTTCTAAGAATTTGTCCATTTCTTCCAGATTGTCCATTTTATTGGCATAGAGTTGCTTGTAGTAATCTCTCACGATCCTTTGTATTTCGGCAATGTCAGTTGTTACTTCTCCATTTTCATTTCTAATTTTATTGATTTGAGTCTTCTACCTTTTTTCCTGGATGAGTCTGGCTAATGGTTTATCAATTTTGTTTATCTTCTCAAAGAACCAGCTTTTAGTTTTATTGATCATTGCTATTGTTTCCTTCATTTCTTTTTCATTTATTTCTGATCTGATCTTTATTATTTCTTTCCTTCTCCTAACTTTTGGGGTTTTTTGTTCTTCTTTCTCTAATTGCTTTAGCTGTAAGGTTAGGTTGTTTATTTGAGATGTTTCTTGTTTCTTGAGGATTCTATTGCTATAAACTTCTGTCTTAGAACTGCTTTTGCTGCATCCCATAGGTTTTGGGTAGTCGTGTTTTCATTATCGTTTGTTTCTAGGTATTTTTTGATTTCCTGTGTGATTTCTTCAGTGACCTCTTGGTTATTAAGTAGTGTATTGTGTAGCCTCCATGTGTTTGTATTTTTTACAGATTTTTTCCTGTAATTGATGTGTAGTCTCATAGCGTTGTTGTCGGAAAAGATACTTGATACGATTTCAGTTTTCTTAAATTTACCAAGGCTGATTTGTGACCCAAGATATGATCTATCCTGGAGAATGTTCCATGAGCACTTGAGAAGAAAGTGTATTCTGTTGTTTTTGGATGGAATGTCCTATAAATATCAATTAAGTCCATCTTGTTTAATGTTTCATTTAAAGCTTGTGTCTCCTTATTTATTTTCATTTTGGATGATTTGTCCACTGGTGAAAGTGGGATGTTAAAGTCCCCTCCTATGATTGTGTTACTGTCAATTTCCCCTTTTATGTACGTTAGCATTTGCCTTATGTATTGAGGTGCTCCTGTGTTGGGTGCATAAATATATACAATTGTTATATCTTCTTACTGGATTGATCCCATGATCATTATGTAGTGTCCTTCTTTGTCTCTTGTAACAGTGTTTATTTTAAAGTCTATTTTGTCTGATATGAGAATTGCTACTCCAGCTTTCTTTTGATTTCCATTTGCACGGAATATCTTTTTCCATCCCCTCACTTTCAGTCTGTATGTGTCCCTAGGTCTGAAGTGGGTCTCTTGTAGACAGTATATATATGGGTCTTGTTTTTGTATCCATTCAGCCAGTCTGTGTCTTTTGGTGGGAGCATTTAATCCATTTACATTTAAGGTAATTATAGATATGTATATTTCTATTACCATTTTCTTAATTGTTTTGGGTTTGTTATTGTAGGTTTTTTCCTTCTCTTGTGTTTCCTGCCTAGAGAAGTTCTTTAGCATTTGTTGTAAAGCGGGTTTGATGGTGCTGAATTCTCTTAGCTTGTCGGTAAGGGTTTTAATTTCTGCATAGAATCTGAATGAGATCTTTGCTGGGTAGCATAATCTTTGTTGTAGCTTTTTCCGTTTCATCACTTTGAATATGTCCTGCCACTCCCTTCTGGCTTGCAGAGTTTCTGCTGAAAGATCAGCTGTTAACCTTATGGGGATTCCCTTGTATGTTATTTGTTGTTTTTCCCTTGCTGCTTTTAATATTTTTTCTTTGCATTTAATTTTTGATAGTTTGATTACTATGTGTCTTGGTGTGTTTCTCCTTGGATTTATCTGGTATGGGGCTCTCTGCACTTTTTGGACTTGATTAACTATTTCCTTTCCCATATTAGGGAAGTTTTCAACTATAATCTCTTCAAATGTTTTCTCAATCGCTTTCTTTTTCTCTTCTTCTTCTGGGGCCCCTATAATTTGAATTTTGGTGCATTTATTGTTGTCCCAGAGGTCTCTGAGACTGTCCTCAATTCTTTTCAATCTTTTCATTCTTTTTACTTTATTCTGCTCTGTGGTAGTTATTTCTACTATTTTATCTTCCAGGTCACATTCATTTTTCTGCCTCAGTTATTCTGCTATTGATTCCTTCTAGAGAATTTTTAATTTCATTCATTGTGCTGTTCATCATTGTTTGTTTGCTCTTTAGTTCTTCTAGGTCCTTGTTAAACATTTCTTGTATTTTCTCCATTCTATTTCCAAGATTTTGGATCATCTTTACTATCATTACTCTGAATTCTTTTTCAGGTAGTCTGCCTATTTCCTCTTCATTTGTTTGGTCTGGTGGGTTTTTACCTTGCTCCTTCATCTGCTGTGTGTTTCTCTGTCTTCTCATTTTGCTTAACTTACTGTGTTTGGGGTCTCCTTTTCACAGGTGCAGGTTCATAGTTCCCGTTGTTTTTGGTGTCTGTCCCCAGTGGCTGAGGTTGGTTCAGTGGGTTGTGTAGGCTTCTTGGTGGAGGGTACTGATGCCTGTGTTCTGGTGGGTGAGGTTCTTCTGGTGGGCAGGACCACGTCCGGTGGTGTGTTTTGGGGTGTCTGTGACCTCATTATTAATTTAGGCAGCCTCTCTGCTAATGGGTGGCGTGTGTTCCTGTCTTGCTAGCTGTTTGGCATAGGGTGTCCACCACTGTAGCTTGCTGGTCATTGAGTGGAGCTGGGTCTTATCGTTGAGATAGACATCTCTGGGAGAGTTTTCGCTGTTTGATATAATGTGTAGCCGGGAGGTCTCTGGTGGACCAATGTCCTGAATTCGGCTCTCCCACCTCAGAGGCACAGGCCTGACACCTGGCCGGAGCACCAAGACTCTGTCAGCCTCATGGCTCAGAAGAAAAGGGAGAAAAAAAGAAAGAAAGAAAGAAAAAAATAAAATAAAATAAAGTTATTAAAATAAAATATAATTATTAAAAATTAAAAAGAAATTTAAAAAGAAAAAAGGATAGAAGAGAGCAAACCAAAAAACAAATCCACCAATGATAACAAGCGCTAAAAACCATACTCAACAAAAACAAAAAAGAAAAATAAAAACGGACAGACAAACCCTAGGACAAATGGTAAAAGCAAAGCTATACAGACAAAATCACACAAAGAAGCATACACATACATTCTCACAAAAAGAGAAAAAGTAAAAATATATATATATATGTGTGTATATATATATATATATATATATATATATATATATCCTTGCTCCCAAAGTCCACCACCTCAATTTTGGGATGATTCCTTGTCTGTTCAGGTATTCCACAGATGCAGGTACATCAAGTTGATTGTGGTGATTTAATCCGCTGCTCCTGAGGCTGCTGGGAGAGATTTCCCTTTCTCTTCTTTGTTTGCACAGCTCCTGGGGTTCAGCTTTGGATTTGGCCCTGCCTCTGCGTGTAGGTTGCCTGAGGGAGTCTGTTCTTCACTCAGACAGGGCGGGGTTAAAGGAGCAGCTGATTCGGGGGCTCTGGCTCACTCAGGCTGCGGGGAGAGAGGGGTACGGCGTGTGGGGCGGAGCTGCGGCGGCAGAGGCCGGCATGATGTTGCACCAGCCTGAGGTGTGCTGTGCGTTCTCCTCGGGGAAGTTGTCCCTGGATCACGGGACACTGGCAGTGGCGGGCTGCACAGGCTCCTGGGAGGGGAGGTGTGGATACTGACCTGTGCTCGCACACAGGCTTCTTGGCGGCGGCAGCAGCGGCCTTAGCGTCTCATGCCCGTCTGTGGGGTCCGCGCTGATAGTCGCGGCTCGCGCCGGTCTCTGGAGCTCGTTTAGGTGGTGCTCTGAACTCCCTCTCCTCGTGCACCCCGAAACAATGGTCTCTTGCCTCTTAGGCAGGTCCAGACCTTTTCCCAGACTCCCTCCCGTATAGCCGTGGCGTACTAGCCCCCTTCAGGCTATGTTCACGCCGCCAATCCCAGTCCTCTCCCTGCACTCCGACCAAAGCCCGAGCCTCAGCTCCCAGCCCCTGCCTGCCCCGGCGGGTAAGCAGACAAGCCTCTCGGGCTGGTGAGTGCTGGTCGGCACCGATCCTCTGTGCGGGAATCTCTCTGCTTTGCCCTCCGCACACCTGTGGCTGCGCTCTCCTCCGTGGCTCCGAAGCTTCCCCCTCTGCCAACCGCAATCTCCGCCCGCGAAGGGGCTTCTAGTGTGTGGACACCTTTCCTCCTTCACAGCTCCCTCCCACTGGTGCAGGTCCCGTCCCTATTCTTTTGTCTCTGTTTTTTCTTGTTTCTTTTGCCCTATCCAGGTACGTGGGGAGTTCCTTGCCTTTTGGGAGGTCTGAGGTCTTCTGCCAGCGTTCAGTAGGTGTTCTCTAGGAGTTGTTCCTCATGTAGATGTATTTCTGATGTATTTGTGGGGAGGAAGGTGATCTCCGCGTCTTACTCCTCCACCATCTTGAAGGTCTCTCTCACGTAAATTTTTTAATGAAAATAGATGCATTTTTCCTGGAATGTAACCTTTATGAATAATTCTTCTATACTCTTGATATTCCTATTTTAAGATGGGTAACTGAGATGCCACGAGTTTATATACTCATTCAAGGCTACACAGCTGGGATGTACTAGAGTTGGCTCTCAAACCCACCCTTGCTCTTTCACGTTCTTTTACTGCTATGATTCATTCATCGTCTCCTTGAGCACTTGGTGGGGGTGGGGGGTGCACAAAGTGGGGACACCAAAGATGAAAGCTCTCTGCCTGAGAGGGGTCCCCATCACTGGTCCCAGCTCCCTTCACAGAGGATGGAGTCCCATCATCCATGCAACAGTGCAAATGACTTACAACGGCTCTTCCAGAAGGAAAAATGCAATGGGTTTGTTCTCAGTGGTGCATGAGGGAGCCACTCCTAGCTGTGCAGC
The DNA here is from genome assembly GCF_011762595.2 of Tursiops truncatus. NCBI lineage: Eukaryota > Metazoa > Chordata > Mammalia > Artiodactyla > Delphinidae > Tursiops > Tursiops truncatus. The sequence continues at coordinate 6,500,176 of NC_047052.1, forward strand.
AAAATAAGCAACCAATCAAAGTAGCTCTGCTGGACGTAGAGAAAGGACTTGAGGACATGGGGAGGGGGAAGGATAAGCTGGGACAGTGAGAGAGTGGCATGGACATATATACACTACCAAATGTAAAATAGATAGCTAGTGGGAAGCAGCCACATAGCACAGGGAGATCAGCTCGGTGCTTTGTGACCACCTAGAGGGGTGGGATAGGGAGGGTGGGAGGGAGACACAAGAGGGAGGACATATGGGGATATATGTATACGTATAGTTGATTCACTTTGTTATAAAGCAGAAACCAACACAACATGGTGAAGCAATTATACTCCAATAAAGATGTTAAAAATAAATAAATAAAATGTATTGTTAGAGGAAAAAGAAATAATGATTATATCCTGTGGGTAAGATAAAAAAAAAAAAAAGTAGCCCTGCTGAGTTTGAGCAAGTGGCTGGATTTCCAGACCACAGTCCAGTCCTGAAACCGCTCCTGAGCTCCACATGTTGCCATTCCAAATTCAAACAGAATTCATCACCAATTGCCCCCAGTTGCTTCACCTTCTGGAACTTCTTATTCTCCTAAATGTCATCACCCTCCTTCCAGTTACTTAGGACCAAAATCTTCTCTCCCAATCCTCACCTCCATTCAGTTCCCATGCCTTTCATCCTAAGACATTGACATCTATCTATAGCTCCTTTTCTGCATTTCATGAAAAAAAAAAGCCAACTCAGCTCAGCCTCCCATCAGATTGCCACCAAGTTAGGGATATACATCCTCAAATGCCACAGAAGATAACATCATAATTGTCCAAGATTTCATATTACATGTGTTAAGAGTATGCCAGTTAAGAAACACTAGACATGAGACTCATTACTGACATCCCGGAAATTGATGCTGATGGGCATGATGTTCAGTCAGCTGAGATGGCCAGAATTTCAGAAATCCTCAGCCTAGACCAGAAGCCATTAGAAAGAGGTGAGTTAAGTATCTAGACAAGAGTGTGGAAACTTCTTGGCAGTACTAGGGGCCTCAGCCAAACCTCCCCAGACCATTTCCTCCTAGGGTGCCTTTGCAGAGACTCAGAGAATACTTTTTAAAAATCTATTAAATGCCCATCTCCTCAAAAAGAAGTAGGAAGAATCTATTCAACTGTTGGTGTCCATGACCATAAAAAAAAAAGTGGTGCTCTGGCTTTCCCTAATGCCACATTTAACTTCTGACACGTCTTCCTGCCTCTCTCCACCTTTATTCATTCATTCATTTATTCATTTTTCATTCACTAAGGGATCACTGTGTTAGGTCCTAGAAATACCACCATAAAAGAAAGACATGTCCCTGCCTTCATGAAGCTTACTGCCTAGAACAGCGGTTCTCAATCGTGAGTCCCACTAGAATCACTGAGATACTCTAAAACATGTCAGTGCCCAGACCCGATCCCCAGAGAGTCTTAATTAGTTGGCCTGGGATGGGGCTTAGTATTGGCAATAGCTTCTAAAGCTCTCCAAGTGATTTCAGTGTACAGCCAGGGTCGAGAATCACCTAAGGCAGGGATCTCAGTCACGGGTGAATTTGTCCCCCTGGATGCATGGCAACGTTTGGAGACATTTCTGGTTGTCATAACTCTGAGAGTGTTGTTGGCCTCCAGTAGTAGAAGCCAGGGATGCTGCTCAACAGCCCACAGCACTCAGAGCAGACCCCACTACAAGGAATGATCCAAACGGCAATAGCACTGAGGTGAAGAACCCCTGGTTTGGGGGAAGACAGACATTAGGTAAATCATTAAAACAGAGAGTAATGAATGTTATAAGTAGAAAAGTCCTGGGAAGTACAGGCCATAGTTTTTGTTTACAGAGAACTTAAAGTCCCTTCTTTAGTGAACACCCCATTGGAGAAGAATACAGGCAGGAAAGAGAAAGAACTAGGTCACCTCCATCAGGGCAGGGAAACTACTGGGTTATCTACTTCACTGTTCAGTCCTCTGTGCCTAAAACAGTGCTGGGATCTAGGTCCCAAAAGTCTGAGAGCCTTATGTTTATATATGTTACCTTATTTCATGCCCAAGATCTCAAGGTAAAGTGGGTCTTTTTTAAAAAAATAGATTTTAATTTTTTAAGCAGTTTTAGATTTATAGAAAAATTGGGAAGAGAGTATAGAGAGTTCCCATATGCCCTGCAGGTAGTTTCCCCTATTATTAACATCTTACATTAGTATGCTACGTTTTCTATAATTAATGAACCAATACTGAGTCATTATTATGAACTAAATTCCGTACTTTATTCAGATTTCCTTACTTTTTACTTAATGTCCTTTTTCTGTTCCAGGATCCCATCCAGGATCCCATATTATATTTATTCATCCTATCTCCTCAGGCTCCTCTCAGCTGTGACATTTTCTTAGACTTTTCCTTGTGTTTGATATCTTTGATGGTTTTAAAGAGTACTGGTCAAGTATGTTGCAGGATGCTTTGTTTTCACGTGGTTTGGTTAGTGGAATTTTTTTTCAAACGGTCCCAACCCCGTATTTCACAAGAAACTTTACAAGCAAAGTAACACCTGTAAAAACATGTTAAGCAACTCCGTAAAAAAATAGCATACTACTACATAAAAAGTAAATTTACTTAAGATTAACATAACACAAAGAAGGGAAAACTACCTGGACATGTCGTTAAATTGCCCTATTATCCCAGGGTGGCTTAGTTCCTCCTCCCTATGATTATCTATAGTTTCATCTGCAAAGGACTGCCTTAATAATGTCTCTGTGTATCTTTTGCACAGGAAAGGTGTTTCCTGACTGACAGGATGTCCTTCTTGCCAACATGTAGCCAAAAACTCACTTGGCTGCTTCTAACATATAATGGTGCAAGATGCTACCTGCCAAAATTGACTAAAATCCTGCCCAGAAATCCAAGAGATCTCCGATTTACAGAAGTTCTCTATTTTCTGTTTCATTAACCATGACCGTCAATGACTTAGTTCCTTCCAACAGGGTTGGGATGTCCCTGCCACCACACCCCTCTGATGCCACCATGGATGTTGTTCAATCAAAGCCCTTTCTCCCTTAGAACCCACTCCCCCACATACGCCTAACCAACCAGAGACAGCAAAGAGAGGAAGCTATTTGCCATCCCTACTCACACACAAAACATTGTGTTATTTTCTATTTGGATCCAGGCTTTCATTCCATTGTTGTTTATCCATTCTATACATACCAGTTTGCATCTGCTAATCCCAACTTCCCAATCCATCCCTCTCCCACGCCACTGCCTCTTGGCAACCAGCAGTCTGTTCTCTATGTCCGTGATTCTGTTTCTGTTTCATAGATAGGTTCATTGTGTCACATGTTAGATTCCACATATGAGTGATATCATATGGTATTTGTCTTTCTCTTTCTGACTTACTTCACTTAGTATGATAATCTCTAGTTCCATCTATGTTGCTGCAAATGGCATTATTTCATTCTCTTTTTATGGCTGAGTAATATTCCGTTATATACATGTACCACGTCTTCTTTATCCATTCTCTGTCAATGGACATTTAGGTTGTTTCCATGTCTTGGCTATTGTGAATAGTGCTGCTATGAACACAGGGGTGCATGTATCTTTTTGAATTATAGTTTTGTCTGGGTATATGCCCAGGAGTGGGATTGCTGGATCATATGGTAATTCTATTTTTAATTTTCTGAGGAACCTCCATACTGTTTTCCACAGTGGCTGCACCAACTTACATTTCCACCAACGGTGTAGGAAGGTTCCATCTTCTCCACACCCATTCCAGCATTTGTTATTTGTAGACTTTTTAATGATGGCCATTCTGACTGGCGTGAGGTGGTACTTCATTGTAGTTTTGATTTCTCTAATAATTAGCGATGCTGAGCATCTTTTCATGTGCCTACTGGCCATCTCAACAGCTATTTATTAAGTACCTACTATGTGCTATGCACATAGTAGATCATGGGGGTACAGAAGTACATAAAACCATCCAAGTCCCTGTCGCATGGAACTTACATGGTAGAAGGAGATGGGATACATCCAATAAACACACAAACAAATGCATATTATATTAAGAGATGATGAGTGCTGCGACTGGGGAGGAGGATGCCAGGTTCTGTATGGAGATCAGGGAAGGCACCTCTGTGCAGGAGCAGTTGAACCGATAACCCAGGGAAGGCTGAATAGGCACAGGGAAGAGCTCTTAGGACATAATTATTAGAGGAAGAACAAGGAGGCCATTTTGACCAGAGCAGAGTAGGTGAGGAAGGGAATAATAGGTAAATCAGAGCAGTGGTTCAAGGCCAGCTCAAGTGGGGCCATTAAGCCAATGGTTCTCAACTGGGGGATTTGGCCCCCACCCCAGGGAACATCCAACAATACCTGGAGGCATTTTTAGTTGTCACAGTTGAGTGGCATCTAGTGTGTAGAGTCTAAGGATGCTGCTTAATATCCTACAATGGACAGGGCAGCCCTACAACAAGGAAGTATCCAGCCCCGATGTCTGTGGTGCCAAGATAGAGAAACCCTGCTTTCAACCATGGTGATGACTACAGCTTTTATTCTAAGTGTGATGAGATGACATCAGAAAGTTTTGAACAAAGGAGTGACATGAGCTGACTTTTATTTTAAAAGTATCTCTTTAGATACTGTGTAGTAAATCATAACTTGAATAGTAAGATATAAAGGCTACTATTTATTGGCCCCTTCTTATATTTGAGACACTGTACTACACACCTTAACTAGGATATCTCAGTCTTTTTATTCATTGTTCCTACCACTACCTGACATTGTATGACATATTGGTATGTTAATTTTTTTAATATAAATTTATGTATTTATTTATTTATTTATGGCTGTGTTGGGTCTTCGTTGCTGCTCACGGGCTTTCTCTAGTTGTGGAGAGTGGGAGATACTCCGTGCACAGGCTTCTCACTGCAGTGGCTTCTCTTGTTGCGGAGCATGGGCTCTAGGAGCACAGGCTTCAGTAGTTGTGGCATGCGGGCTCAGTAGTTGTGGCACATGGGCTCTAGAGCGCAGGCTCAGTAGTTGTGGTGCATGGGCATAGTTGCTCTGTGGCATGTGGGATCTTCCCGGACCAGGGATGGAACCCGTGTCCCCTGCATTGGCAGGCGGATTATTAACCACTGTGCCACCAGGGAAGTCCCGGTACGTTAATTTTTAAATATTTGTCTCTCCCAGTAGAATGCAGACTTGATGAGGGCAAGAACTTTGCTTTGTGACCTGTTGAATCTCTAGCACCTAGCACAGTGCCTGGAGTACACTGGGAAGTCTGTGTTTGTTGAGTGAATAAATGGCTCCTAGGGTCAATCTGCTTATCCCCATTTCACAGACAAGAGAACTGAGTTTCAACATTTGTTGCCTGAACCACAGCTATGAGTAAATCTCATCTGCGTTTTGTGGCCCATTCCCAGGAGGACAATCTCCAAGTTTGGTGACAATTCCCAGAAAGAAAAGTTCCCAATGGATACTATTCTAGGTGACTTGTCTAAGTAGCTATGTTACACCTTAATAATTTTTGACATCCATATCTACTTATTCATTCATTCGCCAAGTTTTTACTGAGATCATACTGTGTGCCAGGCACTGTGGTAGGCACTTGGGATATATTGATGAGGAAGATAAATGTGATCCCCATCTGTATTAGTCAGCTCAGGCTGCCATAACAAAATACCGTAGACTGGATGGCTTCGACAACAGAAATCCATTCTCCCACAGTTCTGGAGGCCAGAAATCAGAGACCAGGGTGCCAGCATGATCAGGTTCTGGTGAGAGCTATCTTCCTGGCCTGCACGAAGAAAGCTCACTGCAGGCCTCCTCACATGACAGAGAGGTATCTCTTTTTGTAAGGATGCTGACCCCATCATGGGGGCCCCACCCTCATGAGCTCATCTAAACCCAGTCACCTTCCAAAGGCCCCATCTCTGAATACCATCACTTTGGGGGAGTGGTAGGGCTAGGGCTTCAATATATGAATTTTGGAAGAATGTAATTCTTTTTTTTTTTTTTTTTTGGCTGCGTACGCAGCTTGTGAGATCTTAGTTCCCCGATCAGGAGTCGAACCCGTGCCCCCTGCAGTGGAAGCATGAAGTCTTAACTACTGGACCACCAGGGAATTCCTGGAGAGAACGTAATTCAGACTATAGCACCATCTTCACAAAGTTTACAGTCCAGTGTGGGATACAGACATTACCTGTATGATATAAAAAAGAAAATGATGATTGTGTTGAGTGTTACAGAGGAACTAAATGAGTGCTGTGATGAATAACTGAGGCAGACGGGACCAGCCTTGAGGAGGCAGATCGTGGAAGACTTCTCCAAGGAAGTAACATACAAACAAATCACCAAAAATTTAGTACAAGGAAAAATACCTCATTAATAACTTTTATACCGATTACATACTGCAGTGATAACATTTTGGATATATTGCATTAAGTAAAATATATGATTAACATTAATTTTACCTGTTTCATTTTTTTAAAATGTGACTACTAGAAAAATCTAAATTACTTCTGTGGCTTGCATTATATTTCCACTGGACAGCAGTGCCATGTACTATTCCCTTCCAGCTAAAAACACTAATAGAAAGGGAGAATGAGTGACACCCCAAAGAGATGAAGTGGAGGTGGTGGGGATGGAAAGCAACATGTCGGGAGGTTGAGAAGTCGAATAGGCAGAAATGACTAAGTGACATTTTCAAAACAGAACAGTCTGCTAATGGTTCCAGGTTTCTTTTGGGGGTGATGAAAATTTGGGATTAGTTAGTGGTGACAGTTGGATAACCTTATGAATATACTAAAAACCACTGCCTTGTACACTTTAAATGGTGAATTTTATGGTATGTGAATTATAAGTCAATAAAAAGTAAGATATAAAAAATAATAGAAGAATAGGGCAGTCTAATATCTACCGTGTCTGCTATGACAGAAGAGCCTTGAATTTTCTGGAAAGCTTACTACTTTCAGCTGATTTGTGTGTGTGGTGTGTGTGGCTTTTTTTTTTTTTTTTTTTTTTTGGTAGGTGGTTTGAGGGTGAGTATTAAAGGAAAAGGGGCTCTTAAATGTTTTGATGGAAAGCAGTGTGGAGAACAGGAGTTCACCTTCACTGGAAATGAGAGTCAGAGCTGACTTGGAGAAAGATTGGGGATTTGCAAACATGTTTTAGAGAGCATGGATAGACCTCTCACAGGGTGTATGAGCCCCTCATATAGGGACTCAAGCAGATGATATCTTGACTTAATGGGGCAGGGTGACCCTCCCTGATATCTGAGTCACTTTGATTATTTGCTTGATTAAACCAAAACGAACTTCTATCTATGGTTATATATTCAAGGTTAGAACCTCCTTGCATAGTGCCAAGGGGATACCCTGCCCATGGGCGACTCTCCACGTCCAGCCTTTTGTTGGTTCCCAGCAGCAACCAGAGATGAAGCTTCCCTCAGGGACAAAAACACACACAGTCAAGTCTTCTCTGTGCATAGTCTCAGAGTTGATTTATAACACCTTTAGAAGGTAGCCCCAACCAAAGAGTCTCGCTCATTAATTCACTCAGCTTCTCTCTGCCTCACACTGGGCTGAACGCTGGGGGTTGAATGATGACCGAGATTGACCCAGTCACTGCCCTCAAGGGGCTTACCGTCTGGTGGGAAACTCAGAGTCCATGGCTGGCACTATGGACTTTTCCTATTCCTGCTAAATTTATCATTGGTTATGTTGGTATTTGCTGTCTTAGTTTGCAATCCCTGTCATTGTTTTTAACTCAGGAGAATGAAAAATGGTGACGATTTCAAGGATCTCTGTCTCCTCTGTAGACTCTGCACAAGGGGCATGTTAATCTTAGCCTGTTTGGAATGCGTGCCTCTTCCAAATCTCCTCTGCTCTTAGTGCTTTTTGGCTTGCCTTCTTTTCTCTGTGGTCCAAGTCACTAAGTGCCTGATCTGCACGGGTTCTGATCTGCACGGGCGCTGTGGATCCTTATGTTTCTGCACCTTCAGTGCAGCCAAAGCCTGTGCTGCTAGGAAAAGTTCTTAGGAAGCACTTTAGTTAATGAGTTATGATTAGATGAAGGATCAAAGAAACAAGGAGAACCGGAAGTCGTGACCAAGAGATGTCATTTAGCAAAGTGTTTACTTAATCAAGAAATAACGGTAGATTGGGCTTCCCTGGTGGCGCAGTGGTTGAGAGTCCGCCTGCCGATGCAAGGGACACGGGTTTGTGCCCCGGTCCAGGAAGATCCCACATGCCGCGGAGCCGCTGGGCCCGTGAGCCATGGCCGCTGAGCCTGCGCGTCCGGAGCCTGTGCTCCGCCACGGGAGAGGCCACAACAGTGAGAGGCCCGCGTACCGAAAAAAAAAAAAAAATCTATCTCTGCTGCTTCTGAGGCTGGCTGAATTCTATCTGTCAAAACAATGAAGTGCTCAGTCTGGGATGTTCTTGTGTTACCTTCAGTTCCAAACCCTTTTTTCTGAAACTCTCTCGTTTATAGCAGTGTCAGTCTCCTGGTAAAGCCCCAGGGCTGCTTCATCTCTTCCATTCCATTGGGGATAGAATATTTAGTCTCCTTTGTGAACTTCTTTTCCAAACAACTCCCAGCACCCTCTGCCACTGTGTACTCAAAGCAGAGAAAAATACATTCAGACCTGGCCTATTCTTCAAGCTCCAGTTCAATCCCCAATTTCCTTTTTTTTTCCCTTCCTTTCGACTGCCTTTATCCAATTCCCCCTTCCCCGCCTCTGGTAACGGCAAATCTGATCTCTTTCTCTATGAATTTGTTCGTTTGTTTGTTTTTGAAGTATAATTGATCTACAAGACTATGTTAGTTCCTGTTACACAACACAGTGATTTGGTCTTTCTATACATTTCAAAATGATCACCACAAGTCTAGTTATAATATGTCACCATAGAAAGATACTACATAGTTACGCTCCCCACACTGTACATTTCATATCCGTGATGCATTTATTTTGCAACTGGGAGTTTGTACCTTGTAACCTCCCTCACCTATTTCTCTCATCGGCCGCCCCCCTCTATTTGTTCTCTGTATCTATAACTCTGCTTCTGTTTTATCATGTTTGTTTGTTTGTTTTGGTTTTTAGATTCCACATATAAGTGAAATCATAGAGTATTTGTCTTTCTCTGTCTGACTTATTTCACTTAGCCTAGTACCCTCTAGGTCCATCCATCGTATCACAAATGGCAATGTTTTATTCTTTCTTTATGGCTGAGTAATATTCCTTTGTGTGTATGTGTATGTGTATGTGTGTGTATCTCACATCTTCTTTATCCACTTCCTTTCATTTCCTTTTATTATTATTGGGTACCCATCATGTGACTTGCTCTGTACCTGGCACTTGGGGACACCGTGATCAATAAAAGTGATATGGCCCGTGATCTAGGGAGCTCACACCTTAGGACAGGGTGTCTCAACCTCAGCAGTATTGACATCTGACATCAAGTAATTCTTTGTTATGGGGACCATCCTGTGCATTGTACAATGTTTAGCAGCATCCCTGGCTTCTACCCATTAGATACCAATGGACTGTTCCCATGCCCCCAAGTTGTGACAACCAAAAATATCTTCAGTCATTGCTAAAATGTCCTCTGGGAAGCAAAATTGCTCCAGTCAAGAGCTATTGCTCTAGAAGGAAGAAGACATCAAACAAATACTCATAAAGGTTGGCAAATGTGATGACAGGAGACATTCTGTTTAACTTGGCAGGAACAGAGAGATAAGAGTCCAACGTGGAGACTACCTGTTCCAGCCCAGAAAAATAGCTGGTATTACTTCCAACATGAGGCTTTCTCTGATTGCTTTATTGTCTTTTGTCTTCTCTAGTTTCCTGCCGTAACATTCACTGATTTTGTACTATGCAGCAGGCATCGTACTAAGCATCTGGCATGACTTATATGATTTTATTCTTGTAACTACCCTATAACCATAACTGGCACCACAAACCATTGACGATTCACTACATAAGTGAATTGAAATAAAGTAAATTGAAGGAAAGCTGAGACAGTGACTGCTTGTACTTCTTCTTCATCCCCTGGGCAAGAGCCTCCCACTTCATCAATTACCACAATCTTCGTTGCACTTTCAATGTCTTCTTCATTGAGTCCTTTCTTTTGGGGCTCCAAAACCGCTGCCCCAAATTTCTCCCTCTCCAAAAGTTCTTTTGATCTTACTATTCCCTAGAGCTAATCTCCCATCTTGCTCCTTCCTTTTTCCACCAGTGTTCTCAAAACTTCAGAGTTGCTCACCAACACCATCCCCTCACGGTCCTTGCATTGGGGCTCCTTCTTATACCCTTTCCTGAAATCTCTCTCATCAGTTTCCCCAGAGAACTGAATCCAGAGGTATCTTGTCGTCCCACTCAATCTGTCCTCCATACCGGAAGTTGTTCATAACTTTCCTCATTGGAACTTTCCTCTTCCTTGGATCTGCCTCCTACACCATTCAGATCTACCTTCTACCTCCTCTTCTATACGTTTGGGTGGCCTTCACTGTCCAGTTCCCTGTTCTAATCTCTATCAACACTCTTCTCTCAGGCATTGTTTTAGCTTTCAGAGCTTTATTTATCCTACCCATGTGGAAGACTAACCTGATTGTATCTCCAGTCTTGGGCTCCTTCTGGATTTTAGCCTCACTTTTCGAATTCATCTGGACACTGCACCTGGATACAACCTTGGCACCTCAGATTTGAAGTGTCTCAAACAAAAGGCTTTATCTTTTCTTCAAAGTCAGTTCTTTCCCCTCAGCCTCTCAAAATCTATTGTTTCTCTTAGGAGGAAGAATCATTCTCAGTGCCTCAGAATCATGGTCTACATTCATTTGTTCATGAATTCATTCCTTGAGCTTGTCGTGGCCACCACGCTTTACATATTGCCTGCCCTCGTGGAGCTCACCGTCCGTCTAGCAAGATAGACTGTCCAAAGAAATCACCAAGAGCTTCGCTGAGGGTTATAGTAGGGAAAGTCTAATGTGCAGTGGCTGTCTCCTCTTCTCTACCTAGACCCAATGAGCTAGCAAGTCCTCTGATTCTCCCATCATAAGGTCCCTCCAATCAGCTGCTGCTCTCCAAACTCCTGGCCTCTGCCCCAGACTCCTAGGGGGTCTTATCTCCTCTTACTTCTTCTCCGTTCTCTGAACACTCACATGTTGCATTGCCTTGTAATGTCCTGTTTCTTATCTATCCCCCCAACTACACTGTAAGTTTATTCAGTGTAATGAATGCATGCTATTTGTCCCTGTATTCCCAGTACCCAGCACAGAGTGCCCAATAATTATTGGTGAAATAATGAATGAATAGATTCTAATCCCCTTTGCACACTACCAAAAACTTCACAAAACTCAACAGTACCCAAGGTAGGTTTGAAGTAATAACCTAGAGGTAGCCAAGTGACAGCCCCAGGGCACAGCTGGGAATATTTGGAAAATAGGAACTGACTCCCTATGAGGAGTCACCTTGCAGGGGGCATTAACGGCTTCTCATGGGAAACATAACAACCCTACTGTTGGAGAGAAACCCCAAGGAAGTCCCTGCTTGTTCAGTCCTCAAGGTTTTCTGGAGCTGCTAAGGTGAGCCTCGCTGGGTGATAGACCTCTCCTGCCATTGCTAAGAGTCTGCTTTACCATCACACCCTAGGCCTGAATGTGGAAGCCAGAGATGCTTGAGACAGCTTAGCAGGTCTGAAACATTTGACCATCCTTATCCCTTTCCCCCAGAAGAGGCACATCTGCCATTCCCCTGTCTGCACTACTCTATCATCTGCTTGAACTAAAAGAAGGATAGAATACTTGCATTTAAATTCTAACACTGCCACTTACTTATTTTGTTATATGACCTAAGTTGTATAATCCCTTGAAAGCCTCAGTTTCTTCATTTTTGAATGGGATTAATGATAGATACTATCTCATCGATCTCTCCATCATGATTTTAGAATATGGGTATTGGGCATGTTGTGAATATTTACCCTACTTTCATATATTTAAAGCTTTGCATATATTAAAAAAATTATCTTATGAGGCATTGTGAAAACTGACTGAAATTAGGCATGGAGAATGCTAATCACAGTGCCTGACGCAGTTTCTAACACACAGGAAGCCTCCAATACCAGGTGGTTCTTAGCAGTACAGTGAAGTCACTACCCATGCCATCAAAGTCTTGCCATGCTGGGATTATTTTATCTATTTATTGGTTGGTTTGTATTATGTTTTTCTCCACTGGAATTAAGCTTCATGAGGGCAGAGACCTTGTCTGTCTTTGCTCCCCGTTGTATGTCAAGTGTGCTCAGGGGGACCGTTGACAAGTGGTGATTGGAAACGTGAAGACAATGACCAGTTGTGTTTCCCATCGTAGCTCAAGTCAATCCCACATCTTCTTCACTCTCGGCACCCCTCGCTCCCAGCCTAGGATTCTCATATGGAGGTGGAGACTCAGGAGGAGAGACAGCAGCTGAGCACTATACCCAGAGCAAGGGCTCCTGATCCAATGCCCTCCAAAGACTCTCTCTCTAAGAGGAGAAGCAGAAAGACAATGCAGAGAAAAGGATCAAGACTGGGAAGAATCATGGGAGAAAACTCAAGAGGCTAGAGTGACCCCATAGGGAGCTCTCAGATGACGCTAGGGCTTAAAAGGGCAAGAGCCATAGGTAGGTACAGCACAGAACTAAGGGTCCTGACACGGGAGAAGCCCTACCCATGTAAGAAAAGCATCTGTAAGTGAAAACCTAGATGAGTCTGAGGCCTGCAGAAATGAGTTAACCACAGAAAGAAGGCTTGTCTTTCAAGTGATGGTCATAAAGCACAAGAACAAAGGAGCAAGCAGAATGGAGGCCAATGAGGTAGTGTTCATGAGTGGTACAGGAGGCAGAATTACCAAACTCCTATTTCGCTTATATCTCCTTTGCCAAGGGGATTACTAAACCGGACAAGATGGGGAAGGGCAAAAGTTATTATATTTCAGGAAGCATCTACTATGTGCCATGGAGCATACATATATATTTGTAATCTTATGTAATCCTGAGAAGAGGTATCCATCATGATTCCCTTTTTCCACAGGACGAAAACTAACCTCAGAGAGGTGAAGCAACTTGTTCAAGGGCCCAGAGCTAGTCGGTGGTCTAATACCTTCTTTTAGATATTGTGTGTGTATGTGGGTGTGTGTTGGGATGGGTGGGGGCGGTAGGTTGTGGGCAAACTGCCCACTGTTGACCCCATTTAAGTTTGTAGTCAAACCTCCCTGGACCTCTATCACATAAGCCACAGTTTAGACACAGCATCCTCCATCCAGAGAGCTGCTTTCTGAGCCTAATATTAGGGCGAACACTCCTTCCTCACTGCCTATGCTTCCTTCAGTATAGAGGGATATCTATCAGTGTGACACTGGACCTCCTCTGTCTCTCACTCCTCCCTCCCCCTCGGGAGGTGGAGCAAAGCATCTGATTGGTGATTTTGACAGAAAGAACTGTACAAGACCGTTTCACTGGATGCAAAGGCCTTTTCTCTCTCTAACAGAAGAACCGAAAGGACCGTTCAGGGCAAATGATCAGGACTGGGAAATAGAGCAGAAAACTCAAGAGGGCACAGTGTCACATGGAAACTCTCCTCTCCTCCTCGGCATCGCCCTGCCTGCAAAACACCTGTGCAATTAGGCTGTGATAGCCTAGCTGTCCAACCCAAGCCCTACCTTGTGGGCAAGGCTTGAGTCTTTTCAACCTGCCTTGACTGGGTGCACCATTAGTCCTACACATCTAAGACACCTTCTCCAAGGCTTCTATCGGGAATAAAGCTGACATCTTGATTTCCACTTGCCTACGTCTATTAGTTCAGAACTCAGCTGGGGATATTAAAAAGGGAGTTGTGGATTGACCCCACCAAACAAAGCAACAACGTCCAAGAAGAACCTTGCATGTATACTGATCTAATTTCACCGCATTAGTTCCAGTCTGGTGTGTATTGCTCATACCGAGATGGTACCTGATGTTAAAAATGAGTTGACATCTCAAAGGAATGTCAAGAAATTGGAAATGGTCCAGAGGAGACTTAGTAGAATGGTGAAAGTTCTGGAAACCAGGTCATGGGAGGAATGATAAAACGAATGAGAAGATTTAGTTCAAAGCAGATTTGGCTATGATATGATGCAGTCTTCGCATTTTTCAAGGGCTACCGTGCAAAAGAGTGGTTTAATTAGATTATGTGACTTCCAAGGGCAGAACTGAGTGCACTGTTGGATATTTCAGGGAGGCGTATTTTGGCTCATTATAAAGAAAATATTTACAATGATTGGCATTGGATAAAAGTGAAATGATTTCCCTGAGAAGGTAATGAGTTTTCCATTACAGGGGTAACCCCACTGGATTAAATGGGTGATCCTGAAAAGGTCATTCAGGCATTGGGAGGTGGCTGGTGGAAATAAAATTTATCCATAGCTTGTGTAAATGCCAAAGTGGCAGAATGAGATGTTCTTTCCTCCTCATGATTTTTTCCACCCAGTATCACAACGGGCTTGATACAAATGAGTCAGGCCAGGGGCCCCTTGCATGTGACCAGACCCTCCCTGGGGAACAGGATGCAGTGGAACCCCAGCCCCTACACCATTGTTCCTACAATGATATTTCCCTAGGATGACTTATCAGTTTGCTATCTGTATGTGAACACCCACTTTCTGTGGCTTCTAGAATCTTCTCTCAAACTTTAAGTGGGAAAAGGTGTTGGTATTGGGTGGGAGGATCCTAAGGAGGTGATTCCCTCCATCTCATATTCCAGAGCCTATTGCAATCATGCTCATTCTTCTCTTTCCAGAGTTGGAGGACTCTTTCAGCAACCTCATCCTTTGACTATGTGGTCACCACCCTCATGCTGCCCTCTTTGGCTAAGAATGAGAGTTACCATCTACACATAGCCCTTTATGGGTGTTATTTCTTTCCATACTGGCAACAATCCCAGTGAGATCACTACTATGATTATCTGCATTTTACAGATAAGGAAACTGAGGTTCAGACAGGTTAATTAATTTGCCCTAGGTCAGAAAGCTAGTAAGTGGCAAGGCAGGAGCTGGTAGCCATATCTGTCATTATCCTAAGTGTCTGGTGTTAACCACTGCAACCTACTGCCCACCCTGAATGACAGTGACCAGACCTGCACTTAGATGCACATGTGTTGTTTCAAGAGAGGAACGTAGTTTTGGTTTTGTTTCTATTCCTCTCCTTAATGATGCCCAGGTTTGGTTTGACTCTACAGGCCACAGGACCTCGGTAGATGTGAGTCTTTAGAAAATAGAATTCAATGAAATCCAGATCCCTTTCCAGTGTTTCAACTGCCCTATCAAAGCCTTTGATCCATAAAAGTGGAATTTGGGTTCTAGTCAACCTAAGACCATGCTGGCCACTGACTTTCAAATTAAAATTCATCTGGCCCAGTTCCTGGACCTTGAGTCCTCTGCACACAAAGGGCATTCAAGGCTCCTAATGGCTTCTGTTTTTGAATTTTAGAATTGTTTTTTAGTACCTTTTCATGGTGGAGATGAGGTTTATCCGTAGCTTGTGTAAATGCCAAAGTGGCAGATGAGATGTTCTTTCCTCCTCATTACTTTTTCCACCCAGTATCACAACGGGCTTGTTACAAATGAGTCAGGCCAAGGGAGACCCCTTGCATGTGACCAGACCCTGCCTGGCGAGCAGTATATGTATATTTTCAATGTCCTGTTTATGGCATGAAACGCATGGGAGCTGGCAGTTCTGAGCACAGAGGAAGGATCTCATGATGCAGACTAGTGGGCAAGGGGCTGGGGGTCAGGGAACACAGGGTGCTGCATGTAGTGAATTCCATGTTAAAGAGGAGATGCCACTTTGTGACAGTGGTGAATGGGACAGACCCAGGGGTCCCTGTATCATCCAAGATAGACATGTTTCTCCATTCCACTCTGTCTCTGCCCAAGACTTCCTCATGCTCCCTGCTTACCTTGCCCCCGTCTTGTCCTCTTTGGCCCCTGGATTTACTGACGTGTGTCATCCCCAGGTGTCTGTTTATCTCCATTTGTTTCAGCAAAATGGAACTATCTGAACCATCTACCCATTAACCTGATATCTCCGGTCTTGCTTCAGAACCTTTGCCCACACCATGTCCTAGCAGATACATATTGACACCCTACGATCTAGTGTAATCCCCAACTCTGAGGCTCAGCATTGAACCCCAATGCTGGAAGGTATAAACAAAGGAATAGCATGTGGGAAGGGTTCATCTTTAGGAGCATAAATAGGGGATGCCAAAATCTGTGGGGTAATCAAGGTTCTCAGACTGACATAAACAAATGGAAAAGGCAGCTTTGGCCATGAGGGGGTAAGGAAGGATAATCTTTGATCACTTTCAGAGATAAGAACTTGTTTGTACCATGAACGCTTCTGAAGAGGGCTAAGGACAGAGCCGTAGAGGCCACCTAGTGGGAGGGGTAGGAAGAAGGACCCAGAGGGGTCAAAGGATGGAGACGTGGGGGAGAAGCATGGAAATGTAGTATCCCAGCAGGAAAAGGAGGCCGTGTCAAGAAGGAAAATACGTTCAGCAGTGCTGGAGTAGAAACCAAGCTCTGGGAACTAGGAGGGCACCAGTGACCCTTGGGAGAGCAGCTTCAGCAGCCTGGTGGGAGGGGCTGGGGGTGTGACCAGAGGATAGTCTGTTCGTGCCACATCCTGGGTGAGATGCTTAGAACCAAGTCATCACAAAGCCCTGTCCAGAGCAAGCCAACAATGAATTCACTGCAGAACAATGGGGCCTTCAGAGCTCGGCCATGTCACTCTGCCCTTTCTACACAGGTGACCCCAGCGAAAAGAACTGGCAGAGATAAGTACCTAAGCAGGTGGGCAGATTGGCACAAACCCATTGTGTCTAACCAATGACCACGAAAAGGGGAGGACATTTCACCAGCTTGGTTCGTTCACTCAGGGCTCACTCACTCATTAATATTGTATTGGATCTAACGTGCTCAGAGACTGAGGAGGGACTTGGTTATAAAAAAAGATCTGGTCCCTGCCATCAAACAGCTTACGATACATTTGGGGGACTTCATTCCATGAGAGTATCCACCAACCTAAACATGCCATCTAAAATGCCTAATAAAGTCACCGTTCAAACCTTTACGAAATTACCCAAGTTAGCAATACCTTTTTTATGGCTCTCTGTAGAGGGCTAAGGTTAAGCTCAAATTGAATGATAAAAGAGGATATGTGCTCATAAAAAAAAAAAATCTGACAGACCGACTGAATTATAGACTCACTGAGGACAGTATTGATTCATACAATATATACCAATGACCTCTTCCTTTGTAGTATTAACCATCACTATATTGCTTGTGTTTCTCCATCCTCCTTCTCCAAACCTAATCAAGGTCTAGGTCTGTATTTCCAACTGCCAATGACTCTTTACCTGCACTGCCCCCTCACTGCCCTCAAACTCAAACCCAAAGTCAAATTCACCATATGTCATCTCTCAGTTATCACCCTTTTCAAAGGTATCCCCATCCATGATGCCTTCATTTTATCTTCTCTCATGGGCATATCTTGCATCCAATCAATTGCCAAGTTCTGTATCAAGCAGAGCCTTGTGCACATAAAAGATGTTCAACACTTACTTGCCGATGAATGGACACATTTTATATCCTGGAAACCTTTCTAGGCTACTAGTAACTGTAGCTATAACACTGATAATAACTGTGGTTAAGAAAAAGGCTTTGGATGGCAAATGGGTCTGATCTGGGTTTAGTCCCATGTCTGCTGCTTAGTAGTTCAGGGACTTTGGACACCGTTTCCGCATTCACGTTAGTTATTAGGGTTATGGGAATCAAATATAAAAGGCATGTAAAGCTCTGAGTGCAGAGATGTTATTTGCTTTAGTCCCTAGTCCACTGTCAATGTTTATCCATTACAATAGTCTACCACTAAAGTCAAAGGAGCCCAAACCCCAAGCTGATGCCAACAGTATTCCATTTTAGAACCTTAATTAGACTACCTAATAAGTCCTAGAAGGGGGTCACCATCGACCTAGGCACTTTGTTTGGAGCATAAGATAAAGACTACCACATCAAACATATCTTTCTTCCCCTCCCTGATCTCTCTTCCATTGTACCCAATTTTGAAAATTCCAATTAAAATTCTCCAACTCAACAAATTTTAATGAGGGCTGGATGTGTGTCATACCTGATTAACCAGTTAGCCTGGAAGACCTCATTTTCTCTGTAGAAAGCTACTTTTCAGTTCCTAATGAGGCCCCTCCTGCACCCAACACTGGGACCCATGGCGCTCTGGGAACCCTCCTGAAGGCACCCTCTGTACCCCACCTCATGGCTATAGTGAGCTGCGGCCGTATCTGTCCCAGTAGACTAGGAAAGCCTCCAGGTGTCTGCCTTGCACACAGCAGACGCCAAATCAGTAGTTAACTTTCGAGATGGGCAAGAAACACTGGAGGGACCAGGATGAAAGCCCTGAGGGTGGAAAATCAAAGTTACTCGTGTAACTTCTACAAAATTCAAAGGGTAGGCTGAGAATGACAATGCCCAACCTCGGAAGAAGAGGAAGGAACCCCCAGGGGATGTGGGTCCAAGGTTAAGGACAACTGGGAACTCAGATCCCATCACCTAACAACATAACAACTGCATGGTCTTTAACTTTCTTCCTCCACTGCTTCTGGACAATACATGGCACATACCAAGGACTCAGTCAATAGCTGAATGAATAAATGGATGTTTCTTCTTTCTATTTCTTTGTCAGCTGTTCTTTTTTCATTTTGTTCTCTTCTTATTCTCCCTAACCCCAACCCCCCCGGTCAACACACAGAATCTCCTATCTTCCTTCCTTCCTCTCCCTCTCTCATCTACTAACTCCATCTATGAGACAGTGTGTGTGTGTGTGTGTGTGTGTGTGTGTGCGCGTGCGCGCGCGCGCGTGTGTGTGTGTGTGTGTGTGTGTGTGTGTGTGTGTGTGTGTGTGTATCATTTCCAGTTTACAGAGGAGAAAACAGAAGTTCAAAAGCCTAAAACTGGATACTTTCATGGATCACACTTCTAGTAAGAGGTATGTAGCAGATGTCATGCTGCCCCAGATCCCTTGACCATTTTTTGGTGCTCTAATCCTTACCACCTTCACTCCCAGCCACCTGCGACTTTGTCCAAGCACTGCCCAGGATGCTGGGGTCCTTTTAGCCAGTGAGCATGGAGAGCCAGAAGTGCTTGGAGTTTAAGCCTCCCCTCCTACCACCAAAGAGGATGAGGGTGACAGCCCTTAACTAATGATTGAGGTGTGAGGGTATAAGGAGTACAGCTCCCCGGCCCACAATGGGGATGGCTCTCACCTGTGACCCACCAGTGCCTCCAGATCTGCCCCGGGGGATTAAGCCAACATGGGACCCTCAGCAGGCTTCTCTTGATGCTGAACCCGGGCTTGGCCTCCTCCCCTTCCCTGTCCATCTTCCTTACTCTGGGACCTCTGTTCCTTGGAGAACTTCCTAATAAATCCCTTTCACACAAATCTTCATCTCAAGCCCTGCCCCTGGAGAACCTACCCTAAGGCAAAGCAAATGCAAGATTCAAAGCCAAGCCTGTCAGACTTCAACATTCTTTTCACTGTATTGTGCTTGAGATGCTATTGCAATCTTGTGGACCTGCTCTTCACTAATCTTAGAGTTATTTAAAAAATTGAATGGCTGTTATGGCTTCAGGGGCCTTGAGGACAAATGTGTATTCAAATGCCCAATGCTTGCTTATTTCTTCTTCTTGCTATAAGTATATGTCTCGGAGACAAAAGACCTTTATCTTAGCAAAGTGAAGTAGGGGACTCAAAGAAAAAGATTTTTTTGAAATTGTTCTTGTCATTGTCTTACACCTGGGTCCATAATTAACTAGGCACTAAGATGGACTTCACCCTCTTAAAATAATCTCTTTGTTAAATATTTTTGTTATATAAGTAATATAACTATATTAGAGTAATTCTAAGGGAAAAACAAATCCAGGTACTCTGATCCAACCATTCACAGACTGTTTGCTTCCAGTGCTTTTTCCTCTTCATGTGACATAGAGGCAGTCTTTTCCAAACAGCTAGATCCCCGGAGTGTTTTCTCTTAGTTCAGTTACCATGTTATAACGCAGTCCTGTGGTTGTCATTTTTAATTGTTGCCTATTGTTACATCCAGAGGATATACCGTAATTTGTCACCATTTCGGGTTTGTTTTTTTTCATTTTTAATGACATGTATTGTTTTCTTTCTAATTTTACAATGTCACCATTTTGATTGCTTTTGATATTTCACAATTTTAAATGAGGTTGTGTTGAACAACTTTGTGAATGTGCCATTTTGGTTTGCATCTACCCTTTTTTTACATTTCAGATTATTTCTTTAAGAGAAATGTCCAAATCTTGAATTATCAGATAAAGGACTAATATTTATGGTTTTGATGTATACTGAGACATTTCTCTCTGTATTCCCCGACACTAAAATGTGTACCAATTTGTAACATAAGCCAACCTGAAACAAAGTTTATTCCAAGTCACGATGACTTATTTTTTAATGAGTTTTGGTCTAACTAAATGAAGTCATTTAAAATTTCCCTACTTAGTACAAAGGTCTTGAAAGGGTCTCTAGAATTATGTGGAATCTATGACATTCTTCATGAAAATGACAAAGAACCTGAGAGGCACATTTCAGTTAGCCTCAATGTACGTCTTTCCTTTCTTAATTCTAAGCTTTCTAATTGTTAAGCATTTCATTGAGGGATTAGTCATTGGGCTCAAATTGCCTAATTGAATCAGTCATTTTCCATGACACTGAACACAAGTCAGGACATTTCAATGGATGATGTGAACTAACTGAACTGGGTGTGTATTTGGTGCGTTTCTGCATGCCTACATCTTCAAAAGCAGAGGATAAAGAACATTGACAAGACAAACAAGCCAGAGATAATTCCTATTTTTTCGGTTACCTTGAAGTTTGCCTCTGTTTATCCTAAGCTTTAGTATTCTTATCTATGAGCCTTAGAAACGCTGCTCCCTGAAATTGATTTCCCAGGAATATTTGGACCTCCAGGAGATCATGTTCCATTAGTGTCAACCACAGCATTGCTATTATTTTTTTTAACATGCTTAATTGTTCTGTCTTCTTTCGTACAAGTGGAAAAGTACAAAAAATAAATTTGACCTAGAATTACCCTGAAGACCATGGGTACTTGCTACTACACGCAGAACAGAAAAATTTAGACTGCTATTATAGCTTTTCACCCAGCCAGCCCCAGAGAATTCAAGTGGAAGAGTGGAAAACACAGCCAGTCTTCTGAGTGCATGATTCCAGGTGATACCAGACATTCACAGAGATAAGCATCCCACGGATCAGCTGAATTTTCTACCTTTGAACTGTTTTGGTTATTTTTTTTTTCATCGCAGAAGCTTTATTTCTGCAGTGCTTCACAACTCCAGCAAGGGCCAACTTGTGTCTCATTTTAAGAAAGAATTTCACTATTGAGTTAAAGTCAAAGGCAAGATAGACAAGTCACTTTCTAGTCCATTTCTCATTGAACTGGGCAACCTGCCTGATTTGCTTCTGTTCACACTCCGTTTGCCTTCACTCCCGCAGGTCACAGCCTGGGGGTGGGGGGCGGGGCGGGGTGGGGTGGGGTGATGACCTCCCGGCAAATGATTCTGCAGCTGGTATCCTCACCTTGGCTGGGCTTTCTAGGTTAGGATAACACTGTGGGGATCCTAATTAAAGCCCTAACCAAAATCAAACTTCACAACCAAACAAACCAGTTTTACAACACCCAGGAATTTAATCTGGCCTCACACTTGCAGCAGAAAAAGAAACACGAAGGAAAAAGCTGGCAGCTCAGCCAACAAGCAGCCGCCTCCTGGACACGCTGCCGGCTTGATCCAATTAGTAAATATTAGCGGTCCAATGACAGATCTGAAGACAAAGGTTCAGATGAGACACAAGGTTCTTGACAGCAGTCGGGGAAAACCGCAAAATTTCCAGCCCAGGTAAGTCTCTTCGATCTTTAAAAAACGAAGCAAAGTACAAGGATAACCTAAATTTGACAGCTTTTTTGCGCACCTAGGGAATAAGAGGCCAAGTCTAGAACGCAGCTGAACATTCATCTCAGAACGAAATTTGGTTTAAGCTTCAAAAAACTGAGGCGACAATCCTGGCTACAATGAAACAAACAAACGGCGTTTGCTTACTCTTATATATGCTGGGAAATTAACAAACTCGTGGCTTAGGTGCACGTCCCTTTCCCAGTCCCTCTCACCATCAGCCCCTCAAGTGCACCTCCTAAAGAAAGCAAACCGAAACAGTGTAGTGAAAGACACTGGGGATGTGCTTTCATTTACTCCATGCCAAGTATTTTCTTTTTAAAACTAATCCGAAAGAGTCCCCCTAAGGCAAAGCAAGTGTCAGTTCCCGCCCTGAGGGGGAATCGCAGTGCAGTGCCGTCCGCTTACCTGTGATCAGCACCGCCTTTTGATCCGCAGGCAACAACTCTTGGCCAGAAAAGTAAGTATATACGAGGAAACATGACAGGGAGAAGAGGATCAAGCCCCAGAAGAGGGACAGGCTGAGCAGGCAAGCCCCTCCCCAGAGGCCCGCCAGGCAGACCACCTTTCTCCCCACCTGCCCTTGGTTCTTCTTGAGTTTGCAAAAAATTGTTCCTCCCAGCACTGCGGTGACAGTCAGGCAAAGCCATCCTGGCTCAGAGAAGAAAGTGCCCATTCTCAGAGACTCTCTTCTCCTTTCCGTGCTCAGGGCCTGTTGAGTCAAATGGGCAAAGACAGGCTGCAGGCAGCCTGGGTTATTTGAACGGAGAGGCAAGAAGGGAGGGGGAGAAAACAGCCCCGGAACACCTTGAATGAGCATGAATTAAGCATACGCATACGGCCACATATTTCCTGGTGGGTAATTTAAACCAGTCTGCAGTTTAATGTAAATACTAGAGCACTTCCTATTTGACTGTTCCCCGCACGCCCACTTCACACACAACACAGATGCATACTCACCCACAACAAACACACGCATTTTTTTTAATGACCCCTGGAGAGATAACCAGTTGGGTAATAATTGACAGAATTCAATCTGTCTGAACAGTGAATAACAAAACCTCTAGCTCGCAGGAAGTCTCTTCTGCTTTAGGAGCCTGTGGTGGGTCCATCTGTGGAGCCCTTTTCCTGACTCAAGGGTGCGTGTGTGTGCATCACTGATTTTGCCCACATCAGCAGGACTCCTGCCATCCCCCACTAGAGTCAGACTGAAGCGTCAGATGGAAAGAGAATAGAGAAGTAGAGGAAGAGATTCTTGGCAGATGAGAAGTGCTTTGGTCTCACCAGAGGAAAGATAGGCCAGGGAGAGATAACACAATAATAACAATATAAATAATGGTCAGTACCTATTGGTACTTATTTGCGCCAGGGGCCGTGTTCAGCTGAGACCCTATTCTCTGCCGGGCTCTGCTCCAGGCACTGGCACTCAACAGTCAATACGCTCAGTCTCTTTGAACGCTATGTCTCTATGAAGTAAGTTCTATTACTGTAGTAATGTTATGGGTGAGTGCCCTGAGGCACAGAGAGGTTAAGAGACTTGCCCAAGATCACACAGAAGTGGAAACAAGCAGCCTTGTTTCAGAGCTTTATGCTCTAACCACTCTACGGCCTGCCTTAGGAAAAAGGCAAAAGACAGTTTGTACATTATGTACTCGCCCTTCTTCCCTTTAGCCTCATTTGAACCACGAAATATTTCAAGGTGGATGTTATTATGCACATTTTACAGAGAGGAAAACTGAGGCTGGAAGAGGATAAGTTACTTAAGTGACAGTAGTGGGTCCAGACCCACACCCATGACTTAACTGGATGCGGGATAGTTACGGCTCTTTGCTGGGTGTCTCAGCACTTTGTCAGTGGCTCCCATGCTGGGGCTGGGGCCAAACACCCATGTGGGTTTCCTGATGGTGCACGCCCACCAAGGATGAAGCAAATCTCCTGGTGGCAGCCTACGTGGCTTCCCAGCTGCTCAGTCCTGGGGCTCCCACGGAGAAGGCAAACCCTGCCGTGATGTAGAAGTCTAGGTAAGAATTCTCCTTGCCTTCTGACGGGGAAGGTGGTATGCTACATTAAGAATATGAGCTTTATTTTTTTAATTTATCTTTTCATTGAATATAGTTGATTTACAATGCTGTGTTAATTTCTGCTGTTCAGCAAAGTGATTTAGTTATACATACATACATATACATTCTTTTTTAAATATTATTTTCCGTTATGGTTTATCATAGGTTATTGAATACAGTACTCTGTGCTCTACAGTAGGAGCTATTGTTTATCCATTCTATATATAATAGCTTACATCTGCTAACCCTAGCTTCCCACTCCATCCCTCCCCTAACCCTCTCCCCCTTGTCAACCACAAGTTTGTTCTCTATGTCCGTAAGTCAGTTTCATAAATATGTTCATTTGTGTCATATTTTAGATTCCACGTATAAGTGATATCATATGGTATTTGTCTTTCTTTTTCTGACTTACTTCCATCTGATTGAGTTGAATTGGGTCTCCTTTTCATCCCCATCATTCTGTCTTAGAGCTTTCCTTGAGATCATCCTTGCTTGGCCAATGTTCCATTTCTGGCAAACTTGCACTTAGTTTTACAGGGGGAAGGAGCCAATTGGATCAACTCATTCTTATTAATGATGCCAAATGAGTCAATGTGTTGCTTCCTTCTGCCAGTGGAGGTGCCTTTTTGAAGGCGCCTTCTGAAGACAACGTATCTTACCCAAAATGGAGGATTTCTCAACCCAGGGAGGCGGGGGGGGGGTGGGGGGGCGGGGGGAATGCTGAGAATCCTGGAATGTATACTTTCTTCGAATCTATGGCTCTTGAGTTGAAACGGAAATTTGAAGAAGTAACGTCCCATCTAAAAAAGGGATTCTCTCTGTAACATCCCCACCAAGTGGTCATTTTGTCTACTGCCAGTACGTCTCTCGTAACAGGCACTGCAAAGCCTTTAAAGGTGACTTTCCAGTTCAGGACAGCTTGGAGTATTAGAAAGATCTCCTCTTGAGAAGTAACAACTGACACTACAGAAATACAAAGGATCATGAGAGATTACTACAGGTAACTATATACCAATAAAATGGACAACCTGGAAGAAATGGACAAATTCTTAGAAAAGTACAACCTTCCAAGACTGAACCAGGAAGAAATAGAAAATATAAACAGACAAATCACAAGCACTGACATAGAGACTGTGATTAAAAATCTTCCAACAAACAAAAGCCCAGGACCAGATGGCTTCACAGGCGAATTCTATCAAACATTTAGAGAAGAGCTAACACCTATCCTTCTCAAACTCTTCCAAAATATAGCAGAGGGAGGAACACTCCCAAACTCATTCTACGAGGCCACCATCACCCTGATACCAAAACCAGACAAAGATGTCACAAAGAAAGAAAACTACAGGCCAATATCACTGATAAGCATAGATGCAAAAATCCTCAACAAAATACTAGCAAACAAAATCCAATAGCACATTAAAAGGATCATCCACCATGATCAAGTGAGGTTTATCCCAGGAATGCAAGGATTCTTCAATATACGCAAGTCAATCAATGTGATAAACCATATCAACCAGCTGAAGGAGAAAAAACATATGATCATCTCAATAGATGCCAAGAAAGCTTTTGACAAAATTCAACACCAATTTATGATAAAAACCCTGCAGAAAGTAGGCATAGAGGGAACTTTCCTCAACATAATAAAGGCCATATATGACAACCCCACAGCCAACATTGTTCTCATTGGTGAAAAACCGAAACCATTTCCTCTAAGATCAGGAAGAAGACAAGGTTGCCCACTCTCACCACTATTATTCAACATAGTTTTGGAAGTTTTAGCCACAGCAATCAGAGAAGAAAAAGAAATAAAAGGAATCCATTTGGAAAAGAAGAAGTAAAGCTGTCACTGTTTGCAGATGACATGATACTAGACATAGAGAATTCTAAAGATGCCACCAGAAAACTACTAGAGCTAATCAATGAATTTGGTAAAGTAGCAGGATACAAAGTTAATGCACAGAAATCTCTTGCATTCCTATACACTAATGATGAAAAATCTGAAAGAGAAATTAAGGAAACACTCCCATTTATCACTGCAACAAAAGGAATAAAATACCTAAGAATAAAACTACCTAAAGAGACAAAAGCCCTGTATGCAGAAAACTATGAGAAACTGATGAAAGAAATTAAAGATGATACCAACAGAAGGAGACATATACCACGTTCTTGGATTGGAAGAATCAACATTGTGAAAATGACTGTACTACCCAAAACAATCTACAGGTTCAATGCAATCCCTATCAAAATACCAGTGGCATTTTTCACAGAACTAGAACAAAAAATTTCAAAATTTGTATGGAAATACAAAAGACCCCGAATAGCCAAAGCAATCTTGAGAACGAAAAACGGAGCTGGAGGAATCAGGCTCCCTGACTTGACTATACTACAATGCTACAGTAATCAAGACAGTATGGTACTGGTACAAAAACAGAAACATAGATCAATGGAACAGGATAGAAAGCCCAGAGATAAACCCACGCATATATGGTCACCTTATTTTTGATAAAGGAGGCACGAATATACAGTGGAGAAAAGACAGCCTCTTCAATAAGTGGTGCTGGGAAAACTGGACAGCTACATATAAAAGAATGAAATTAGAACACTCCTTAACACCATACACAAAAATAAACTCAAAATGGATTAAAGACCTAAATGGAAGACCAGACACTATAAAACTCTTAGAGGAAAACATAGGCAGAACACTCTATGACATAAATCACAGTAAGATCCTTTTTGACCCACCTCCTAGAGAAATGGAAATAAAAACAAAAGTAAGCAAATGTGACCTAATGAAACTTAAAAGCTTTTGCATAGCAAAGGAAACCATAACTAAGACGAAAAGCCAACCCTCAGAATGGGAGAAAATATTTGCAGATGAAGCAACTGGGAAAGGATTAATCTCCAAAATTTTCAAGCAGCTCGTGCAGCTCAATATCAAAAAAACCAAAAACCCAATCCAAATATGGGCAGAAGACCTAAATAGACATTTCTCCAAAGAGCATATACAGATTGCCAACAAACACACAAAAGGATGCTCAACATCACTAATCATTAGAGAAATGCAAATCAAAACTACAATGAGGTATTACCTCACACCAGTCAGAATGGCCATCATCAAAAATCTACAAACAATAAATGCTGGAGCGGGTGTGGAGGAAAGGGAACCCTCTTGCACTGTTGGTGGGAATGTAAATTGGTACAGCCACTATGGAGAACAGTATGGAGGTTCCTTAAAAGACTAAAAATAGAACTATCATATGACCCAGCAGTCCCACTACTGGACATATACCCTGAGAAAACCATAATTCAAAAGGAGTCATGTACAGCAATGTTTATTGCAGCTCTGTTTACAATAGCCAGGCCATGGAAGCAACCTAAGTGTCCATCGATAGATGAATGGATAAAGAAGCTGTGGCACATATAGCCAATGGAATATTACTCAGCCACCAAAAGAAACGAAATTGAGTTATTTGTAGCGAGGTGGATGGACCTAGAGTCTGCCATACAGAGTGAAGTAAGTCAGAAAGAGAAAAATAAATACCGTATGCTAACACATATATATGGAATCTTAAAAAAAAAAAAAGGTTCTGAGGAACCCAGGGGCAGGACAGGAATAAAGATGCACATGTAAAGAATGGACTTGAGGACAGGGTGAAGGGGAAGGGTAACCTGGGACGAAGTGAGAGAGTGATGTGGACTTATATATACTACCAAATGTAAAATAGATAGCTAGTGGGAAGCAGCCGCATAGCACAGGGTGATCAGCTCGGTGCTTTGTGACCATCTAGAGGGGTGGGTTAGGGATGGTGGTAGGGAGATGCATGAGGGAGGAGATATGGTGATATATGTATATGTATAGCTGATTCACTTTGTTATAAAGCAGAAACTAACACAACATTGTAAAGCAATTATACTCCAATAAAGATGTTAAAAAAAAAAGATCTCCTCTAGACTGAGCTTGATCATGTCACTTGTCCTTCCTTTTCCACTTGGAGTCACACAGGCCAATTCAGTCCCTGTTTCGTTCAGATATTTGGAGACTACTATCGTGTCTTACCTTCTCCAGGTGGATGGTGCTCAGTTCTCTCAATTGCCCCTTATATATGGTAGAAAATGTTTTATCTGGTGCTTAGTGCCTGAAGCAGCCACATTTTTAAGAGTTCAAACATTTAAAAAATCATGTTGTTGCAATAATTGAAGAATATGTTGTTATGATGAATGTAGCATGGTGACAACGTGATTCACCAAGCAGAGAATGACCATGTGTTGATGTCACCATGACCCAAAGGTCAAGATATAGATGTGGTGGTACACGTCATAACAGATCATCTCACGGACATCAAGGTGGTCTTGCTGGTAGCACAAGTTTTGTTATGATTTTCAAGCATTTGGATGATAACTAACATTTTAAGTGTTGAGCAGTAATTGTGCAAATATATATCTATTCTCTATTTCACATTGGGAGGCGGAAAAGACAACCAGATGGTGGTGTTGGATTGAGTCTTTTTCCTGTCACTGAACGATGGTGAAGATGTCTAAATCATTAATTCCAAATAGGTCAGATCTCAATTTATTGTATAGGGTTTCAAGGATCCTTAGCAGCGTGGCCTTTCTTAGAATGGAACCCAAGTATTTACTTCTCCTCCGAAAGGTTAAGCCCAGAAGATACGAATACAACTGTACAATACTTTCAGTACGGTGCAAGCAGCACAGAATAGAGCAAGATTTTCACCTCCCCTATCCCTGAAGTTATATCTTTACTTATATGTCCAAAGACTCGTTTGCTTTTTTGACAGTAGTGCCCTATGATTTACTTCCATTGTGTTTGCTATCAAGTAAAATTCCAATCTTTGTAGTTTTCTTGTCATTAAAATTACTTTGTTGTGAAATATAATGTGGAGAAACTATCCAAAATATAAATGTAAGTAAATATCCATTAGTCCATACTGATATAGATAAATGATTGAAAAAGTAAATAAATGGAGAAAAGACAAATCTCCCATGCAGAAAATTCCCAAATAATTTATGTAGATATACCCACTCAAGGAGGTGAAACAGACCTCACACTTGAGTGTGGGCTGCACATAGTGACTTCCTTCCAAAACACACAGCCTGGAAACTGAGAAAGAGAGGAACCTGACATGGAGAAACTTGACAAACTCCATCTCAGCCAGATGATCAAGGTCAACATGACCAGTGATAAGTCATGTGATGAAAATGCCACCATTATCATTGCAGGACATTCTACGAAACACCTGACCAGCAATCTTCAAAGCTGTCAAGGTCCTCAAAAACAAGGAACTTCTAAGAAATGGTCACAGCTTAGAGGAGCCTAAGGACACATGATGAGTAAATGTAATGTGGCGTCTTAGATGGGATCCTGGAACAGAAACACAACAAGGACATCAGGTAAAAAGTATGGACTTTAGTTAATAATAATGTATTACTACTGGCTCATTAGTTGGGACAGATGCCCCACAGTAATAGAAGATGTTGACAGTAGGGGAAAGTGGGTATGAGTATACAGAACTCCATACTACCTTCACATGTTTCTATAAATCTAAAACTATTCTAAAATAAAAAGTTTACTTAAATATATAGTAATATATAAATATAAAACTATTAATTTTATAATAAATATAATGGTACATATTATATACAATATATTATAATAAATCATAAATGAAGCAACAGATATAAATATATCTAAGTAAGTTTTTATCTTAATAAATTTATAGGGAATTATGAAGATAGTACAGAATTTTATTTATATATACATATACATGTATGGTACATATATATGCATACATAGTGATCTATTATATATTATATATAAATATAACAAGTATTATATAATATATAGTTTTATGTATTTGAGATAATATATAATTTTACACATTATATTATATATATATTCCAACAAATGAAAATAAATTATAACACCTTCTT
The DNA here is from genome assembly GCF_011762595.2 of Tursiops truncatus. NCBI lineage: Eukaryota > Metazoa > Chordata > Mammalia > Artiodactyla > Delphinidae > Tursiops > Tursiops truncatus. The sequence continues at coordinate 6,530,244 of NC_047052.1, forward strand.
GGTCAAGAAGAACATTGTCATGGGACTTCCCTGGTGGCGCAGTGGTTAAGAATCCGCCTGCCAATGCAGGGGACACGGGTTCGAGCCCTGGTCCGGGAAGATCCCACATGCTGCAGAGCAACTAAGCCCGTGTGCCACAACTACTGAGCCTGCGCTCTAGAGCCTGTGAGTCACAACTACTGAGCCCGTGTGCCACAACTACTGAAGCCTGCACACCTAGAGCCCATCTCTGCAACAAGAGAAGTCACTGCAATGAGAAGCCTATGCACCGCAACAAAGAGTAGACCCCGCTCGCCGCAACTAGAGGAAGCCCACGTGCAGCAACGAAGACCCAATGCAGCCAATAAATAAGTAAATAAATTTATTTAAAAAAAGAACATGGATAGACCAAATCATTATGTATAACAGGAACGAACATAGTGTTATGGGCCAATTATACTTCAAAAACAAAAAAACTCATAGAAAAAGAGATCAGATTTGTGGTTTCCAGAGGTGGGTTGTGGAGGGGAGGGCAAATTAGATGAAGGCAGTCAAAAGGTAAAAACTTCCAGTTACAAGATAAATAAGTACTAGTACAACATAGTAAATATAATTAACACTGTTGTGTATGTTATATGTGAAGATTGTTAAGAGACTAAGTCCTAATAGTTCTCATCACACACAAAAAATTCTTTTCTGTTTCTTTAATTTTGATCTATACAAGATGATGGATGGTCACTAAACTTATTGTGATAATCATTTCATGAGGTATGTAAGTCAATTTATTATTTTTTATTGAAGTATAGTTGATTTACAATGTGTTAAATTCTGCTGTACAGCAAAGTGATTCAGTTATATATATATATATATATATATATATATATATATATATATGTATACTCTTTTTTTATATTCTTTTCCAGTATGGTTTATCATAGGATATTGAATATAGTTATCTGTGCTGTACAGTAGGACCTTGTTGTTTATCCATTCTGTATATAAAAGCTCACATCTGCTCACCCCAACCTCCTACTCCATCCCTCCCCCAGCCCCCTCACCACAAGTCTGTTCTCTATGTCCATGAGTCTGTTTCTGTTTCATAGATAGGTTCATTTGTGTCATATTTTAGATTCCACATAGAAGTGATATCATATGGTATTTGTCTTTCTCTTTCTGTAAGTCAAATCATTATGCTGTGTACCTTAAACTTATATAGTGCTATATGTCAATTATAATCTCAATAAAACTGGAAGAAAAAATTTTAATCTATGACTATGCCCATTGCATCATGGTTGTTTGTAGGTAAAATCCAAATCTGGATCTCAGCTTCACAGAGGAAGGTATCCTATCTTTAAGTGTAGTAACATTTTATATTTTTAGTTTGTAGGCTGCAAAACTCTTCCTGTGTAATTTTCTTAGAAAATCTTTGCTGTGATTCTAGCTGTTAATTTTCCTGGGACTGTAACTAAATAATTGGACTGCAACTTAATAAAAAAATTGCCTAGATCAGTAGTTCCCAAATTTTTCACTTCACAGACCAGTAAACTATTTTCAAAATGAGACAGATGCACATGGAGTCACAAATATTTAGCTTTGCCAAATGAAAATGCATTAAGAAATCAACTACCGACAGTCTACACAAGAAAAGATATTTTAAAACTGAAAAGATGGACACAGTCTCAGAATAAAATGTGGTCTCATACTGATTAATTTTAACTTTATAAGAAACTTTCTATGTTGTCCTCCTTTTTCAGGTATCACCCCAGGAAAGAAAAACTTTGTCACCAAACTGGCAGCAGGCAATGGATTGCCACTTGGGAACCAAAATGTGAGGTGTAAGAATGGAAAAGTCTTGTTCTTAAGACGACAGAATTTCATGCTCAAGAGACGTAGGGAACAAGTTATGGATTCTGTGGATAGGAAGCAGCATGTGAAATCCCAATACTTTTATCTCTGCTCTTGTTTGGGGGCCCATCCCCTTCTTGACTCTTAGCACTGACCACAGCAAGGGGTAATAAACAACAAGCACCAAAATGGAAAAGCCAAGTACAAACGCACGCACAGGATCACCTACACACACCCTTTAAGTTCAATAAGTATGTGTAAGCACGGATTACAAGGTAGTCCTCCTCCTGCCAAGTAGGTTTGTAATCTCGATTTTAAAAAAAGATTTAAACATTCCTCTGCCAACCTGATGGTAATTTTGGCTTTAGGTACACATAGATATAAAACCTGAATATTCTGAAGGCTTTGGCTTTCTGGGACCTTCCTTCTCTCTCATAAGGCTGGAGTCCTAATGCCTCATACAGAACTCGACATTATCCCTGAGGATTTGGGGGGGAGTTACATTTCTCATAAAGCATTTCCTGCCACCAGCCGGTCCAGGTCCCGGTCTGGCTCCTACCAGCAATTCAGTTCCCTTGGACCCCAGTGATTCCCTTCAGGCGGCTGCGTGGGACTCCGAGCCCAGAGCCTTCTCTTCACACGGCAGAATGATCACCGTGTTTGTCCTCAGCATAAGGGTGAGTTGAGACAGGCTGCACTTCTGTTCAATACCCTTTCACACAATCTCCTGCGGCGTCAGTAGGACAAGGCTCTCCTGTCTGACCGACTTTCCCTGGAAGCTGCAGGGTGGGAGATGGCCACTAGGGGGCTGCACGAGGACTACCCGAGCATTAATTGCTTACCATCACTGCTCAGTGAAACCCCTTGGCCCTGCCTGGCCTGGAGCATTTTCTCAGGCTGATCCTCTCCCCGGGACTCTACCCTGCTTGCTTCCAGTACTTTTGTGCTAATGAAATAATTAAGTGGAATAGCAACGGGTGAAACAAAGGAAAGTTTAGCTGTCCTGGTTGAAGCCGAGGTGAGGTACGGGCAGCTGTCCTGCCGGGCTTTTCTCTCACCCCTGAGGCAGCCCCAAGGCACCGCCACAGGACCCAAGGGCTCCTGGACACATGACCAGATGATCTCTGATTTAATCTAAACTTGCAGTGAGGAACCTGAGGAACAGAGAGGGGATAACATTCAACTAGAGTCATACAATGAGCATCAGAATTTGTTATATAACCAGGGCCGTGTGTGTATGTGTGTGTGTGTGTGTGTGTGTGTGTGTGCGTGTGCGTGTGTCTATATGACTATATGTGTGTAGTTGTGAATATATATGACTGTGTATGTGTGTCTGCGGGTATGTGTGTCCATATATGTGTAGGTGTGCGATTATGTGTATGTTCACATTTGTGTGGGTGTGTGTGGGAGTGTGTATGTGTGTGGGTGGGGGTGTGTCTGTGTGTGAGTGTATGTATGTGTGCCTGCGCTGTGTGTGTGCAAGGCTGATGTGGCTTCCATCCTTGTTCCATTACAGCTCTCTAGCCCAGCCACTAAGCACCTCCGTGGTCTCTGCAGTCTGTAAACTGGAGATAATATTAATAGTATTTCCCTCACTGTGTTCTTAGCAGGATCATGTGAGCTCACGGCCAGTTAAGCGGTTAGTACGATGTCAGGTTCAAGGTGATCATTCAATAACGGCTGACTTCAGGAACGCCGACCTCACTCCTGAGTCAGGAGACCATCCTGACCTTCATTTTCGTGACCTTTTTGCTGACATTTCCAACCGTGGAGACCATCCACAAGCCAACTTTGCCTTTATTAGCCACTTACGACCATAAATCCAATAATGAAGCAATGAGGGTGGATGGGGTGGAGTGAGCTACTAAAATTAAACAGTAAGAGATTGACGTGCTTATTTCATGGTTCATCAATTACTTACCTAGTGTCCATTCAGTGCCAAGACCCCTCGTAGTCCTTGAGGGACCCAGTGTGAGCAAAGGAGTGGAAAGCTGGGCTCGTGATCCATCGTCCTTCCCTCCTGTACATTGTGTATCAGAACAACCATATTAGTAAAGGGCCAGCTTTAAAGATCCATGAGTTCTGTTTTGATTTATCCACTTGGAGACTGACAGGGGTTCTCCATCCACATAGCTCTACTTCTTATGAATACATTAAGGAATCAGCCCCCAAATATTTCTGCCCATGTATCCAAATATTTCTCTCTCTCTTCTTTTTTTTTTTTTTTTTTTTTTTTTTTGGCAGTACGCGGGCCTCTCACTGTTGTGGCCTCTCCGGTTGTGGAGCACAGGCTCCGGACGCGCAGGCTCAGCGGCCATGGCTCACGGGCCCAGCCGTTCCGCGGCATGTGGGATCTTCCCGGACCGGGGCACAAACCCGCGTCCCCTGCGTCGGCAGGCAGACTCTCAACCACTGCGCCACCAGGGAAGCCCTCTCTCTCTCTTCTCATTCTCCCTTTTAAATGTCTTGAAATTAGTCTACACCCCGGTCTCCACTTCCTTTCCTCACTCTTGGAAAGGACTGGAGTGTAAGAATTCTCCCCTGAAAGTGGGGGATGGTGATGACATGAATGCCCCACTCTCACTAGGCTGAGTGCTTTGCCAGCTCCTTCCTGCAGCAGAAGGGAGGCCATGCGTCCCCTTCCATGTTGGTCAGCCAAGGCAGAGAAACCAATCCATCGAGGCAGTGATGACAACAGAACCTCTGAAAGCAGTTCTTGAATGGGGTCTAGAGATAGCACTCGCCTTTCACTGATCCATGGCGACATGAAGGTCATCAGAACGGACAGTGTATTGAGTCTGCATACGATTGAATTCGTTTAGTTTAAAGGATTATCTTTGGAGAGTATAGCCTTCCTCTCTTTTTGGCATTAAACTATCTTTTCGTGTATGAAATGGTGGTGATAGGATATCACAGTTTGGTTGTTGTTTCTGTTTTGATGCCCTTACTTGGCAAAACTAAAAGTTGGCGAAACTGCGTGTCTCCCAGATTTTGATCTGAAATCTTACCAGTGTTCAAAATTCAAAAACGTGGGAGTCCCTCTAACATACAACATGGTGGATCTGAGTAAGATAAATCTTGGGTAGAAATCCAACTCTGCTACTTACTTGACTGTATGAACTGCCCTCTCTTCTCTGAGCTGCAGGCTGTTCACCAATGGTGGGATCATAATTTGTACCTCGTATTGGTTATAAAGATAATCTATGTAAACGGCCTGGCATATCAGCGTTTTCCATGGCAGCCATTATCACAGGAACCTTTTCAGCCTCAACAAAAGCTCCAGCGGTATAATTCTGTCAGTTTCTGTCCCTTCTTGGGATTTACAAATTGAGAAATTGGAGCTGCAGGCAACCAATGCACAGTTTGACGTGGCTTCTCTCCTGCGGCCATGGCTCCCAGGCTGAAGGTCCACAGAAAGAAACGTGCTGGCATCTGTATCTCCAGAAGGGAGATTAAATCTAGGATGAATCTATTAGAAAGAAGGCATTTCAAAATTTGGGAGCACAGCTGAATACCGAAAGTAAATTATACCATAAGACAGATGTTCCAGGAACTTCTTTTCCATTTTTTTTTTTTTTTGCCTGAAGGAAAAGTTTTAGTTCATGATGAAAACAATGAGCAGAAATTGCTATCACAAAATTGTTCATGGTTATTTAAAATGAGACCATTTGAAAATAATCAAAGATGTACACAATGATTTATAGAGAAAGTTGTTCATTTCAGTGTTATTTTTCATATGTTAAACACAGAAACATCCTAAATGGCTTACCATAAAGGATTTGTTGTATAAATTACAGTACTTTCATATGATGGACTGCTATGCAGCCGTTAAAAATCATGTTGTTGGAGAATATTTAATGACTTGAGAAAACTTTTGCAATATTTTTTGAGCAAGAAGAGCAGATTATAAAGTAGAATATATAATATGATCATATTTTATGTCCTCATAACCCAGATATCAGTAGGAACTTCCTAAACTCTGGGATCCAGGTAAGACTGGCTCAAATTCCCAATCCCACAGCCTGGGGGTGTCAAAGCCTTACTAAGATTTCTTCAAGATCCTAGGGATCTACCTTCTCACAGCTCCTTCTGCTTCTTGTAAGTCACTGCTTCTCACTACCATTCTGAACTCAGTGTGAAAACCAACCTCTCTTTTTCATTTGTAAAACAAAACTTAAAGCAGTAAAGTCAACTTTGTTGAAGTTCCTCCTACCTTTAGAGGCTTGGAAGTTCAGGTGGGAGGGATGGAGGGGATGCAGGAGCATCACTGTAGTTGCATACAGTGGCCCCACTAGGATATGTGCAGGTCCTAAATCCGTGAACTTGTGAAGGTGACACTATCTGGGGGAGAAGGGATCTTTGCAGATGTAATGAACATAAGGCTCTCTAGATAAGATCATCTTGGATTAGGACGGACCCTAATTCCCATGAACAGAGGGAGACGGGGTGAAGACCTCGTGAAGATGGAGGGAGAAGTTGGAATTATGGTGCCACAACCAAGGAACACCTGGAGACACCAGAAGCTGGGAGAGACAAGGAAGTATCTTAGAGCCTTCAGAAGGAGGATGGCCCTGCCGGCACCTTGACTTTGGACTTCTAGTCTTCTGAACTGTCAGAACAAGTTTCCGTTGGTTAAGCCAGCAAGTTTGTGGTAATTTGTTATGGCAATCCTAGGAAACTAACACAATCACCAAAGTGCACGTAATAGTACCGGGAGCTTTAACAAGGGCCTACGTGTCCTCCCACCATCAGCACTGTGGAGTGTCACCGACCTCATAGCTGCTTCTTTGTGCTTCTCTCACTGTCTTTTTAACCCCCTCCTCTTCCTCCTTCCCTTATTATCCCATGGACTTTAACTTCTCCTTCTATCCTGCAGATTTCTCAGCTCACAGCTCACTCTAATGCCCCAATTTACATGTTCCAATCTTGCTTCACCTGCATCCTTCCCCATCTCAGTGAGGGCAAGGTCATCCTTCTAGTAGCACAGCATACAAGCACTGGACTCCCCTTGATTCTGATCTTTGACTCAACCCCCAACTAATCCATCAAGAAATCTTGCTGGTTCTACCTTCAGAACATATCCACTACCTGACGACTCCACTGCTACTAACCTGGCCCAGGCTACCATCACCTCCTGCCTGGATGACAGCAACAGCCTCCCAGTGGGTCCCTCTGATTCCACCCTTGTCTCCCTCCAGTCCATTCTCAACCCAGCACTGGAGAAATCCTTTCATAACCTTAGTGCTATCGCATCACTCATCTGCTAAAAACCTGGCAAGGTCTCCCCATCTCACCCAGAGTAAAAGCCAAAATCCTCAAGTGGCTCCAGGGCTAGATAATCTGGCCCCTGTTGCTCTCGATCTATGACTTCTATCCTGTTATTCATTCCATCCTAGTCACAAGGTCCTCCTTGCCGCTCCTCAAACACACGGGCAGGACCTTCTGCCTTGGAGTCTCCCTCCAGCTCTTCCCTCTGCCTGGAATACTCCTGTCGACTTGCTTAATTCTCTCACCTTCTCTGATTCCTTCTTCAAGGTCTTCTGCTCAGGGCACCCTGCCCCCACAGCCTCCCCCCTCAACCTAAGTAACAAACTCATGGCAACAACAAAGGCTACAGTCTGTCTATCTATCTATCTGCCAAAAATGAAACAGTTGTCATGAGAATGTTGTTATGTTCATTCAAACTGAAATATGAAGTCATTTTTTTCTAACATGATCATTAAATATAATTTGGGGCATACAACTCAAAAAGAATTCAAATACTTTGATCTGCCTAATTGACTGCACAATGTGGAATGGCTTTGCCAACTATCTGATGAATATTTTCTAAATTGAATGAGGTAAATCTTGAATTACAGAGTTGCTTTAAAATATGTTTAAGACACATGATAAGGTTAAAGTATTTTATCAAAAATATTGTGTTCACAAGATTGCATTTGTGTTGAAATGAACACTGTTTTGATTTACCCAATTGTGAGGACACCTAGTTAAACAAGATTCTTCTGAATGGAAGAATAACATCCATTCCACAGGGATATCCCACTAATAGGCAGGAAGACTTTCCCCTGGTATTTTCTCTCTCCTTCCACATTCTCAACACCCTGTGGTCCATGTTGTGCCTTTGGTCCCCAACACCCTCCCCTGTGTTGCCCCATTTCATCCTACTCTCTTACCTAAGGCTCTCTCTCAGCTTTATCTTGTTCCACAGGACTTTGGGGAATGGCGCAGGGGCCAGGTGTCTTTTGATCCTGGTAGTGGAAGAATAGAGAAAGAAGGCAACTCTGTGGTCCGGCTTCAGGATGGATTGTCTAAGAGATGATCAAACCTTGCAGACCACGAAGATTAACTTGCTGACACGCTGGGGTGTTCCTCTGGTTAGGAAACCATCAGGAAAACACAGTGGAAGCAGAAGGAATGGAAAGACAGAATGAGTCCAAGAGACTTTGCGAGGTAAAATTAAACTAATATGCGAATGAAGGAAAAGAAGGGAGGTATCAAAATGGTACGGCCCAGGACTTCCCTGGTGGTCCAGTGGTTAAGACTCTGTGCTTCCACTGAAGGGGTACGAGTTCGACCCCTGGTTGGAGAGCTAAGATCCCGCATGCTGCATGGCGCGGCCAAAAAAAAAGAAAAAAACGGTACGGCCAATGACAGCTATTGCTGGAGATAAGCGATCCGCTTCTGGACAGCAGGTGAAGATAAATGGACCATCCCCATAAATACATCCTAGTGCCAAATTCTTATGTATTTGGGATTCGTCAGCTTGGGGTTCAGAGTTGAGACAAAGAGAAATGCAATGTTCCTTTAAGTGAAGGATGTAAACATAAAAGAATAAAAGGCTCAAGGTTCAGTCTTAGGTTTTACACAGTTAGGAGCTGGGAAGAAAATACAAAGGAGCCAAAGAAAGAAAATGGAGGGGAAAGGATGAAGGAGGAGGAGGGGAGGGGGAGGAGACAGAGAAGAACAGAGAAGAACATAAATAGTTAAAGGAGAAGGGATTCTATAGGAAAAGTTTAGGATAAGCAATATCGTCTGTGACAATGCATGACAACAAGGGAGGGAAGGTTCTTTGCAAAGAAGGAAAATCTAAACAAATGGTAAATTTTAATTTGTCTTACATAACTGAATCCCTAATGAAACATCTGTGCAAGAATTACATTTAGTATCATGTAGTGAACTCATAGCATTCACAACACCGCCTTTGGTTTTACGGATGCATCTGAATAGCACATATGTTGATTTTCAAGAAACGCCACCTGAATGTTTCTTACAAACAAAGATGGAGAAGTAAAAGGAACTTCATCTCTGTACTGTGCACCACCTAGTTACATTATATTGTACTGCCATGGTCTCTGAGGGAGGAAAACATTCGGGTGTGCTGTGGGTTAGGTAAACACTCGCTAAATATTGATGCATGCATAATTAAAATGACTAAAATAATCCTGGCACAAAATTACCCTCACGGTTGGAGGAGAGACAAAATGAAGTAATTTGATCATGAAAATTAATACATGTCGACCCTCGGTTTTCAATGCAGCTAAATGAAAACCCCTTACTATTCAAACCTCACTTTCCCTCCTGCTTTGTGCTTTTTTCTCCTTGCCCTAAGAAGAAAGGAGGGGACAGGAACGTCCCAGTGGAAAAGCCATCCTATCTAGATGGTGGAGCAAGAGAATTATGTTTATTTTTCTACGGCAATGGCTCCTAAACTTTTACATGTATTGATTTTGCCACCCATGACACACTTTCATGGGCATATCTGGGGTAACAGGCCATCCTGTCCTCTCCCACTCAAACAACGTTGAAATTATGAAACTGGCATTATTATAGTTGTAATCTTTTTTAAGTAACAGTTTTATTGAGCTATAATCCACAAATCACACAATTCACCCATTTAAAGTATACAAATCAGTGGTTTTTAGTATTCCCAGAGTTATGCAACCATCACCACATTTCATCACCCCCAAAATACGTACTGGTATTTCCTGGGATCAGTTTCCAAATAAACTATTTGCATTTGAATCCTTGCCTCAAGGTCTGCTTCTGGGGAAGCTCAAACTAGGACACGGTGGTTTTCTCTCACAATCCAATCGCCAGAATTCCTTGCAAAGCCTATTCTGAGATACATCACCCCCTCCTAAGAGGACTCCCCATATACAAGAAGGAAATATTGATGGGGTTTGTTCTTCATTTCCTGAAAGGAATTCAAAAGAAGCAGGTCTGGAGCAGATGTCTCCTGGAGGACAATCCCTAGTCATTGTGGGGATGAGCGTCTTGTATACCGGCTTATTGCACAGCAGTGGGGAATGGGCAGCTGAATGATAAACCTAACTGCTGTGGTTGTCATTCCTAGGATTGTCTTACCTCTCACTGTATTGTCCCATGCTTGGCATGATGCTAGAACACAGCAGGTGCCCAACACATGCTCTCATTTAATAAAGATATTCTTTGCAGACCAAGCTGAGTTCCAGTCCACAAGAAGGGAAGAAAGAGGGCAAGCAATTTCTTTTTTAAGCTTGCGATGTAGAAATTGCACACATAACTTCCACTCACATTGTATTGGCAAAAACTTAGCCACAGGCACACATCTAGCTTCAGGGGAGGCTGGTAAATGTCGTCTTTATTCTGGATTATCGTGTGCTAACAAAACCCTATTATTACAGAAGAAGGGAAAGGTATATTTTGGGTAACAACTAGCAGTCTTCCACAAAGCACACGTTGGTTTTGTTGGTTGGTGTAGTATGTTCTTTGGTTATATGCCAAGAATCCCTTCTCTTTAGAAAGCCACGTCTGACGTATTCTAAAATAATCTTTCTCTGTCCGGTGCTTGGGTGGTACTGATTCCCATCTGTGGTAGGCAGAATAAAGGCTCCTACACACATCCAAGTCCTAATCCCTGGAACCTGTGAATATTACCTTCCATGGCAAAAGGGACTTTGCAGGTGTGCTTGAGTTAAGGATTTTGAGACAGAGAGATTATCCTAGATTTTCTTGGTGGACCCTAAATGTAATTATAAGTATCTTTATAAGAGCGAGGCAAAGGAAGGCTAAACTATAGAAGAGAGAGAAGGCCATGTGACAACAAGGGGAGCAAAGAGAGATTTGAAGCCCTATGTTCCTGACTTTGAAGATGGAGGAAGGTGCCAGGAGCCAAGGAAGATGGAGGAAGGTGCCAGGAGCCAAGGAATGCAATATGGCTCTGTAAACTGCAAAAGACAAGGAAACAAATTCTCCTCTAGACCCTCCAGAAGGAGTCAGAGCTGCCAACACCTTGACTTTAGCCCAGTGAAATTAATTTCAGATTTACAGCCTCCAGAACTGTAAGAGAATAAATGTGTACAGTTTTAAGTCACCAAGTTCGTGGTAATTTGTTACAGTAGCCATAGGAAACAAATATACTATCTCAAGGCAGATGATAATCCAGTTTCAGTCAATCAGAATATATTATCTCCAGTGTTTGGTTAAGAGATAATCACATGACCCATGACTGTCCAATCACAGTCTTCCCTGGGACTTTTGCTAAATGTAACAGAAGAAATCGTCTTTCTCAAGGATCCAAGGATAAGGATGTTGTTGGCTTTGGTTGCCAATAAATCCCATCTTGTTGCCCTAGGAAGAGAACCACTCAAACAGTAACAAGGAGAGCTGAGAGATGGGGAGATAGAACTCTGATGATGTTTGAGGCCCTGAAGCTAGATCCAACTTTTGAGCTTCCAGTTATAGGAGCCAATCATTTCTGCCTTTGATTTACCTATACTGGGATGGATTTCTGTGATTTGCAACCCAAATAGACCTGATTAACATGGTTGGTATCTACATTCTTCAATCTCTGAAAACAGTAAAGAACAAAAGTGGCAGAGGAAAGCTTTGCTATCTCCGGGGGTCTTTTGTGACCTACTAAGAAAGCTCCAAATACCTGAGCCCTGAGCAGAGAACCCTTGGCCAAGATGCTCAAAATAACATGTAGTTTTAATTAGCACTATTTAAACTCTTAGTTTAATCAGAGAAGGAGAAAGAAAAACCATTGACCCAAATAGGATGCTTGATAATTCTGAATAAGTGCTGTAAATGCTTATAAGAGAAGGTTAAGATGCCTAATTGCTGAATAAATGAAATATAAACATTCATTTTGTTACTTGGAGAGTTCTTTAATATGTAATGGGGAAAAACAGTGTATGAAATGCCCTGCAAGTGATAAATGCTTGTTTCCTTTTCATCAATTCTTGAAACCATTAAGCACCATTTAAATGTAACTCTTTTTTTTCCTATTTATTTCTCCCTTTTGAATCTTTTTCATTAGTGGAAGAAAATAGGTTTATCCAGGAGATAGAGCAGCATAGTAGAATGAGCATGGAGTGGAGAAGGATTTAGAGTCCGAAGCCTTGGCTTTTAACCCCAGCTTTGCCAATTACCAGATCTCTGACCTTGGGTAAGTTGCTGAATCTCACTTGGGTTCCAGGTGTAGCATGAGACTACTGTCAGGAATCTCTTACGCATATCTGAGAGTTGTAGTGACAAACACCTTTTAGAGCAGTATCTCTCAGTCTTTACTGTGCATAGGAATTCCCTGGGGACTTCCAAATTTTGAAAGACTTTTGTGGATTCTTGTTACATTTGGAGTGGGACCCAAGATCTGCATTTTGAATAAGCTCCCAGGTGATGTTGATGTTGCTGCTTCACACTTTGGGGTAACAAGGTTTAGGGTGCCTCCCAGCCTTACAATGATTTTCCTTCTCTAGAAACTGCCTCAGCTTTTAGTGGTGGGCTATTAATAGTTGTTCTTGTACCCCCTTGCCAAAGCTGACTACAGTAGAGTTGATTTCCGACCCAACCTCGGCCAAAAGAAGTTCTCACCTGCAAATCCAGTTTTGAACAGAGACAACCAGAGCTGGGACATTCATTCACTTGCTCGTTCATTCGGCAGTTCTTTTCAAATTCTCTCTGTTCCAGATACTATAATGAGCAGGGGGGATATACCAGTCAATCAAGTGGGTCTCTGTCCTCATAGAGCATTCACTCTAGTAACATACAAGATAATTTCAGATAAGCTAAGTGCTTTGAAGTGATTGGCGAATTTCAAGGGCTGCAGGAGACCTACTTTAAACAGGTGTGTTGGGGAAAGCCAAGCTCTGCCTTCCCTTTCTACAGTGACCCTGGAGACCACATGTTGAATACAATGGTGTAACAAATGAAAGAAGGCTGGGTCCCTTGTGATTGTGTGCAGGGGAGCCACTCACCCCTTCTCTGAAGGCTAATTGGACTGTGATGAGAGTGAGAAATAAACGTTTTTTCATTAAACCACTGAGATTTCAGGGTTTATTTATTACAAAAGCTAGAACTGTTTACCATGAATACACAAATTGTTAAACTCTTTCTGAGATTCTAAAAGTTGCCCTTTTTCACTTAAATTAGCTAGAGCTATTCTCTACTACTTGAAACCCAAAGAACCTTAATGGATACACTTTCTGCGAGAACCTGATGAGCTAATAGGTATAGTAAAGTATAAAGTTGGCCATCTGTGAGGAATTATAACAGTAAACTGATGTTTCTGAAATGTATCCACTTTCTGGATATATTATTAGGGAAAAAAACTAAAAAAGCATTGACATATAAACTCATACTGAGGTCAGTTTCTTTCTCTGGTCATTTCTATCTTAGAGTTCTTATTCAGACCTTTACAAAATCAACTCACTAAATTGCAGTGGAAACTAAGGAAGTAATTATAAAGTTTATAATTTTCCCTTAAAACATAAGTGCTTAGATTTTAAAAGAGTCCTTGGTGGCATAATAATATTAACATTTAAATTTGCCACAATTCTTCTTATGGGCCATCAACATGCAGTAAATCTGGGCAACCCTTAGAGGACCCTGAAATTCCCCAAAGGAAATCTGTCTTACATACTGCATCCTTGGAGGAATGTTTTCTTCCTTGGCTACTGGTCTGAAGAGCATGTTGCTGGTCACCTAGCGCCCTCACTAGCCTTCCTCTTCTCCTCTTCTAATCTTTGTACATCCAGGGCAGCCAGAGAAAAGCTGTTCCTTAAGACTACTTGGTACAACCATATCTCAGTCTCCTAAGACTTATGGCTGAACCCCAGTTGAGGACAAGACAGACAGACAGACAAGATCAGAGAGGAAAGATTAGAGACGCCAATGCTGGGGACTTAGCTTTCTTCACATGGCCTTCATCAATTTTTATATTCCAGGGCTTGAGGTTTTCCTTGTGACTTTGTGGTCCCAGTGAATATTTAGCAGTAAATGACTTACTTCATATGAGCTTCTTTGAGTCTGCATGTGGCAAGAGAAGCATATGAAGTCAAACTCCCATCCTTTGAGCCACCAAAAGGAAATCCTTCCCAGCCAGGGGTCAATTCGTGTGTGTGTGTGTGTGTGTGTGTGTGTGTGTACACAGCGCCTGCAACTTTCCATAGAACCAGACTCCTGACGAGGAGACAAAATATTGGCCTCTCCGGGAGACCTCTGAAGGTGGATGCCAACGTTCCTTTCTACATGGTTTTTAAGTCTTTGGTTCCTTCAGCAGCAAAGGTTAGTCTTAGCATCATTGCCTGCTCAGTGATCAGAAATGGAACTGTAAAAATAGGGAAAACATGGAAACTCAGAGATAGAGATTTTAAAAGATACATCCAGAGTGAATATTCAGGAGTCTGGAGAGCCTCATCCAACCACCCATCCATTCATCCATACAAGCAATAACTGATTGAGCTGAGCCCCTCCTATTTATCAGGCACTGCCTGTGCCCAGCGTTGGGGGTGCACAAAGACGGAGGTGCAAGTCTAAAGGCAGAAATTGGAGGTAGTTACAGCAGTAGATGTGCCCTGAAAGGGCTCCCGCGAAGCTGGAACACATGGGTTGGACACGTCGGGGAGACTCATGTAGTGAGCATGATGCATAGGTGACGGACGAGCAACCTGCACATCATAGAGATGCCAAGACCTCCGCGCTTCCTAGAGAGGCCCGGAAGTGGAGCCAGGTGTCCGGTCTGACGGCTCCGGCGCCGAGCGCGGGCGGTGGCGATCGTGATAGGCCTGGCTTGCAAGTTCTCGAGCAGACCCGGCGTCGCTGTCGTTTTCTGCTACTGTGAGTGGGCCTGGGGAGGGGGGGGGCCGCTCCTCCGCGGGGACCTGGGCTCGGCTGGCGGGGGCGCTCAGGCTCGCACGGGCGTCGGGGCCCGCGGAGGGCGACCCAGCCCGTACCTGCGCCAGGTGACAGCCCAGGTGGGAAGAGCCCACTGGCTTCTGGTACGGGGCGCGGTCGTGAGTGACGATGACCGAAGTCCTCCCCTTTTTACTTCTCTCGGATTCCAAGGAGTGGGGCTCAGCGTGGCTTTCTAGAATGTCGCGAAGGTCTCAAGCACAGGCTAGCTTCTTTTTCTCGTTTTCTTTTTTCTTTTTTTTTTTGCGGTACGCGGGCCTCTCACTGTTGTGGCCCCTGCTGTTGCGGAGCACAGGCTCCGGACGCGCAGGCTCAGCGGCCATGGCTCACGGGCCCAGCCGCTCCGCGGCATGTGGGATCTTCCCGGACCGGGGCACGAACCCGTGTCCTCTGCATCGGCAGGCGGACTCTCAACCACTGCGCCACCAAGGAAGCCCTCGTTTTCTTTTTTTTTTAAAAGATATCTGGGCCCCAAGCTCAGAGCTTTCAACAAGCATCTGTATCCATCTAGACTTGATTCACATTTTTAATTTTCATCGCACTTTGGGGGTAAAGATTACCTTCTCTTGATGACAAATGATTCTGGTTTTCCATTTAAGTGGTCATGTAAGGTTACCATTTAAAATGAACGTATTTATTGTTAAAAGATAAGTAGTTTTAAATGAAACACAATAGGGAAGACATAGTACCAGAGATACCCGGTGTGACAAATTATGAACGTGGGAAGTGCACAACACTGCATTGTCCCAAGCCAGCTGGGGACTCCTACAGACCTGGCTTCAAGTCCTAGGTCCAGCTCAGCCACTGACACCTGCATAATTTGTGGACCAGTTTGTTTGTTTGTTTGTTTTTAAAAGATTTTTTTCCAACTTTACTAGGATATAATTGACGTATAACATTGTGTAATTTTAAGGTGTACAGTGTGATGACTTGTTACGCCTATATATCGTGAAATAATAACCACAATAAGGTTAGTTAACATCTCCATCACCTCACAGAATTACAGTTTTTTTGTGTGTATGGTGAAAACTTTAAAGATGTACTCCTTTAGCGACTTTCAAGCATGTAATACAGTATCATTAAATATGGTCCCCATGCTGTATGTTAGATCCCCAGAACTTAATTCTTAGACCTTTTGACCAACATTTCCTCATTTCCCCCATCCCGAAGCCCCTGGCTGCTCTCTGTCTCTAGAGTTCAGCTTTTTTAAGGTTCTTTGTATAAATGATATCATGCAGTGTTTGTCTTTGACTTATTTCACTTAGCACAGTGCCCTCAAGGTCCATTTGTGTTGTCACTAATGGTAGGATTTCCTTCCCTTTTCAATGGCTGAATAATATTTCATTGTGTGTGTGTGTGTGTGTGTGTGTATACACACATACACACGCACCACATTTCCTTTATCCATTCATCCATTAATGGGCACTTAGGTTGTTTCTGTGACTTATCAATTGTGAATAATGCTGCAATGAATATGGGGGTGCAGGTACCTTTTCCAGATAGTGATTTCATTTACTTTGGATATATTTATGCGTAGGCAGGGTTCTTAACCTCTAAGCCTTTTCCTCATATCTGAAAAGCTGAGGATAATAACTACCTCAGAAGATTGTCCTGAGGCTTCAGTGGTAAACCTTAAAGCACCTAGCCCATAATAACTAATAAATATAGCCATAGTTGTTATTTTCATTTTAGCAAGGAGGAAACAGGATCAGAGAGGTTCAGTGACTTTGCCAGGGTCACACAGGGAATTGGTGGGAGAACCAAGTCTAGGACCCAGATTTTCTGATATCTAACCTCAGAAGCTTAACCCTGCCTCCAAACTCTACCTCATGGGAGGGGATGGGGCGCCTCCTGCCTCCCCGCTGGAAATTGGAAGGACTCCTATCAGGTTGCAGAATATGTTAGCTGTTAAAGCCCCTACAGGACTCTGGTCAGCACTGACTTGGCTGCTTCAGGTCAGGGACTCTGCACAGCCCCGAGTGCTTGTTGTGGTTGAGGCGTAAGCTGTGGAGTCAGACGCACCTGGGTTCCAGTAGGTACAGCTCCCTGCTCCCCCATCTACTAGCTGCAGTAAATGGGATTAAGCAATTAGTACTCGCCTCAGAGGGTTGTTAGGAGTGTCAAGGGAAATGATTTGTGGAGAAGGCCTAGCATGATGCCTGGCACACAGTCAGTGCTTAATAAATGCCAGATGACAGTACTTTGATATGTTGAAGTGGCAGGCATGCTGACCTAGAGGGGAGGAAGCACAAGTGTAGTACTTGCAGGTACAGCAGAAAAGGGCATTTGAAAAGTTGGCAGAGCATTCCCTGCATTTGGATTTACTGGGTGTGTGATCCACCAAATACTCCTCGTTCCTGCAGACATTCCTGGGGAAGTGGCCTAGGCCTGTATGGAGTTTATGTGGTAGTTTGGGAAGGAGGTGGGCAATACCGATTATAAAATTATGTAATTACTTTTATCATAAGCATCATGAATAATTGCAAGGATATTTTGTGCAACAAATATCTAGGCAAAAGGAGTTTGAGTGGGTAGCTGGATGAGAAGATAAGGTGATGAGAATTAGCTTCCCTGCCCACCGTCAGTTGTATTCAAAACTGTGTGTGCAAATACCACTGTTTGTCATGAGTATATCAACTTTCCACTTAATGCTGTGCCCTTAGTTTTCTTCCCAAATGCGTTTGGCCTTTTAGGTTTTGCACCTCACATCCTTTTACCTGTATCAGGGTGACTCTCCTTATTGTTTCTAACTTCTTCATCTTTATGGCCTTGACTGCTTTGTATTGAACACAAATAACTTTCAGGTCACATATGGAATTTCAACAGCACCATTTCTAAGCCCTCTAGTCTCAATATACTTTCCTGGTCTCAATACAGTAAGAACACAGTTACCTTTTGCCTCTGGTCAGTACTTGGGCAGTAATTTAAAACACACCATCAAAGGGTTAAACTACCTGGAGATATTTTTATCTCCCTTAAAGTAAATACGGTAAATTTTTGTTTTTATGAAAGCCATCTTCAATTCTGCTCTCTGTTCCGTACTCTAGTGGCACCTAGGTTTGTATATTGCATTATAATACCAGAGAGTTAGTGGCATCGTCCTGTTGAACCCTGGAGATGAAGGAACTGTGTGCATAAGTTAAGGTTCTTATTACTGATCCTTCGCAGTTAATTAGGTCTTTGTAAATCTAAAGTACTCCCAGTCATTTTTATGAGTTTCTTCTCATAACTTCCCTGTGAGATGTCAATTTTATTACCCTCGTTCTATCTTAGTATTATCAAGGGGTCAGGCAGATTTTAAATTTCATTTTTTCTTGTTTGTAGTTAAGATTCCTTTTTTTGGATCGTGTACGTAACCTTAACCTGTATCTGCTAAAATGATGGCTCAGATCACATGTGACCCTCCCCCCGACCCAGAGGGAAGCAACTACTGAACAAAGCCACGATTTGGAAGAGCCTTAAAGAAACTGAGATTATAAACACTGGTCTGAGTACCCAGCCCTAGAAGGAATCAGGTGGAAACTAATAAAACAGAAGCCATGAAATATGAAAAATCAGGCAGCTGATTGAGAGAAAACTGTGTACACTCTCTTTCTCCCCGCTGGCTTAGTGTTCGTGGGAATTTCTTTTGGTTGCCTGCAAAATGTGTTTGCAGCGATTCTTCTGTGCTCGTTGACGCAGGGAACCAGGAAAGGAGGAGGTGGCCTCTGGGTGATACCGTTTGTTAATGGCTGGTCATCTGCGAAGGTTGCAGGCTTCTTTCATTGCTGTTTATCTTGTGAAATGATTACGTTTTCCTTACTCGTCACCACGCGTCTGACCCTGCAGATCAGGTCAGTTACACCAGTTCTTGCCCCAGATCATTCTGGACGAGTTGGAAGGTAATGAGGAGTAGCATGAATAGGCCTGACAGGTACCCTGAAGCATTGATAATTTGAACTTGTACATTCCTGGCGTGATTAATGTGCACATGAGCCATGACTGACCTGTGGTCTTATGACTGGACTGGAATGTGCAGTTTTAAAAAACAAAGGACAATGAAAGTTTAGGAAGAATTTCTGTTGGAAAATTTTTAACTGGACCCTTTGAGGCCTTGTCCATTTTCTGATTTCCTTACAGAGGAATTCTTGTGGAGATGCTAAGAATATGTTAACCTTTTTTATCTGGCATCCTCTTAATGAAAACCCTGTTAACCAAACAGAGCACTTTTAAAACCCGTGTGGGCTGTTTCGGTTAATGACATCACCTTCCTCACACTTCACCCGGGCCCGGCCTGTTGCCGCCACCTCATCCTAATTTCAGTTGAGCACCCTGGCATTTCACCCTCATCGGCCCTTGCCTAGACTCTTTCCTCCTCCAGGGAAAGCTTAATCTTTCACAAGGACCAAAGTGAGCCCGATGTTCCGTAAACGTACAAAGACCCTCTGTTGTCTAGAGCAGCGGTCCTCAACCTTTTTGGCACCAGGGACCGGTTTCGTGGAAGACCATTCTTCCACGGACTGGGGGCCGGGGGCGGGGACGATGGTTCAGGCAGTAACGCGAGCGACGGGGAACTGCAGATGAAGCTTCGCCCTCCCACCCGCCGCTCACCTCCTGCAGTGTGGCCCGGTTCCTAACAGGCCATGGACCGGTACTGGTCGGCAGTCCAGGGGTTGGGAACCCCTGGTCTATAGAATAGAGTTCAGGCTCCCCCAAAGGGGATGCGAAGCTGTCTCCAAGCCGACTCCAGCCATCTTTCCGCCCTAAATCACCAGCCACACACTTCGGCTTCAGTTTGCACGCCCCGTATCGGCTGCCCAACACAAGCCCACCCTGTTGCTCTTCTGTTCGTGTGTTTTGCCCCCTCAGCCTGTAGTAGCCCTCTGCCTAGCCTCAGCCTGCCTCCGTCCTCCCGTTGTCCCCGGTCCGCTCTAGTGCTTACTCTTCAGTGAGGTCTTCTCGGACCTGCCCTTCAGAATCAACTTATCCCATCTCCCTTCGACCTCGGTGCCCCCACGGCACCTGGTTTATACCAACATTGCAGTAATCTTGGTTTCTCCTTTTTGCCATGTACTTTAGGTATTTGTAGAAGCTTCTCTCCTCCAGCATAAGCTCCAGAATGCAGGAATTCTGTCTCATTTTGCTTTATGTCATTTTCACGCCAGAACTTTTATTTTTAAGAGATGTTAAATTAAAATGGCAACATTGATTGGCATACATAATAACGACTCTTAGACACTGCAGTGCCCTGCATAATTTGTGCCCATCATCATTTTACTAAATTGCATGTATTATTTCACAGTGTTCAAAATCATCCATAAGCAACAAATGCTTGTGAGTATCACTGTCTCTGAGGTTCTGGTGGGAACACGCCAGTGAGAAAGGCTGAAGGTCTCGGTTCTCATGGCACCTACGTTCTGTTGGAAGGAGATCGGTAGTCAAAAAGGAAACAAATAAATTTAGATAGTGAAATGTGCGATGGAGAAAACAGAGCAGCGTTTAGATAAGGGAGAGCTCTTCAAGAAGGGGTGATCAGAAACACCTCTTTGCGTTGAGTAAGTGGCCCTTGAGCAGACCTAAATATTGAGAAGGATGCAGCCAGGTGAAGATCTGGTGCAGAGGTGGTTCACCAGAGGTGAAGCAAGAAGTGTGTGTAGGGACTTCCCTGGTGGCTTAGTGGTTGAGAGTCCGCCTGCCGATGCAGGGGACACAGGTTCGTGCCCCGGTCCGGGAAGATCCCACATGCCGCGGAGCAGCTGGGCCCGTGAGCCATGGCCGCTGAGCCTGCGCGTCCGGAGCCTGTGCTCCACAGCGGGAGAGGCCACAGCAGTGAGAGGCCCGTGTACCGCAAAAAAAAAGAAGTGTGTGTAGACCTCAGGGCACAGATGAGCTTGGCATCTTCAAAAAAGGGGAAAAGTTCAGGTGGCTGGAGGGTAGAGTACCAGTGGTGGGAGAGTGAGCTGAAGTCAGAGAAGGAGGTTGCCACCAGGTCGTGATGGTGACAGTAAGAAGTCTGGGTTGAAATGTCAGTGACTGACATCTTTTGTGTTTGGAAGCAGCATCTGTTAACAAAGTCACGTGATTACGTTAAATGATAGAATTGACTACAGCAAGTTTTATGCCTACTCCAAATCCAAGTGGGAGTGTTCTGCACTCCGGAAATAATAGAAACATAACGTCACTGTTGGGTATATTAAAGGGACGCCGGGATGTTCATTCTTTACGGATTTTCTTGTAAGCACAGTGGCAGCGGCAATTGCTTTGTCAAACCTTGGGACTCCATCAGCCATCCTCCACATCATTTTGCTCAGTTTTCCTAATATTTCTCAGTCTTCTGCATACCCTCAAGCCACTGAGACAGTCACTTGCTGAGTCTTGTCTTCAGCTGTCACACCAACTGGTTTCTGCATGAATGATCTGATTGGCTTTCCTGGCACTCACATCTCCTTAGTAGAGTTTTCCAGAAGAACCCAACAAACTTTTTGTAACCCTGTGCTTTTGAGAGACCTAATCATGGTATGTGGGAATGTAAGAGAAAAATCAAATCCCCAGACTCTAGAGCCTGAAGAAAAGGAAATTCAAGAAGTGACATCCGTGGAGCACCTGCACTATGTCAGGCATTTTTCATACACTGTCCCATTCGGTCTCCATAAGCCTGTGAGCTTATCATTAGCTCCGCTTTTTAGATGCAGCAACAGGCACAGAGGGATGAGCTTGTCCAAGTGATAGGGCTCTTGGTTGCTTGCAGTCTCCCTGTCTAACCGCACCGCTGAGTGTCTCCAGTGACTTGAGTGAGTGTGTGTGTGTGTGTGTGTGTGTGTGTGTGTGTGTGTATGTGTGTATGTATTCCCAACACATTTGAGGACCCGCATGCCTCCTGTTCCATTTCTTCTTAAGTGGAAAGAGTTGAGTGGCCCACTTTTTGCTTGTTCTGTCTTGTTTTTGAGAGAAAGGGCTCTTGGAGCCTTGAGAAAATAATAAAAATATAAAAATAATTATTATTTTAGCATAGAAGGAGAGGGAGGAAGAAGCAAGAGCCCCATAGGTATTGAGCACATGCTGTTCTTAGAAGATTTCCTGGGTGGGGGAACATGGTTTGCTACACAAAGGATGTTTTTGTCCCCCCCCCACCTTTTTTTTTTTTTTACATATAGGGTTAATAAAACACCAGTATTTTAAATAAATAAATAAATTTATTTATTTATTTTTGGCTGCATTGGGTCTTCGTTGCTGCACGCAGGCTTTCTCTAGTTGCGGCAAGCGGGGGCTACTCTTGCGGTGCGCGGGCTTCTCATTGCGGTGGCTTCTCTTGTTGCAGATCACGAGCTCTAGGCGCATGGGCTTCAGTAGTTGTGGCTCGCAGGCTCAGTAGTTGTGGCTCACGGGCTCAGTTGTTGTGGCACACGGGCTCAGTAGTTGTGGCACACGGGCTTAGTTGCTCCGTGGCATGTGCGATCTTCCCGGGCCAGGGCTTGAACCCATGTCCCCTGCATTGGCAGGAGGATTCTTAACCATGCACCACAAGGGAAGTCCCAAAACACCAGTATTAAACTGTGCTGTAGTGTGCTGTTTAAAAACAAAGATGTTGGAAATTGGTTTAAAGTTCTGTCCTGGATTTTTTTCTGGTGTGTGGGGAAAATGCCTCTCCCTACCAAATGTGAACGACTTCTTTTCCAAAAGGGTCTAATTTTCCGAGGATTCAGAATAAATGCCTTACATTTGGAGAGTGCTTTGTGGTTTTCAAGGCACTCCCACGTACATTATCTTATTTAACCTTCACATTGACCTTGCCAGGCAGTCAGGGCAGATATTACTGTTCCCATGATTCATAGGTAGAAATGTGAAGCCCAAGAAGAGAAAGGAGAGGTGTGGGGAAGAGTTGGTTAATGTCACAAAGCCATGAGGGGAACCCAGGTCTTAGCTTTTCTTTCTACTCGAGCGTATTGCCTTTTTGTTTTTGTTAACCCCAAATGAGGGACAATCACATTTGCATCTGGATCAGTAACAGTGATGCGTACTACTTTCTTATAGGTCCAGTTATCCTTGACTGCCATATATGGATTCCCAAAACTCTCTGAAGGAAACAGTCCTCGTTACGGGAGGAGGTGGCTATTTTGGCTTCCGGTCAGTGCATCTGCAAAATATGTCCATGGAATTATTTTATTGGTAGTTGCTGGGAAAAGTATAGCTTTCAGCTCACACTAATGCAGTGTAGACTTTTACTTGTTTATATAGTGTTAAACCAGGAATGAACCGTGTTGCCCACGGCTCAGATACTGAAATGGAGAACTACAGGTACATGCTGCTTTAAGAAAAATTCTTTATAAAGCCATTGAATTCGGGAGGGGAGATATGCACACCACCGAAAACAATTTAACATAATCGCTGTTTTTTCACAATTACCTTATCATTCATAAATATTCTGAAGAATAGATGGTGGGTCCTAGAATGGGGGGTGGGGGAATGTAACATGTAGACATCACCGTCTTTGAAGATAAAGCCTCTCTCATTTTAATTTAAGTGAATGTGAAGATTCTCATTTTTGAATATTTGCATAAGTAAGACTTGTACCAGTGAACATGTAAAGTGAGGAGCTCAGGATAAGCCAAGAAGACTGGGGAAATTATTTTACACACTTCTCCTAGGCACAGCTTAATAGTGATTTGATCTAACTTTTACTCTTGCTTGTTTCAGCCTAGGCTGTGCTCTGAACCAGAAGGGAGTCCGTGTGATTCTGTTTGACATCAGCAGCCCTGCTCAAACCATTCCAGAAGGAATCAAGTTTATCCACGGAGACATCCGCCACCTCTCTGACATAGAGAAAGCCTTCCAGGATGTGGATGTCGCTTGTGTGTTCCATATTGCCTCTTACGGTATGTCAGGGCGCGAGCAACTGAATCGAAGCCTGATTGAAGAAGTGAATGTGGGGGGCACAGACAACATCCTCCAGGCTTGCAGGAGGCGAGGGGTGCCAAGGTTAGTTTATACGAGCACCTTCAATGTCATCTTCGGAGGTCAAGTTATCAGAAATGGAGATGAATCTCTGCCTTACCTACCTCTTCACCTCCATCCTGATCACTACTCTCGGACCAAATCTGTTGCAGAGAAGAAGGTGCTGGAGGCCAATGGTACAGCCCTGGAAAGGAGTGATGGGGTCTTGAGAACCTGTGCTCTGAGGCCGGCTGGCATCTATGGGCCTGGAGAACAGAGGCACCTCCCCAGGATAGTAAGCTACATTGAGAAGGGCCTGTTCAAGTTTGTGTACGGAGACCCCAAGAGTCTGGTTGAATTTGTCCATGTGGATAACTTGGTGCAGGCTCACATTCTGGCTTCAGTGGCCCTGAAAGCTGACAAGGGCCACATTGCCTCTGGGCAGCCCTACTTCATCTCAGATGGCAGACCTGTGAACAACTTTGAGTTCTTCCGGCCTTTGGTTGAGGGCCTGGGCTACAAGTTCCCATCCATCCGCCTGCCCTTGACTCTCATCTACTACTTTGCTTTCCTAACCGAGACGGCCCACTTCATTCTGGGTCGACTGTACAACTTCCAGCCCTTCCTCACCCGCACCGAAGTTTACAAAACCGGCGTCACACATTACTTTAGCCTAGAGAAAGCCAAGAAGGAGCTAGGTTATGAGGCTCAGCCATTTGACCTCCAGGAAGTAGTAGAATGGTTTAAAGCCCATGGTCATGGCAGAAGTCCTGGAAGTCGTGACTCTGAGTGTCTTGTTTGGGATGGGCTGTTGGTCGTACTCTTGGTTATAGCAGTTCTCACATGGCTGCCGCCTTCTGTGATTCTGTCAGTGTGAAGGAGGAGCTAGAAATAAGGAGCTGATCACATTTGCTGAGATGGTTTTCAAGAAACACAGGTTTCGGACTTGGTGGCACAGTGGTAAAGAATCCGCCTGCCAATGCAGGGGACATGGGTTCAAGCCCTGGTCCAGGAATATCCCACATGCCGCGGAGCAACTAAGCCCGTGCGCCACAACTACTGAGCCTGCGCTCTAGAGCCCTCGAGCCACAACTGCTGAGCCCGCATGCCACAACTACTGAAGCCCGTGCGCCTAGAGCCCGTGCTCCGCATCAAGAGAAGCCACCACAGTGAGAAGCCCGCACACAACAAAGAGCAGCCCCCGCTCGCCGTAACTAGAGAAAGCCTGCGCACAGCAACGAAGACCCAGTGCAGCAAAATAAATAAATTTATAGAAAAAAAACACACAGGTTTGAAAAATAGATAGACAGACAGATAGATACCTGGTGTCAGATTTTGGATCTCCAAATCTCTGCTTAAGAATAGATTCTTGGATTAAGTCTTCATTTCCTACCTCCTTGCACAAATCATGAAGGGAGAAATAGAAGGGAAAGAGGGAAGAGATATGGGGATATATGTATATGTATAACTGATTCACTTTGTTATAAAGCAGAAACTAACACACCATTGTAAAGCAATTATACTCCAATAAAGATGTTAAAAAAAAAAAAAAGATAAGTTTGAGATTTGGTTCCTTGGGTCCTTCTTTCGATCAGTACAGTACAAGTCATTCTGGAGCCATAGAGCTAAACTTGCTTAGATGGGAAATGTCTTGCTTGAATTTCTCAGAAGCCAAAAATGTACTTACTTCCATTCCGTACACTCGGTATCTGCTTCACGCGGGCTAAAACACACACTGATACGGGAACGGCAGGATGCTAACAGGCTTGAAAATGTGAAAAACACCAACTGGGCTACATCCCTACAGCCCAAGCCTCTGAGGAGATGGTGGCCATCACAGAGGAGGTATTTGCTGTTCACGGCGTGCGTTTTGGGAATTAGCTTTTGCCCTTTGTGATATAAGGGTGTTATGCCTGTGTGACCACATGGTAATGTTGATGTTGACACAAATCACAAATAGACCTTTCTCTTGCCTCGCAGGATTCTTTTGAGGGTTAAATTAGACAAGGCATATAAAGTGCCACTCAACATGCTTAAGCCTTTTTTTTTTTTTTTTTTTTGGTGTACGCGGGCCTCTCACTGCTGTGGCCTCTCCTATTGCGGAGCACAGGCTCCGGACGCGCAGGCTCAGCGGCCACGGCTCACGGGCCCAGCCACTCTGCGGCATGTGAGATCCTCCCGGACCGGGGCACGAACCCGCGTCCCCCGCATCGGCAGGAGGGCGCTCAACCACTGCACCACCAGGGAAGCCCTAAGCCATTATTTTTATCAATATTGTTATTATGCATTCCTTATGAGGGTTTTCTTCCTCAGGGTATTCTGTTTAGAGGGTGCTGATGCGACTGACCTTTCTGGAATGCCTTTGTGGTGTGTCCTCAGAGTCTGTAACGAGCGTGTTTAAATATATTCAGTGTTTGTAAAGTTGTGGTCTCTGAGGAGAGATCGAAGTCTGGAAACAGCTAAAAAGCTGATGATTCATGAGGATGTTCAAGCTAATGATGCCATTTGCAATTAAAAAATAAAGCATGACTCTCAAGTGATAGACTGGTTTTCTTACTGGGAAGAATTTCGGTTCTCTGGAGGCCACTTCCAGTGAGGAATGTTCTGAACGACGGCAGCATCGTCTGGCCTCCCCGGTGACTGCTGTGGCACACGCTCAGGTTGCACTGTTGCATGGGAACGAAAGTGGAAAGAAGACCCAGAGTCTTTACCCATTCCATGAGTGCAGCTATAGAAAGGACAGTATTCACACATCTTAAGAAGGACAGATGGCTGTGGAAAGTCATGTTAGAGTTGTCCTGAGAGTATTTGTAGGAGGAGGATGCTGGAGAAATAGGCCCTGGCACCTGCCACCTGGCTGTTTTGGGAAAAGCGCTCATCTTGATACCAGAAGACCTGTAACCATGAATATCTTGTGTGGCCTTAACCAAGTAGCTGAAGCCTCTGTAGGGCCTCCTTTGCCTCCTTTGGGAAATAGGAATGACTGTATTTGCCCTTTCTACACAGGGTTGGTTGTGTGTGTAAAATAAGACGCAGCGAAAGTACTTCTAATATATAAATTGCAATGTGAATATGAGGTGGCGGTAGTGATTGTTTTTAGTAAAGTAACTGTAGAGTCTTTTATATCATGAGATGCTTTTGCTTTTTAGTCTGAAGTGAAGTGGTCTGAGTACCTACAGCATATGTAACACTCCAGGTGCTAAAGGGCAGGTTTCTCTGCCCTTCACAGACTTACAGTCCAGTAATGGCATGGTGTGTCCATACGCAAAGGTGACTGAGAAACCAGGTAAGTACAGGAAAACATTGATCCGTTGTTACTGAGAGGTCTCACAGACTTTCAAAACATGTTTTTAATGAAGTCCTTCAAAAGAATGATAGACATTTCTCAGTTTTCTTAAACTAGGTATACTGAGCACGGGGAGGGGGGTGTGTTTCTTGTTTTGTTCTTGTTTTACACAATCAAGGTGTCTAAATGAAATTCAGGATTGGTAAGTGGGCTTTATTGTTATCCAGGTATGAGACATTTGGCCTTTCTGCAACATTTGACACAGTTGTCCGCCCTCTCCTTGAAACACAGTTCCTTTACTTTTCATGCACTTGAACTCTTTTGGCCTTTCTCCTTGTGTTAATTATTTATTGCTCCATAACAAGTCACCTCAAGACATATCTTAAAATAACAAACATTACCTTGTAGTTTCTGTGGGTCAGGTATTTGCGTGTGGCCTACCTGGGTAAGCTTTTCCTTATGGTCTCATGAGGGTCATCTCATGATGTCAGCTGGTGCTGCAGTCATCAGAAAGCTTGACTGAAGCTAGAGGATCCACTTCCAGGATCATCCCCGTGACTGTGGGCAGGAGACCTCAGTTCCTCACCACGTGAGCATCTCTGTTGGACTGCTTGAATGTCCTCATGACACAGCAGCTGTCTTCCCCCAGAGCAGGTGATTCAAGAATGCAAGGTGGAAGCTGCAGTGTCTTTCATGACTTACCCTCAGAAGTCACACACTGCACTCCACAATATACACAGTTCCCACAGGTCAATCCTCTTCAGTGTGGGAGGGAGCTACCCAAAGGTAAGAGTACCAGAAGGAAGGGGAGTGTTGGGGGCCATCTTGGAGGCTGGCCTGCACCCTCTGACTCATCTTTCCTTTTCCAGTAAAGGTAGCTCATATACAGCTACACAGTTTTCTCAGCCTGCTTCCACCCAGTAGAATTTGGGGTGTCCAAAGCCTCTTTGCCTTTTGTACCGTATCCCTGTCAGTCCTAATTATTCTGAACACTATGTGTCTCCTCTGAGTCTTCACAGCAGTTCACTCCATTAGGCAAAAGCCACACCCACAAATTTCTTTGAGATACATTCTTCTCTACTTGGGGTTTCTGCTCAGACTGCTGAGGGACAAGTGCCCTTAAGCTTCCTAGAAGCCTTGCTGTTTGAACAGCCCTCTGAGGCACCTCCTTAGGTCTCTCCTGGGTCTTAAAAGATTTTAGCTACAACCTTGGTCATGCACTGTCATTTCCATAATATATGGGCTACATAGGTTAGCCCTACTCCACATGGGAGGAGACTCAAGGACATGAATACCGGGAGGTGGGGATTGTTGGAGGCCATGTGGGAGACTGCTACCACATTTCTGCATCTCACCAGTTTTCCCATCTCCTCCACACCAGTTTCACATGGTAGATTTCTTCAGTGCTCAGTGCTAGGCCCTCTGCTAACACCAAAGTTTCTCCCTAAGTGATCTAGTTCAAGCCCCTGGTGTTAATTTCCATCTCTATTCTGAATAGTACTACTACGTTTATAGTTCCGGCCCAGACCATTCTTCTCAGCTCCAGACCCAGCCAGCCAGCCACCTCTGCATCTCCGCCTGGATATTTCACAAGCACCTTTCAGTCAACGTATCCAAAATGGAATTCACAATCCCTCCAAATTCTTACAGGGTTCCTTTCCTTAACAGATGTCACCAGGGTTGAATTTCTCATGCCAGAAATCTGGGATAATCTTTGACCCCTGCCTCCCGTTAACTTGACACACCTAATCCACCTTTAGCCCTTGACCTTACCTTCTGCTCACGCCCAGTGTACAGGTGTTGCTTCTCTCCCCTTAGGCTCCAACAATAGCCTCTTTTCTCTTCCATGTGCATCCACTTCTGCATCCCTCCATCCCTGGATCCATTCTCCACATACCAAGCAGAGTGGTCCTATAAAGATGTAAATCTACGTCACTTCCCTGCTCGAAACTCTCTGTAGGTTTAGGTTGAGAATCCTCACTGTACCCCGAGACTCTGCCTGATCTGAGCCCCACCTACTGCTCCCTGCTCATCTCACACTATGCTGCCTTCTCTGCCCAGCTACACTGCTGTCTTGCAGGTTACTAAGTTCCAAGCTTCTCACACCTCCTGCCCCACTTATTGACCTTATAATATTTATTTCATATCTCAGCTTAATTTTCTTCCAGAGGCATTCTATGATCCTAACAATTTAGGCTTGGTCCTCCTGCTACAAGCCCTCATAACGCCCTGCTTTTATAGCCTTTATCACAACTGTAATAGTTTGAGTAATCATTTGTGGAATGCCTGTAAACTCCACGAGGGCAGGAACTTCATATTGCTTGCTATTGTACCCCTAATGCCTAGTACAATACAGGAATTCAGTAAGTATTTGTTGAATTAATGCTATTTTTCTTTCTAAGGGTGACTACCCCTTTCTGTCGCGTATATAACTTACTGTTTCTAATCTCTTGAAGACTGGGAAAATATCCAACCTATTAGAATTGTGTGTTGACTAAGTCAAGACTAGATGAAGTCTAATAAATAAGTAATGTTATTCTCCATATGATGTGGTGGCACTCCCTCCATATCTGAGCTGAAACTGACCACTTTAAAGAACTCAATCTATTATCTGAAAGGCAACTGCTTTCCTTTCTAAGGTCAGGAGATACTGCAGTTGAGGAATTCCATTATTCTACGGTTCCCAACTTTCCTCCCCTTTCCTCAACTGTGGGTGGAATCCCTAAACTTGCACAGAGCCATGAAATGATGGCCACACTGTGGGTATGGAGGCTCTCCTAGATGCCTGGGCGTAAGCCACCCAGTACTGCCACCCCAACCTCTGCTTCCAAGGAGTAGGTGGGCAGTTATCGTAAGCCTGTTGGGGGATCACACCATGTGACAAAGACTCCTGTCATGGAACCCAAAGGTAATGCCAAAGCTGCCCATGTCTGCCAAAAGGAAGAGGGGCCTAGTACGCCTGTTCAAGTCCCTGATGTCCTTCGTGCTGCTCCCGTCATGGGTGGCAGAGGGTGCCCTGTTACGAATTGTAGCAGTTACCCGAGGGCCAAATGACTAATTCTGACACCAAATTACCTAGGCTATAGTATTTCTCAAGCCTACAGAGTAGGCCCAGGGATTCTTTTCAAGAGGTTTAATTTTCCTAAATCACTTAACATGGTGACTGTAAGAAAGCCAGTATTGCTTTGTCATAGATTTAATTGGTTTACTAACAATTCTTGGGGCAACTTCTACCTTGTATTCCTTCCAAATCTCCAGCAGTTCCCCTAGCCTTACAGACACGTTAGAAGAAATAGCCTGCAGAGTTCTACCCCCCTCCTCGCACCCACCCTCAACCCAGCTGTGCACTCTGGAGCTAATGGCCCCCCTGTCAGCCGGCAGTGGCAGCTCACACCAGCAGTTCGTGGCTTATTAAAACTGCCACTGTTTGCTAGCATCCCTTGCTGTGGCAGATGACACTCCACTCCCCTTTTCGAAGCCAGAAACCCATTCCCAGCCCTTCGGTAGGGCTGACCGCCACTTGCAAGGCCTGACCAATCAGAAGGCTGTCATCCTTCTGACCGCAGTCATTGGGCCAAAGTGAGCCAATGAGCATCCTCCTCTCGACTTTTCTCCGAAAGCTCTGGAGGGAAAGTCATTTTGCGGAGGTTGCTTCTGTGGGGTGGATAGGCTTTGGGGCTACCGTGGACTGGCCTACGCCGAAGGAGAGACTGAATTCTGATAATGTTTGGGCTCCTGGCTCCCAGCTGTGAATTAAGTACAGCCGGAGCAAGAAATGGAGAGAGAGGAGTTCCTTGAAGACGTCACTGCGACTCTGCCACCCACCCGTGCCCAAGGCTAACTTCATCCTGGATCATGCTGTCATGTGAGTCTCGGTATATTTTATTTTCTGCTTAGTCTTTTGAGTTGGGTTTTTCTCCATGAATTGGAAAAGGTCTTGACTTATAGTCTCCACAGCCCACTCCTGGGCACAGGTGAACATACTCTGTGGTTTCCAAAGACATTCCATTCTCCTGTGTGCCCTCTTCCTTAAAAAGGGGGCCTCTTTTAGCTCCTGGGGAACTGAACATTTGCTGGAGTTCTTCCAGAACGGACTAATTTCCTTTCCTAGAGTCGTGTATGTTTGGGCTGGGCCCGTGTTGAAGCAGTCTTGTTCAACCTCTCTTGTCCTATGATAAGAAAATTATTTGACCAAGTAGTTTGTTCCTCGGAATTTTGGCGTCCTGTGAGCGCAGGGACCACGTCTGTTTTGTTGAGTTCTTTATTCAGAGAACATGTTCCTTCATCGATCCAATAAATGCTTGTTGATTGGCTGAATGCATTTATCAGCCAAGTGACCTCACCTGAGATTACGACTCTGATATCCCAGTTATTCCTTCCTTTAAACCTGTAGCTCCCACCCCTACCTGAAAAAGAGAACACTGGAGGCCCGAGTTTAAAAATGTAGTATTTAAAAAGACAGTATTCCATACAGTATTATTAACCACCGTCATCATGCTGTATATTAAATATAAGTCTCTAGATTTATTTCTGAGGCTCTCGTGACAAAAAAAGCTAACTATGCGAGGAGAAATGTTAATTAGCTTGACTGTAGTAATCATTTCACTTTGTCTATGTATATCAAGTCATCATGTTTTGCACCTTAAATATATACAGTTTTGATTAAAAAAAAGAAAAGAAAATACAGGTTCCAGAGGAGTGATGTCATGCAGAATAGGAGAGCGGGAAGCTCTAGGGTCAGTCCTTTGCCAAAACAACCACTAAACTGGGAGGAAATTGAACCAACAATTGCAGAACGCTTATGTATACTTTAACACACACACAAGAAAATATATATATACGTAAATATATGCAAAGTCTGAACTCTTCCCCTGGCGGTTCTGGTTCGGGTCTGTGTGTGTTGGGAATCTGCACTCCAGGTGTTTCTTATCTTCCAACAAGGAGGTGGAAAATGCTGCCAGATAACAAACACGTGCTCCCTTTGCAAGACGCTAAGTGAGCGGCTCCTGAATTCTCATTGCTCTTCCCCTTCCAGTGCTTTGCTACAGCAAGTGCTCAGCACACCTTTGCTGAATGAATGGAGGGGGAGATGGGGCTCACCAAAGGACCTTAGACTCAGGTGGCCTCCTGCGTCCTCTTTTCAACAGTAGGCCCAGTTGTTTGTTGACTGACAAGCACGCTACTTCTCAGTGCTGACTCCTCCAGGCCACCTGGAACCTGCTTCCCTTGGCCAAAAGGCTCCTTTAGCAACCCATCCGGTTGGGCCTGGTTACCTGATCTTTTGGGCACAAAGGAGCCATTTGCTATTGAAAATCTAACCAGAAATGGAGTCAACCAGACCACAGCATCTCTAAGCTATGCAAATCCATACGACGTTACCCTTCTGTATTTAAGAACTCCATGCACACCAGGGAAGATACTTCTGCTATTGAACTCAAGTAATTATGACGGAGGAAAAATCTAGCTTACTACCAAGAAATCACATGTAACAAAATGACCTGGGCAAGTGTCTTTCAGCCAACAGGGGTTGATCTGCAGTAATTTGCAATGTTTATTTTTAACAGCTGGTTGAAGCATGCAAGTAATTAAAAAATTCTTCATTACTAATATGTCGAATTTTAATCCTGGCAAATATTCTAGATGTATTATTTTTCTCCGGTCCTCCAGGGGAGCCTTATTACAGATCTAAAAGTAAAATACTTTCTTACCAATACATATTTTTAGATTTTGTTATTAGAATGAGTTGCCATGCACTCCTAACCACGTCTAGGAGCTAGTGTCCTGAATAGCTAGTATGAAATGCTGCCCAGCTTTGAAGAGAAATTATTTGCTGTGTTGCTGGGGCAGTTACAACACCCTCACTGAGTTGGGGTCATGCAACTTCTTCAGGGGATTTTTGCCTCTGGGCATGTTTATCACTGGGATAATGATGGATGTAATCCATCACTCTCATTAACGAAATTATTCAAAGAAGGTCATTCTTACTAGTTAATTGCTACTATTTGTTGAGCTATGACTATGTGTAAGACTCTCTATATTTCTTAAGCTCATTTAATTCTCTCAATGCTTTAAAAGTGGGCACTTTTTATCATCTCCAGTGTACATGTGAGGAAATGGAGCTCTAGGGAGGTGGAGTATTCTTGCCCAAGGTCACCCAAAGTCACTTGGCTGGGAAGTGGCAAAGCTTAATCCAGACACCAACTCTTTTTTTTTTAATTGCAATATAGTTGATTTACAATGTTGTGTTAATTTCTGCTGTACAGCAAAGTGATTGAGTTATACATATATATACATTCTTTTTCATATTCTTTTCCATTATAGTTTATCACAGGATATTGAATATAGTTCCCTGTGCTATACAGTAGGACGTTGTTGTTTATCCATGCTGTATATTAATAGTTTGCATCTGCTAACCCCAAACTCCCACTCCATCCCTCCCCCAACTCCCCTTCCCCTTGGCAACCACAAGTTTCTCTGTCTGTCTGTTTCATAGATAAGTTCATTTGTGTCATGTTTTAGAAATAAGTGATATCATATGGTATTTGTCTCTCTGACTTCATTCAGTATGATCCATGTTGCTGCCAATGGCATTATTTCATTCTTTTTCACAGCTGAGTAATATTCCACTGTGTATATGTACCACACCTTTATCCATTCATCTGTCAATGGACAGATGCTTCCATGTCCTGGCTATTGTAAATAGTGCTGCAGTGAACATTGGGGTGCATGTCTTTTTGAATTATGGTTTTCTCAGGGTATATGCCCGGTAGCAGGACTGCTGGATCATATGGTAATTCTATTTTTATTTTTTTAAGGACCCTCCATACTGTTCTCCATAGTGGCTGTATCAATTTACATTCCCACCAACAGTGCAAGAGGGTTCCCTTTTCTCTACATCCCCTCCAGCATCTATTGTTTGTAGATTTTTTTGATGATGGCCATTCTGACCATGTGAGGTGATACCTCATGGTAATTTTGATTTGCATTTCTCTGATAATTAGTGATGCTGAGCATCTTTTCATGTGCCTCTTGGCCGTCTGTATGTCATCTTTGGAGAAATGTCTATTTGGGTCTTCTGCCCATTTTTTTGATTGGGTTGTTTGTTTTTTGATGTTGAGCTGCATGAGCTGTTTGTATATTTTGGAGATTAATGAGACGGTATTTTTTAAGTTTCAGGTAGATGATACCATGCTAGAGAAAAAATGGTAACCTATGCCTCTTTGCTTTAAATTTTGATATATTTAATCACTTACAATTGTTGTTGAAACTGCACAGTTCAGATTGGGACTCGAACCCACAATCTCTGAACCACACTCCTTTGCATGGGACTGGAACCCAGCCACACTTCAGGTGCGACTTGAACTCACAATCTCCCAGCAAAAACTGCACACCTGGTCACAGGACTTAATGAAGCTCAGGTTCTTTATCTCTCAGTGCAGAAGGAATTCAGCGAGAGGAAAAGTGATAGGCAAGTAGATTATTAATATAGGACGTTTGTGAGGGATACAAAAGGGCAGGTGAAAGGGCTCTGCCCCGAGAATTAAGTGGGCTACATTTTTATAATTAAAGGAAAGCGGGGAAGGAGAGAAGACCACCTTCTTCCTCATTCTTTGAGTAGATGTCAGGCTACATCACTAGCTCCTTCACATCAGGCAGGAGAGTGTTTGACCCTGTAAGGCCAAATAGGACTGTCATGGCGCTATTCAAATCAGCAGAAGGGTGGTAACAGACACTAAAATATGTTAAATCATCTCAGGTCTCAGTATAACGAGGGTCTTCTGCTTCGGGGTGTCACCTTTCCCTTATATTCCTGTCCTTGGTCCGAAGGATCATTATCTTGCTGAAGTCGACCAGCAGGACGAGGACGACCTCGTTTTTTTCGCTTAATGACCTAGGGCATATCTTGTCCTTTTATTTAGGGACTTACAGTTCAGCAAGCCTGCTTCTTTTCGCGGTGTTCTGATAGTTTTCCTGAGCTATCGTGAGCTCACAGTGGTCTCCCAAAATTCCCTAAAGCTCCTTCTCTGTCTATAAGCCTCCAGTGGGATTTCTAAAACTACCTGTGTAACTATCATACTCTATCCCTATCACTGTGTCTTGGTTTTAAAGCTGAAAGGGTCAAGCTCTTAATTCTGTATGCAGACTACTTCTTTTCAGTTTCAAAGTAACTATAAATAATTCATAAATGAATTTTCCTTATAAGAAGTTAAAACACTGCAGACGAGGCTGAAGAACCCTTTTACCAATGTGTCCCAAATTATGTACATGTAGGTATTGTATAGCAAATTAGGCTGTAGTGTTCATTACCATTTCCATACTATTGTATTCTACCTCACATTTTCTTCTGCTACTTGTGTTTCTCACTGAATTGTGCATCATGATGGTCTACTGATAATAGTATATATTCCTTGTTTGCTGATGTAGGAGGTGTGCAGGTATATGAATATGGGGACTGTATGTCCCAGGTCTGACTGTATGCCCAGGACAGTTGTGATTTTATGCCTGTAGTCCCATCGAATTTTTAATACTGCCCCTTTTCACTCTCAGATGTGTCCCATTTTGTATAAGGAATTATATGGTCACTCTCTATATAAGATACTACAGTTATAATAGAAAGGATTACATATTTTCCCATAATATCTGTATTACAAGTTGTAGTGAAGTGGTTTTGAGGGAAAAATAATCACTTTGAGTGTGTACAGTAGAATCTAGTAGGAAATGCTAAATTCTGAGTATGCAGCAATATTCTACCCACACTGAAATATCGTTATAAAATTACCTAGCTAAACAGAATTTTATGTATGTGTTTATCGGCAAGCCTTTAATGTAACTGGCAGCAAAACAAATTTACTGGTGGAAGAGAAGGTAATCTCACATCCGAGAGTGTGAGAGCAGACACTGGCACTGTACTACACTGAATGCTGGTAACTAGAAAAAGTCATGATGTAAAACATATTTGAAGGAATGCCTCTACCATGCGTGCAGAATAAAGCAAATAAAAATGGACAAAGCCATGTATCAAACTATAGTACATTTGAATAAATTCCTCTGCCAGTAGCCATTGTGCATGTAAAAAAGTATTTCAGTCAGTATTGGTACAAATTATGCAGGACAATGAATACACTTGAAAGAATTCCAATACCAACCTTTTGATTGAAGTAAAATAAACTATTTCTCAGGATACCATAGTATTCAAGCAACAAGAAAAACATTTCAATTCAAATAGAGCTTGCTATTTCAGTAAATACAGCAACCTGAGTCCAAAAGTATTTGTAAAATGCATTATAAATGTTTTACTTTTCATTTTTGCAAAATTTTAAAAGCCATCTGCGCTGCCTGAGCGCCGGTAATTCTCCTTATGATTGGCCATCACCGTGCTAGTAGTTGAGTCAATAATAGCCTCAAACAATGCATTGTCATTCTCAATATTATGGTTACTATTCTAGTAATCACATTGCTGCATCAAACTTGGGAAAGCCTGGGCCAGCCCTATGGGAACAGGTGCTCAGGTGGAGCTGCCAGCCTGTGGCTCCCCACGTGTGGGAAAAGCTCCTGTTCTATGTGCACACCAGGACTTCCCTAACTCGTGTCGCCACGTACCTCTGGTTGTGCTCCATCTAATCTCCCACCTCCCTGCTGGTCTCCCAGCGTCATCAGCGTGACTCACCTGCCCTCAAGGGTGAAGTCTGAGTGCAGGGAGGTCCAACTCCTAGGGTGCTTTTCTGCTTCCCACCCTGGGCACGATGCTGGGCTGCAACTTGGCTTGAAGGAGTAGACTAGGAGTGTGAGTTTGGTGGCCCCCAGTGTAGATCTTGCCTTTGTGATACTGGACCACAACATGTGTGACACTTTGTGATATGATGATGTTATGGAACATGTCATATTTATGACCACCATAAGGTAGTCATACCTAATTCTTTTAACAGCTGCTTAGTATCAGTGGTTTCTTCTCACACCCATTGTCCAGAACTGAGACACAAAGCGACCCCTAGACCAGCACTGGAAGGTAGTGAGGGAGATGGGGTCTGGGTGGGGCTTGGGTTGGGTTGGGTTGGCCACAGTGTTCGTCTGCCTCTGAAGTGACTGCACAAGTTTACCCTCCCCCCAGACCTGCTAGTCCCTCACCCTAGTTTTCTCACATTTAAATTTTTGCCAATCTGATGAGTAAAAAATGATTTGTCATTTTAAACAATTTACACTTCTGTGATTACTACTGAAGATAGTACCTCGTCAAATACTTGGGAGACCTTTGGGTTTTCTCTCTTTTGAATTGCATGGTCACATTTTTCTCTCATCCTCTTTGTATGGGTTTGTAGGATATATTCAGGGTCATGTCTTTTATCACATAAGACATGGATAGGGTCAGGGGAGGACTAATTGGATGAACGTGGTCAAAACATACAAACGTCCAGTTATAAGGTAAAGAATTACTAGGGATGTAATGTACAGCATGATACATAGAATTCACGCTGCTGGACGTTGTATACGACAGTTGTTAAGTGAGCAAACCCTAAGAGTTCTCATCCCAGAGGAAATTTTTTTCTGTTTCTTTAATTTTGTACCTATATGACATGATAAATGTTCACTAAACTAGTGATAATCACTTCATGGTGTATGTAAATCACATCATTATGCTGTATGTTAACCGTATCTCCGTAAAATTGGAAGAAAAAGAAGGCATGGACAGTATCTATCTCCACTTGCCTTTTAACCTTGTTTCAGTTGTCTTTTAAATTATATAGTACTTCTAATTTTGACATCAAATTAATGCATCTTTTTGGTTTTTCTTTTTTTTTTTTTAAGAAGATGTTGGGGGTAGGAGTTTATTAATTAATTTATTTATTTTTGCTGTGTTGGGTCTTCGTTTTCTGTGTGAGAGCTTTCTCTAGTTGTGGCAAGCAGGGGCCACTCTTCATCACGGCACGCGGACCTCTCACTATCGCGTCCTCTCTTGTTGTGGAGCCCAGGCTCCAGGCGCGCAGGCTCAGTAGTTGTGGCTCACGGGCTTAGTTGCTCCACGGCATGTGGGATAGTCCCAGACCAGGGCTCGAACCCGTGTCCCCTGCATTGGCAGGCAGGTTCTCAACCACTGCGCCTCCAGGGAAGCCCCCTGTTTTTCTTTTGATATTTATTTGTGAAAGTCTTTCCCATTCAGAAGAAAAAATATCGAATATTTCTTATAATAATTTTAAAGTTCTGTTTTTTTACCCTGTTACCTTTATCTTGTATTTAGTTGTATAGACAATGGGAAGTAAGTTCCTAACTTGGTGTCTTCTAAATGAACAGTCACCTGGCTCAGTATAATTGGATTACTCATCCTTCTACTAAATTCAAATTTGTTCTCTCCCTCCCCTTCTCTGTCTCTCACCCCCCTCCCTTCCTCTGTCTCCCTCTCCTTCCCCCCCCTCCTTCCCTCTCTCCCTCCCTTCTCCTCTCTGTCTCCCTCCCCTTCTCCCTCATCCCCTTCCTTTCTTCCTTCCCTCTCTCCTCCTCTCTCTCCCTTCCCTACCTCCTCCTTTATGTCTCCCTTCCTCCCCTCTCCCCCTCCTTCTCCCTCTTCCTCCCACTTGTGTGTGTTTATACAAAAACCAAAATCAATCTTGAAGTGATATCTGCAGTCCTATGTTCATTGCAGCTTTATGCCCAATAGCCAAGATGTGGAAACAGCCTAAATGTCCATAGACAGATGAATGGATAAAGAAAATAATGGTATATACATACAGTGGAATATTATTCAACCATAAAAAAGGAAATCCTGTCATATGTTACAACATGCATGAATCTTGAGGACATTATGCTAAGTTAAATAAACCAATCACAGAGGACAAATATTGCATGATTCCACTTACATGAAGCATCTAAGGTAGTCAGACTCATTGAAACAGAAAATATTAAAATGGTGGTTGCCCGGGGCTGAGAGGAGGGGAAAATGGGGAGTTGTTGTTCACTGGATTTAAAGTTTTAGTCATGCAGGGCTTCCCTGGTGGCACAGTGGTTAAGAATCTGCCTGCCAATGCAGGGGACACGGGTTCGAGCCCTGGTCCGGGAAGATCCCCCATGCTGTGGAGCACCTAAGCCCGTGAGCCATAACTACTGAGCCTGCAGTCTAGAGCCTGTGAGCCACAACTACTGAGCCTGTGTGCCACAACTACTGAAGCCCACGCACCTAGAGCCTGTGCTCCATAACAAGAGAAGCCACCGCAATGAGAAGCCCGTGCACCACAACGAAGAGTAGCTCCCAGTAGCCACAACTAGAAAAGGCCCACGTGCAGGGACAAAGACCCACCCCAGCCAAAAAAAAATTAAAAAAAAAAAAAGTTGGTCATGCAAGTTGCAAAATTTCTAAGGACGTGCTGCACAACACTGTGCTCATTGTTAACATAGTGTACACTTAGAAATTTAAGTAGGTACACCTCATGGTATCTATTGTTTAACATGGTTTTTCAAATATTCTTTTGCGTTAAAGTTTGGTAGAAGTTGTCCATAAAAATCATATGGAATTGATGACCCCTGGAGGGCAGGTCTTTGGCCACTGTTTTTTCTTTGATTGTAACTGGATTGGTCTAGCTTCTAGTGATTCTTGGACATCTAATCATTTTTATTTTAATATAATATTGTCTAGTTTGTCTAGGCTCCCAAATGTTTATTATATTAATAGAGTTGAGTATAGGCTTTTCCTTTCGTTTTTAATCTGTATAGTTATGCATGCTCTTTTTTCTCTCCTAGTACTGTTCATTTGCACTTTCTTTGCTTTTTTCCTTAATTTATCTATTTTATTTATTATTTTAGTCTTTTTAAAAGGTCCGTTTTATCAGTTTTATTAGATTGTAGTTTCTCTGCATCATGAATTTCTTTTATATTAATTTCATTTTTTACTTTTGAGGTTTTTTTCCTAG
This sequence comes from Tursiops truncatus, assembly GCF_011762595.2. Taxonomy (NCBI): domain Eukaryota; kingdom Metazoa; phylum Chordata; class Mammalia; order Artiodactyla; family Delphinidae; genus Tursiops; species Tursiops truncatus. The sequence continues at coordinate 6,570,333 of NC_047052.1, forward strand.
CTTCTAAGTTAAAAGTTTAGCTCATTTATTTTCACTTACTCTTGTTTTGGAATAAACACACTTAAAGGTTTAATTTTTTTTGAGCAGAAGTTTTGTCCTTTCCCTTTAACCTAAAAATATTTTAGAAATAGGTTTTAAAGTTTTCAAGTGTAAGGACTTTGGGGGGATATCTTTACTTTGTTACTTCTTGTGGCAGTGAATTTGGACTTGTATTGGAGCTATTAAAAGAGTTCTTCCTCTCCCAATCCCCAGCCCCTGTGGCTTGGTGTCTAGTGAACATTTATAAATGTGCTGTGCTTGGACGAAACAAGTATCGTCTGTGTACAAAGTTCAGTGTGTTTGTAGAAGCATATGTGTGCACTTGATCAAACTGTGACTTGCATTACTCAGAGGTTCTGTCCTTATTTTGTCTCCTTAAGCTATAGATTTCTGAGAGAGAACTCTGTCCCTCACTGTAATGAGCAACTTGTTGATTTTCTCTCCCAATCTGCTTTATGCTCTTCAAAGCTATGCTGTGAAAAGCATAAACGTTTGTGCCGATAACAGTTTGGGGCAGTGTTCTTGTTGTCAATGTAAAATGTTGCCCTTAGTGGTACCTACCTTGCATTGTAATTTGTCTGATTTAACAGTGCTACACCAGCTTAGTTTTTATTCAACTTTGCCGGGTTCACCTTTTTATATAACTTTTTTCTTCCTCTCTTTCTATTCTTTTTGAAAATAAAACCTTAAAAATAGGAAAAATGAAAAGATAATACAACGGCATCTTCTCATTCCCCAGAATTATTAGCTGCTAATAATAACTGTTTCTTTTAGTCTGCCTCCCTCAGTCTCTCCTCCTCCCTCTGATCTCCACCCCTGCCCACCCCCGCCCCGACCCCGCGCCGAACCTCTCCTTCTCCTGCCTTTATTTTCCATTGTTAAATATTCTTCAGTTTTGGTGGTCACCTATGGACGAGAGAGAGTGAGCATGCCTGTATACACTTTTGGTAGAGCAGCGCTGCTTGTGTGTTTGTGTGTGTGTGAGTGTGTGACGGATAATTTTATTTTTATTTATTTATTTAAACATCTTTATTGGCATATAATTGCTTCACCATGTTGTGTTGCTTTCTGCTGTGTAACAAAGTGAATCAGCCATACATATACATATATCCCCATATCTCCTCCCTCTTGCGTCTCCCTCCCACCCTCCCTATCCCACTCCTCTAGGTGGTCACAGAGCACCGAGCTGATCTCCCTGGGCTATGTGACTGCTTCCCACTAGCTATCTATTTTACATTTGGTAGTGATTATATAAGTCCATGCCGCTCTCTCACTTCGTCCCAGCTTACCCTGCCCCCTCCCCGTGTCCTCAAGTCCATTCTCTACGTCTGCGTCTTTATTCCTGTCCTGCCCCTAGGTTCTTCATAATCTTTTTTTTTTTTTAGATTGCATATATATGTGTCAGCATACAGTATTTGTTTTTCTCTTTCTGACTTAATTCACTCTGTATGACAGACTCTAGGTCCATCCATCTCACTACAAACACCTCAATTTCATTTCTTTTTATTTATGGCTGAATAATATTCCATTGTATATATATGCCACATCTTCTTTACCCATTCATCTGTCGATGGACACTCAGGTTGCTTCCATATCCTGGCTATTGTAAACAGAGCTGCAGTGAACATTGTGGTACATGACTCTTTTTCAGTTATGGGTTTCTCAGGGTGTATGCCCTGTAGTGGGATTGCTGGGTCATATGGTAGTTCTATTTTTAGCTTTTTAAGGAACCTCCATACTGTTCTCCATAGTGGCTGTACCAATTTACATTCCCACCAACAGTGCAAGAGGGTTCCCTTTTCTGCACACCCTCTCCAGCATTTGTTGTTTGTAGATTTTTTGATGATAGCCACTCAGACTGCTGTGAGGTGATACCTCATTGTAGTTTTGATTGGCATTTCTCTAATGATTACTGATGTCGAGCATTCTTTCATGTGTTTGTTGGCTATCTGTGCATCTTCTTTGGAGAAATGTCTATTTAGGTCTTCTGCCCATTTTTGGATTGGGTTTGTTTTTTTGACATTGAGCTGCATGAGCTGCTTGTAAATTTTGGAGATTAATCCTTTGTCCGTTGCTTCATTTGCAAATATTTTCTCCCATTCTGAGGTTGGCTTTTCGTCTTGGTTATGGTTTCCTTTGCTGTGCAAAAGCTTTTAAGTTTCATTAGGTTTATTTGTTTACTTTTGTTTTTATTTCCATTTCTCTAGGGGGTGGGTCAAAAAGGATCTTGCTGTGATTTATGTCAAAGAGTGTTCTTCCTATGTTTTCCTCTAAGAGTTTTATAGTGTCTGGGCTTACGTTTAGGTCTTTAATCCATTTTGAGTTTATTTTTGTGTATGGTGTTAGGGAGTGTTCTAATTTCATTCTTTTACATGTAGCTATCCAGTTTTCCCAGCACCACTTACTGAAGAGGCTGTCTCTTCTCTGTTGTATATTCTTGCGTCCTTTATCAATAATAAGGTGACCATATGTGTGTGGGTTTATCTCTGGGCTTTCTATCCGGTTCCATTGATCTATATTTCTCTTTTTGTGCCAGAACCATACTATCTTGATTACTGTAGCTTTGTAGTATAGTCTGAAGTCAGGGAGCCTGATTCCTCCAGCTCTGTTTTTATTCTCAAGATTGCTTTGGCTATTCGGGGTCTTTTGTACTTCCATACAAATTGTGAAATTTTTTGATCTACTTCTGTGAAAAATGCCATTGATAGTTTGATAGGGATTGCATTGAATCTGTAGATTGCTTTGGGTAGTATAGTCATTTTGACAATGTTGATTCTTCCAATCCAAGAACATGGTATATGTCTCCATCTGTTGGTATCATCTTTAATTTCTTTCATCAGTCTCATACTTTTCTGCATACAGGTGTCTTGTCTCCTTAGGTAGGTTTATTCCTAGGTTATTTTATTCTTTTTATTGCAGTGGTAAATGGGAGTGTTTCCTTAATTTCTCTTTCAGATTTTTCATCATTAGTGTATAGGAATGCAAGAGATTTCTGTGCATTAATTTTGTATCCCTGCTACTTTACCAAATTCATTGATTAGCTCTAGTAGTTTTCTGGTAACATCTTTAGGATTCTCTGTGTATAGTATCATGTCATCTGCTAACAGTGACAGCTTTACTACTTCTTTTCCAATTTGGATTCCTTTTATTTCTTTTTCTTCTCTGATTGCTGTGGCAAAATCTTCCAAAACTTTGTTGAATAATAGTGGTGAGAGTGGGCAATCTTGCCTTGTTCCTGATCTTAGTGGAAATGGTTTCAGTTTTCCACCATTGAGAACGATGTTGGCTGTGGCTTTTTCATATATGGCCTTTATTATGTTGAGGTAAGTTCCCTCTATGTCTACTTTCTGAAGGGTTTTTATCATAAATCGGTGTTGAATTTTGTCAAAAGCTTTTTCTGCATCTATTGAGATGATCATATGGTTTTTCTACTTCAATTTGTTAATGTTTTATCACATGGATTGATTTGCGTATATTGAAGAATCCTTGCATTCCTGGGATAAACCCCACTTGATCGTGGTGGATGATCCTTTTAATGCGCTGTTGGATTCTGTTTGCTAGTATTTTGTTGAGGATTTTTGCATCTATGTTCATCAGTGATATTGGCCTGTAGTTTTCTTTCTTTGTGACATCTTTGTCTGGTTTTGGTATCAGGGTGATGGTGGCCTCGTAGAATGAGTTTGGGAGTGTTCCTCCCTCTGCTATATTTTGGAAGAGTTTGAGAAGGATAGGTGTTAGCTCTTCTGTAAATGTTTGATAGAATTCGCCTGTGAAGCCATCTGGTCCTGGGCTTTTGTTTGTTGGAAGATTTTTAATCACAGTCTCAATGTCAATGCTTGTGACTGGCCTGTTTATATTTTCTGTTTCTTCCTGGTTCAGAGTCAGAAGGTTGTGCTTTTCTAAGAATTTGTGCATTTCTTCCAGTTTATTTTATTGGCATATAGTTGCTTGTAGTAATCTGTCGTGATCCTTTGTATTTCTGCAGTGTCAGTTGTTACTTCTCCTTTTTCATTTCTAATTGTATTGATTTGAGTCTTCTCCCATTTTTTCTTGGTGAGTCTGGCTAATGGTCTATCAATTTTGTTTATCTTCTCAAAGAACCAGCTTTTAGTTTTATTGATCTTTGCTGTCGTTTCCTTCATTTATTTGTGATCTGATCTTTATGATTTCTTTCCTTCTCCTAACTTTGGGGTTTTTTTGGTTCTTCTTTCTCTAATTGCTTTAGGTGTAAGGTTAGGTTGTTTATTTGAGATGTTTCTTGAGGTAGGATTGTATTGCTCTAAACTTCCTGTGTAGAGCTACTTTTGCTGCATCCCATAGGTTTTGGGTAGTCGTGTTTTCATTGTCATTTGTTTCTAGGTATTTTTTGATTTCCTGTTTGATTTCTTCAATGATCTCTTGGTTATTAAGTAGTGTGTTGTTTAGCCTCCATGTATTTGTATTTTTTACAGATTTTTTCCTGTAATTGATGTGTAGTCTCATAGGGTTGTGGTCAGAAAAGATACTTGATACAATTTCAGTTTTCTTAAATTTACCAAGGCTTGATTTGTGACCCAAGATATGATCTATCCTGGAGAATGTTCCATGCGCACTTGAGAAGAAAGTGTATTCTGTTGTTTTTGGCTGGAATGTCCTACAAATATCAATTAAATCCATCTTGTTTAATGTATCATTTAGAGCTTGTGTTTCCTTATTGATTTTCATTTTGGATGATCTGTCCATTGGTGAAAGTGGGGTGTTAAACTCCCCTACTATGATTGTGTTGTTGCCGATTTCCCCTTTTATGGCTGTTAGTATTTGCCTTATGTATTGAGGTGCTCCTAGGTTGGGTGCATAAATATTTACAATTGTTATGTCTTTTTCTTGGATTGATCCCTTGATCATTATGTAGTGTCCTTCTTTGTCTGTTGTAATAGTCTTTATGTTAAAGTCTATTTTGTCTCAAAAAAGAATTGCTACTCCAGCTTTCTTTTGATTTACTTTTGCATGGAGTATCTTTTTCCATCCCTTCGCTGTCAGTCTGTATGTGTCCCTAGGTCTGAAGTGGGTCTCTAGTAGACAGCATATATACGGGTCCTGTTTTTTTATCCATTCAGCCAGTCTGTGTCTTTTGGTGGGAGCATTTAATCCATTTACATTTAAGGTAGTTATTGATATGTATGTTCCTATTACCATTTTCTTAATTGAATTGATTTGCATTTGTTATTAGAGGTCTTTTCCTTCTCTTGTGTTTCCTGCCTAGAGAAGTTCTTTAGCATTTGCTGTAAAGCTGGTTTGGTGGTGCCGAATTCTCTTAGCTTTTGCTTGTCTGTAAAGGTTATAGTTTCTCCATCGAATCTGAATGAGATCCTTGCTGGGTAGTGTAATCTTGGTTGTAGCTTTTTCCATTACATCACTTTGAATATGTCCTGCCACTCCCTTCTGGCTTGCAGAGTTTCTGCTGAAAGATCAGCTGTTAACCTTACGGGGATTCCCTTGTATGTTATTTGTTGTTTTTCCCTTGCTGCTTTTAATATTTTTTCTTTGCATTTAATTTTTGATAGTTTGATTAGTATGTGTCTTGGTGTGTTTCTCCTTGGATTTATCCTGTATGGGACTCTGTGCTTTTTGGACTTGATTAAGTATTTCCTTACCAATATTAGGGAAGTTTTCAACTATAATCTCTTCAAATATTTTCTCACTTCCTTTCTTTTACTCTTCTTCTGGCACCCCTATAATTCAAATGTTGGTGCATTTAATGTTGTCCCAGAGGTCTCTGAGACTGTCCTCAATTCTCTTCATTCTTTTTTCTTTATTCTGCTCTGCAGTAGCTATTTCCACTATTTAATCTTCCAGGTCACTTATGCGTTTTTCTGCCTTATTTATTCTGCTATTGATTCCTTCTAGAGAACTTTTAATTTCATTTGTTGTGTTATTCATCATTGTTTGCTCTTTAGTTTTTCTAGGTCCTTGTTAACCGTTTCTTGCATTTTCTCCATTCTATATCCAAGAGTTTGGATCATCTTTACTATCATTACTCTGAATTCTTTTTCAGGTAGACTGCCTGTTTCCTTCTTCATTTGTTTAGTCTGGTGGGTTTTTGCCTTGCTCTGCTCCTTCGTCTGCTGTGTGTTTCTCTGTCTTCTCATTTTGCTTAACTTACTGTGTTTGGGGTCTCCTTTTCACAACTGCAGGTTCGTAGTTCCCATTACTTTTGGTGTCTGTCCCCAGTGGTTGAGGTTGGTTCAGTGGGTTGTTTAGGCTTCCTGGTGGAGGGGACTGGTGCCTGTGTTCTGGAAGTGAGGCTGGATCTTGGCTTTCTGGTGGGCAGGACCGCATCCGGTGGTGTGTTTTGAGGCAGCTGTCTTGCTAGTTGTTTGGCATAGGGTGTCCAGCACTGTAGCTTGCTGGTCGTTGAGTGGAGCTGGGTCTTAGCATTGAGATGGAGATCTCCGGGAGAGCTTTCACCATTTGATATAACGTGTAGTTGGGAGGTCACTGGTGGACCAATGTCCTGAACTCAGCTCTCCCACCTCAGAGGCACAGGCCTGACAGCCACACAGCTCAGAAGAAAAGGAAGGAGAAAAATAAATAAATAAATAAGTAAAATAAAAGAATGTTATTAAAATAAAAAATAATTACTACAAATAAAAAATTTTTAAAGTATTTTAAAAAAAGGAAAAAAAAAGGAGAGCAGCCAAACCAAAAAACAAATCCACCAATGATAACAAGCTCTAAAAACTAACTATAGTAAAAAAAACAAACAAAAAGACAAAAAACAAAACAAAACAAAATGCACAGACAGAACCCTAGGACAAATGATAAAAGCAAAGCTATACAGCCAAAATCTCACACAGAAGCATACACGTACACACTCACAAAAAGAGAAAAAGGAAAGAAATATATATATCATTGCTCCCAAAGTCCACTGCCTCAATTTTGGGATGATTCATTGTCTATTCAGGTATTCCACAGATGCAGGCACATCAAGTTGATTGTGGTGATATAATCTGCTGCTCCTGAGGCTGCTGGGAGAGATTTCCCTTTCTCTGTTTGCACAGCTCCTGGGGTTCAGCTTTGGATCCGGCCTCGCCTCTGTGTGTAGGTCGCCTCCGGGTGTCTGTTATTTGCTCAGACAGGACGGGGTTAAAGGAGCTGCTGATTAGGGGGCTCTGGCTCACTCACGCCGTGGGGAGGGAGGGATACGGAATGAGGAGCAAGCCTGTGGCGTCAGAGGCCGGCGTGACGTTGGCACCAGCCTGAGGCGTGCCGTTTGTTCTCCCCGGGGAAGTTGTCCCTGCGTCACGGGACACTGGCAGTGGCGGGCTGCACAGGCTCCCGGGAGGGGAGGTGTGGACAGTGACCTGTGCTCGCACACAGGCTTCTTGGTGGCGGCAGCAGCAGCCTTAGTGTCTCCTGCCCGTCTCTGGGGTCCGCGCTGATAGCCGCGGCTTGCACCCGTCTCTGGAGCTCATTTAGGCGGCGCTCTGAATCCCCTCTCCTTGCGCACCAGGAAACAATGGTCTCTTGCCTCCTAGGCAGTTCCAGACATTTTCCCGGACTCCCTTCCGGCTAGCTGTGGCACACTAGCCCCCTTCAGGCTGTGTTCATGCAGCAACCCCCCATCCACTCCCTGGGATCTGATCTCTGAAGCCTGAGCCTCAGCTCCCAGCCCCGCCCACCCCGGCGGGTGAGCAGACAAGCCTCTCAGGCTGCTGGGTGCTGGTCAGCTGTGATCCTCTGTGCAGGAATCTCTCTGCTTTGCCCTCTGCACCCCTGTTGCTGCGGTCTCCTCCATGGCTCCGAAGCTTCCTCCCCGCCACCCCCGTCTCTGCCAGTGAAGGGGCTTCCTAGTGTATGGAAACCTTTCCTCCTTCACAGCTTCCTCCCACTGGTGCAGGTCCCACCCCTATTCTTTTGTCTCTGTTTTTTCTTTTGCCCTACCCAGGTACATGGGGGGGTTCTTGCCTTTTGGGAGGTCTGAGGTCTACTACCAGCATCCAGTAGGTGTTTTGTAGGGGTTGTTCCACATATTTCTGATGTATTTGTGGGGAGGAGGGTGATCTCCACGTCTTACTCCTCCGCCATCTTGAAGGCTTCCCCCCTTTTTTTCTAAGCAGTTTTTTTAATTTAGTGTACTGTTCAGGTGCCAGTTCTTTTTTGTTTTTTCAATTTTATTTAAGTATAGTTGATGTACAATATTGTGTTAATTTCTTCTGTACAGGAAAGTGACTCAGTTATGCATATATATATATATTCTTTTTCATATTCTTTTCCATTATGGTTCATCACACGATATTAAATATAGTTCCCTGTGCTATACAGTAGGACGTTGTTGTTTATCCATGCTGCATATAATAGCTTGCATCTGCTAATCCCAAAGTACCATTCCTTCCTTCCCCTCCCCACCTCTCCCTTGGCAACCACAAGTCTGTTCTCTATGTCTGTGAATCTGTTTTTGTTTCATAGATTTGGTGTGCCTTGTATTTTAGATTCTGCATATAAGTGATATTGTATGGTATTTGTTTTTCTCTGTATGACTTAATTCACTTACTTCTAGGTCCATCCATGTTGCTGCAGATGGCATTATTTTATTCTTTTTGATGGCTGAGTAATATTCAATTTTCTATACGTACCAAATCTTCTTCATCCATTCATCTGTCGATGGACATTTAGGTTATTTCCGTGTTGTAGCTATTGTAAATAGCACTGCTATGAACATAGGGTTGCATGTATTTTTTTGAATTATTGTTTTGTCTGGGTATCTGCCCAGGAGTGGGATTGCTGGGTCCTATGGTAGTTCTGTTTTTAGTTTTTTAAGGAACCTCCATACTGTTCTCCACAGTGGCTGTACCAATTTACATTGCCACCAGCAGTGTAGGAGGGTTCCCTTTTTGCCACACCCTCTCCAGCATTTGTTATTTGTAGACTTTTTAATGACAACCATTTTGACTGATGTGAGGTGGTACCTCATTGTAGTTTTGATTTGCATTTCTCTAATAATTAGTGATGGTGAGCATCTTTTCATGTGCCTACTGGTCATCTGTGTGTCTTTTTTGGAGAAATATCTGTTAAGCTCTTCTGCATATTTTTCAGTTGGGTTTTTTGTTTTTTTGTTGTTGAGTTGTATGAACTGTTTGTATAATTTGGAAATTAAGCCCTTGTCTTCTCCCCTCATTTGCAAATATTTTCTCCCATTCCATATGTTGTCTTTTTCATGGTTCCCTTTGCTATGCAAAAGCCTGTAAGTTTGATTAGGTCCCATTGTTTATTTTTTGTTTTTATTTCTCTTGTCTTGGGAGATGGACCTAAGAAAACATTGGTACACTTTATGTCAGAGAATGTTTTGCTTATGATCTCTTCTAGGAGTTTTATGGTGTCATATCTTACGTGTAAGTCTTTAAGCCATTTTTTGAGCTTATTTTTGTGCATGGTATGAGCGTGTATTCCAAGTTCATTGATTTACATGCAGCTGTCCAACTTTCCTAGCACCACTTGCTGAAGAGACTGTCTTCTTCTCATTTTACATTCTTGCCTCCTCTGTGGAAGAACAATTGAGTGTAGGTGTGTGTGTTTATTTCTGGGCTCCCTGTTCTGTTCCATGGATCCATATGTCTGTTTTTGTGCCGATTACTGTAGCTTCATAGTATTGTCTGGAGTCTGGGAGGGTTATCCCTCCTGCTTTGTTCTACTTCCTCAGGATTGCTTTGGAATTCTGGGTCTTTTATAGTTCCATATAAATTTTAGGATTATTTTTTCTAGTTCTGTGAAAAATGTCATGGGTAATTTGATAGGGATCACATTAAATCTATAGATTACTTTGGATTGTATTGCCATTTAAAAAATACATTTTTTCTAATCCAAGAGCATGGGATATCTTCTCATTTCTTTGAATTCTCGTTAATTTCCTTTATTAACGTTTCGTATGTCTCGGCATATACATCTTTCACGTCGTTGGTGAGGTTTATTCCGTTAAGTATTTTATTGTTTTTTTGATTTTAAAAGGGATTGTTTGTTTACATTCCTTTTCTGATAATTCACTTTTAGTGTAAAGAAATGCAGCCAATTTCTGTATGTTAATCTGTGTCCTTCTACCTTGCTGAATTTGTTTATCAGTTCTAGTAGTATTTGTGTGGAGTCTTTAGGGTTTTCTGTATGTAGTATCATGTCATTTGCATATAATAACAATATGAGCTCTTCCCTACCAATTTGAATAGCTTTTCTTTCTTTTTCTTGTCTGACTGCTGTGGCTAGGACTTCCAATACTACGTTGAAAAGAAGTGGTGAGAGTGGGCATCCTTGTCTTGTTCCAGATATTAGCGGGAAGTCTTTCAGCTTTTAAGTATTATATTGGCTGTGGGTTTGTCATGAAAAGCTTTTATTATGTTGAGATGTGTTCCCTCTATACCCACTTTGGTAAGAGTTTTTATCATGAATGGATGTTGAATTTTGTCAAATACTTTTTCTGCATCTACTGAGGTGATCATGTGGTGTTTGTCCTTTCTTTTGTTGATGTGGTGTAATCACATTGATTGATTTGTGTGTGTTGAACCATCCTGGTGACCCTGGGATGAATCCAACTTGGTCTTGGTGTATGACATTTTTAAGTGTTGTTGGATTCGGTTTGCTAATGTTTGGTTGAGAATTTGGGGAACTACATTCATCAAAGATATTGGCCTGTAATTTTCTTTTTTGGTAGTGTCTTTGGTTTTGGTATCAGGGTGATGGTGGCTTCATAGAATGTCTTTGGGAGTGTTCCTTCCTGTTCATTCTTTAGGAAGAGTTTGAGGAGGATTGGTATAAGTTCTTTGTAAGCAAGCCTGCTTTTACATTTCTACCAAGCAGAGCAGCACTTCCAATATTTAAAAAAGAAATAAAACACTATAGAGCTAAAACCACCTTTTCTTATCTCACTCACTGCCTTCCCTCCAACACAATCATTGTCTTGACTTTTGAATGTTCCTCTCTGTCCATTTGTATACGTTTACCTATCTATCCATATGTCTGTTACAAGCAATATGTAATATTGTTTTGCATGTCGTTTTTTAAATGTGTATAAATGGTATCACTGGGTATGCATGGTTCTGCATTTCGCTTTTCTCAAACTGTATTGTTTAAATGTATCCATGTTGTGTATATGTGCTGAGCTCCATTCCATTTCACCTCCTTATACTATTCCATCTTTCAAATAGCCTGCATTTTCCTGCATGTCCTCCTACTAATTTGTGTTGTTCCATTTTTTTTCCTTTGCTATCTTTGAGTGTATGTAGCTCCCTCCACTCAAATTATAGTTGTGAGATCCATCCATGCTGTTACAGCTCAGTGATTTGTAGTCGCTGTGTTTGCTCCATTGTGTAAAGACACACAGTTTAACAGTTGTGCAGTAGATGGACAGTAGAACTCTTTCAGGTTTTGCCTAGTGTGAATCACAGTACTACAGACAGTCTTGTACATGTCCTTTGGAGGCATAGGTATGCACTTCTAGTAGGTATACAGTTGTCCCTCAGTATCTGTGGGGGACTGGTTTTAGGACCTGCTGGGCTACAATACTCCCAGGATGCTTAAGTCTCATAGTCGGCCCGCCTTATCCGCGGATTTGGCTCCTGCAGGTTCAGCCAGTGTGGATTGGAAACATAGTACATTACCTGAAGTTTTGTTGAATCCACGGATGCGGAACCCGCAGATACTGAGGGCCAACTGTATTTAGGAGTGGAATTGCTGGTCATAGGGTATGCACGTGGTTACCTTCGGTAGAGAGAGTCAAACGTCTTTACAATGTAGTTTGCTACCAATTTACAGAACAACCAGTTGCTCTACATTCTTGCTAGCAATTGATGGTATTGTTAGGCTTTTCAGTTTTTGCCACTCCAGTAAGCAATTAGTGGTATCTTATTGCCTTAATTTGCATTTTCTCTTACAGATAATGAGTAAGCATCTTTTCATTTGCCTATCAGCCATTTGGATGTACTCTTGTGAGGTGCTTATTTATGAAATACACCTTTCCCTAATGAATTATGTTATTGATTTAGAGGGATGGAGTCACATTTTGACTGAGGTTCTTTGTCAGATAGATTGTTACAAATGTCTTCTTCCATCCTGTTGCTTGCCTTTCCATTCTACTAATTATATGTTCTGATAAACAGCAGCTCTGAGCTCTAGCAGAGTCTAATTTTGTCTTCCTTCAGGGGTAGTGCTTTTGGTGTTCTGCTGAAGCAACTGCTCTCTACTCTTAAGATTGTGAATGCCTTCTGCAACTGTTACAGTTTTATCTTATCCATTTTGATTTGTAATCTAACTGGGCTTGATTTTTTTTTTTTTTTTTGGCAGCGTTGGGTCTTCATTGCTAAGCGTGGGCTTTCTCCAGTTGCAGCGAGCGGGGGCTACTCTTCGTTGTGGTGCCTAGGCTTCTCATTGCGATGGCTTCTCTTGTTGCGGAGCACGGGGTCTAGGCGTGCAGGCTCAGTAGTTGCAGCACGCGGGCTCTAGAGTGCAGGTTCAGTAGTTGTGGTGCACGGGCTTAGTTGCTCTGCGGCATGTGGGATCTTCCTGGAGCAGGGATCGAACCCGTGTCCCCTGCATTGGCAGGCGAATTCTTAACCACTGTGCCACCAGGGAAGCCCTAACTGGGCTTGATTTTTGTGTGGTGTAAGTAGGGGTCAGATTTCGTGTCTATTGGTGATGCTAAAATGAATTTGCTTAATAGATATAAATAAATAAATAAATAAATGGCAAAAACTGTGAGTACTGACTCACAGCCAATGGTCAATTGAGTTTCCACTGGACACAATTTGCATGTCTAGGGGCAAGAATCATCTGAATTACTCACAGTGGAAGGTGTAGAATCAGATAATCAGGACAGCTGGTAGCCTAAGCATGTATTGTTCTTTGAATTCTCCTTTGAACCAGTTGTAACATTTTCTTGGTTCCTTTGTTAATAAAGGAGTTAAATAAATTTTTGGACATGTGTTCAATTTTGTATCTTTACGAGAGTTATGATTTTATCTGTTTTTAAAAATGACCTTTTAGCAGTTCTAATTCCTTTGCTTTTTACTCCTCCCTGTTTACCTTCAAGTGCAAGGGTTTGTCATAGATTGTTCTCAAGTTTTTGGACCAGGGTGACTCGTCCAGTCATCAGTGGATGAGGGCTGGGGATAAAACAGTCGTAAGGTACACAGTGTGGCTTCCTGCCCACGGGACTTGATGACAAGAAAATACAATGGCTGACAGCTCTCCTGTGCCCTATCACTTAGTCGAGAAATACAGGTGTTTTTAGTAACATTATTGCCCCTCTAGCACAGAGCATTCTTCCAAAGACTGACAAATTGCAGAGTGGTCATGTGTTAGTTTTAGAAACTTGGGTTTCTACATAGAGTGAGCTTTTGCTGAAAGTAAGACCAGTAACCTAGAGAAAAGAGTAAAGGATAGAAAAACCGATTGTTTAAAGAGAATTGTAACTGTACCTATCTTGTGACCGACCTATTTCTTGTTTTTAGGAGAACAAAAAAAGTGAATAGCATTTAAAAACAATAACAACAAAATGCTTCCGGGTAGATTGCTGTATTCAATGAGACCAAATTTTATTTTTTTTTAATGTGACACAGCCGTTAAACTTTCACGTTAACAACAGCCAACATTTGTGTAACTCATTCACACGATCTTCTGTGTACACACAAGCACACACTACATAAAAAATAAATTAAGCTTTAATAACGAAACACATTTACAAATGCATCTTCTTAAAGCCTAGCAAAAAGTAAGAAATATGGACACTTCTGAGACAGGATCACTGTAGAAGCTGGCTCTTCAAGAAGAAAATATTTTGAGAAGGAAAAGCCTGAGGCAAATCACTGAGTATTCTTCAAATGCCAGTTTTGTAATTCTCCATATTTCTTAATCTACTTATTAGCTTTCTGTTGGCAAGAATATAGCTTTTAGGGTTGTCTCCAAAAAGTTAGATGTCACCTAAGTAGAAAGTTCAGCTACATTCCTTCTGAAACTTAAAAGAAGTAGAGCCCCTTTTAGCTGTCCTTATTTCCAAATACGACTCATCCTTAGTGGCCCTAGATCAGCGACTGTAAAATTTTATGTTCAGAGACCTCAGCAGTGAATTTTGAAAACCGGTGTATGCCCTTACACATTTCCAAATTGATGTCTAAAATTTCTCATCCTAAATAGCTGCAAAGGATCGAAGTGCCGGCATGTTGTAGATGCTGCAAAACGGTTACATCCCCTTTAAATTGAGCCAAGAGGCTCTAAGTACAATAGGTGGTAGCCACTACCATCCTTTCAAAAAATTAAACAAGGCAATTTTTTAATGGTAGGAAATGCTACATTTTTCGTTTTTACTCACTGAATTTGTATTTTTATTCTACTTCCCCCTCAAAATTTTAGCCCAATTATTCTTGGCTTTTATGTTGTTTAGTTGCATATCTGTAACAAAATTACATATCCTGTCATCATAAGGCTCTTACATATTTTAAACTTCCTCTGGACTGAGTTTAATAAACAAATAGGGTGCACATTTTAATAAAGTACTAACTAAACACAGTAACATTTCATTGGCCATGTATCACTTACGGAGCTGAAGAAGGCTTCTCCCTCCAACTATTTCATCTCTGTATAGATTAATATTATCTTTATTAGAATTGTCACGGTACAGTATCACTTCTATTCTCCCTTTTCGATTTTATGTATGGAAATATTGGTGGTCTTTCACAGAGATAGATGGGAACGGAAAGAATTATGTGACAGCAGCGTAGCTGAATTCTTCCAACTCCTTCAGAACTACATGCTAAAGTAAATACTCAGAAATCTTGGGTGTTCCTTCAATTTTGTTGACAGCAAAGAATTGGGAACCACCAGCATTGCAGAAGGATTTGTATCCTGTTAAAGAGGCTCTCCCTTTCCAAACACCATATTTTGATGTTTACATCTTGAGTCATGCTCTACAGTCAGACTGACTATGGGGAAAGATGTTTTCTTCGGTAAGGAGAGAAAAGGGCATTTTCTCGGGCAGATGAATCTTAGGAAAGAGTACAGTAGGAAGGGGAGGTCTGAAAATTGATCCCCTAAAACTAACTCCCTGGAAAGGTCTGGTAGATTGCTAGGGGTAAGACTGGCCCACTTTAAAAATTATTGGCCTTGGGGGCTTAAGTTTAGTTTTTATTTAACTGTGTCATAAAGCATATAAATTATTAGATTATGTCGCCTTCTTAATTAATAGAGCAGCAGGTCCTCAAATGTATTCCACTGTAACTAGTCCCGTAAGATGTTTGTTGGCAAAAGGGTTCTCAGATCAAATTTGGGAAAGGGATATTCTACACCCCTCTTCACTGTGCACATTAGAATAGCCAAGTTTTACAGTAGAGAAATTAACTTTCTATAACCTAAATTTCACAAACTCAAATGATCTAACCAGCCTCCTCCATTTATATTTCCACGTAATAACGGATGTTCACCATTTCCTTTATCAATTAGAATAAAGACTATTTTACACATAGGCAATCACGGCTTGACTCCATCGATGTTCCTGCTATTTCAGGTTGTTCCTATCAATCACGAT
This sequence comes from Tursiops truncatus, assembly GCF_011762595.2. Classification (NCBI taxonomy): domain Eukaryota; kingdom Metazoa; phylum Chordata; class Mammalia; order Artiodactyla; family Delphinidae; genus Tursiops; species Tursiops truncatus. The sequence continues at coordinate 6,585,913 of NC_047052.1, forward strand.
TCTCCTTGACCTGAACTGGCTGTGCTCATTACATGGCTGTTAAACCACAATCTCAGCTAGATATTTTATACTTAGGTTATGTGGCATCTGGGCCCCTCACTTTCTCTGTGTCTCAACCTAGAGAATCCTCCCACCACCAAGAACCAGATTAATGTGTTACCCTATTAAGGGGAGAGTGTAGTGCCAAAGCAAATATTCTCTAATGGTGGATTCAAGTCACTGTAGCACGGAGGAGCAGGAGCCGGTTTTAGGGGAGAGGGTTCTTCCCAGCACCATCGAGAGTATAAACCCGCTCATGTGCCTGCTCTGTCTCTGCATGAGTATGGCTCGGTATGGATTCTACGAGATAGCAGCTGAAAAGATGCTTAGCTTCTGCCTTCTGTGCTACCACTTCTTAATTTTTTTTGACACAGTAGCAGAAAATCCATTTTAAGCAGAAAGGGGATCCTGGTCTTACCTTTTGGCTTTAAAATGGAGTGAGGTGGAAGGTTTATGTCTTTTATTCATCCCTAGCTGAAAACAGGTAATGACATCAACACCTGAGCTTGTAGAGGTAATGCTGGAGCCAAAAGGGGCTTGTGGCTGGAGGTGCAATAATTAGGCTCCAGTGGCTTCCTGGCCAACAGCCAATGGGGCACTGGCTACAGAGTCTGAAAATTCCCTCCATGCAGTGTTCAATTCAGTGCCTTTTCCATCTAACCTTTCTTGAATGTTGATTTGAACATTTGCTACCATCGGAAATGTTCTTCCCTCAGTTGCTGGCTGCCAAATAAAATAGCAACTCCAACTCAAGGAATAACTAAGTAATAAGAGCAGCCTGACCAAGGTGAGGCTGTTAGGTATACTCAGGGCTTCATGGAAGATAAAACGCATTTCTTTTAGAAGCACATGGATAGGTTCCATGAGACCGGTAACCATGGCGTTTTTTTTTCTTTCCTTAATTTTTTTAAGACCTGGAACCCCCAGACTTTGGCACAGTGCTTGGTGTATGGAAGTACGTGATGAACTTGCGTGGAATGGAGGGATGGGGTCTTTTGATGAGACAGAGCATGGCTGCCTTTAAGGTACTCTCCAGCTAATTCGTGCACGCTAAACCCAGGATAATAAGGGGTGGGCGGAGTGGATTTCTAGGACACAGTTCCATCCAAGTAAAGCCACCAGACTGACTGCTGGTTTGTGGCTCCCCAGCAGTCACTTGTTTCCCATAGTTCCCTTTTGTCTCCTAAGTTAGTTCTCAGTTCCCTCTGACCAAGTTGTGGCTCTACGGACCACTCCCCACCCCCCCGCACACTATCCTCGCCTTGAAAAAGCCTTATTAAAGCATCACACTGTACAAATCATTAAACTGCATCTCAAGATGTAGAGGAGGATCATCTTGTCCTAGGTCGGTCTGCCCCTTTGTGGGTGGCCGAATCTGAGATTTTCTGTAGTTTCCTAAGGCTTTGCTCACTGCTCCAGAAAACTGGATAATCCAGAGAGCCTACCCTGTATCACGCCGTTTAAGCAGTGAGTGACCTCTTGCCTGTGGACAGCTGCAGACCCGGAACTTCCCTATGGCTATGCAGCCAGCTCATAAGTGGACGGAGCAGGGGTGAGTGAGAAGCTGGCCGCGCCTTCAGGGGCTCTGATCAGCTCTGTAAATCAAAAAGGCCCCAAGATTCCCACCCTTGACCCCCACTGCCCCAGTCACGAAGCAAGTCTCTGTCTTAATGGATGGGCTCCACCCCCAGCCCCGTGTCGTGTATGGCAGCAGGTCGGTTCAGCCTGCTGGTGGTAGTTAAAGTGCTTTGACCCGGGGCAGGGCTAGGGCTCCTCTCTGGGCCCTGGTAAATTCTGATGGCCTTAAGGGTATTCAAATCGTTTCCAGAATCTAATGAATTAGTTCCTTAGAGATGGGGCTCATCTTCTGTGGAAGTCAGTTACCTGGGTCTTTAGGGGCCAGGGAAGTAATCCTGCTCACTCTACAGGTCGTGCACAGAAGCTCTAACCGATCAAGAGTTGCATTGCTTTTATTCAGTGAGGTCTGGAACACGAGAGGCCGAATGTGAGCAGGTTTTGGGGGTCCTCTATAGAGACTATAAGTTAAGAAATTGTCCAAGTCGAGAAAGTTACCAGGAAATTACCCCAACTCATGCCACTTGGGTCGACTTCAGAAACGTCATCTCGCTGACAGGCTTGAGGAGAGGATGACGTCACACATGAGCATGTTCCCAGGGTCCGAAGAGAGCACACAGTCCTACATGCAAACACACGCGCACACACGACACCTTTACACATGGAGCCCGGCTTCTATGAGTAGAACTTGCTGTTGCTGACTCTCTTCTCTCTTAACCTGAAATGAAACAGATTTCACCGTCATCCATTAGTCTAGGACATGGGCCACGTGCTGAACTCTGACATTTCTCTGTCCACACATGTGCAGGATATTCGGGGCTGCAGGGTACAGGGCAGAGTTGGGAGAAGTGAGTCCCTGGCAAAGACACGTAACTTCCGTGGATCTGTTTCCTCACTGGTCGTTGTCCTGGGGTCACTGCTACCGTGTAGGCGTGGTCAAGAGGAAATGAAAGTTAACATGGTAAGGAGTCTCCATGCTGTTTGCAACAGAGGTTGCTGCTGGCGTTTTCTTGACGATAGCTCTTGGTAGAGCAGGACTGCCTGGCACACTTGGCTGGCCCTCCTTACGCGTCCGTAGCACAATTCAAAGCATCCCTTCTTGCGGAGGGGAGGGATTCTGTTTCGATTTAGGAACCACTGGACTAGCCCATGCTTGGGAAGTCCGGAAGCGTTCCTTAAACAGTAGTGGTCGTGGCTTATTTGCACTCTGACACTCAAGTGTCCCTCTCATGAGGACAGTTCGGCTTAGGGAAGGTGCAGATGCTTAAGCTCTAACTGTAAGTAATTGATGGAGCAAAGAGAAGTAGAGGCAAGGGTGTCATGATTTCTAAAGATGGAGGCTTTCCCGCAGCCCTGGCCCCAGGGCCCAGCATCACAGTGGCTACAGGGTCTGCGGGCGGGGGGCTGACCCACCTGCGGTTGCACTTCTCCTGGTACAGCTGCAGCTGGTTCTCGTTGACGTTGAACTCTCTGACCAGGGCATCCCGGTTGGCGCTGCGCAAGTTCTGGTGTGTGTCGTACAGAAAGAGCTGGTTGTTCAGTTCTTCTTGCCGCCTCCGCAGCTGGCGGCAGGAGGAGTAAAGCTCCTCTTCGCTCTCCTGGAGAACAGAGGTGAGAACAACCATGTGGGCACAGTGTCCTCCAAACCAGGATGTGGGGCATGGCACCTGGAGGGTGTGAGGGAAGGGAGCACAGGGCAGACCTGTCATCTGCTGGGACCTTCCCAGAAAATCTAGGGCCTCTTTTAACCAAAGATAAACTTGCAGTCACTTACTCCACAGGAAGCAAGCAGTTTAGAAACTCTGGTTCTCGAGGAGGGGGAGCTTTACTGTGAAACACTGAAATAACAAATGCACTGCCCGCTGATCCTGTTTCTTAATCAAATCTGTTTTTTCGTGGGTCTGTGTCACCTTCTGGCTCTCATCCAAATGCAAAGGCTCTGTGCTTATAGTGGAATACAGCAGGTGAGGCAGAGGGCAGCCTGGATGGGAGGTAGATTAGTGGTGGCCTGGGGGCTGGAGTGAGTGGAGACAGCTAATGAGCAGGAGTTGCTTTCTGGGGTGATGAAAATATTCCCAAACTGGTCATGATGATGGTTACACAACGCTGAATAGACTAAAAACGACTGAACTGTATGCTTTTAAGTGGGTGGAATGTACGGTATACGAATTATAGCTCAATAAACTTGTCACCCCCGCTGTGGCAAAAAGAGGCAGGGAAACATTAGGCTATACCCCCAGAGATGGGCTTGTCACTCTGGCCAGTAACGATGACTCCCCTGTCACCGCCGCCTCCAGCGTGTGACCCAAACCAGGCAGATGGGTAGCAGCCCTGGGCCTCTGGTCAGTGCTCTTGGTAAAAAGCAAGTTTCTTTTCTTGGGGATCAGTGGAAAGAGTGATGATTGTTTCCAGTTGCTAGCGGTCCCTTTGCTATCACGTCGAGAAGGAGAGGGAAACAGAGCCACTGGGAGAGCACCTGGATCCAGCCATGACTGTAACAAGCCCTACTCCTAAACCCCGCAGTTGTCCGAGCCAAAATATTCCCCCCATTATGCTAAGGGGAAAAAAAAATCTTATCGGGTAAGGTGTTTGTATTTCAGCATGGGAGGAGGATGTGTTGCCTCACTGATGTTTTTAAAAGGTCTCTGTCTATTGTGCAAAGGATGGCTACTCAGGGGGTGGGTCTAGTGGCTGTTACCACTGGTGCAGTAGGTTGAGAGACTCCAGGGCTAAAAACGGGCATCCATATACACAAGTGGGCTGCTTTTGTCATTTATTTTTATAAAACGTGGCTCAGACCATAGCTTGGTCTGAAATTTTTTTCTCACCTTAACGACCTAACAAACCATCATGGATATCCCCGGGGTAACAGGTAGACTCTGACTTTGGAGAGTGGGGAGAGAGATGGTAAAGGTTATTCTAGCCACTGGCACAGTGCCGAGGAGTAAAACGATGATTGTCTTTGCACAAGGAGTGGAGGTAAAATGGGTAGTTCTTGGTAACTGATTCAACGTACTGAGTGAGGCACTGGCAAGGGTCCATAGTGACTTCTCTTAAACGTTTATCCTTCCTCAAGGAGACCAGCTTTCCTTCCTATTAAAACTAAAGCAAAACAAAACGAAAGCCACATTGAAGTCTTCACGCTGTACTACAAATGGTCTCTTTTCACCTGCTCTCCGCCTAGAAGAAAACAACTTACGTTGCTTTCATATATGTAATGATGAGTAGCACTGATGTATATACACTACCAAATGTAGAAGAGATAGTTAGTGGGAAGCAGCCGCATAGCACAGGGAGATCAGCTCGGTGCTTTGTGACCACCTAGAGGGGTGGGATAGGGAAGGTGGGAGGGAGGCTCAAGAGGGAGGGGATATGGGGACATATGTATGCATATGGCTGATTCACTTTGTTATACAGCAGAAACTAACATTGTAAAGCAATTATATTCCAATAAGGATGTAAAAAAAAAATACACCTTTTCCACTAATGCTTTTAAAATTGCAGGCCTTTGTCTCCTTTTCTGAATCCCAAAGCATTTACAGCTGTGATATAATTTAGTCCTATGAGATACAACATACATTCAGAAAAGTACGTAAAACATATATACAGTTTAGTGAATAACTATAAAGCAAACAGCTATGGAGACACCAGCAAGTCAAGAAACAGAGCATGGTCTACTCTACGTACCCCTCCCAATCAAGACTCCCTCCTTCCCTCTTAGAATTTTGTGATAATTATTTCCTGGCTTTCTTTTGAGTCTGAGTTGTCACAAAAATTTAGTTTTTCTTTTCCAAGTCAATGGTTATTTCTGTTTTCTAATACATGGATCTTACCAATTTTTCTCACCATTGCTTCTTGCATTACATTCCTTCTTGCTTACCATGGTCATTCTCTTAGCAAAGCTTATTAGTACTAAATTATCTGTCTTTGCATTTCTGAAAATACCTTCATTTTGCCCTCGCTCTTGAATGGTAGCTCTTAGGATGTAGAATATCTAGACCCACAGCTGTGTATCTAAGGCATGTTGAAGGTATCCCTTAGTCTTCAGGCTGCTATTGCTATACATGGAAGCACTGCTGTTATGTGTCAGTCGTCTGTAGTTAATCTGTCTTTTCTTTTATAATTTTCTCTTTACTCTGTATTCTGCCATTTCAGTAGAATATGCCTGAATGTGGGTCTCTATACTGCTCTGTTTATAGTTGGAGGATGCTTGTCTCTTCAATGCTGGAACATTCTCAGCCATGGTTATTCCAATGTTGGAGCTTCTCATTTTACGCTTTTTTTTTTTTTTTTTTTTGCTCTTTTAGTATTTTTACCTTGTCTTGCTGTATTAAAGCAAATTCCCCAAACACAATCTTCACATTTATTAATTCTTTCCTTAACTGTACCCATTCTGTAATTTCCTACTTATTAATCTTTAAAAACTTTTTTCAGGACTTTTTGATTCATCTTTCCAGGGATTTCTTTATTGGTCCTTTCATTCCTACCTTTTCTGATTAATTTTAAGAAGGGTGGCTCTTTTTAAAATCCATGCATCCACTGGGTTCCCTTTTAAATTTTTTTTTAAATTTCAAAGTTATTTTCAGATTCACTGGAGTCAATTCTCTTGCTTTTGTGCTTGTGAGATATATTAGCATTATTTTCCTTGAGTGTTAAAATTTTAATGTGCAAGCTCATCTGGAATGGGAAGTTTCTTTCCTCCTTCAGTCTATGCACGGGCATCTGGTTTTCTGAATGCTCTAAATGGGGGACTCCCAAGGGCAGGGCCAGCAGTGTTACAGTGATAGTCTGGGGCTCTAGGTTCTCAGGAATACTACTAACCCTGTCTGTGTCCTGACTGCAGGGCTGTATCCACTTTTATCCCATCCCCTCAAGCAAGCAGCTGACTGCTGGCCTAAGTCCTGGGCACCTGCCAAATCTCTTTTCATGAAGGGTGTTTCAGAAGAGTGAAGCCCACTGGCCCCAGGCCATCTATCTGTGTACAGTCTATGTACAGTCCCATTTGTATTAGCACACACAAATGAAATACATAAATTATGTACCCAAACACAAGGAGGAATAAAAAGAACAAAAGGCTAAGGAGAGACTGAATCAGTGAAGATAAATTTACAAATGGCTGAATTGGTAAACCCAAATACAAGATAAATGCAAGAGCGAGGTTGTTTTATGGGAAAAATACAGAGTCAATGAAGTAGACAATCTGTTATCTATACTAATCTAGGAAGGTATGGAAGGCTTGATTTGTGACCCAGGATATGATCTATCCTGGAGAATGTTCCATGAGCACTTGAGAAGAAAGTGTATTCTGGTGTCTTTGGATGGAATGTCTTATAAATATCAATTAAGTCCATCTTGTTTAATGTATCATTTAAAGCTTGTATTTCCTTATTTATTTTCATCTTGGATGATCTGTGCATTGGTGAAAGTGGGGTGTTAAAGTCCCCTACTATGATCGTGTTACTGTCGATTTCCCCTTTTATGGCTATTAGCATTTGCCTTTTGTATTGAGGTGCTTCTATGTTGGGTGCATAAATATTTATCATTGTTACATCCTCTTCTGGATCGATCCCTTGATCATTATGCAGTGTCCTTCTTTGTCTCTTGTAATAGTCTTTATTTTAAAGTCTGTTTTGTCTGATATGAAAATTGCTACTCCAGCTTTCTTTTGATTTCCATTTGCATGGAATATCTTTTTCCATCCCCTCACTTTCAGTCTGTATGTGTCCCTAGGTCTGAAGTGGGTCTCTTGTAGACAGCACATATACGGGTCCTGTTTTTGTATCCATTCAGCCAGTCTGTGTCTTTTGGTGGGAGCATTTAATCCATTTACATTTAAGGTAGTTATCAATATGTATGTTCCTATTACCATTTTCTTAATTGAATTGATTTGCATTTGTTATTAGAGGTCTTTTCCTTCTCTTGTGTTTCCTGCCTAGAGAAGTTCTTTAGCATTTGTTGTAAAGCTGGTTTGGTGGTGCTGAGTTCTCTTAGCTTTGGCTTGTCTGTAAAGGTTTTAATTTCTCCGTCGAATCTGAATGAGATCCTTGCTGGGTAATCTTGGTTGTAGGTTTTTCCCTTTCATCACTTTAATATATCCTGCCACTCCCTTCTGGCTTGCAGAGTTTCTCCTGAAAGATGAGCTGTTAACCTTATGGGGATTCCCTTGTATGTTGTTTTTCCCTTGCTGCTTTTAATATTTTTTCTTTGTATTTTATTTGATAGTTTGATTAGTATGTGTCTTGGTGTGTTTCTCCTTGGATTTATCCTGTATGGGCCTCTGTGCTTCCTGGACTTGATTATTTCCTTTCCCGTATTAGGGAAGTTTTCAACTATAATCTCGTGAAATATTTTCTCAGACCCTTGCTTTTTCACTTCTTCTTCTGGGACCCCTATAATTCGAATGTTGGTGCAATTAATGTTGTCCCAGAGGTCTCTGAGACTGTCCTCAATTCTTTTCATACTTTTTTCTTTATTCTGCTCTGTGGTAGTTATTTGCACTATTTTATCTTCCAGGTCACTTATCCGTTCTTCTGCCTCGGTTATTCTGCTATTGATCCCTTCTAGAGAATTTTAAATTTCATTTATTGTGTTGTTCATCATTGTTTGCTCTTTAGTTCTTCTAGGTCCTTGTTAAACGTTTCTTGTATTTTCAGCATTCTGTATCCAAGATTTTGGATCATCTTTACTTTTATTACTCTGAATTCTTTTTCAGGTAGACTGCCTATTTCTTCTTCATTTGTTTGTTCTGGTGGATCTTGTCTTTCTGGTGGGCAGGACCATGTCCGGTAGTGTGTTTTGAGGTGTCTGTGACCTTATTATGATTTTAGGCCGCCTCTCTGCTAATGGGTGGGATTGTGTTCTTCTCTTGCTAGTTGTTTGGCATAGGGTGTCCAGCACTGTAGCTTGCTGGTCGTTGAGTGGACTAATGTGGCTCTGTTTATGTACTGAATTTTTAAATTCAAAAGATAATTTTTTTTTTGGTTTCAAATTCCAGAAGGTCTTTTTTAGAGCTTTAATGTACCTCCAAATAAAGCACTGATGTGTTAGGGTTCTCATAAGATGCTTCCGGCAGCTCTAGTTCAACTGCCAGGCACCTGTACCGGGTATTCACCTGGTCTTTCCTAGTCGCTACTGCCTGGTTTTCCACTGCATGCTCACGGCTCTGTATGTGCAGCAGTCCCACCAAGGCACTGGGACACAGTGGAGGCACCTGGTTTCTGCTGTTTGGGAGCAGCACTGGTCCAGCTCTGGCTGTTGAGGCACGAGGAGGGCCTTTCTCTCTGTCTCCAGGTCTCCCGACTGTAAAGAAGTCTTTCCCAATGTCCAACGCCAGGCCCAGCTCAGCTCCCGAGTGCAGCACCCCCTACTCATCCTCCGGGAGTTCAGTGTGCCCCGCAGCCCTTCTCCAGAGGGATATGTGTGAATCCACACGTCGGCTCTGGATGAACCTTGCTGGGAACCACAGACCCTGGTCTTTCCAACTAGGCCACTCTACCCCTTGTACCTTAGCTCCCACCCAGCATGAAGGTGAGCGCTGACGACCCCGGGATCTGTACTCAGAGATCCTGGGGCTGCCAGTTTTCTCAAACGTACCCTCCGGATACTGCTAGCTTGCCCGGCGATAATAATTAGGGTGACTATTCAAGCTTCCGTATTTCTCCTGCTCCATTCTTCTGAATCTCACAAGTCTAGATCATTTGAGTGAAGGAGGCCATTTTCAATTAAGGGCAGGATTGCATATAATACACATCAACTTAAAAGAAACTGTTTACTTCCAGAGCGCACAATTCGACATGTATCCAAAAATATATGGTCTTTTATTTTCCTCTTTGACCTACCATTCCATTGCGAAGTAGCTAGCCTCAGGAAGTAATTTTTAATCAATGTTATATGAAGACCTTCATTATTATAAAGTAAAAAGGTGCAAACCACCTAACTGTCCGTCAGTGGGAGAAAGGCTAAGTGAATTAGGGACCTCCACCTGATGAAACAGGCATTAATGGCTTTGAAAATGGTAAGAATATGGAAAAATGCTTAGCATCATCTGTGAAGTGAATAAAGGGCACATATTCATATTATATGAATCCAACTATGAAAATACCATACGCAAAAAATTATCAGGCAAAGGAAAGATATCTAAATGCTAGCAGTATTATGTACAGGTGGTTTATGGGATTTTTTCAACCTCCCCCTTCCTTCGTTTTCCTACTTCTCAAATTAAGTATCATAGGTAATAAAGTGGTGTTAAAAAGACCCTCTGTAAACCATATATACAGCTAACAGAGTAACAGAATTGATAAGTGATTGTGACATTTAAATGGCTTCTTCAGAAAGGGCTCAACGTGCTTACTGACAGCTTTCTGGGGGCTTTAAACTCTTATCGCAGCCAGTGTTTTACGAGTAAACTCCATCTCAGCTCGCACTGGATCCATTCTTTGCTCAGACAAGGCTTTCTGGAAGCTGTTTACCAGAGAGTGTGCCTGGCGTCACAGAGGATACATGATAAATAAAACGCGGTTTGACCTTGGGCACCCAGGTGTCCCAAACACACACCTCTCATCACAGTGTGGGGCACACAGGCCAGACGGTGCCTGTGAATGGCTTACAACCAGGTGACAGGTGTGGAATTAAATAAAAGCTCTGGAAGCAGTAGCAAAGATGAAACCTGCACGTACTCAGACAACTTTTCCCCTGGGAACCCCACACAAAGCCCCCTCTTCCCCCCACCCTCTCAGTGGCCTCCCCAGCAGAAGCTTCCCTCATTAAGGAAGTCAAAGCTGGATAAATACATTTTCTTTTAAATACACTAATTGCATCTGCCGCCGGTGCTACCTAGTCATTTAAATTCTTTATAATGCTTCCAGGTTGTTTAACGACAGCTTTGTAGAGCAGTGTGTAGACGAATGCTCAACGAGGACTACCAGGAAAGGGAGGAACGTATATAAAACTTTCATGTCGGGTTTCCCTGGTGGCGCAGTGGTTGAGAGTCCGCCTGCCGATGCAGGGGACGTGGGTTCGTGCCCCGGTCCGGGAAGATCCCACATGCCGCGGAGCGGCTGGGTCCGTGAGCCATGGCCGCTGAGCCTGCGCGTCCGGAGCCTGTGCTCCGCAACGCGAGAGGCCACAACAGTGAGAGGCCCACGTACCGCAAAAAAAAAAAAAAAAAAAATCTTTCATGTCAAGCATTTCTATCACTTCGAATCATGAAAGGTCATTTTTTGGATCCATAATTTAAGGTTCAAGTGAAAACTGATCTTCATATAAACATTACATTTACTTTGACAGAGTCCAAAGTGCTATAACATTTAAAGTGTGTTTCAAAATGGAAAACCTTCATTATCCGTCCCCTTATCTTTTTCTGACAGTTTCATCATCACGAGCTTATTTTATACCAACAAACTGTCACTGAGGTTCTTTGGCCCCACCTACTGTGCCTGGTATTTTTGCATCCTCTTCCACCTTGATGCTTCTAAAATGCTTTTGAAACTATCAAGGTTATCAAAACTGAACGGAAGGCAAACAGCTATGCAGAAAACCTAACGTTAGGCTTTTAACTGCATGGGCGATGACTATGGCTGTTCAAGGGCATCCCCCTCCTTGCCTTCTCTCTTCCCCACTGGACGGTGCTCAGCTCCACAGGCACACCTGGGAGATACTGCAGGTTGGGTTCCAGACCATCCCAATAAAGTGAATAGTGCAGTAAAGCGAGTCACACACATTTTTTGGTTTCCTGGTACATGTAAGAGTCACGTTTCCACTGTACTATATTAACTATGTCTAAAAAACAATGTACCTACCTTAACTAAAAATACTTTATTGCTAAAAAATGCTAACCGTCATCTGAACAAGTCATGGTAATAACAGCCAAGATCACTGATCAGCATAACAAATACAGTAATAATGAAAGAGTTTGAAATATGCAAATTACCAAAACGTGAGACGGAGACATGAAGAGAGCAAATGCTGTTGGAAAAACGGTGCCAACAGACTTGCTGGTCACAGGGTTGCCATAACCCTTTAATTCGTTTAAAAAAACGCAGTATCTGCAAAGCGCAATAAAACGAGGTATGCAACACTGACCAAGCCCACGTCAGCCCTCCGGGTTTTCCAGGTTCTCCCAAGAGAACTGGGGCGAGCACAGATTCACCCAGCCCATGCTGAGTGTTGTGGTTAGGGGAGTGGAAAGACCTTGGGAGACTGTACTGGCCACATACGGGGCCTAGTGGGGTTCGTTCTATAAGAGAGACCGTCACAGAGACTCGGAAGCTCTAGAATCACAATACATACCATCAAACCCAAGACCGCAACTCCCCACTCCTCGGTGCTGCGTTCTTAACCTTGGTCCTCACCCACCTTATCTCATCCTCTTTCATAATTCAAGGAGGCCAAGCCCTTTCCATCCAGCCTACCCAAACTGGTTAACCAAAGGAGAGAATAAGTGTCTTCAAGGCTGCTGCAAACCGAAAGAACAAGAAGGCAGGCTCCACCAACAGCACACAGAACCACAAAAGGAGTGCCGCTCGCTGTGGGAACTTGAGGTCCATGAATTCCCTTCCCCAGGACAAGCCATGACAAAGCTTTGCTGGATGCTTGCAGACCTTTGGAAGGTGAGGTAAACCAACAGGTGAGGTAAAGCACGCAGGAAAGATGCGTTTACCTAGAAGAGCACTGTCTTGCCTGGCTCTGGCTAAAATGAAACCAAAGAGCTTCTCCCTTTCCAACTACACAACCTCTTCACAGAATCATATAGCATCCTGCCAGAAGAAAGGCCGCTGGAAGGAAAACCCTAGGACCTCGGAGGAAATCTGTAGCTAAAAGGAATCCTTCTTTTATGATGTGGCATGTTTGGCTAGATAATTCTCCATGTGTTCCAAGTCCCTCAGCCATACTCATTGGTCGTCTCCACCCCACCAGCAGACATACATAGCTCAGGGCACCCCAGCTGGAGGGTCTCCACCCACCAGGACTGGCCGCATCTCACAGAAAACCAGGAGGGAAGCCAGCTCCATGTCTTCACTGTAGCCGTTCTTCAGGGGAACAGATCTAAATCCTGCAGAGTGGAAAAACAACACCAAGGCAGGCAGTTAATGTCACACCTTTGCTTTCTTGGAGTACCCAGGGATCACATACCCAGTACAAGGAGCAGAGGAGTCAGTGCCCCATGCTGGGGGCTGACTTCCTTCCTGGATGCCACAGGTCCCACCCTGATGGCTGGGGAGGGAGGCTGCAGAACACAGCCTTGACTGACAGGTCCATCCGGAGAAGTGAAGTTAAAAATACCTGTCATCTAGAAATTGAAAATGACTCACTCAGAGCGAATTAAAACCCACAGAACATTGCACATTGAATTCAGAGCGACTACAGCTGTAGTTTCAATTCCTTAAATACTCCTGATGAGGCCAAAGACTCAAAGGAGTAATGAATCCCCACATTGTTTCTGTACTTAGCCCTTTACAAAGCTTAGGACGAGGGAGCGTTTTCTCTTTAAAGATTTCCAAGGGGAAGAAATCTTCCTGTCCCCTGGCAGTTCACAGCAGCATTGATCATTCTCCTCTAAAAGCCATTCCCAATTTACAATTAGGACCTGTGTCTGACGGTCTTTTAAATGTTTCTTTTTATTTAGGAGAGGGTTGAGGTGGGGCTGAATTCCCCCCACCCCTCCCCATTAAGTAATGTTTAAGGCAACACCTCTCAAGGTTGGTTGGTTTGCTTGTTTTGCTGAAGTAGTATAACTGAATACACAGTAGAAATTAAAGTCTCGCTTCCACACACTCATAACCCCTTATTCCAGAAGGAACCACTGTTAACAGTGCCTTTCCAAAATAGCCTATGCATGTTTGTTTCCCTTAAAATCGCAAAGGATAGTACGCTGCCCAGCAATTCTGTACCTTACAGTTTCCATTGACCACTGTATCTTAAGGATTTACTATATAGCCCTAGTATCACTTTGAAAGTTTTTAAATTGAAATATAGTTGACGTACAATATTATGTTAGTTTCAGGTGTATTACATAGTGATTTGATATTTGCATACATTATGAAATGATCACCACAGTAATTCTAGTAACCATCTGTGCCCAAAGTTAGTACAATATTACTGGCCATATTCCTTATGCTTTTATATTATATCCCAGTAGCTTCTTTGTAAGGAGAGATTTGTACCTTGAAAGCTTCTTATTTGCACTGTATCTACTGATTGTCTGGGACAAGCAACGCTCAAAGTAGGGCATGTGGTCTAGTTTCTCTGTGCCTTCCACCACTCAGGTTTTGGCTTGTTTGATGACTATTCTTATTTCTCTTAGAGAACCTGTTTTTAGTCTGTCAGTTGATTTATCACCTTTAAATAATATCTATTGAATCCCTCACTTTCCACTGCTAATGATGAGGAAATTGGCATGCTTACGTAACCCTATAGCTTCTCTCCCTTTTCCTCCCCTAATCTGGGTAAGCTGTATTATTATTTCTCCATCAACATGGTGTGTAATATTTGTGTTCTATTTTGTAACCATAATTCTCCCACAAAGGGAGGCTTAGTTCTGTAAAAGAACGTGACAAGGAACACTTGTATACTCACAACCTAAATCTTACCATTAACCTTTCACTATACTTATGTTTATCCACCCACCAATCTATCACGTGTGATATTTACTTCATATTTCAAAGAAAGATGAAGGCCTCTGTACACTTCTCCTTATGTCAGCATGAATCTCATTAACAAGAAGTCAATATTTGTTCAGTGTCCCTTTTGTGATATAAAATTTACGATGAAATGCACAAATTTTTAAAAATGTCCAATGCTCACCACCTTCTCACTGAACTGAACTTTTCCATCAATATTTTGGCTGGCTAAATTTGTCTTTTGTATTCTTGAATACGAGCTCATGGGACATATAATCCCCGGACTGTGCATGTGTGAACACATCCATCCTGTGATTTTATACTTGAGTGACAGTGTGAGTGGGTATAAAACTCTCAGGTCACACTCTTTTCCCAACACTGCTCTCCTTGAATTTTGCTGTAGAAAAGTTTTCTGCCTATTTTCCCCTTAGAGGTGTTGGGAATTATGGTGATGTGGATCACCTGTGGGTCTTATTAAACTGCAGATCCTGACTCCAGAGGTCTGGGATGGGGCCGAGATTCTGCATCTCTACAGAGCTGATCTGTGAACAGTGCGGAAGCAGTCAGTCTAGGTACTGATTGACGTTAGAACGTGCTGAACTGCTGTGCGCTGTGGCGTTCTGGGGGGCAGCCCGTGCACCCCAAGCAAAGTGGTGCGGCCCAGCGCGTGCCTCCAAAGTTGGAGAGGTGAGCTCTGTCCCTCCTTCGGCTGGACGTCTCCAGTTCCACATACCTCCTGTCACTGCTCAAGCCTCATTTTTAGGAGCAGCCCTTCACATAGATTGGGAGTAGGGCTGAACGGTGTTTGCCAATTTCACTAAAAATAGTTTGGTTCCGTTTTTCTTCTTACTGGTTTTGGTTACATCACAGAGGAAAGGGAAACAGAGACGTCTTTGGACGTAGCATCAGTATTTTTGGCTTATTAGGAGTAGGGGAGGCCCTGAGTGTGGCCTGTGGAGTAGGGAAGAACATGGGGTTTGAATCCCAGCTCTGGTCGGAAAGGTGCGTGACCTTGACCTAGTTAATTAACATCTCTAGGCCCAAAGTGCTTATATTTAAAGAGCGGAGATGATAAAACCCCTTTCACAGGACTGCTGTGAGGATTAAAAGAGAAAGAGTTTAAGGCAGCAAGCACAATAAAGGCTGCTTCCTTCTTTCCCGAGCTCCAGCTGGCTTAAAAGCTTAAGTGCGTCTCTAATGACAACGGGCAGAGTTTATTTTCGAGTTCGATGCCTTATGCACAAAGGTATTGTTATTCGGTGTCACGCCTTCCATGAATATGGATGTACGAGGCAGTGCTAGCAGCGGGACACAGAGAGAAGGTCTTACTGGGAGCATCTCACAGCTGGGGGAAGGGTCACGTTTTTTATCATCCTTGAGATGTTGTTTTTTAAATCTCTCCAAGCTAAGCCGTAGCATTTTCTAGATGATTCAGCAGGACACTGTTAGGTGGCTGGTCAAGAGGGTTCCTCGGCTGACCTCTCTCTAAGCCTTGGGAGGGGCTACGGTTCACATCCCTCCTCAGGGACCCCGTAAGGAGGGGGAAACAGCAGAGCCACTGCTCTGTGCAGGATGAGTCCAGGGGAGGTGGGTTAGGAAGGGGTGGGCACAGTTACCACAAAAAGAAATATGTCCTAAGCCTTACTTATTGGGCTAATGCAAAAGAGGCAAATTGCAGAGTAAAGTCCTGCGGCTAAGTTGCTGGGTTCAGTTTCCAGTGGGGGCAAGTTAACCAAGGGGGCTGGCAAACGTCAGGCCTCTTGGACCTTCCAACCGAGGGTTCACTGCTGTCATTAAATCAGGAAGATGGTACTTCTTCTCAAGTTCCTGTTTCATCTACTCATTCGCTTAGGACTGTGTTTCCTCGATAGGACGGACAGCCTAGGTCTCACCCGGTTTTCTGCGAGTGCCCTCTGAGGAGCTGGCCACACATGAAGATTCCTGGGCCCACCCAGCCTGGCTGAACGGGAACACCCTGGGATGGGCCTGCATTTTCTAACTGGAACACCCCACACACAGGTCTAGTTGTAGAAATGATTAGGTGTGTATGATATAAATGTAGGGACTATCTGGTATGTTCCAAGTTTAGAAAAAATTTAAAAAAAAATAGGAAACAGGACCCAAGGTTTCCAAACAACATCAAGAGAAAAGACTATCTTTGTATACAGATCACTGAAATGACAGTGATCTCTGGCTCTCGAAAAATGACCCTTGGAAAATAGGGGAACAGTGAGTGACCTCATGAGGAATTTAGAAGGATCTATGACTGGGGTCTCTCAGAAATACAGGGCCCTTCTCAAAGCATGAAGGGGTTTCGTGTGGGAAAGGAATCACAAGAAGAAGAAGTGAGTCAACCATCCCAACCTCATAGAAGAGGAAGGTGGTGCTCCGACAGCCCAGGTGACTTGCCCAGGGTGACGTGGGGAAAAGCAGGCCTAAGACTGTAGTTCCGGGTCTCTTCCTTCCCCGGGAGCACCTTACCAGCCACTGAACCTGCCTGAGGAGAGGCCAACAGCTTCTAACCTTCCAAAATGAAACCAAACTACAGTGCCAGGTGGACCGTCAACTAATAATCCAGTTTTGGATGCAGAAGCCCCACTGTGACCAGCCCAGCGTCTCATCCTGCCACTTGCCGCGGTCCCTGTCCCAGCTCACGGGAACTCCCACGAGATCAGCTGTCCAACCTACCCATGATTTAATAGAAGCCAGGAAAAAGGCTTTTTCATTCTTTTCAAAGCCAGCAGCCCAGACCCAAAAGGATGCCAATCCAAGCCAAACATTATCATTAAAACGGGTCTCACCTGATTTGATTCCTTTAATGGGGAAAGTGGCATGTGCGAGAAAGTTGGGGTCGCTGAACATATCTTCCTCGTACACCACAAAGCGTAGAAACGCGAGGTTTGGGTCATAAATTTCAAACGTCACCTTCTCCTGTGTTGGAGCCCAAACAGGGCTTAGGCCGTTGTCATCTGGAAGGAAATCCAAGCTCACTTAGAGGCCCCATTCGTCCTGCCCCCTCTTGGTTACACCATCTCTACATCCATTGGCTTTGAACGGTGTAAATACACATCTAGGCCAGGAGCTAAGGAATAATTTTTTTCCATTTGCCATCACAGGCCTGGCCCTCAGTAAGCAGCGGGGAGGCGACCACCGCCCCAATAGATCTCCCACCTCAACCCCCTGGGATTGGGGGGTGGACAACAGTGCAGGAACAGCTAGGTTTGGACAAGAGAAAAGGAGACATGGGAGCCACATCCCTCGTCTGATGGGGGAGGCGGGTTAGGTGCTCTGAAGAGATAGTGGGATTTGGAGTTGCCAGGGGAGAACCAGCCTCAGGGAGTAAGGTAAATAGTTAACTTTCACCCTCCACAAAGGCCAGTTTCACTGGTCAGCACGTGAGCTGTTCATCGGGCTACCTTCTACCAGGGGCAGTGGTCCCAAGCCTTAAAAGGCCCACAGTTCAGGTTTTTCCAGGCCTCAGATGGCAGAACAAGCATTCTCTGGGCTTCCCTGGCCTCTGCGGGTTAAGATCACCCAGGTTGGGCTGCAGCCGTTTGGGTCAGGTCAGCCACATCCTCTCTTAGCCCTGGACTCAGTAGGCAAGCAGGTGAGGGCTGATGCACAGGTGAGAGGGAGCTGGAGCCCTGCCGGGGCCTCCCAACGTGAGTTACAGGCTGAGAAACACAGCTGTGGGTCCATGTCCAACTCTTTCATCACGTGGCCCTTTGTTCCCCCCGCCCCCCAAGCTCCCCATAGCAGGCAAGGGGGATGAAGGGAAAGACCTGGACACCAGTGCGTTACCGCATCCCCGATGACTAGCATCCCCAACCTGTGATTCAACTTGCCTGAAGTTTAATTGAAGAAAGGACCCAGCAACTTACTCACAACTGTTGTTTTGAACTTGTTGTTGTCATATTCGGCTCCGCATATTTCCACCTCCACAAAGGGACATGCAATACTTCGTCCAGGTTTGGGAAGATGACGAGCCCCCAGCACCTAGGACACCAAACGCAAGGATTAGAACTCTCCCGGCTCCATCCTGGGCAGAGCCAACAAGTTCCACGTGGGTGGGTTCTCATTTCTTCACTGGTGAAGTACTAGACCCTCCTACAGTGGACACCCCTACTGCTTCCCTTTTGTGGATGAGGAAATAGGGGTGGAGAGTCAGGGAGGATTCCCACAGCTGTTAAGGATGAGCTGGGATGGCAGCCCCAGTGCCAAGAGACTCAACAGGTGGACCTCACCTGTGCACAGAAATGCATACGCCCAGGCCAGCACCTACAGAGATGGAGTTCAGTCACTCAATTTCTCAGCCCCTCCCAGGAAAGGATGGGGGAGAATGTGGAATCCTTTTTGTTAACAGGCCTTTTTTTTTAATTTTTAAGAACTCTGGTTATTTATATATGCTTCAGTTTTTCTTCCTTAATCTTATGAGAAATGCAGTTCATTTCCCTACCTTGCATCATTTCCCAAACGGGAGAAAACAAAAACTCTAACAAAGAGACAACACCTTCTCTGAAAGTTGGACCAGTTTAGAAAAGCTTTCACCTCTCAAAGTGGCCACGATGGGGACAAGCTCTCTCCTCCATAAAGACCAGAGAGCCACTTCTCACATGTTTGATTCCCCTTTTTTTCTGACCAGATGCTGACCTCACAGGGACCCTGGTGAACCCAGCCAGAGACAGATTCATAGCTCGCCCCCGCAAACAAGGGGAGGTGACCAAGCTGGACCTGGGAAGGTGCCCTTCCCTCCCCTCTTCCCCTGCAATGACCGTGGCAGGCACTGCAATTAAGATCCTGACCCGTGTCTGGGTGTTGACGGTTTAAACCAGGTGACCGGTGTCGTTAGGCAGCGGGCTGGGCCATCCCCACGCTGCACAGCCCCGGCCCCATGCGCGCGGAAGGAGGGCTGGGCCTTACCTTGACCGTCAGAGTCATCAGGATCTTCCTCTGGGACTCGGGCGGCATGGGGTCGTACTTCTCTGCCCTCATGCTCTCGGGCTGCAGGACGTAGCCAGTCCGCCCATTGAGGGAAAACAGGGCGTGGTTCATCTGCAGGTACTTATCTGGAGAGGAAAGATAACTGCTGATGAAAGTGAGGCAAGAAAAGGGGCCCCAAGGTGCTGGGTAGGGGATGATTTATACCTTTTTCCGAAAATAATTTGAGGCAGCTGTTAAAATAGGTATCCGACTCAAATATATGGGTTTAAAAAAATCCATTAAAAACCAATGTTACGGGAAGAAAATGTGGGATTAAAAAAATCTCAGACTGGGGACACCTTTCCAAGTAAGATACAAAATCCACAATGTATTCAAAGCTAAAAATTGCCACAAAGAACAAAATTTCCATAAAAGTTGATGTGCTGTAGAAAAATCAATTTAACTCAACTGACAGGTAAATATCTATATATAAATTTAACCTGTTAAGAAATCTGCTAACTGTGTGCTGTGAATACCTAAACCCCCTTAGAAAAACTGGGTAAGAAGCATGAATGAAGTCTGCGGAAAAGGAAACACAAATGCTTCTTAAGTACATGTTACTCATAAAAAGAGAAGTTACCAGTAAGGGAAGCTGTGACTACAGTGTAACATCAGTTTTCACCTATCGAAGACTGAAAAGTTTTGCTAAAACTAAGTTGGTCAGCTTTTGCCAAAAAGGGGGTAAACGTCTCGCCCGCTCGCACTCCTGCCTGCAGTCCCCATGGAGAGCAGGGTGGCTAAGTGTCTTCGCTCAGACCCTCCTGGATACAGGGGTGCAGTGGTTTTCCTCAGGGCCAAGTTGATCAAAGCTGTTTGACCCAGCCTGCACTTCTGAGAATTCTGCCCCACAGACGTGCTCCCATATCTAAAGTGATGCTCACGTAAGGTTACAGGGGGCAGTGCCGTCTGTAGTAGCAAATGAAGGGAAATAACCTAAACGTGCCTCAGCCGGGGATCAGATGAAGACCTTATGGTTCTGCTCAGTGGAATCCTATGCAGGCACAAAAATACAAAGGAGACGACTGATCAACAGGTCCTCCAAAGAGGCTTAAATACCCACCAAAGTGCAAAGCATCATGATTAATGCCACCCTTTGCATAAAGAAGTTGGGCGTGTTGGCCTTTCCCAGCATATGATTATCTCCAGAAGACAGCCTGGGCAGCAAGCCCTCAGAGAAGGATGGGCCCGGAGAGGGGACCGGAAGATAGCCACTGAACACCTGAATCCATTTGCCTGAAGCTCAATTCCTAGACTTTTAAATTATGTGTGTGGATGCATTTCCTTTCTCTCTTAAACCGGACTGACTTCGCGTCTGTCACTTGCCATCACGGAGCCCGTCACACAAGCACCTGGCATGCCCAGGGGTCCCCGTCATCACTCTGTTCAAGGGGATGGGCCTCGCGCTAGCATGCTGGCTGAACTGACAATTCCTAAGACAAACTACGTGCTCTGGCCACCACATCACACCGGTGGCCCCAGCAGACGGTGCCTGGAATAATGCTCCGTCGTCTCAGATTTATTGGCCACAATCAGCCCCCTTTTACCTGGTGTCTGGAAATTGAGTGCCACCATCTGGGAGCCACACAGCCAGAGGCGGAAGGGGTCGTAGTTGGAGGAGTCCACCCGCTGTCCCTTGGGGTAAATGCGGGTCAGGCCCTTTTGATTGTATTTCAAGAGATCGTTGGGTTTCTGTCTGACGATGCTGTCAGCCTTTGTCTCCACGAAGGAGCGGATTTCTCGGAAGTCGGGGTTTTCTGCACAAAGAGAGGGAGTCGCGTTTATTCTGTGTCTCGCACATTTTCTTAACGCCTAATGTACTGGCGGGATGTGCAGGTCGTGAAATGAAACCAGGAATCTCTCCCGGATGAGACATTCAAGTGGTTATGACGATCCTGCCATAATTGGTTCTGCTGTGGGCTTTCCCCTCCGGGGCCGGGGCGGGGGGGCGCTCCCAGATATTAAGAGGGAGCCCAGTGTTCCCACAGCCTTTTAGTCTAGCATTATTGTAATTTACTTTTTGTTTAGAACTACCAGCAGCCTTGTACAAGAAACCACAAAAGTGGTACAGTTACAGTAAGGGGTGGGGGAAATGGGATCCGCAGGGAGGAGGAGATCTGAGGAGTGGAAGGTGCGGACGTTGGATCTGTTCCTCATCAAAGGTGTTGCAGGCACAAGATGAGTGAACCCAGCATCTTGGTGGAGGGAGAAACGAATGCCAGCAGGAAGGGATGTGACAGGAGAGGGGATGCCTGCGTGGGTGAGGGGACAATGAATGGGAGGAGACTTGTGGAAAAACGCAAACAATTCTTTGCTTGGATGAAGCTCTGCTGCTTCACATCCAGCTGTGGTAGGACAGCTCTTAATACGCTGAGCGTGGCTGCGTCTGGTTCAGAGCTATGACATCTTTCCCTGCGTGTGGAGGTACCCAGGGACCAGCCTCCCAGTGACCATTAACGCTGAGGTTTAGTACTGCTTCTCTGGTCCTCTGCCTTGGAATTACAGATTCTGGAGATCAGAGACAGGAGTTGCTCAAAAGGAGGAAGAAAATATGAACAGGACCATTATTAGATGAAAGAACTTGCTACTTTGGAGGATTTGGTAGGAGATCCATTTTTGCATCCTTCTGCAGCAGGCCAAATAATGGCCCCCAGGGATATCTAGGTCCTGCTCTCTGGAACCTGTGACTGTGTTCCTTATATAGGAAAGGGACTTTGCAGATTGATTAAATTGAAGGGCTTGAAAGGGGGAGATTATCTGGCCCTAAATGAAACCACAAAGTCCTTATAACTGAGAGCTAGAGGGGGATTTGACTACGTAGAAGAGAAGGCAATATGACCACAAAGGTAGAGACTGGAGTGACATGGCCACAAGCCAAGGAATGCCAGCAACCATCAGAGGTGCAAGAGGCAAGGAACAGATCCTCCTCTGGAGGGAGTGGGGCCCTGACACCTTGATTTCAGCTCAGTGATACTGATTTTAGACCTCGGCCTCCACGACCGTGAGAGAATAAATACGTGTTGTTTCAGCCACCAAGTTCGTAGTAACTTGTTACAGCAGCAGAAAAACTAATCCACCCTTTAAGAGGGTTTGCCTTCTGAAGATACCAGAAGGGCCTGGTTCACCAGCATCCTCGCCCTGAGGACAAACTGAAGGGGAGGTTCCCACTTAGCACAGTTAAGACGAGTAGGAACGCTTTTCACAACGCCAGACTCAAATGGAATCAAGAGTTTCCCCCGAGGCTGGGGGGCAGAGTGATGGGAGACGGTACCTAGGTTGTCCTTGGTCTTGCTGGTTGGTTTGCAGTAGACGACCAGGTCCGAGAGCTCGATGGCGATGGACTGGTTCTTCTCCCAGTACTTCATGTTGTTCTCCTGTGTGGAGCCAATCTCGAGTTTCAGCCCTCAAGCCGGCACCTGCGAAATCCCATCCTCCCAGCACCTGGCAGGCGTCTTCCTCCTCTGGGTCTCCTCTTCTCTTTGGCCCTCACACATGCTCACATCTTAAATGTGGTGGAAAGTTCTCCTCCCCCCTGCCCGTCCTTTTACTTTGGAAATTCTCCACCAAGCTGTCTCCACCCAGGATCGCTGTCTAGCTCAGTCTCTGACCACAACTCTCGAGAATACAGGGGAACGAGGGCTCTTCTTTGTCACCACCCCTCTCTCAACCCTCTGCTCTCGGCGCGCTGCCCTATCCCTTCTCCCGAAACCACGCTGTGACAGTTCATCAGATTCTAGTTCTCAAGCCCAGGACCGCTCTAGGCCATGGCCTCCCTGTGCTCACTCGCTGTCCCCCGCACCCCACCTCCCTGCAACGTGCACCTCTCTGTGCAGAGGACTCTCCACGGCCCGGGCCACACACCAAGGACTTGGGAGCCATTCGCCCTCGGAGGACCCACGGTCAAATCCATCTCCAGGTAAGGATGGGCTCTCACTCCACTCCAAACCAGACAACCCTCTCTGGCCTCACCAACTTCTGACCCATCCCCCATTGGCCAAGCGGGGGAACCCTAGAGAGAATATCGTTCACAGATGATAACATTCACCATCCGGGAGGTTGCTTAGCTTCAGGCAGTGCACACTAAGTGCTCGATGGATACGATACCTAAGCCCACACGTCCCTGAGAGGTACAGTTTATCTCCACTCTTCCACGACATTACAGCACACACAGAGGTTGAGTAGCTTACCCCGGGCTCCACAGCAGGCCGAGACCAGATGCTTAAGCAATCGGCCTCACCTGTGTTACCCCTCTGCTTCGCCCCCTCTCCACCCTCAGCCACCAGGTACAGGAGGAGGCCTGTCTGAAAGGCCGCCAGCTTCACATCCCAGGTCCCTCTGAAGCACAGCGACAACGTCCTGGCCCCTCATCCTGCCGCCCCCATCCTCCTCCCTCCTCTGCAGGTCCGTCGGATTCTGGACGCCACCCAGATCACTCCTTCCCCAGGACGCCTTCCTGGGTAACTCCATCCAGGCCTGGGAAAGAGATGCTGCATCCCTCAAGCCTTCCAGAATGCCCACTGCCTCACCCGGTCTTGGCCTTGCACTGTCTCTCGTCCGACTATCTATGTTGGCGCCTTTCAACACTAGTGTCCAGACCAGTGTCCACACTGAGACACGTCCCTTGGGAGCAGGACCCTGCAGGGGGTGAGTCTTCTGGTGACTGACAGGAGCATCACAGTGGTGGTTACAACTGTGGGGACTGGACTCAGAGGCGGGTTTGAAAGCTGGCCCAATTTGCTGGCTCTGCCAACGGCACAAGTCACCTAGCCTCTCTGTGCCTCAGTTTCCTCACCTGTACGATGAGGCTAACTTGAATACCTAACCTCCTGGAGCTATTGAGAGAATTAAAGAAGGAGGCCTCTGCCCTCGCCGATCACGTGGCAAACAAGGGGTGCGACACGGATTGCCCCAGAAATGCCTTTCCGGGCCAAGGACAAAAGCATCCACTTTTTAAACAAGCAGGCGTGGGCACCCGATTTCTTCTGTAAGAATGCCTCCAACTCATGACTGCTGACAAAGATCCTGGGGCCCAAGTGGACCCTGGCAGTGACCAGCAAACGAGCTTTTTACATGAGCTCCGGCAGCAGCCACATCACCAGGGAAGATCAGAACATGAAATCTGCCCTAGTTCGTCGAAGCACACCCAGCTTTCACCAGCCCTTCCCACACTCCCTGAATGTCCCTGGGCACAAAGCAAGCTGTAGCGGCAAGGCTCCAAGGGCTGGTGTGGGTGGGACGGGCACGGAGCAAGAGACGAAGAAGGTGTCAGCCAGATCGTCTACGGCCAGATGCCGTCAGGGAGACTGAAGCGTTGTCTAAGCTCAAACCTCAGGTGTTCTTTCCTAATCCTTGTGTCAGTTCGGCTTTGTCCTCTTAGCACACAATTTTCCCCGCAGGTTATTTGGGGAGAGGAAACCCTAGCAACAACACAGCTCACTTCTCACGACAGCACGCCCGCCTGAAGTAAGGGTGGGTTGAGCCAGCTGTGTCCACGTGTCTGGCCTCACCAAGCACAGAGCCATGAAGGGTTATGGGGCATCACTTTTTTTCTCAACCTCAGCAGAAAACAGTATCAGTTCACGATGAAATACCAGTTGCTACTGCAAAATTGTAGAACAGTTACCCTCCAGACCCACAGACTTTGCCCATAGGCCATCTCAGAGTTTGAAATCACAACACACTTCATTGGTCAGGCTTTGGAAACTCACTAACTAGATGAATCCTAGTGACTGGTCTTCTGCCATTTGACTGAAAGAAGCCAGAGATGATGTGAAATTACAGAGCCCTGAGCAGGTTCCTAGGGCCTCGGTGAGGAGCTCCTGGCAGTGAGCTGAGAGCACACCTCGTGTTGCTTTCCCAGTGGCAGCATGGGTCCACCTTGCTTGTTCCCACACCGGCAAGCCCTACAGCTGGTTGTGTTCAGAGTGGAACCTTTGTCAATTCTGCTGACTCCTGTTCTGTTTTTTAACATTTGTATGAAATGTGATACGACTAAGCAGATGTAAAAGCTAATTAAAAAGGAATGTAGACCAAGGCAGAGCACAGCAGCCTTCCAGAGCTATGCTTAGCCTCAGAAACCGTCATGTGCTGGGGAATGAAGGGGGCAGCCTTCAAGTGAAGTCACATTTTCCTCCATTAAGAGAAAGGGAGAGAGCCAGGAAGCACCCGGCCGAGGGTGTCATCACCATGCCCCTTCCCTCCGAGCCCCACACTCAGATGGGGCGTGAGTGCCTGAGAATGAAGCGGCTAAAGGCTTCCTCCTCACTGGTGTTTTTCTCCGTTCTCAGCTACACGGGCCTAGAGTCCCAAGTACTAGAAGATGCTCAGGACAGTCACATGCTCGCAGATGGTGCCGTGCAGATCATGACGACAGCCACTCAGCCGACCATGAAAACACACGCACAAGAAGACAGGAGGAAACTACCTCTCAGAGGAACCCCGGGACAGTGGCAACCCCCTGGGCCTCGGAGCCCTACTGCATTGGAGGCACCGAGGGCAGATGAGATGGCCCCATGGGGGAAGGTGGGAACAGCCTTGTTGGCCACAAGCGCGTGGCTCATCCCAAGTGACTGATGTGATGATGTGACAGGTCTTGCGAAGATTAAGGACCCGTAGGTAGGGCCTCTGACTAGATTCTGGGATGGGGGAAAGACGGCAGGCCCTGCCAGGGAGGGTGCCCATCTGAACAGCTCTCGGCACAAAGTCTTCGAAAGAAGAGGAGTTTACCCCACGGTGTCGAAAGGATGAGTCAGGGGGCCTCTGGTGACTACAGACTGGCCAAGTTGCAAAGTCCCCCACAGGGGGAAGAAAAAATCAAGCCAAGTACACTGGAGGAGGGAGACTCATCAATTATAACCCGAGGTCAGAGGGATCCAGGAGGTCCTGGGAAAGCCTTAAAGTCAGTCCTAGAAGCAACTGGGTGCATGGGAAACCCTAGAACTTCTTCCCAGCTCCGTGGCCACAAGGAAGAGCAGACAGCACCTTGCTCCGTCATCCAAGACACAGCAACACTTCCCCATGTCCTCCTGGCATGAAGACAACGTGATGATTAAATCCTGTGGTGACCTGAGCCCTGGCCGTGGGTCAGGCTCTGGGCCAGCACTTTCTATGCATCATCTCCTTTCATCTTGTGAGTTAGGTATCTGGCTCCTCATTTTACTGACAAGGAAACTGAGGCCCAGAGAGATGTGGTTACCTGCTCAGGGTCCAACCCTGCCAGGATGCAAACTCCAGTTGGCTTAATTCTAAACCTGTTCTTACCTAGAACCTCGCCCTTTTCAAAAGACCTCCAGACAAACCCTAATGCTCCGTTGAGGATAAACCCTCAAAAGCTCATTCCCATCAAGACTGGAAGTTCCCCCCACAAGGATACAAACTTCTGGAAGGAAAGGGCTGTGTCTTGTCGATTACAGTATTCCCAGGGCCCTTTCCAGTACAGAGACGTGAGCTCAGTGAACGTGCGCCGCAAGGATCCAGGCTGCTTTGAACAGTATTTAGAAACAAGAAAACTTTCCAAATGAGGAAGGCAAAACTTTCTTGTTAAGACACACAGGACCCGACAGGCCCCAAACATCAAGGGACACTGCACACACCGTGAGCCTTCAAAGGTTCAAACCAGACCCAGCTCCGCAGGTGGACCTCCAGTACCCATTTCCTCTCCGCAGTGCTCCTGTCGTCTGAACATCCCCCCCTCTAACCCCTGAACTCTGTGGGGCCGCTGGGCCTGCTCCTCCGGCAGACCAGACCCACCCCACCTCAGCAGAGTACCACAAGCCTGAGAATATCGGGCCCACCTGAGCCCAGGTAAGCAAAAGGCTTACCTTGGTGTCGATCTTCCAGGTGATCTCCCGGATGCTCTGGAACCACTCAAACAGCTCCTCCACCTTGTCTGTGGCAAACTCCACCGGAGGGTCACCCTGCTTCTTGGGCTCCAAGATAAAGACGAAAGGCTTCTGGTTCTTCCCCTGTGGGGCCTTTACTTTAGGAAAGGATAACAAAAGTCCTGATCAGCCTGTTAGAAAGCCAAAGAAGACCAGATTTCCACTTCCCCAGGCCACTTCTCTTATGACCCCAACCCAACCATCATTGTCAAAGCGCCGACCGGGACATCTACCTTGTATCAGGTAGCAGTCCACGTCTTAATGTGCAGTTCCTGTCAATGTGACCTTATCTGGAAATGGGGTCTGTGCAGATGTACGGAAGGATCTCAGGATGAGATCGTCCCTGCATTTTGGGTAGACCCTAAATCTAGGAACCAGTGTCCTTCATCAGAGAGAGGAGAGGGAATTTGAGGCAGAGACCCAGGGGCGTTAGCTGGCCATTGAAGAGGGAGGCAGAGACTGCAGTGATCAGCTCAAGCCACGGACCGCCAGCAGCCATGAGCAGCTAGGCGTGGAATAGGTCCTCTCTACAGGGAAAGTATTTTCTGGAAAGAGAAAATGAAGGCTACGAGAGGAGAAATTATCGGCCACATGATATCATAACAAAGATCTCTGGGCTCGCAGTGCCAGGCACTGCTTTGTATCTTCTTTAAGTCTAATCACAGCTTTTTGGGGTGCTACTCCTGTTCTGCCCATTTCACAGGAGGGGAAACAGAGACTCGTTGAGGCAGAGTAACCCACGGAAGGTCACAGAGCTGGTAGTGGCAAAGCTGGGGCTCAAGTCAGACCTGACTCCAAGCTCCCTCCTCATCCCCCTGAGCCACGTGCCTGTGCAAGTTCAGCGCAGGATGATACAAAGGGTGACAGCAGGGAGGGCACGAGCCCCCGGTGCCCCAGACCCAGCTCGTCTCACAACTCGCAGTGGAAGCTCAGGCAGCTTCTGCGGTCACTACAGGGCTTGGTTTTCTCATCTGTTAACTGGAAATGGAACCAAGAATCCTTTGCCCACCTGCCTAGGCTAGTGGGCTGACGGACTACAGGAGGCACGGAGGCCGGCTATGGAAACACGGGCTGCTCAGAGAAGAAAGGCGCTCTGGCTTCTTGCCCAGAAAGTCTCTCCTCACTGCCTTCAGCTCCTTCGTCTGGAAGCTGCTATATGCTCACTTCAAAGGCCCAGGAAGCACCATGCATCTCACACCCCTGTCACCACGGTTTAGGCTGTGGGCTCCCTCCTGCACCAGACTCTGAGGGGGAGGCCAGGTTTCCTGACGCCCAGCTGAGCTGCCAGGAAGCTGCAGCTCTGAGAGGGGAAATGACAGGCCCAGGGTCTCGCAGCAACTGAGAGGCAGAGCTGGGCTAAGAACCAGACACCCCCAACTCTATGCTCCACTGCAGCCCAGCCAACGTCTCAGCTCCTCCTAGAAAAGCATGGGAGACCCAGGCAGACCCCTGCAATGAGGACGATGATGTTGGGAATAACAACAGCCACCATTAGTCCAGCACTTAATATATACGCACCAGGGTATATAACACCAGATTATAGCGCTTTACGGATGTTAATAGCATAGCAATCAAGATGTAAGATGATAGTCATTAACCAGCTTGGCCCAATACTCAGCTTCAGCAACCAAGTCGAAGCTGGAAGGACCCAGGACAGCTGACCCCCTGTCTGGGGCGGTCCTGAGGCCAGGCTGGGGGGAGATTTGGGTGGAAATCTGGGCTGAGACCATGTGTGCACATACCAACATTATAGGTGTTGAGATCCAGTATTCCTCTGCAAAGAGACCCTAAGGGATTGTCTTCAATAATCTGTGAAGAAACAAGACATAACTCACGCTCGTCTTAAAGGGAATAGTGAAAAGATAACCAGTTTCCAAAGTATACCGTTTAGCAGAGGCACTGCCTCTGGAACTGTTTAAAATGCACTTTCATCACAGGCTACGTCCACGGGGAGAGAGCTAAATAACGAAGCATGTTGCTGGTGGGGACCCAGCAGCGAGCAGGTGCTGGCAGGTTCAGCGTTTCATTTTCCAATCTGTAAAAAGGCGCCTTGTGAATTCCAGAGCAGGTTTCGAAGCATTTCCGTGGATCTGGTTTCAGAAACACCCTAGACCCTTTCTTCTGACATTATCAGGAAATGGGACTGGCCCCCTTTCCAAGCCCAGCTCAAGAACCTTCTGTGGCTCCCTGTGTCCTATGGGAGCAACACCTAAGCTCTGCAGTCTCGCCTCAAGGCTTTCCGGGCCCTGCTCAGTCTTCCAGCTCTTCCTCTCGCACGGCACATTTGAACCATCCCAGGGGTCAGGTGAGGTGGGGAGTTTCCTGGTCTCGGGAAAGCTGGAAGAACTGTGTATCTGCCCATCACATGTACTACCCCACCCCTCCCCCAGGCTAATGCCGACTGTGCGGGTAAAGGGCAATGCGGGATGGACACAGCTGGGGAGGGGTGTGGGGGGGGCGTTACCGTCTCTGCCTCAGGCCGAGCGCAATGAACAAAACTGTTTCCACTACCACACCTTTGCTTAGGCTGTACCCCCCACCTGCAGTTCCCTTCTGCTGGTCTCTGGCTGCTGAACTCTAACTTGACTTTTAACACTCAAAGGCCTCTTCCTCCATGCAGCCTTCCTAAAGTGCCCCGAGTCCCTTAGAAGAAAGTCTAAGATTCCAGCCTTGGAGCACTGCTGTTGCACTGAAAGTAGCTGCTCTTCGAGCCTTCTGAGCAAGAGGCAGCGGGGAACAGAAACCAGGTTTGCAATGTCACCAGGAGGGCCTCGACGCACCTTTCCCTTGGGCCGGCCTGCTTACACCAAGCACGTTCTGAATGCCAGGCTGGCCAAGCGAAACGTTTCATCCGCAGGCCGCTTGGCCGTGGCCGTTTTCACTGCGGAGGGAATTCTGCATATGCAAAGCCTTCCAGCCCAGCGCAGCAGGCTGATTTAAACCTGACTGTCTTGTCACAGTGACCGTCACCCACAACTCGGGGGACAGTCCCAATTTCCCCGTCACTCTGCTGTCCCTGTTCGGGAGCTCCTTGGGGAACACAGGACAGCGCGTACAAAACGTGGAGCTGGCTCAGTGGACCCCCCAGAATAGGATCGGTGGGTCCCTCCCTGGGATGAACGATGGAGACTCACCTGCTTTTCCAGGTCCTCCCCGTCAGCTGTTGAAATGTCTTCAACGTAATTGGACGGGAAGTACTGCTGGATTCTGGTTCCGTAGTCTCCTTTCCACCTATATGGAAACACAGAGGGGATCAGAGGGCCTTGGCCGAGCGATGGTCACTGCTCACTAGCTCCCAGCCGATGGGGGAGGGGGAAGGGGGCAAGTGACTGAGTGGCCGGTAGAGGGGGTCGTTATCTGTGACAGCGGAGCCTATCAAAGGGATCCTCTGCTTTTTTTTTTTTTTTTTTTTTTTTTTTATCAGCAGTGAGTGCTGGAGGTCACGTCCTCCCCTTACCATGATCCTAGCGTTCGGTCAAAGCCACCAAAAGTCAAAAGTTTCAGTGCTTTAAGTGGACATCAGACGCCATACAAGACGAAAGCTCAGCTCTAGCGGAGGCCCAGCCCCCTTTCAGGGAGGGCTGTGAATTTAGAGACAGGGGTGGGATAAGGAAGGTTCTGGAGCCAGACGGCCTGGAATCAAACCCAGTTCCACCATCAGCTACGAGGTGTCTGTGCCTCAGACCCTCCATCTGTACGTGGGGATCATCCCAGTGCCTCCCTCAGAGGGTTTTATTGGGACTGTATGAGTTAACATACACTACAAGCTTTGAGTAGCACCTAGTACATATTAAGCGACCAACAGTGTTGGTTCTTGTTACTCAGCTAAAATCATGCCCCCCACCCCTGACCTTCCCACCTCTGTAGCAACACTAATAACACGAGACATAATCAACTTTTGTACGTGTCTTGATTCAACCAAACTGGCGGCACCTCCAAGATGTGCCCCCAGGTCCGGTGCCTGGACATGCAGGGCTCCTCCTCCAACCCCTCTTGTGGGCCACTTTCTGCAGCCAGGGGGCTCCTTCCAGAATGCACCTCTGACCCCACCATACCAATAGCTCCTGAGGCCTTCAAAATTAAGCCTAGACTGTTCAGCCTGGCGATCAGAGCCTGGAACGCTATAGCCCCAGGGGCTCCTGGACCCCGACTCCTACCTCTCTGTGACTTGAACCTGATATTCATTCCAGACCACCTGTGGCCACCTCCCCATGTGGCCCTGCCATGCTGTCTAACTTCTATGCCTTGGCCATGCTCTTTATAGCCAGCTTGCTCCTAACCATTTAAGACTCAGCTGGGGCCTTCCTCTTCCAAGAAGTCTTCCCTGACTGCCACCTAGGCTGAGTGCTCTTCCTCTGTGCTCCTTGGCATCTGTTCCCACAGCCGTCAAACCAGTCCGCGCCTTATATTTAACTTAACAGTTATACATTGGTCTTCCCCTCGACGTGAGACCTTTCTCGGTCTTAATCAAATCTATCCTCGGGGGCGCTTAACAAATGTTTGTTAACCTGAACAAGCAGAGAGGACTGACTGTCCCACGACCTGGTGGAAACACAGAATTGCCAGTTGTGAGCCTCTTTCACACTCTTTTCACCTTCATTTCTCCAGACCCATCTCCAGCAAAGTCTGGCTGTATTCAGGGTGACTGTATGGACCATTTGCCCAGAACTGAATGGTTTATACCTGTGGTCCAGACGTAGTGTCAACACTGCATTCCCTCCACTCTCGAATGCATCCTGGTTTGAACCACAATTATTTGGTCCTCTAGTATGGGAGGATGCAAAAAAATGTGGACTGAGGCAGACATCCCACTAGGTGGCAATACCGTCACCAGGGAGAGAATAAGAAATGAGGGGACCTCAGCTGGGCATAAGGTCTACCCTCAGTCCCTCACTAAAGGCACTTACTCCAGTCTCTTAACTCATCTTGAGACAAGATCTCTGGGGATCCAGGTAAGAAGTGGGTTGGAAAGAGGGGGTTCTCCAAATAAACAAAAAAACAAAAAGAAAGTCTGAACACCTCTGGGTCTAGCACATGAGTAAGTAAAAAGTGTGGCCTCTTGAGTCAGACGGCCTGGCTTCAAATCTCAGGCTGCTGTGTGTCCCTGGACAAGTTACTGCACACTTCTCTGTGCCTCACTGTCCTCGTCTGTAAAATGCAGGTAAGAACAGAACCAACCTTCTAGGATCACTGTGTGCATTAAATGAATTATTTCAAATGAAGTGCTTAAGACAGTGCTTGACAATGCTCCATTCAGGCTGCTGTTCAGATTTCTAAGTCAGGTCCAGCTATCTTGCAGGAGGAAGAGGTGCCAATTTTGTGAGGTGCTTGAGTCTCTGCAAGTGCTCATGGTTATGAACAAGTCCTTATGGCTCTAAAGTAGGAATCATCCCAGGAACCCACTTGCCTAGGGACCTATGGATGGGCAGAGAATTCTTATTCCCAGGTGAAAAAGGAGAAGAGATAACTCAACCCTCTAACACCCAGGTGCCTTTGGCCTAAAAATGTACCTCTTCAGTCCAGGATGGGGCCATCGCATAGGGCACGAGACTAAGCAATAGCACAAGAATTTGAACTTAAAATAATGCACAGGCTTGTGCTGTTTAGTAGTTGGACCTTGGAAAGCTTCATTCACTGCATCTATAAGTGGGGATCATCATAGTCCTAACTCTGCAGGGTTGTAACAAGGATTTGGTTACTGTATGAAAGCAGTCAGCATAGTGCTTGGCACACAGTAAGACCTCAAGAAATAGCAGCTGCTATTATAATTAAAATAATACATAATAAGATGTAATGATATGATAAAGGACATGAGAATTGTTATTGTTATTTATCCACTTTTCTGAATACAGCATGCATCAGTCACCTTCCTACAGAAAGTATAACAGGTCAAAGCCAGCCCAGAACAACAGATAAAGGGGTCAGAGCTCCCCTCAGCCTTACCAGCCCCCAGGCTCCTTGGAGACATTGTGGATGAGGGCGCCACGGCAGAAGCTCAGCTCATCGTTTTGCTTGGCTTTGTAGTCATACAGAGCTTTCACGGTTCTCTGAGGCTTTCAGGGAAAACAAGAGGGTAAAGGTCAGGCCGGGCAACAAGAGCAGAAGGAGGCGGCTGCATTTTCTGGCACATTTGGTTCCTCTCAAAAGAGAGGGAGGCTTTAGTCCAAGGTTACCGCGCCATCTGCTGGTGAAGGGCTGGCATTGCCAGGGAGCCACGGCCCCCAGGACGTATACCAGGGAGTGGGGATGGGGACTGGCCTAAGTCAGAGCCTAGGGCACCTCAGAGTGAGCCAGTATTGCTCGATTTCCTCAACAAGGAAAGGACATGCCTTTCACATTAAGCCACAACCTCCTCCTCTGAAGTCCTCAGTGCCTGTGCTCCCGGAAGTCCATCCTCCCGGAAGTTCAAGCTCAACACCGTTTCTGGACATCCCCAAGTCTCACCGGCATTTTCACCTAGGCCAGTGATCCCCTAACTAGGCTCCTGAAGGATGCTGACATTTTGCAAGAGTAACTGAGGTGCTCCTCCGTGACATTCACCAAAAGGAGGTCTCTGCACTGGCAGAAACAAGACAGAACTTAGGACAAAATTTCTCTCCAGTGAACCTGCTTTAATGCCGGCTGCTTGGCAAGCATAAATCAATGACAAAATGAACACCCACACACACAGCAAGCAAATACTAACAGGAAAACCTCAGAAACAACCAGCCTGTTTAGATTAGCAGCCGCCCCTCCCCCAACCCAAGGAAATGGGGATGGGGGTTTTATAAGGAATCCGTAAAACTGCTCCTCAGAGCATGGGCTATGGAGTCAGACACGTGGGTTAAAATCCTTGGTTTGCCCCTTCCTTACCAGCTCTATAATCTTGAGGCGCTCTCAGCCTCAGTTTCCCCATCTGTGAAACAGGAATTAAAACTTTACATACTTCACAGGGTCACTGAGACTATTAAATGAGAGAATGCACGAAAGGATAAAAATGACAAGAGCTAGCATTTCTTAGTCAAAGCCCTGTTCTAGGCCTTTTATCTATAGTATCTCCTTAATCCTCACAACAACCCTAACAGGTAGGTAAGCAGTAGGAGTATATCCTGTTTTACAGATGAGGAAGTAGAGGTACACAGAGGTACACAAAGAAGTATCCTTGCCCAAAGTCAACCAACTGGTAAGTGACTGAGCAGAGAAAGAACCCATTAATATGAGTTACTGCCATAGTTCGTGATGTTCCATAAGAAGCAATGTGGGTTTTATGAACTTTGCCGTAGGAACCTCCCACCAGAGCTTTCGCCCTTGACTCGCCCACCTGCAAACAGTGCAGGCTCTACCTGTGCATCCTGCTTCAAGGGCAGACTTAAGGACCAGAGCCACATCTGACCCCATGAAATCCTACAGGTCACTGCCAGACTCCAAGGCCACAAGGAAGGTATAGCCAGTGGCGGGGGGCGGGGGGGCCATATAACGGCTTCCAAAGGAGCAAGTCTCCAGCCTGACAGATGGCAGGAGAGGTCCTCATGTCAGGTCCCTCATGAACTCGAGAAATGAACCACCACTGGATGACCAAGCGGGCATGTGGCACAGCAAACTGGCTAAGAGTGCACTCCTGGGAGCACCCAAATCCCAGCTCCACACCTTCCTCAGCAATTATTCAACCACTGTGTACCTCAGTTTCCTCATCTGTACAATGGGCACAAAAATGGTACCTAATGCCTGGGGCTGTTATGAGGAATAATGAGCCATCATGTGCTTAGAACGATGCTCGCTCTGTGGTCATCAGTATGTGTTAGCTGTTATTACTGATCTAATCACTCCAGTTCTAAGAGCTCATTTAAAGGACATAAAGCAAAAGATACAAAGCCTCACAGGTGAGCAAGTTCAGTTTAGTGTTAATGAGAAGAGCGCAGCCTAGAAACAATGCCCAAATGGCCACTGATGGGGACACAGCCAAATGGGCACAGTTACCCAGAATATTCTACAGCATAAAACACACTCTCTTTTTAAGTTAAAATTCCAGTCCATGTACTTCATCTAAATTGCCTGGCTTACCAGGTTAAACAAAAATGGTCATTAAGTAGCTTAGCAGTGGAGAAACTCAACCTGTGGCCAAGCAGCAGGTGTACAAAGCAGAATAAAAATGGCAGGTGCTGGTGGTGGTGACGCTAAAATACACCTCCACGCGGACAAAGACGAGAAGGGACGGAACACCCAGAGACGCAGACAGCTACTGCACTGGGATGGTGAGACCAGGGCTGGTTCTTTTTCTTGCTTTGCAAGTGTTTTCTTTAATTGTTACATCATTTTTTCAGTCACAGTAATAATAATTTTATTTTGAAGCACTCACCATGGTCTGGCAGCTTGCGATCAAATTCTGCATACAATCATGTCTTACTTGGCTCACTGAGTGTAGGAAGACTTTCTCTACAACTTGGTTTAGTTGCCAGGATTTTATAATGGGGAGATTTCACCTCAAACATCCAGATTACTGGCTTGTCTCGAGAAATCAGAAGACCCAGCCTGATCTCTGGAAAGGCAGCCATCGACTCCTAACGGGAGGCGGCTGCCCTTGAGATGGGCTGTGTGTCCCCAGTTTACCGTGGCCTCCACCAAACCCTGACACCTGGCTGACATGAGGCCATGTCATTCTCATAACCAAAGCATCTGTCACTTCTAATAAAAGTTTTTGCTATTTAGCCAAGTCCCCTAATGCCTTTCACACCCAGTTCCATTCACCCACAACTTTTCAAGACTTCACTTCTTGCTGAAAGGGATTTGCATTGGCCAAGGATTATAAGTTTAAACAACTTTCTCTCTGGATTTCTACAGAGCCCACCAGCTGGGCCCCTTCCTAAGTGAGAACTGTACACTAATCGTGTACCAGACAGCCCCCCAAACAGAAAATTCGCCGCAGGCTCAAACTGAATTTGAGATGAAACCAGGAGCTGCAGGCTAACAGTAAAAATCCAGGCCCACCTGCATGAAATTACAGAGCAGCTGGGGTGGGAATGTAAGATACCGTTTGCACTGCAAAGAGGTCACTGAACCAAATGAATTTATGAACACCACAGGCTCAGTCACTCAGCAAGAAACATGTGAAAGATTTTTAATTAGAAGCTGTGTGGCCCAAAGGTGGTTCATCAAACTTCAGAATTTTAGCAAAACACCGTCGCGTTTGGATGGAATTCTATTAACCTATTCCCTGAAACTAGATGTCGTATTGTCAATCATCAGTTTCTTCTCAAAAAAACATTTTGGGGGGCCAAGTTTTCCAAAATGCTCCCTTACCCTCTTTTAACTTGGGGGTGGGCCCCATGTCAATCTAGTGACTAAGGAATAGCGTGAATTGGAAGTTTGGCACCGTACCATGGAAGGACTGATTTCACTGGGATCCACATACATCCTGCTGACGTCATAGAGGGAGTTTATATCTCTTTCCTGAAAAAGAAGAGAGAAAAATAAATGGAGCCGTCCAAGCTCCCGGGACAGCCCTTCCTTAGAACAAGGATGCTACGCACCTTTGTGGTTTCCTGCTCTCTAGGAGAAGAGCTGAAACCTCACAGTTTACTCACCTTGCAGGTGGAGACAGTAAAAAGCTATTAAGAAGTTCCCCAAAACTTGGAAATTTTACCCCAAAATGAGAGCGGCCCCCATGTGGGCCTACACTGTGCCAGGCACTGTGCTCCTACGTAAGAAAAAAACACACACCCTGAGATCCAGTGGTGTGCTGGAGCGAGCTCACCGCTCTTCCTGACCGCCACTCAACGTCACCAGCTTGACGCTGGCCACCGTGGGAGTATTTACACCACAGAAATTGGCAGATGCCACAAACCAGGGCTTTGTTTCACAGAGAGGTGGGTAAACCTCCACCAGCACACACTGAAGATCCCTCCTGCCCTTCCTCTGCCTCTCTCACTGGCCTTTAGCCCCACCAGCCACATTCCCGTCTCGTGCACCCCTGCTCCCCCACCCCCGGAACTGGCCTCTGCACAGCTTCCCGGCCAGTCTGCTCCCTGGGCTCCCTTCTCACCCTCTGCAGGAGGCCTGCTCCCACCTCTGTGGCCCCAGTCTAACGAAGTGCCCCATCCCTTAGCACACCATCCTGTTTTCTCTTCTTCGTTGTAACTCACCCTGCCCGGTGCGTGTGTGTCACCAGCTCCCTTTTCTAGAGCCCAAATTTCCCAGCGGCCTATGGTATTCCACCATACTCCCAGTATCTAGAACAGTTTCTGGCACATGGTTGGTGCACAGTAAATCTCTTTTCAGTAAGTTAATGACTCTATCTGATAGGAACTGAGACATGGTAATCAGATCGGCTGTCTTGTCTGCTCAGAACCCTCCCAACGGCTCAGAATAAAAGCCCGTGTCTCACAGTGGCCCTACACCACCCAGTTCTATCCTTATTTAGTTCTGCCCCCGCCCTGGCTCACTCACCAGCCACAGCAGCTTCCTTTCTGTGCCTTCAGGCACGCTCTCACCTCAGGACCTTTGCACTGGCTGTTCTTTCTTCTTCCTCATAGCTGCGGGCTCCCTCCTCCACCTCCTGTGTCTGCCCACATGTCTCCTTGTCAGCGAGATCTTCCCGGGCACCCTTGAGAAGTGCAGCCCCTTCCCCATCGCTCTATCCACTTATTCACCTGCTCAGTGTGTTTTTCTCCATAGCACTTATCACCCACCAGCTGATACATGCTCTGTATATTTTTTTAAATTTCATTTGTTGTCTGTCTCCCCTACACTAGACTGTAAGAGCCCAAGGGCAGGGTCTTTGTCCACGCTGTTGGACGTAGAGCCGTGTGGGACACACGTAAGTGCTCAGGAAAGGTTTGCTGAATGAACAAACAGATGAATCGTAACCTCAGACAAGATATTCCACCCAATCTCGAGTGAGTCAACCACCTACCATATTGTAGCGCTCCAGGAGCTCGGGGGTCACGGGGTAGCGCAGTTTCATCTTCCGGTAGAGTGCGTGCTTCTCGTAGTAGCTGACCAGCTCCACGAGGCTCTCGAAGTAGGCAGAGGTGCCCAGCACGAAGTGCCGGCCGTCCCGGTTGATGCGACAGTGCTTCACCTTGCCCCTGGCCCTGGGGGGAGACCACATGGTGCTGACATCCTGGCAGCCAGATGGTGGCCATATAAGCCCACCAATTAGAAACAACCTAGTCATCCAACCTAGGGGACCAAATAAATGAAGAGCACACAGCCCTCCCATGGAATACAAGGATGTAGGTCTTTGCAAATCAGATACAGAAGAACCGGTACCTCAGAAGAAACACTTCAGAGTGACTCAACAGCTATAGCTCCTCTGGCCCTTCCCTTCCTCCCCAACTATAGGACTTGACTACAGAACACCCCAGTGTCCAGATCAGGGCCAGAAAACTATGGCCCACAGATTAAATCCACCCCCCTCTCCTGTTTTTGTAAATAAAGTTTTATTGACGCACAGCCATGTTCATCTGTTTTACTGCCTGTGGCTGCTTTCACTCTGCAACGGCAGAGCTGAGCAGTTGCAACAGAGACCAACTGGCCTGCAAGGCCTAAAATATTTATCCTTTGATCCTTTATAGAAAACATTAGCCCATCTCTACTCGAGAACTCTGGGACTTGATGCCCAAATCCTTAAATCTTATCTTTAGTGGTCCAACTAGTGCACAAATGGAATTTTTTTTTCCAAAAGGGGAAACAAATCTTTTATTTCCTCACCTATTTGAAACAATAGGCAGAAAAAAATCCAAAAGAAAATAGAATCCTCAGTCTTACTAGCTTTTATCAGCAAGAACAGAAATATCTGTGACAGTAAGTTTGACCCTAACTTTACAGCCAAGAGCACTTGAAAACTGCAACAGAAATAGTTACTATGCTCAAACTACTTCTCTTAAAAATTTTGCACCTTAACAGACATTTTTTACTGTTTTAAAAAATACATCCCGTTAAGCCATTTCTTCCAAAACTCCTATTTTTAAAAAAAAAATGCTAGGAGACTACTTCTTCAGTAGCTTACGTGCAATGATATTTTATTAAATATTTATTTTAAAAAAGAAAAGAAATACTGCTGAGTAAATAAAACAAGTTGCAGAATGCAGCTATAGTATGATCCTATTTGTATTTTTTTTAACGGAACAAAATACCACTAACAGAATGGTGCTATATATTTCCCACAGGTACATACATATGTGTGTAAAAAAAAATTTTTTTTGAGTCTTGATGGAGACGCTAGTTACAAAACTGTGCTTTCTACCAAAACAAAGATTGAGATGGCAAAGACCATAGGGGGCTTTAGCTTTCACTGCAGTATCTTAATTTTTTATAAGGCTAATATACTTACGTAGTGAAGAATTAATTTTAAAACTTTATACAAAAGCTCCACAGGGCAGGGAGGCTCTGGGGTACCGAGGTTAAGAGCATCAGTCAGGTTCTGCCCCAGGGAACCTCCCTGAGCCTCAGTTTCTTCATCCACAGATCTGGGGATGCACAGCTTCTGTCTCAAGGTAAGTGTCAGGA
Source organism: Tursiops truncatus (assembly GCF_011762595.2). NCBI lineage: Eukaryota > Metazoa > Chordata > Mammalia > Artiodactyla > Delphinidae > Tursiops > Tursiops truncatus. Next base: position 6,625,487 of record NC_047052.1, read on the forward strand.
CTGCTGTCTGTTAGGTAACCCAGGGTAAGCCCCTTGCAAGGTGTCTGGCACCCAGAAGAAACTAAAGAAATGGATGGTTGGGAAAATATACACAGCCAAGCCATAACTTCCCTGGGAGACAGAACAATCGAAAGGGGAGAACAGGGCTGGAGTATGAGCCTCCCGGAGTGTGTTGCTATGAGCCAGTGAACACTAACGCCTGAGGGCTTAGCTTCGCGATGAAGCCCCTCATCCCATGGAGGGGCGCCTCCCACCACTCACACCCAGAAAACAACCTCGTCTCTTTGCATGGATTTGAAAGCAGACACTTCCCTCCTGTGGAAATCTATACGGAAGGTTAGTATATGTTCCCAGGGCCTAGAACGGCGCCTGGTACAGAAGAACTACCCCCACAGATATATGGGGGGAGGGAGGAAGGAAGAAGGGGAGTCACTTGTAAGTTCTGTGATGACACCTCTCATCCCCAGCAGACCACTGGCCTCATGAGAGCAAGGGCTGGGCTGTTTTTATCGCTCCTGAATTTCTAGACCTGACCCAGAGCAGGGGCTTATCAAACATTTATTGATTTCTAAAAGAGAAAACCTCCAGCTCTCAGGGTGCCTCCAACCTCATGGGGAGGACAGATGTGCAAGCAGAACACGGTGGATGTATATAAGCTGAGTATCAATCTGGGAGCCCGCCGCTTCATCCATGCATTTCCAGTGACCCCAGCCTCATCGCCAGCTTGAAGGTGCCCAATCAGAATCAAGTTACCGGGCTCAAGCAGGGGCCAGTGGGAGTACCTCACAGGACTCATCCTCTCTGTGGACGCTGTCCTGGCACCTCAAGGTAAAGTGAGAACAGAGCCAATGGAGCGTAACACCGAGATGCTCAGAGCTAGTCTCCTGAGGGTCACAGACGAGGCTTGTATCCGAGTGTGTTGGAGGCCAGTTTCACCTCTTGGGCCTCTCAGCCTGTAGCCACTAAATCCCCACCTTTTTTCTTTCAGCCACAGAGTTTGGTTTCTGTCCCTTGCACCCAGAAGCACCCCGACTGACGACAGACTATAGCACAATGCGACCCCCAACGTCCAGCCCAGTGCCTGGTACAGCACAGATTCAATTGAACACATTCAACTCCCATCCAGGGGTAGCAGGCACTGTAAAGAGTTGTGGGGAAAAGAGCAAAGACACCCCTCTGTTGGCGGCACAAAGCACAAAAGAGCCACGCTGGATGGAGCTGGCACACAGTAGGTCCTCAATAAACAGCAGTGATAATGACCATCACCACCCCCAAGAAGGCAGCTCAGGGCTAATGGGGGGATGGGGGGCAGACTGGAACAGTAGCCAAGGGGGATGGGTGAGGGCAACAGGAAAGGGAGGACAGGAGCAGGCTGGCACACCAGGGCCCCGACTATGCAGCCGGTAACCACCTTCACCACGGGGAACCGTGGGCCCAGAGCTTCCAACTCCTTCCATTTCTCATGAGAAGCAATCTGAATTTCCAGGTAAAGCTTCTCCGTTTTTAACATCACCGTGCAGGCTGAGCAAAACACCCAGAGGCCCAATTTGGCCCACAAGCCTCTTGCTTAGACCTCACAGTAAAGCACGCAGGCTCTGGAGGAGGACAGGCCTGAGTCTGAAACCCTGACTCAGCCTAGGATGAGGCTGTGTGGCTTTAGACAGGTCAATTAACCTCTCTGGGCCTCCCTTTCCTTACTTGTAGTAACTGGATCTACCCCTCATGGGCTACAGTGATGGCCTCGAACAGGTGAGGCCTTGAAGGCAGCCCAGTGTCCCAAACATCAGTTAGGAACTCAATATCTGGTAGCCAGCTTTCTATTACCATCATCAAGAATACACAGGGAAACCCTGAAAATGGGGAGATGGAGGGAAAGTATGACGAACTGGGTCTGAACCTCCCTCACATTGCTGTTGGTAGAAATTGGAGGAATTGGACATCTTGGGGTAGAATTAACGTAGAGAACCACAGTCCTAGAAATGGTTGGTCCATACAACCACTGGCAGTGGGGTGTCAACTGTGGATGGGAGGAAACAACATCTACAACATCACCCATCTGGGTTGCCAGGGCTGCCTGGGTTCGAATTCCAGCTCCACCACTCACAGACTGCTTGTTTCAAGCAGGTTATTTAATCTCCCTGTGCCTCAGTTTCCTCCTCTGAAAAGTAGGGATCACGGTCATGCTGATCCCACAGTCGTTGGAAGATGAGATGAATTAATATAAAACACAATGCTCCTGAGAATACAGACCAGCGCCCAGCACACTGAAAGCACACGTCAGTATGGTCTGCTCTCGCTCTTTACTATCGCCATCGTCGTGGTTGACAGACACCCTGGGCGGAGGACACAGAGCTCAGCCTCCACCTGCAGTTCCCCCTTTGTTCTCCACACCTGCCCTTCCCAAGCCGTCTCTGCAGAGCACACAGTGGGCTCCAGCCCGTGCACCTACCTGAAGGTGATGGCGTAGGAGTCAGAACCTTCCCGCTTCCGGATCAGGAAGGCCCCATCCCGGGGAACCCTCATCAGCATGTCCTCCGCTTCTCCACGGCTCAGCCCGTCATAGTACCACCTGCAGCACAGGGCCGGGAAAATGGCCAAGGGAGAGGCCGCTGAGACCGGCAGCAGAGGAGGAAACGGTGGGTTCCCGGGATGCCTGAGACACGGCCCTGGAACCCACCACGGAAATTACACAGTGGGCCTCCGCTTCCGAAATCACCTCTGAAGACAGAAGTTTTTAAAAAGATCACCCAGACACAGTTTGGGTGAAGCGTTCATGTAGCGGGTCTGCTTGGAGCATAAGCGAATAAATCAACTTACATCTTTACCCACCCCGACCCCCCCACCCCCGACCCAAGCAACAGAGGGTGGCACAGTCACCACAGTGTCTCAGAACAGCAGAGGCAGAAAAGATAGGGAATAGGGTTTTTAGGTTGTTTTTAAAGATGTGAAATAGCAAGTTTTATGGCAATCCATCTGAATATGGACAAGAAAAGTAAAAAATAAAGGTGTCATAGCTACATGGCCTCCCGTGAAACGTGCATTTGAGCGGCCTTCTGCTTAAAAATTACTCTTTGCTTCTCACAGCTAGTCAACCCTTTGCGAGGCCTAACTGATACTCACTTGACAATTATTTTTTCGCTTTCAGACCAAAAGGAACGAGCTTGGACAGAAAACAGTAACACCAGGCCAAAATTATCTCTGAAAATCAACGCTCAAGACCTCACGACCACGAAGATAAAGGAGAAGAAAGGAAAGGAGAGGGAGAGGGAGAGGAGAGAGAAACAGGCCATAGGTAACTGGACAGCGGCTGCCCTGGGGAACTGCAAGACACCCCGGTGGGCCCGGGTGAGGCGCCCCGTGGGAATCTGGGCCCCAGCACACCCTCCAGGCTGGTGTTTCTGATCCGTGAACGCAGTCGCGCCCCCAGAGCACAGGGCACACGTACGGCTTCGACTCGTGCGGGCTGGGGTTGGGAACTGGGTCGGTGAGTCGGAGCTCGAACTCGGCACAGCGCAGGTGCGTCTCGCTGTAGTGCTGGATGAGGGCATAGATGCTGGTGAACATGAGGTTGTCAGTCAGGTAATACTTCAGGGTCCCGCCCTCCATGGTGGAGCGGATCCGGCAGTGCTGGACGCGGCCCGACCGCCTGCCGGGAGAGGGACCACGTCAGAGCCCAGGCCCGGCCGGCTGGCCCTTCCCGCAGCCGGTACGGCAGAGAGCACAGGGTGGGCCACAGCTGCAGCCGGGGGCCCCAGGAGTGGACGCTACATGCGGCCACACAAGCCTCCGTCTGCTCTTAGCACCGGCCCAGTGCTTTCACACAAGTTGGTCCTTGGGGCTGGATTCCAGACCATTCTACCTACTTCCTCTACCCGCCGTCCCCTTTTACCTACGTAACTGTTCCTCTGGAGCCAGACAGCCTAGGTTCCAATCCTGACTCTGCCACTGAGGAGCTAAGTGACGGTGAACAAGTGACCTGTCCTCTCTGAGTCTCCCTATTATTACCCTAGTGGTCCAACAGGGACAATGATAGTATCCTCCTCACAGAGATGTCCTGAGGATGAAACGAGATCACACACAGCATGTGCTCGGAACGCTGCCTGGTACCTGGTAAGCATCTTACAGGCGTTAGCTGTCGCGATTATTTGTATGTTGTTAATATTAGAACTTTTATCCTTCAGGTCTCAATTTAAACACCACTTCTTTCAGGAAGTCTTCCTGGATTATTCTCCCAACATCACACTAGACCCCTCTTACAGACTTTCATAACGTCTTGCGCTTTTCCCACTGCACATGTCACAACGAGAATTATGTATCATCTGCCTGATTACTTTTCCACTGTTCATCTCCCTCCTGAAACTCTAATCTCCATCAGGACAAGGACCCTGTCTGTCTGTCACTGCTAAGTCACTGTGCCTAGCACAGAGCAAGTACCCAATAAATAAATATCTTTTGATGAATTCATGCACAGATGACTGAGTGACTGAGTCAATGATGAGTCAATACAGCCTCACCCACAGTTCCGTAAGGCCACTTTACAATTTTAAATGTTGCACTGAAATATCGCTAATCTTGTTGACTAAGTTTGGGGGCCCTCACCCAAGTCTTGCCCCACACAGCTCACTAAATAAAGTCTGGGTTTCCAGCCCAGCCCCACTCAAGTCTGGCCTAAGCTGCCACCACTTGCCTCACGGCACCCCACCCCACCAGCTGCGAGGAGAAGGTGCGTGCCCCGGGGAAGACGGCCATTACCAGAAGGACAGGGTGTAGTCATTGGGGTACGTCTCGCTCTCCCGCACCAAGAAGGTCCCATCCTTGCCCCCCGTCTCGGCGCAGTATTCCTGCAGCAGCTTCTCGGCGCTTGTCCTCTTCTCCACCTTCTTGTGGAACCACTTCTCCCCGAAATGCAGCTCCGTGGGGGCTATATCCTGGGCCGCAAAGAGAGGAGGGGTTTCTGAAAACCCGGACCAGACCCCCAGTATCATCAGGCTAGTCCCTCGGTGTATGCTGATTCCTGAATAACAGACTGGACTGGGTAACAGATCAAAAACGGCCTCAGCTCACTTTTACCCCGAGAGGTCTGGGAAGCCAGCCTCCACTGCCCTCCCCACCCTCCAGCCACCTACTCCTGACACCTCCCCATTTGTGGTGGCCTCCTGGAGTTCTGAGTCCCGGGATAAGGGGTCCCCAGTACAGCCCTCAACTCTACTGTACAGGAAGCCTGAGAGCCATAATACCGTGGGGGCTGCACTCAAGGGACAGTACCAAGGATGACCAGCAGCCCCGGGGGGGAGGGCAGCAGAGCCAGGAACAGGCTAGTGGGTAAGGCTGGACAGAACATCCAAATGTCCCCATCCTCCCCAGGGAGCACAGGCCAAGTACGCCTTTCAGAGAGCAGGAAAGACACCTGAACCTCACTGGCTAAGCACATGGGCCAGCCAGCCAATCCGAGAAGAGCCAGGCAAGCCTTGGTACCCGAAGAGGCAGCTCCTTGGACTGAGCATGTCCAGGCCTGCCGGCCACCGGGTGAGAGCAGCATTACAGGAGGTGTCCACCTACCGGGGGCTGTTCATCTTCCATAGTCTGTTCAATGTCATCGCTGAAGGACAGCTTGGCATCAGCAATGGCACAGTAGTGCCGAGTCCATTTCTACAAAGTGAAACCAGCGTTAGGGCTTCCCCAAAGTCTCTGCTCCATCAACTCTGAGGCCCAAGGCCCCTGCCTGGCATCACCCCAGCATCCACTGGGGACTCGCCTTTCCCACTCTTGGAGCCATTTATGGTGGTTTCACAGAATTCGATCCCCTGTGAGACATTTCTTTTAAAGCATCTATTTATTCTGGGGTTCTTCTGGCATTTTCAGGGCTTCTTTATTCAGGGTGTCTACGGGTAGACACAACGTAGTACTGTATTCCTTTAATCTGAAGGCTTTTACGAATGATGGGATTGTTTTCTGTGTGTGTGTCCTCACGACTGTCTTTTTCTATTTCACCCATTTTTTAAGACTTTCAGGATTTCTCAGCCAGCCTGTCTAGAGACCCTTTCTTCAACATTTAAATGTGACTTCATTCTATATTTAAATTTCAACCATTTTTAATTTTTATTCCTAGAATATAAGAATAGACATGTAAAAACATACTCAAATGCAGAAAGACAAACATAACATGATACCACTTAATATGTAGAATCTAAAAAATAATGCAAATGAACCTAAACACAAAACAGAAGCAGACTCACAGACGGAAAACAAGCTTAGGGTTACCAAAGGGGAACGTTGGGGGGAGGAATACATTAGGAATATGGGATTAACAGATACAAACTACTACACATAAAATAGATAAGCAACAGGACCTACTGTATAGCACAGGGAACTATATTCAGTATCTTGTAATAACCTATAATGGAAAATAATCTGAAATACATACATATATATATATAACTGAATCACTTTGCTGCACACCTGAAACTAACACACCATTGTAAATCAAATACACTTCAAGCAGTGAATCAATGAATTGATCAATACCTACTCAAATAGATTGCCATGTTACGTTATGGGATATGAGAAGTGGCATTAACATTCAAAATGCCTCATTCCCATCAAAAAATAATGTTTCCTTGGGACTCCCCTGGCGGTCCAGTGGTTAGGACTCTGCGCTTCCCCTGCAGGGGGTCCCGGGTTGGATCCCTGGTCAGGGGAACTAAGATCCTGCAAGCCACGTGGCTCGGCCAAAAATAACAGTAATAATGTTTCCAGTGGAACTGCCTCAGATTGGAGGACACTTAAGGGGTTAGGACAACGAACTGCATTATCACATCCGAGATTGCATCCTGGGTCAGAAAAAGGACATGAGTGGACAAACTGGAATGAGGTCCACAAATTAGTTGGTAGTATTGTGCCCAATGTTCAATTCCTCGTTATGATAATTATACTCTGGTTACAGAGGATGTTACTATTTGGGGAAACTGGGTGAAGCACGTATGAGAACTCTCTGTGCTTGTATGTGTGTGAGAATCTAGAGTATGTTACATTGAATATAAAACTACTTCAAAATAAAACACTCATGATGCAAAAGAAAAATAGTTTCCTTAAAATGACAAATTCACTTGGCACAAAGTGGGAGTGAGACAGGAATCCTCCCGGAGCTCTCCAGCAGGCCGTAACACATTCAGGGCTCTGAGAAGGGGCGCGAGAAGACGCACCTGGTCGATAGAATCCCACATGTACAGTTCACCCTGCTGCCTGTGTTCATCTTTCTTGTCCTCCACGTTGACATCCACGTCACCTCGGGGGCCCAGCTTCTTATGCTGAGGGGAAAAATACACAAAGCCTGTCTCCCTAAGACCCAGGTTAGGATCTGTGAGCCAGCAAACGTTCATTCACATCAGCCAGGCATCCACCGGATCGTCCCACCTCAGGGCCTTTGCACTGTCTGTTCTCTCTGCCCGGCTTCTCTCTCACTACACTGCGCTCTGTGCTCGGCGTCACCTCCTCAGAGGAGCTTCCCTAAAAACAGCCCACACTCCCCCTCCCACCCCTGCCACTCTCTAGCCCCTGGCAGTTCATCTTCACGCTCTTTAGCCTAAGTGTATCTACGTATCTATCTGTCTTCTGTCTGTCTTCCCTGCTAGATTATAAGCCCCATGAGGGCAGGGACTTTGTTTTGTTCCCTGTTGAACCTCCTGCACTAGGTTAGCAGATAGCGCTCGATAAATATTCAATGAATCAATGATGCGCCCGCATTCTCCAGCACACAGAGGGCAAGGCAAGATCACAGCCAGCCCATGGGCACAGGCTGTGCAGGGCAGTGGAAGGCACACTGGGGATGCAGATTTAGAAGACCTGGGTGCAAACAGCACTGCTGCTGCTGTATCGGCTGTGTGACCCTGAGCAGGTGGCCGCACCTCTCTGAACCTCTCATGTCTCATCTGCAAGCCTAAGAGGATGATTACGACAACGGCCACCTGGGCGAGTTCACTGACTGCCCATGTGGACTAGCCTTGATAAGTCCCAGTTGTGGTGACCTGGTGGAGGGAGCTCAGGATTGGGAGTCAGACCTGGGCTTGAATTCAGGGCCTATCACCTTCCTCGCTGTGTGGCCTTGGGTGCATGACCATCTGTCTCAGTGACTTGCCCTGTAAAATGGGGGTAACAGGGACTTCCCCGGTGGCCCAGTGGCTAAGACTCCGCACTCCCAACGCAGGGGGCCTGGGTTAGATCCCTGGTCAGGGAGCTAGATCCCACACGCCACAGCTAAGAGTTCGCATGCTACGACTAAGATACCGCATGCCGCAACTAAAGATCCCACATGCCACAACTGAAGATCCCACATGCCGCAACGAAGACCCAGCGCAGCCAAATAAATAAATAAATATATTTTTTAAATGGGGGTAACATAGCCCCCCTGTCCCGTAAGGCAGTGGGCGTGTAGGATACCTGTAGATAGTGCAGCACGACATAAATGTTCCATTTTGTTCCATCTTTGGCAGGAACTAACTGTGTAACCTCAGCTGAGTCAACCTCTAGACCTCAGGGTCCTCACCTGTCAGGTGGGCTGGGGGCCCGGGATTATCAGTCCTGCAGGTCTGCCGTGAGACTGAATAACACTGACGACCGTGCCCAGCCCAGTGTGTGGCACTCAGTGATCACGTCACAAATGCTACGTCCACCCCTTTTCCCTGAAATTGAAAGGGCTGAACCAAGAGGTACCACAGGTGGGGCAGTGGGAGCTCTAAAAGGAGTCTTCACACCCTAAAACAAGCGCTGGAAAATACATGGGGACACGCAGAGAGCTGTTCTAACAGAAACCGAGGGAAGCCACGGGAGAGCCGGGAACAGAGAGATGCAACGAGGTTCCCTGAAGACTGACTGCCAAACCTGAGGAGCCCTGGACACCTCCCCAGCCCGGCCAAGCACCCTCTGCCTCTCATCCCACCTTCCTCACGCTGGAAGCTTCCCTGAGCGTCTCAGCGGAACCTGCCCCGGGATCTTAGCCGATTTCTCCAAATATGCTGGTGCTTTGATCCCTGAGGGCACCAGCCTCCTCCTCTCTGGATGGGCCTCAGCCAAAGCCCCCTCACAATTTGGTGTTTCTCTGTCAAGCGGTTTGTCTCCCTAGAAGACCGTGATCTCCTGGCATGTAGGAAATATCCCCAATGCATCTTAGTGGTCCAGTGACAATCTAGGGAACATACCATGCGTTCACACTACCCCACCTTCATGGATGTCATCCCCGAAGCCGAAGGGCCTTCTCCCTTCTCTGCCTGGTAAATCCCTTTCTGTCCTTCCTACGAACCTGCCAGCTGTCACTGAAATCCACGCCGCTCCTCCCACCGACGGCTGCCCAGTTAGAGTCAGCCCCTGCAGATGGTGCGGTCATGTGACTAAGTTCTCACGCACTGGACACAACAGCCCAGGACTGTCCAACTGATGTCCCACCTGCTTACCAGGAATCACTCGCCCTGGACCCCTCACATTCCCGTTTCTACGAGCTGGAGCTCAATGTGCCTTGCAACCCAGCATGGACCACACGCAAGGACAGTGCCCCCTACGGCAGAGCCTTTGCCAGTTCTGTGGCATGGACCCCCTCTGAAGTCTGGGGAAGACTACGGATGCCTTTCTCAGAATAATGTTTATAATGCATAAAATGAAAGGAGAATCCAATTATATCGAAATACAGCTACCAAGTAAATAAAAAATACTTGCAATATACGAATACATGTACTTCTTTACTAACATCTTCCAAAAGATCTACAGGCAGATGTAATAACCATCATAGTTTTAAAGTAGTGACGAGCACACGTTATCTTGAGATATTGGCAACAACGGCAGAAGTGCTGTGAAATTATCCATGATTTCTGCTGGTGACGAAGCCTCAAGCGGCTTGTTGCCAACATTCATAATGGAAGGAAATGTTAAGTTTCACCTACATGTTAATCAAGAGACACCATTTTTGCCCAAAGTTCACACGCTACCACCTCTCAAGTTTTATCTGTGGACTCTCTGGGGGTCTGCAGAACCCCATCCGAAAACCCCTTCCCTGGGAGACCGCAGACCAAGATGAGAACATCCTGAGTCCTCGGACAGCCTCGCGGACCAGAGCTCAGAGCTCCTAGACTACTCTCCCGCACATCGAGTCTTGAACTTACATGACTAAAGCCACGGTCCGTCTGGTCTCTTGACCCTAGTGATATACATGCCCAAACGTCACCCCTCCTGGCATCTGTGGTGCAGCCGTCACTCACCCCTCCCCACAGCCACCTGTCGCCCCTAGTACATGCAGCCCTCTGGGGCAACTGTTCACTCCCAGCCCAGCCCCCAGGTGAGAACAGAGCCTGGTGAAACAGCCCCAGCTCCTCACGAGGGCCTGACGCAGAGCGGGACATGGTGAAGACTGGCCAAGACAAATGCACGGGAGTGAGTGAACACTTCTGGGGCACCTGCTGTGGGACAGGGCAGTTCCAAGCGCTCCGCACACGGCCTTCCGCGTTACGCTCGCAGCACGTGAACGATGCGGGTTCTGTGGTGAACCCCCAGACCGCGAGGACTCAGAGGCGGCGGGAGGTGAAGCGACCTGGCCCGGGTCAGGCGCGAGGTCAGCGAGGAGAACGGGGAGCCCGTGCCCCGAGCCGCCGGCTCTCCCCACGTGAGCGGCAGCCCCGGGCCGCTACCTTGATGATGATCTTCTCCCGCAGCTGGCTGGGCGACGGCAGCTGGTCAGCACTGGCCTCCGTGGGCTTGGTCAGCAGCAGGTCGCCGAACGCCTCCTTGAACACCCTGGCCATGTGGCGCTGCTGCTGCACGCAGCAGTGCTCCTCGATGGACAGGATCACGGGGAAGCTGCGGGCGGGGAGGGAGGGAGGGGCGCTCAGCAAGCGGGACGGGCCGCCCACGCAGGGCTGCCTGGCCCGGCATCCGGGACCAGGGCGTGCCCTGTGCTCTCGGCCTACGGGCACGCCAGCACTCAGCTGGGGCTTCTCAGCAGTGACTTTGGCCAGGATGGAGCCTGGGGTGGGCTGTGTGTGTGTGGGGGGGTATCTGTGTCGCTATGTGGGGTGTACATGTGTGTCTGTACGTGGAGAATATACGTCTGATCGTGTGTCTGCAGAGGGGGTGTCTGTGTGTCTTTGTGTTCCAGGGGTGTCCTATGCGGGCGGTGCCTCTGCACGTGAGCATCTGTGTGGGATGTGCGTGAATGTACGTGCGCGTGCGCTGGGGGGAAGGGGGCGTCTGCGCCCATCCGTGGGGGGACTGCCCGTGTCTGTGGGAGGATGTCTCTGAGTGTGTGTGTGTGTCCATGCGGGGTGTGTCTGCAGGGGGGGTATGTTTGTGTGTGTGTCTGTCCACCCAACCCTAGCCGCCTTCCCCTTAAAGGTGAACCACCAGGAAGGAAATCAGCCAACTGACCTCGAGGTGACAAAGGCATGGTCCTTGATGGCCTGCACGACGTCATCAAACTTGATCTTGGTGGTCCGCGTCCAGCCGTGGTAGATGATGGGCTTCCCGTCGGGCCCGTCCCAGCAGTCCACTGAGGGCAGAGACGTGCAGTCTCAGCACCCGCGCCTCCCTAGTCCACTGATGGCGGCCACGCTGCCCGGGTGACGACCGCGCCACCAGCCCCGGCCCCCGCACTGGCTCAGTCACCAGGACCCCGGGGCCAGACCCGGTATCGCCCTCAGGGGCCACCAACATGAGGACGCGTGTTACCTATGCGGTTACAGGAAGATTTTGGTCGTCTAATTAAAGGTCCCGCTGTCCAAAAGAAACGAAACGTTTCTTTTTTAACAAGAGATTTATCATGTGTTTTATCTTCTGATTTGACTTGTCTAAACCTTGGCTTGCTTCTTCTGCCAGCGGAGAGAATACAGAGCAATGGGAAATTTATTTTTAAAGATTCACGGTAAAATATTCAGACCGAACTAGGTTATGCAGAAGGTGAGCATCCCCTATATTTTTGACCCCCCAAAAATAGGAAGAGGAGCTGACAGTTTCAAACTTGATTTTTTCACATTTGCTTTTTCCTAAGGGGGGACAAAGGCGTAAATTAAGCAACACTCTGTAGGAATAACTGCCGCTAAGGCCTGATGCCCTGAGGGATGCTTTTGATAAAACCGGAGCCTACATCAGTGGTTTGTGCCTCTTCTCAGCCCAGTACAGCCATGAGCCTCTGGTGCTGAGTCGGGCCGGGGGCGAAGGGTGGGGGGACAGGAGGAAGCACAGGCCCCCGGCCACGTCCGGGGTCTGGAATCACCTCTGCCGGGGTGGCTGTGAGCAACTGGGGACAAAAGAGTCAGGGCGGCGGCCATGGCAGGGCCGTTGCTGAAGCACGCAGGGTGTCTGCTGCCTCGAACACAGCAGCCCAGAAAGAAGCCGAGGGACAGGAGGACAGTAAGGCCGTCCTGGCTACTGGCCTCCCAGCCCCTCCACTGTATCCGGACACTTTCTGGAGCCCAAGGTGCTGTTGCTCCAGCCTGGCCCGGCTCAACACCACTCCTCGTCGTGGCGACCTTCTCTTCTGGGGAAAGGTCCCCAGCTGGTGGCCGCGTGGCTCACCCCAGATGCTACGGACACCTGGGTTCTCCCTCCATCTGTCCCGTGCATGCCCACTACTCGGGCCTCCAAACAAACAAAGCATCCAGCAACAACACGGCCAGTCTGAGCCCGCCGACCGCGTGGCCGCCAGCGCGAAGGGGGTACTCACGCTCAATGCAGCGGCAGCCCATCCGCAGACAGCGGATATAGGCCTCCGGGGACGACTCGCTCCGAAGCTGGTCACCCGTGAGGTACCTGGACGAGAGGAGGTGGGCGGCTGTGTGGGAGCAGGCCTGCAGCTCAGGGCATCCCCGGGGAACTTCTCAGCCCAAGCTCCCAAAGGCCCGAGTTCTCCCTGTCCACAAAGACCCCCATTTAGGATCCGGGCCAGACACATGCAGTTGTGTGGCCGAGCCAGTCATGAGACTCAGGCCGTGATCGTGGGCTATAAGGATAACCATCCTGGCAATCCAAGTGTGGGCTCGAGAACGTGTGTTCTTTCGAGGAGAATTCGGTCAAAGGGTGTCAGGCAGGAGACTGACGTATGATGATAAATTACCAACCCCCCTGCCCCACCGCTGCCCACTAGGCCCTCAGTCTCAACAGGGCAGAGATGGGCCATCATTCTGATACCAGGGCCCCAGGCCAAGCACAGAACAGATGGGACTTACCACCCTATGAACTATGTCCACCAAAACTGACGTGAAAATACCTATTTTTCTCACTCTCCTCCTGACCACATTCCCCCTTTAAGAGTCTGTGGTGCTCAGCTGTTTTCTAGGTTTGGCAGGACTGACCATTCTAAGACACAAACTCAAACCAACGGACGTGGTGGGGAAGAGAGAACCATGAAGTCAATTGGCCCCGGAAAAGGAAGGTACCTTCCAAAATGCCGAGAGGTGAACTTAAGGGCCTTCTCTCCAACTCCTGCCCGGACTGACACTTGGTAAAGTACCAGTCGACAGCTCTCTGGATGCCCAGAACCCAGGGCCTCCACCCCCTCACCTGACAAAGCAGACTGAGTAACAGAATTTGAGTGTAACACCCATTTCTCCCTTCCCGTCTGCTCTTTTTTGCAATCTTCCAAAGATATGCAATTTAGTGTGGTGTTCTCTGGCCTAAAAGCTATCAGCGGCTCCCACTGCCACTGCCCTCGCTCTGACCTCAACGATTCCACTCAAGCTGACCCTCCTGTCCTCCTCTCCTGCCACTCACCCTGCCAGGTTCTACACTCTAGTCCTACTAGAACCCCCCCAGTTCCTCCTGCCCCTGGACCTTCGCACATGCCGTTCCTCTGTCTGAACCCTCCTCCTCGCCTCACCACCTGTTCTTCTCTCACCAACGCCGGCTCATCGTGAAGACTCAAAGGAGGCCTTTTCCCCTCCAAGCTCATGAGGACGGGGCTGCTCCTGCCCTTTTCACTGCTGTATCCCCAGCACCCAGCAAGCACAGGGCCTGGCACAGGGCAAACTCTCAGTAAATATCAGTTCAGTGACTAATTCAGTTGCTTTCCTGTGACCACTAAGAATGAGATGCCCAAACAGTGCCAACCAGCTTTGTTGACTTGCTTCTTAGGGCCACAGAAAAAGGTTTATTATTGCAAAACCAACTGGGAAAGAGAGATGCGTCCCCCCATCCTCCAGAAGCTTTCATATATTCCAATCTGAGCAGCGAGGGCCTGCACTCTGCCCACACTCTTCGCCAGAGCAGTGCCCTTGAGCGCCCACCGTATTGCCCTTCACCTGCCTGACCCGCTGCAGGCTCACGGTGAAACTCACGTGTTATGTGATGAGGAGATCCAGTAATGGGACAAGGGGTTGTTCATGTCCTGCACATCCACCATGTCATACTTCTCATCCCAAATGCTGTTCTCCCGGGAAAACAGGTACGTGAGGAACTAGGAGAGTCACAAACACAAAGAGGGGATCATCACACTGAGGACGGGTGGTGCCGGGTTCTTCTGGGTCTGTGTCAACACGGGGAGATGGTACATGAACATTCAACAGATGGCCTCCAGACCTCAGTTACCCAGGTTTTCAGTGCAGAAAACTCAGACTGCAATAGGCTGTACCAACACACGTTTCACTGACCTATACGGTATTTACCTTTTTAATGTGTATCCTCAAATATGTGAGGCTACAAGAGTATATGCTGCCCATATATAAGTTTTAAGGCATAATAACATTACGAACAGTTGTGAACCTACATGAGAAACAGAACATGCCAGTATCGTAACATCTAAAAGGCAGGACATTTCATATCCCAGTTCCTGACCCCTTAAAAAAAAAGAAAAATCAGAAGATTGAGGGACAGTGGGTAACACTCTGTTTCCTGGGAACCACGGTACATGGGACTGGAGCTCCCAGTTCCCCCTCACACAGGGCCAAAAGCACCCATTTCCACATCGTGCAAGAGCCCCAGAAACCTTGGAATTTCCTTGCTCTGCTTGTAATGGTTAGAGACTCCCTGGCACCACACGCCCTCTAGTGACAAAAGCAAAGATCCCGCCCAGGCTACAGGATCAAATAGAGGAGGAGAAAAGTCAAAGGCTGTGATGGTTCAGGACCTGGAAGGAAAAAAAAAGAGTTCTCGACTAAGAGAGCCAGTCTCGGGGCATCTAACGGCAAAGCCCTCCGAGGGAAGAGACCCAGAAAATACACCTCGGAGGACAGACACCTGAATCACAAAGCCATGCCAACAGGACGAGGGGCCCACTTACCTCATCCACGAACAGGAAGGGCTCGGCAGTTTCTCTCATCGTGTCATCAATGAACTTTGTCATCCGCTCACGGACTTTGTTCAGATCCTGAGCCCAGAGCTCCTTAGAACGATAAAGAGAACAAGAAATCATCAGAAAGAGGAACTGCAAAATTCTTTGCCTCTCAGGATCCGGTTTCAGTCGAAGACCCAAACATGGACGTATTCTGCATGCACATGCCATCGAGGTCTTACCCTGTGCAGGGCCAACATTTTCCCTAAAGGACCAGAGAGTAAACATTTTAGACTCTGGGCCCCAACCATTCAATTCTGCTACTGTCGTGCCAAAGGAGCCACAGACAACAGGCACGCAAAGAGCTGTGGCTGCGTTTGTAAATAAAACTTTATTTATAAAAACAGGCAGTGGGCCAGATTTGGCCCCTGGGTGTAGTCTGCCGACTCCTGCTCTACGCTAGTTCTTGATACGCGTTATCACAAGGAGGCGGGGAGCACAGTGACATCAGACCCCTGGGGTTACTCGCCTGGCTGATGCTAAGCAGGTTACACACCTTTTCTGTACCTCCTCATCCGTTACATGGGAATAATGGTACCTACGCACAGAGGCTGTGACGGGCTGGATGAAATAAGGGTCTGTGCTTAACACAGCACCCGGTACACGGAAGGTGCTCAGATCACGGCATTGTGTGAGCAATCGTCACCCTCCCGTGACATCTCGTTTAGTCCAGAAAACTCTGCAGGTCACACACTGTCATCGTCATTTTACAGACAAGGAAACAGAAGCTCAGGACATCACATGATGATCCCGACTTCACACAGCTGGTAAGTAGGAGAGCTGGGCTTCCAAATAACTGAACTTTGGAAAACGGATATAGAATCAGTCCAGATCCGTGAAGCAGAGTGCTGCTCAGACAACAGTAACGTCTGAAACATACATGACCAGTTCAAAAACAGCTTCTGCACGGTCTCAGAACTTCGAAAGCCCTTTAGAAAAAGGATATATAACATAAAGTAACTTTATTGTTTTCCCCCTCAAACCCTAAAACCCCAAATATTCATAGACAAGAGGATGACACCTGAGCCACAGATTCCACGTTGACTCATGTTTCTGGGTTCCAAACATTCTAAAATCTCCATCTTTAAGAATCATAAAAGCACATGTGTTACCCGACGTGTGCAGTTGGATGGGAAGGGTCAGATCAGGACATTTGAAACAAGGAAAAGCGTAAGGGCAGACACAAATGAGGTGGGCGCAAATCAGCAATAAGCCTTGCTGTTCATTGCAAATCTACTTGGATAAAGGACACCCAATAGCTGGGAGCTGGGGGAGCATCCAGTTCATTTGAATACAGCAGTGATGCAATCCTTGAATACCAGAGCATGAAACTCAAATTGTAGGATACTTAATGCAAATGCCTTGCCAGCCCTAGACGCCCCCAAAAGGCCAAAAGCTTCCTGCTTCCTTCTCCTAAAAAGCTTTCGCATAAAAAAACACGGGTACTGGACTTCCCTGGTGGCACAGCAGTTAAGAATCCGCCTGCCAATGCAGTGGACATGGGTTCGATCCCTGGTCCAGGAAGATGCCACATGCCGCAGAGCAACTAAGCCTGTGTGCCACAACTACTGAGCCTGTGCTCTAGAGCCCATGAGCCACAACTACTGAGCCTGCGTGCCACAACTACTGAGCCCACGCACCCAACTACTGAAGCCTGCACTCTAGGGCCCGCGAGCTGCAACTACTGAACCCGCATGCTACAGCTACTGAAGCTCGCGCACCTAGAGCCCATGCTCCGCAACAAGAGAAGCCACCGCAATGAGAAGCCCACGCACTGCTCGCCACAACTAGAGAGAAAAGCCCACGTGCAGTAACAAAGACCCAATGCAGCCAAATAAATTAATTACTTAGTTAATTAAAAAACAAAAACAAAAAAATGGGAACTTAGCTGCTATAACCTGGAACTGCACTAGCTGTAAATAAGAAATCTTCTACCTAAAGGAGTTTAAAATATGAATAGTCTGGGGGGGTAGAAAAATGTATCTACTTGGTGTGGGGTATTGAGTTGGGCAACTATCAATGTAATAATGAAAATGATCAGAGTAGTGATGAGAGGAACCAGCATGGTGAGGCCGTCAACACTGGGCAGGGGCAGCCCACCAGGTTCTGTGCTCAACCTTGTCACATGGTGGCTCATTTTGAACTCGCATAAGCCCAGGCAGGACATATAATATTATTCTCCAGTTATATAAATAAGAAAGCTGAGGCTTCAGTCATTAATTCAGTTGACCTAATGATGAGCCCAAGACCAACACAGGCACATCAGTTCCGGGTCAGTCAGTGTCACCCATGCCTCCCAGGGCTGGACTGTGGCGCATTTAACCAGCCCTCGAGTGGAAACTCAGATCAGTTCCAAGTTCTCACTTCTATTAAAAATGCTGCCATTATTTAGGATAAGTTCCTAGGAGAGCAATTATTTAATCAAAGTATATAAGCCTTTTTTCAAAGTTTTCATTTTAATTGTGTATTGCCAATGTGTTTTCTAAAAACCTGTACTAATTCGCACACCAAGTGCTACAGTGGTTATTCCACATATGAGCATCCACCACCTCCAACAAACGTCCTAGGTCACTGACTCTGCTCCATGCCTGCATCCCACAGAGCGCTGGAAGCTGGGACATTCCGGGTCCACGAGACGTACGGCTCAGGGGCCCCATCCCTGGCAGCACATCTTGTTCCCGTCACGCGCACCCACACACATGCTCATGGGCTGCCTGCGTCCTCACTCCCGGATGCGGGATCCTAACGCCCTGTACCTTGCTCCAGGCCCACAGCCCTGATCTCTGAGGGCAGCCCAGCCACGGGGCCGGTGTAGGGAAAGCCTGTGACCCTCCCCTAGAATAAAATTACTGAGCACGAGGTGGTGGATTCCAGGATATAAGACTACTTGTCTCTAGGAGTTTAACCGTTTAACTTCAACGGCTCTGTACAAAACTGAGTAATTCAGCGCAAGGAAGCGCACGGCGGAAAAGCAAACAGCCTGGGCCTCTGTCTCTGCTTCACTCTCCTGGCAGCACCGCACCGTGCGTGTAATCGTGCTCAACAGAATTCACGGATCCCCCCTCGGTTCACCTGCCCTGGGTTGTAGTCTCAGGCGGGGCAAGGAAGCCTTCTCTTGGTCACTGCCATTCACCCCACGTGGGGAAAGCGCGACATCTCAGAGCCCTCGGTCAGCGTTCATCACGCACCACAGCAGCTACCAGCTCTGCCCCTCGCGCAAGCGTGCGTCTGTTTACGTTCCCTACAATCAATGACATCTGAACGTGGGATGTGTACTGCCTGACACTAGGAAATTCGTGTTCATTGTGAAAGGGGTAGCAGGGGTATTATGGCCATGTTTTCTAAAAAAAAAAAAAAAAAAAAAAGTCCATTTCATAAGAGAGACACGTTGAAGTATTTTCAAATGGAATGATACACAGTCCGGGGTTTACTTTAGAATTTGCCAGCAAGTAAATGAAGAAGGAAAGAAGGGAAGGGAGACACGTGGGTATGGAGATGGAGGATGGACAAAATCAAAGCGGCAGAATGTTCTTTGTAATCAGAGTGATGGGTACAGGGTGGCTTATGATGCCAGCCTGTCTACTTTTGTGTATGTTTGAGATGTTCTATAATACACAGTATTTTTTTAAAGTAAATGAACTGAATATTACTATGAAAAAGACTATATATTGTTATTATGAAAAAGTCTATTAAAAAAAACTAAAGAGAATAAAAGCAAATGAAACGCCAGTGATATAAACAAAACTTTGAAATAGATATGTGACCACGCAATATACATGTACTCATACACACACACAAAGATCAAGGCCATGGGCTTCCCTGGTGGCGCAGTGGTTGAGAGTCCGCCTGCCGATGCAGGGGACACGGGTTCGTGCCCCGGTCCGGGAAGATCCCACATGCCGCGGAGCGGTTAGGCCCGTGGGCCATGGCCGCTGAGCCTGCGCATCCGGAGCCTGTGCTCCGCAACGGGAGAGGCCACAATAGTGAGAGGCCCGCGTACCGCAAAAAAAAAAAAAAAAAAAAAAAAAGATCAAGGCCATCTTGTCTAATCCCCACAATTCTGAGAGGTAGGGTTCTCATCCCCACTTAAAGAGGAGGAAAGTGGGACACAGAAAGGTCAAACCACCTGCCCAAGGTCACACAGCTGGTGAGAGGATGTCAGGTTTCTCTCACTCTAACTCAGTTTCTCAGCTGAGGCACTACTGACATGTGGGGTTGGGTAATTCCTTGTTGGGGGGCGGGGAGCTGACCTGTGCACCTTTAGTTATTGCGCAGCATCCCTGGCTCTACGCACCAGATGGCAGTGGCAGCTCTGAGTCGAGTCTGCAGCCACTGCCCTGGGGCAGAACCATCCCCTAGAAAACCACTGCCCAACACAAACTCTGACTCAGCCACCAGCTCGGAGCCCACACGCAAACATTCCGGGAGACGTCCACGTGTCATCTGTTTAAGGACAGCTGTGCCACCTTATCCCCCAGAGGACCCGCAGGCTCATCCACCTTAGTCACACCCTCCACGAGTCAGGGAAGGTTTCCTGGGGAAGCGACACCAGAGATGAGCTGAGAGGAGCAGAAGCCGGCAGGTGAGCACACCGTCCGCCCGCCCTGTGGTGTCCTCCTTCCCTTCCTCCAGCTGGGGCCTGGGAAAGGGGCTGATGAGAGGCCAATCTGATTCCAGAGTTTAAGCCCCCGAGGTGGCACTGAGCAGGGAGACGACACCTGTTTCATGACGGCAGGTGGTGAGAAGGTGAGCAACCGCTGGGGCAGCCCCACCCCAGAAGCCCCTGCCCTGCTGTCCTCTCACCTGCTGTTCATGTAAGAGAAACCGCTGGAAGTCGTGCAGGTGAACAGCGGAGGCATCCGGCCGGTCGGTGTTGCTGTCCTCGGGGAAAGGAAGGGTGTTGAGAGAGGGGCAGCCAACAGTCAGGAGGCGATCCCAGCCAGCAGGACGGCCACCCAGACACCCAGCCGAGTGCCCCCCGCAGGGCCTGGTGCAGGCTGGCCAACAGGAAGACGAAGGTGACCCAGACGACATGCCTGACCCAGGAGGATTCAGAGGGGCCCTGACACCAGAACCTGGGAGAACTGGGCCCTGGAATCTACACTTGGCTGCTCCCAGGTGGTCCAGGTGCAAGGCAGAAGGAAGGGGGAGGGAGGGCGGGCGGGCACAGACAGGCGTGGACAGCAAACGCCCAGACAGGGCTGGATGTGGAGAGCGTTTGGGGTAGGCGATGCTGGAGAAACGACTCCAGAGTTGGCTGAGCCGTCGAGGGCTCTGAAGCAGGGGTGCGGGCCAGATGAAGCCCCCAACTCTGGCGGACAGGGAGAATCAGCTGGAACCTGCAAGATGAGAGCTGTAGAGCGAGCAGAGGCCCGCTGCTGGGAGAGTTTTCCATTTGACACGGACCCCTTCACTCTGAATAAAGGGAGATTCCACCTCGGCCGGCAGCTTGCTGACTGATGGCCTCGTGGAGAGGATGCTCATAGCTACCAGAAAACCAGAACCTCACTGGACTGGGAACCCTGTTCGCTATGGAAAGTGTATCCGGCAGAGCAGGGCATTCCGGGGAAATCTGTACTTTTCCCTGAGCACATGCAGCGGGGGTGGAAGGTGGAGGGTCTCTTTTGAAATACAGGAGGTAAAACAAGCTTTAAGCTTTCTCTCTTTACTAAACACTCAGGGTCCAGAAGTCTGTTGTCTCTGAGTGCATTTCCAACCTTCTTTCCTAACCAGCCTCATGGTCCAACAATACTAATCTTTTCATTAAAATACCACGTAAGAATTGGATTCGTTTTATATACATTTTAGAGTCTTGGGGTTTCTGGCTTAGAAGGTAACAGAGGGAACAGTTGCCAGGGCATCCTCATCAATGAGGGCTGCTTCCAAAAAGCAGGCCCAGGTCAGCGGGCCGCAAATCACATTCTAGGCGCTATTAACTCCATGGCAAACATCTCTCCCAGGTAGACAGGCTCGGAGGACATAGACCACTTTATACTTAGGGGAATTAGTAAGTGTAGTAGAGGTCCTGACAAGTCCTGCAGCACTTAGGCTTTAACAATAACATCATTGTCACTATTTACGAGCCCTGCCATGCACCACATGAAGCACTTGATATGCTTCAACTCATCTGAATTCAGTTCACTCTGCTTAGCCAGGCATTTCCCCAACTCACCTCTGGGAAAGGAGGTCCTGAAGCAAGCAGGCTTCTCTACAGAACCTTCTGGGTCACCCTCCCAACATTCCACAAGCCCTGCTGCTGTGCATGTTTATTCGTGACACAGGCTTGGGCCGGCCAGTTCCCCAACAGGGGGACCCCACCAGTGCCTGCCAGAGAGGTGACCTCCTGGAGTTCCGATGGCAAGGCTGGGAGGACCCACAAGGGCACCAACGCCCGGCACAACTACCCAGAACAACAACCCAGCAGAGGCGCCTCACCCCAAGATGAACACGGAGGAATCCTTCTTGAATTCGTCAAGAATCTAAAATAGAAAACAGAAGGAACACACCCATGAAACAACGTTAGACAAGTCGAGCCACTTAATGCAAATAAACAGATGTTTTTGTTGTTAAAAACTTATCATTGTCGTTTATGTGACTTGCAAATGTTCAAATATTTACATCTTTACACAAAAGGTGGAAGTCTTCCTCACCCTTGCAGAGTCTTTTTTCTGAAAAGCAACCACTCGATGATTTGGCAGCTCTCCGTCTCGAGTCTGTTTTATGGCTATTCATTTAATTCTATCTTATCATATTATAGTACATCTATGTCTCCCAACTTTTTGCTGTTGTTTCAAGCTTTACGTATTATTCAGCAACCTCAAAGCGCCCTACCTCACTACTTTCAAAACCCACAGTGTATTCCATAACATGTCTGTCTTTCAATTTTCTGCTATTATATCCAGTCCCACAAAGAACGTTCATACATGTATATCTTTGTGCACTTGGGCCAGCGTTTCCAGTGGGTAGTTTCCTGGGCAGGAAAGCGCCTGGACACGGGGTGTGTACTGTGGCAGATTCACCAAATTGCTTTCAAAACAGCTGTCCTGACCCGCAGGCCCACCAGAGAATGCACACCCTTTTCTGCACCCTCACGGGTACATTTCCAATCCTTAATATTTCAATGAGCTCATTTCTAATCCTTGAATTCAAGAGAAAGAAACAAATATTCGACAGCTCTGGTCCTACACTTCATGGCCTACTGATCTCCCAACCACTGATGGAAGGATGGCGAGCTCCTCCACCAGGAAGGCCTGGGGTCCCCCAACCCCCAGCCTCCACTCACTGGCCACGCATTTTCCACATGCACGCGCACGCATGCATGCACGCACACACTCACACGCCACACACAGGCACACCCATACTGCGTCTATTTCTGGCTAGGTAGCATCACTGAAATAATCTTTAATGAGACTGCGATTGGATAAGCATTTGAGTAATTCAGGGCACAGATGGAAATGTAGCCCCTGGCGGGTTACAAATGCTAACGATATAAAACAACTCCTGCTCTAGATTCCCCAAGTCCTCTTGCCAAACTGCTTGCACTCCAGGATGACGTGGAAGCTCTATGTTCTAGAACAGGTATCCACAGGCCCCTGGGAAGAATCAGGGGATCTGCATAAGTCTGTGCAAATATGTTGGGTTTTTTTTTTCTGGAAAGATGATGCACAGCTTTAATGAGCATCTCAAGGAAGCAGGTCACCAAAAATGATGAGGAATCGCTTTCAGAATGACTTAGAAGTACTTCCTTTCATCTATGTGTCATTTACAGCAAGGCTATTGATTTTAAAAAGAAAAGGGACTTTAGGCAGTGCCAGCTGTTTGTTATCTGGAGTCATTTGGCCCTTAGATCACTGGGTCAATCTGGTGCTTAAGGCCGGATCCTTTCCAAACCCAAATCCCGAAACTGGTTTCCCTACGTTGGAGAAAGGCCATCTGTGACCCCCCTTCAACTGTCCACTCCACGCGGTCCTTACTTAAAGCCAGCCCCTGCCTTGCCTTGCCTTGCGATGATGTACAGAAAAAGCTGCACCCCATTTCAGCTACATGAGGAGCTGGGATGCAGGAGGAGGTGCCTCTACTGTGGAGATGCTCCAGAGCCAGGAAAGATGGGGAGCAACACCTCAGCTTCCCCACTCCTCTGCCCGCAATCTCCTGTCACCCCATTTGCTGAACCCCCTGGAGGCAGAGGTGCCTGGGAACTTCTTTGTAAGAATCAGCCCCTCGGGGTACAGAGCAGGGCAGAGAACGCACTAAAATCGAAGAGGCAAATATGACCAGCCCAGGGCTCACCACTCAGGTAGCACACATGGAAGCAAACCCAGTTCTCTCAGAATCAAAGGCCAAGGTGCCTGAGGATACGTTAGGAGATGGGCAGAATGCACTGGGGGGCAGGGGTCATGGGAAGTGGGAGAGAGGAATCAGGACGATTCCTGGGCTGTCCCAATGGGGTGGCCAGGTATGGGTTCATGGCAGTGGAGGTGGGGGTCGGTGCTGAGTATCACGCCGCCTCTTCTGGACACTCTAGCGTGAGATGCGAGGCAAGCTGGCAATCAGGGGAGTCTGGCATTCAGGGGAGACGTGGGGGCCGGAGACGTGTTTCTGGGAGTAATCAGCATAAAGATGCTATTTGAAGCCGGGGGACCAGATAGGATCACACCAAGAGTAAACAGACAAGACAAGAGTTCTGTGGACTGAGTTTTGGGTAGGGATGTACAAAAAACCAGCAATAGCATGGTGGGTCTTTTCCTGAAAGCAGCTGGGAGGCCATTCTGGGGGTGCAGCGGGTACTGGGCGTTTCTCCGCCTGGGTGTCAGCGTAACTGCAGGGAAAGCTGTCCCTCACCATCTCTGGCCACAGACGCTTGAGGACACGCCAGTGCGTGTGAGCAGGGGGCTGGCTGAGGAGCTGACGGGCACTGCATGGTCCCCCGTGGGGTCCACTCAAGACTCTGGGGGACCAGCGGGTTGGTGGGGCAGAGGGGAGTCACCAGCTCCCTCCGGCAGCAACTAGTTTAACAACTGGTATCAGCACTTGCCGGCGAAGCACCGGCCTCACCTGGGTCATGCCAACCATCAGATGCCGAGAAACCGAAGACCCAGCTAAAGAGGCTGAGAGCCAGCAGGAGGCGACGCACGAGGAGGAGGAAGACAGTGCAGCACCCAAAACCCAAGCGACAACATCAAGGAGAGAGCGGCCAACTGCCACGCGGGTCACATGCCACGGAGCGAACGAAACAAAGACCAGAGGGTGGACCACTGTACCTGTCAAGGCGGAGGTCGGTGGTGATGGGACAAGGTGAACTGCTGTGGGGTACGAGGCACGGAAACACGACTGGAATGGGCTCCAGAGGTGGAGGGAGGGAAGCAAGCGCAGACGGTGGCGCCGGTGGCACTCTCTGAACAGGTCACTCTACAGGGTCAGAGAAATGGGGCGGCAGCCGGAAGGGGGAGGTGTGTCAGGAGGATGTTCTAAAGATGGAAGAATGTGCAGCACGTGCTATGGGTAGAACCGCGTCCCCCAAAAGGCACGTCCAAGTCCTAACACCACCTGTGAATGCAGCCTTATTTGGAAACAGGGTCTTTGAAGATGCCATCAAGTTAAGTGGAGGTCATGCTAGATTAGGGTGGCCCTAAATCCAATGAATGGAGTCCTTACAAAGAGGGAGATCTGCAGACAGACACACAGAGAGACGGTGCCCATGGGATGATGGAGGCAGAGACTGGAGAGGTGCGTCTACAAGGTAAGGAGCACCCAGGATCGCCAGCAAACGGCAGAGGCTGCAGAGAGGCGAGGAACAGATGGTCCCCTAGAGCCATCAGGGGCTCTGCCCACACCTGGCTTCAGACTTAACCTCTAGAACTGTGAGAGAATGAAGTTCTGGCTCTTTTAAGCCACTCAGTTGTGGGTCCTTTGTTACGGCCGCCCTGGGAAACGGACACGGCACGATTGCGAGCTGATGCAGGGCAGCCCCGACCTCAGTTACTCCTTGTGCCGATCCTATTAGGAAAGCAGTAAAATAAACCCTGTTTCAGAAGCAAGAAACGGGCTCAGGGAGCACACGTAATTGTTCCAAGGTTATATACCGAGAACATCAAGGGGCCAGAGTTTCAATCCAGGTCCACCCTGGTCCATCGCCACTGCCCCACACAGTATGTGCAAAGGCACATAATATAAATGACAACATCCCAACAACGAGGGCAGAACGCTCTAGATACTATGAGCACACAGGGGAGGCAGCAATTAACTTATCTTCACATTGCCATGTACGGTTACATGGCCAAATCCTACCAAGCCAGGGCATTCAGCCCTCTGTGACTCTGGGCAACACCTCTGACGCCCTGCGACCCCAATAAAGGCTCAATAAGGTCAGGGTGACGTCTGTTTAGTTGACCACTGTGCCTTCTTGTGTCACCCGTTTATTGAATGGATGACTAAAATAATAAATTAATTTCTCTGGGGAAAAGTAAAAGGCTACAGGGAAACTAAATTAAATTAAAATTAAGTTAAGTTAAAAGGTTACAGGGAGGGCTTCCCTGGTGGCGCAGTGGTTAGGAGTCCGCCTGCCAATGCAGAGGACGCGGGTTGGGGCCCTGGCCCGGGAAGATCCCACATGCCGCGGAGCAACTAAGCCCGTGACCCACAGCTACTGAAGACCGTGCGCCGTGCTCCGCAATAAGAGAAGCCACTGCAATGAGAAGCCCGCGCACCGCAACGAAGACCCAACGCAGCCAAAAATAAAAAATAATAATAATAAAAAAAAAAGGCGACAGGGAAAAGTAACCTATGACTTTTGGTCCTCAGGAGAAGAGGCAGTTACCAGCTAGACAAGGGAAGGGGCTATGCCAAAGGGAGGGGACAGAAATGACGGCCCAGAGGTCCACCTAAGGTCAGGGAATTGCATCTTCCCACATCGTTGTGGGTGATCACATCCTCTGGGGCTGTAACTTGCCCTCCACAGTGTCTGTGCTTTGCAGGTCATGTGAAGCGGCCATGGGGACAAACCGCAGTGATAGGAAAGCTAACCCGATTCACTACTAACTTCTGCACTGGGGATCCTTCTCTCCCCTGACCACTGATTAGGATAGCCTGTGACACTCCCTAGACTCCTCCACCAACATATGACAGAATGTTAGTCGCTCTCTTCCCACACGCTCGCACCCATGGAAAATCTGGAAGAGAAAACATCAAACTTCTTATTGAGCGTTTAATTGTAGGTCTAATCACGGGTAGGCTTGCAGGTAGTTTAATTTCCTTTTTATTTTATAATGCACTTTCAACTTGTATGGACTGAATATGCATTACTTTGCTTATAGTAAAATGTATCCAGATATCAGAAACAAATTTCCTGTCGAGGGCTGCCTAGTCTTCTGCTTCAGTACATGAGATATCAAAGGACATGCTGGGAAATCCACTGATTGTGACCAAGATGGTCTTTTTTTAAAAATTTATTTTATTGAAGATTACAATGCTGTGTTAATTTCTGCCACACAGCAAAGTGATTCAGTTATATACATATATCTATATAGATATCTATATATTCTTTTCCATTATGGTTTATTACAGGATACTGAATATAGTTTCCTGTGCTATACAGTAGGACCTCGTTGTCTGTCCATTCTCTATATAATAGTTTGCATCTACTAATCCCAAACTCCCAATCCATCCCTCCCCCATTCCCCCTCCCCTCTCCCTTGGCAACCACGAGTTTGTTCTCTACGCCTGTGGGTCTGTTTCTGTTTCACACAGTTAACTTCAGTTGTGTCATATTTTAGATTCCACATATAAGTGATATCGTATGATATTTGTCTTTCTCTTTCTGACTTACTTCACTGAGTATGATAGTCTCTAGGTCCATCCACATGGCTACAAATGGCATTATTCCATTCTTTTTTCATGGCTGAGTAATATTCCATTGTATATATGGACCACATCTTCTTCATCCGTTCCTCTGTTGATGGACATTTAGGTTGCTTCTGTGTCCAAGATGGTCTTTTAGAAACAGGACAGAAAGCAAGCGCACCAGAGGCCGGCTGCCCTCACCTCCTCCCAGGGGGGTTCTGCCTCGTAGAGACAGGCTGACAGTAATAGCAGATACCACGCTCTGAGGGCAGCTTTGCATGCCAGACCCGGTGCTGGCTGACTGAGACCTTCCAGTTGTTTTTTTTCTACTAGTGCTTTTAATCTTCGCAACAACCGTCTAGGATAGCCACCGTTGCCCCATGACGGTCAGGAAATCTAACACTGCTCCTAGCCAAAAGCAGCGCTAAAGGAAAATCAGTGCCACCTTAAATTATAGCAGAGTTGTTTTCTACTTTAACAGGCAAACAAGCAACAGAAATCACCTATATTCAGACCCCAGTGGGATAGTAATGGGATGGCAGAGAGCTGTGTGTGTTTATGTTCCCTGGCACCTTGCAAGGCCGGGAAGGCATTTGTTCTTTCAACTGCACTGGACATAATTTGTGAGTCGATTACTGATTATTTCTGAGCTGCTGGAGAGCGACTCATACTTGGGTTCATGGGAACCCATGGGGGACAGACAGCCCCAGTATCCCCATCTCCTGGTATGCAAACTCTTGCCTTATCCCTGTAACTTGCAAAGGTAACGGAGGTACACAGTTATGTGCATATGATTACATGATGATGTTTTTATATGCTTGGAGAACCTGTCTTGCTGGCTTTGAGGAAACAAACAGCCAGGCAGGGAGCCCCATACACGGAGAAGCCGTGGGCAGCCACTAGGAGCCGCGGGCAGCCAACAAGAAGCTGGAGCCCTCAGTCCTACAACGGCAAGGAACTGAATGCTGCTACCACCGCATGAGCACGGAAGCCGATCTTTTCCCATCTGAGCCTCAGATGAGACCACAGCCTCAGTGGAAATCTTAAACGCAGCTTTTTGTGAAACCCCAAAGCAGAGAATCCAGCCTAAGGCACACCTGGATGCCTGAGCCCCAGAAACTGAGAGAGAGAACGTGCATCGTGGTAATACTGTTACGTACATGCCAGCAATACAGAACTCACACACATAATACGTAAGCAATACATGAGTAATACAGAACGCTAACGCATTTCCAAACTAATCTACCAGAGGGCAGCAAGAATAGAGCATGCGAAACGGCAGGGGGTAAAAACAGACGAATCAACAGTAACCCAACCACCTCATCCCATGGGGTTGAAACTCCAGTCCTGGGCCGAGACCAAGAGTGATATCAGTCAACCATCTTCACTCATAATCAGGGCCTGTAAATGCCAGACCCCCAGCCTCCAGTAACCAAGGGGGGACTTCACAGGTTTGCTGGGGAGGCAGCAAAGTAGCAGTGATGAAGCTGGGTATTAGATTCAAATATTTAAGGAAGAAAAAACACAAGGTCTTAGGTTTGCTTCAAAACCATCTGAGGAGAGGGAGGTGGGTAAGGGCATAGATGAAATAAGATGACCGTGAGTTGACCATTGCTGAAAACTGGCTGCCAGGTGCTTGGGGGTTTGTTATACTATTATCTCTGCTTGTCTCTGTTTGACATTTCCCTTACTACCAAAGTTTAAAAAATTCAAAAGAAGTACCAGCGGGTGGGCAGTGAAGCTGAGCGCAGGAGAACTCAAATTCTAGCTCTGCGGCTCTACCAACCTCACGACCTCCGGCAAGTAACCCGAGTGTCAGCAAGTTCATCCCCAACGTGAGGATAAGAGCAGTACCTCTCCCACAGGGTTGCCAGGAGAATTCAATGTATGTAAGACATATAGCACAGCGCCCAGCACAGAGGTCACACTTAGGAAATGTTAGCTCTGATCTTTATTCCCAATACTGTTATGACAGCCTAGTTAGAGGTATGTCCCCCCGCCCAGGGGGACACACATGGAATTAAATTGCTTATCTTCCTGCTGCTGCCAAACTGTTGGAAGCTTTGAGGCTTCACAGCAGCAACGTAAGCGGGTGGTTAGACACAAGGAGGGATTGGCCACTTCAAGCTGGAAACCTGGAGCTACTGCTAAGCAGGACCCCACTCCCTGGATTTAGGTCTGGGCATCATCAATCAGCACGAATGGCCCTGTCTCCCCAAGGAGCCCAGGAAAGCCAGCTGAGCCCCTAACAGCACGGAGGTAATGCTTTTCTCTGCCCTGAGCTTCTAGTGAGGAGATCAGTAAGTAAATGATACGCTGACAAGGGAGAAGCAGTTACCTACGCAAAAGCACTGAGGCCTTCTCAAGTTGGCCAGTAACTATCTATAGAGCCTGGGGCTTTGTTATTCAAATTCCAAGTCACTGAATTAAAATATGCAGTGGCCAGACTGGACAGTTATACCCTCCAGTGATGGAGAGGCTGTTGACCCAGAAGGTCTTAGGGACTGGGTAGGTGACATAAATTAGCAGAGAGAGCTGGATGGGGGGTTGGGGGAAGGGCTGGGGCAAACCAGAGAAAGCATGCTTCCCTCCGCTCAGAGGCTGCCAAATCTAGCCAGATCTCGATTTTTTTTTCCCCCAAGAGAAGTGAAAAATCTGGATCTTAATAAGAAATCTCCCAAGTTTTAAATGTAGGCAATTCATTGAAAAAACATTTAAACCATTAGGCCAAGTAGAGCCGAATGCTGGCTGCATGTGGCATGCTGGCCACCAGGGTAACCTCTGGTACGTACAGATGTTTTTCCCCAAAACTGGGCCATCTAGGGTACCCCCAGAGGACTCAGGGATTCTGCAGAAATCTGACACAAATTTCTTTCCCTTCCTTCTCCCTCTCAAACACACAGACATGAGCTTTAGAAAGAACCGCAATGCAAAGTGCTCTTGTGTGGAATTTTATCGCGGTGGAGACCATCGGTGGCGGGTAACCCGTATTGGCAGGTGCAGCAGCTTTCATGGGAACCTTATTCCCAAGCTTCGCCTGCTCTCTGCCTGATGAGACAGTATCTTGAAATTTCCAGACAAACGATTATAAAACCTGCTTTTTGCAACTACTTATCTTGAGCGAATCAAGTTTTTCTCAGTTCTGGTCAACTGCCTAAGACAGCAATTGGCATTACTCTGGGTTTCATTTATACACTATCATCACAACATTTTCCTTGCTCTCAAGAATTGATTATGAATGAAAGATACAGATTTTCACACAAAAAGTGTTCTGATCAGCTTTTATGCAGCAGAGTTTTCTTAATTAAGGTTTCGTACAAAAAACGGGAGCAGGGTTAGATAGCTTTAAAGTTGTATAACCGATGACCTGATTTAATACCTTCATTTTACAGAGGAGGCTGAGTGACGGGGGGAAAGATGGCTTTCCCCAAAATCACTTGGTCAGTTAGAGGTCAAGTTGGGGCTGGAACACAGGTCTTTCAACCTCCAAAGCCTACGATCTTTCTACTCTATTTGGCAAACCAAGAACTAATTATCACTTGTGTGAAAAAGTGAACACACTGCAACTGAATCTTTTACTCTATGAAATAATGTATTTTTCCCCAATCTACGCAGACAAGAAATGCTTCTCCCATTTCTCTACCTCAGATACATCCGAAGTCCCAAGGCCAGTGGTCATCTAACAAGAGGCCTCATCCTGCGCCCAGCCTGCAGGGAGAAGGCAACTGATAACTGTCTTTCACACTCATCACTTTAAAATGCCTGCACTCTTGACCTCCAGTCCCTCGTCAGTCCTCCGCAGAGCCCGGTGGGGCAGGAATCATAGCCCCAATTGCACAGATGAGAAGACCGAGGCTGGGAGTGGTCAGTGATTGGCCCAAGGTCACACAGCCGAAGAAAGCAGATCTGTCTTGCTGCAAGTCCTACCCACTCTCTGCTCCCTCGCGGCTCTGCTCTGGACCCACCTCAGCCCCCTGCAAAGCCCTTTTCCAACAGTAACAGCAGTAACCACACACCAGGCACGCCACTCCCTGCACTGAACTGAATGCCTCCCTTTTTAAGCCTTATGCTTTATGGGACATTTTTTTTAATTGCAAAAGTAATGTGCTACTTGGAACAAGTTGAAAACGGAGTGGTACAAAGACAAATTTAATTATCTCTCCTGAGCATCTTTCCAAATCCCTCCAGGACATACACAAACTCAATATTAAATATGAGGGACTTCCCTGGTGGCGCAGTGGTTAAGAATCCGCCTGCCAATGCAGGGGACACGGGTTCGAGCTCTGGTCCGGGAAGATCCCACATGCTGTGGAGTAACTAAACCCATGCACGACAACTACTGAGCCTGTGCTCTAGAGCCCACAAGCCACAACTACTGAGCCTGCGCTCTAGGGCCCACCTGCCACAACTACCAAGCCTGCGTGCCTAGAACCCACGCTCCGCAACAAGAGAAGCCACAGCAATGAGAAGCCTGTGCACCGTAACGAAGAGTAGGTCCCTCTCGCCACAACTAGAGAAAGCCCACATGCAGCAACAAAGACCCAATGCAGCCAAAAATAAATAAATAAAATAAATAAATTTAAACCACAGTAATCTATTAAAAAAAACCATTAAACATGAGGTGTGTATACTCTTCCATACCTTCTCCTTGTTCATAAAAAACACTCACAAACATATATAGGAGGAGTAGTTTGTTACCAAAAAATCAGACCTAGCTCCCTGCATGAATCTGCAGCTGGTTTTCCTCACAAAATACCATGAACATCCCTCCAGATGGACAGAAACACAATGGACTCAGGCTTCTTAATCAGCTGCACAGTGTCACACAGTATGGATGGACCATAACTTACCCAGCTTTTGCTCTACTGAGAGGCATTCAGATGGCTCCCAAGTATTTTGCCAGCATAAATAATGCTGCAATAAACAATCTAGTGATACACTCTTAGGCCTCAGTGCTTTCACTTCTCTAAAACAGAGGCCCCAAAATGCCACTGTCAGGTCAAAATGTACGCACATCTTAATTTAATTTTAAAATAGCATATTATCTTTTCTTTAATAAATTTATTGATTTAAATTTATTTTTGGCTGCGTTGGGTCTTCACTGCTGCCCACAGGCTTCCTCTAGTTGCGGCGAGCCAGGGCTAGTCTTCGTTGCGGTGCGCAGGCTTCTCACTGCGGTGGCTTCTCTTGTTGCGGAGCACAGGCTCTAGGTGCGCGGGCTTCAGTAGTTGTGGCAATGCGGGCTCAGTAGTTGTGGCTCGCAGGCTCCAGAACACAGGCTCAGTAGTTGTGGCACACGGGCTTAGTTGCTCCGTGGCATGTGGGATCTTTCCGGACCAGGGCTCAAACCTGTGTCCCCTGCATTGGCAGGCGGGTTCTTAACCACTGTGCCACCAGGGAAGTCCCAATAGCATATTATCTTAATCGAAAAACATATTCTCATTAACAAGGAATAAAAGTATAAAAAGAACAACATACAAAAATCCCTCAACCCAGAGACAAGTTACTATTAATAACTTGGTAAATTTTCTTCCAGAACAAGATGATAGAGTTAGTAGAACTTTTTTTTACTTTAATAGGCTCAGACTAAATTCCAATCAGACTGACGGCCACTCATATTCCCACCGCGAAGGTATGAGAGCACCATTTCCCCACACTGTCCCCATAGCTCTGTAACATTTAAAACTTTTGCCAATCTAACAGATGAAACTATGATGTCACTGCCATTCCCACTTGATATTTCCTTGACTAGAAGGGAGACAGAACACATCTCATGGGTCTCTTAGGAACATGCTGGACTTTGAAACACAGGGGAAACAAAAACATCATTCGATCATTTGCTCAAGAATCATCTTACCCAGGCAGATGGCCGACAGGCACAAGAAAAGATGCTCAACATCACTAATCATCAGGGAAATGCAAATCCAAACCACAATGAGATACCACCTCAGACTCGTCAGAGTGGCCATCATCAAAAAGAACACAAATAACAAACGCTGGGGAGGGTGTGTAGAAAAGGAAACCCTCCTACCCTGTTGGTGGGAATATAAACTGATGCAGCCACTGAGGAAAACAGTATGGAGGTTTCTCAGAAAACTAAAAACAGAGTCACCATATGACCCAGCACGTCCACTCCTGGGTATGTATCCGAAAGAAAGAAAAGCACTAATTCGAAAAGATACATGCACCCCAATGTTCACAGCAGCATGGTTAATAATTGTCAAGATATAGAAGCAACCTAAGTGTCCACCAGCAGATGAACGGATAAAGGAGATGTGACAGATATACAGATATATAGACACACACACACACAGTGGAATACTACTCAGCCATAAACAAGAATGAAATATTTGCCATTGGCAACAACACGGATGGACTTGGAGGGTATCCTGCTAAGTGAAGTCAGTCAGACAGAGAAAGACAAATACTATGTGATATCACTTACACGTGGAATCTAAAACATACAACAAACTAGTGAATATGTCAAAAAAAGAAACAGACTCACAGATACAGAGAACAAATTAGTGGTTACCAGTAGGGAGAGGGAAGGGAGGAGGGGCAGTATAGGGGTAGGGGATTAAAAGGTACAAACTATTACATATAAAATAAGCTACAAGCATACACTGTACAACACAGGGGCTATAACCCATATTCTATAATAACTATAAATGGAGGATAACCTTTAAAAATTGCGAATTGTACACCTGTAACTCATATAATATTGTACACCAACTATACTTCAATTTTTAAAAGTAAGGTAAGATAAGACTATCAAAACCTTCAAAAAGGGAATGGAAAAAAAGAAGCATCTTACCAATTTCTGCTGTTCAAACATAAGTTTTTTATAGAAGAGATGGAACTGTTCAAAGCTGAGTTCATCTTTGTGTGCGCCTATTTCCTGTAAATATATAAAAAAAGTGACCACACGATTTTTCTTGTCCACCACAAGAATGCCTCTTCCCTGTTCACAGAAATACCATGGCTCTGCTACAACACTGGTTAAAATCAAACTTGCATTCCTCTGAACCCAACTATCCACAAGTTTCCTAATTTATCTGCCTGGAGAACATACCCACCAGGGATCCCTGGTGAGATCCTTCCCTTGACTCCCCAGAAGGGAAGGATCTTAGCCAGAATTCCAAGCGCCATAATGCAGAACTCCTCCTTCTGGGGGCAGAAGACACTTTCAAATCTAGACATATTTATAGGGTATGTACAGATAGGTCATTTTTAAAAGCATAAGAAAATGAACCGAGCCCTTAGAATTAACAGAGCTCAACTCCAGGTCTGTCCCCTGAATGGCTTAACAGCTTTGGGCAAATCACTTGACCCTCTCAGACCCTCCGTTTCTTCATCTGTAAAATGGGAGAACCACCATTACCCTCCTCGGACTTCCCTGAAACCAAACCAGAGAACATCCACGTAGCACCTGCTTGGTAAAGGCTTGATAAGGAACAAAATTCCAACTACGTGGCGGTCAGTGGTAAATGCCTCTCCCATCTCTCTTCTGTTAGTCCCCACCCTTCTCTGGTTTCGCCTTCTTGGACCAGTTCGAATGATGGGGGCGGGCCAAAAGATGGCTTGATAAGCCATAAAGTGGGTTAACTGTTCCGGGAGCTCACTGGTATAAAAATGAATGAGCTTCTTCAGCTGAGGAATCCTGTGACATGCCCCTGGGAGTCCACCAACTGGGACTATTGGGATGGAGTGTTGTTGGGCTCCTTGACGAGAGTCACTATCTCTCTGAAGGCCAGAAACAATGCCTATGGATCACCTCCATCCTTACACCCTTCAGAAGAGCCCCACCTGACCTATGCTACCCCATCACTCATGGAATGACCCGCCTCAGATCTACCAATGGCTTAATTACACAAGAACATAAACAAATTAAATGATGGGCAGAGGAGGGATGGAGGGATGGGAGGATGGAGCGATGGAGGGATGGAGGGATGGAGGGATGGAGGGATGGAGGGATGAAGGGATGGAGGGATGGGAGGATGGGAGGATGGGTGGAAGGAAGGATCAGTGGATGAAGGGAGGGGTGGGTGCGAGGAGAGGGGAAGGGCAGAGAAGAGTCGCCTCTGACAACTACGCTATCAGGACCTGAATACAAAACGCCACATCCCTGGCAACCTACATAAGGAATCTTCCATAATATTTTCCAGAAGAAACACATGTGTTCATATTATTAAAAGGCAAACAGGCTGTGGGGTAGTGAGGGAAAGGGAAAGGGAAAGTTGGACTGGTGGAAACGTCCCAAGTCAAGCAGCTCGGTGAACGCAGTCTTCGTGGATGACGTCCTCTGCCACGACTGAGAACACGGGCTTAAGGTCTTCACACAATCCCTCTGTCTGGACTAGGATGGATGAATCTGGAGGCGGGGGACTTCCTTGGGCACCATTCAGTGGAGCTCAAAGGCACGTAGTGGCTTCATGGGAAAGGCACACGTAGCCCTGGGTTCACAAAATCGCCGGGCTGAGACACAAAACTTACCACGAACTTATCTTTGAGGAACTTGGCGCTGCTCACTTTGAAGTTGACCAGGGGCAAGATGGTCTTCAACTCTCGGAGGCTGATGCTGCAAAAGAGGGGAACCCCAGCCCCGTTAGCCTTGAGGGGTGTCAAGAGTGGAGGATCTGGCTACTCCCGTCAGCTCCCATCTCTACGAGAAGACCCACCACCAGTTGTTAGTGAGCACTAACTGGGAACAGAGACTCTGGGATCAAGACACCCGATGTGCAAGGCTGGTCTCCACCCTTCAGGGATGGCTGTGGACACGGATCACGTTGGAGATTCACAGTGAGGGCAGAAATGGTGTCGGATAACGTCGGCAGAGGCGAAATGTCACAGGGGTTCCAGCCAAGAAGAGGTCACTGAAGGCCAGAGACAGGCAGGGGAAGGAGCCAACCTTCTCTGAACACCTACTATGTGCCAGGCTGCCCCGGGGATCTCCAGGCAATGACGTCACCTCACCCCTCGCTACACCTCACCCCCCACACAGTATGCATTCTTGAGCCCCAGGGTTCAGAACAGGCAACGGGGATGGGGGCAGGGTATGCGGCTCAAGGTCGGAGCTGGTCTGACGACCTGAGGAGGTGGGCACCATCATCACTCCACGCGGCAGGTGAAGAAACCGAGGCTCAGAGACGCTGGGTGCTACCACGCGGCAGAGGCGGACTCCAGGGCAGCCTGCCTCCGGGTCTGCCTGTAACCACTGCATTTGAAGCCTCTCAGGGAACGCCATGAACAGTGATGGAGGGCGGCGGGTCAACGGCCTGAGATCCAGACCCTCATGGCTGCAGAGCCAAGTGTCCGGCAGAGCGAGAGAGGGTGGTCTGGGCGGTCTCTGGTGTGGCCAGAGAAGACTGTTCTGCGTTCCTGGAGACGTCAGACTAGAAAGGGGCTGTGCGTGGCCCGGAAGGAAGTCTGCCCGGGCTGTGGGCAGGAACGGCCCAGCTTCCGCCACACTGTCTACTCGGCCTCCGCCAGCACGCCCGGGAGGAAGCAGCAGGCCACACTCGGAAGCTGCCCCGGGAGACCGCCAAGAGGACTCCTGGCCACCCCAGTGTCCCCACCTCCAGCATCCCTGTCTCTCGTCTAACGGCCTCCCTAATGTGGGAGACCTTTATGGGCCACGTGTTCCCCACCTCCCACCACTCCTGGGGCCGGCATCCAGGGCTTTCCCAGAGAAACGGTGAGGGCAGCACAAAGCCCTCGGCAGGCCCGGCGGGGCTGGCCGCGCAGAGAAGCGAGCAGGCTGGCTGAGACCCCCTTTCGGACCCTGCCCCCGGGGTGTCCACGAAGAGCTTGGCCAGGGCAGGATGAAGGGCGAGGAGTGGTGGGGGATGGCGCTGTAAAACGAGGCAGGGAGAGGGTCTGGCCTACCTGGTAGCCAAGGCGGCTCACCCAGGACCAAGGAAGAGGTCGGCATCCCCTGGGGAACCCAGAACTTCCAGGCAGAAACGGGGCCAGGAAACCTTCCCACACCCAGGAACAAAGGGACTGGGGAGCTGGGAGCCAGTGCAGCTGCCGGGGGGGCCAGTGGAGCAAACACAGGGCCCGGGGGCGCGAGAATCTGAGCACTGGGGCATCTGAGCCCACCGGCTCCAAAGGTCCCGCCTTACAGTGGAGCAACTGAGCCCCCAGGTAAAGGTGGGGGCCAGAGAGCTTCTCTGGGCTCCTGTGCAGGGACTAGCCACTCCACTCCACTCCCCATGCCGCGCCCTCACTCCCCGCTCTGGGCACGTGGACCAGGACTGGCCCGTGGAGCTGCTGGCGGGTAGGAAGCCAGCAGCTCCCAACTTCACCCCTCTCCCCGTCCAGGACTTGTCATCAGATCTCAGCCAAGATCATGGTCTGCCCTCTGGCCGTAACTCAGGACAGCTCTGCAGGGCCTCCCTGGAGCTCCCCACGGGGCCAGCGGAGGCCGTGACTGTGACTGCATCACAATCCAGCTGCCTTCGCAGGTGTGGACCCGCACACACTCCCCATAAGCTTCCTGCACACAAAGCCCGTCTCAGATTCTGCTTCCTGCAGGCTCAGCCCGTGACCGTGCCTTAGGGAACCAGGGCAATGGGGAGGGATGGCAAAAACTACCCCCTCCCCATGGGCACTGAACAATCATGTCAGCTTCCCTCCTCAGCTTGGCATGCTCCCAGATGCTACAACGCTGCACCCTGGGGCAGCCTTTACCAAACAACTGAGGTTGGCAGCCCCGGGAAACTTACCTGCCACCCTGAGGCTGGTAACCGACACCTCCACCACCCCCAGCTTCTTGTAACAGTAATAAACATTCATTAGTGTTTGCCGTAAGCCAGCCACTGGCCAAGCACTCGGTCACAAATGAACCCACTGAATCTTCAAACCAATCCCAGGAGGTAGGAACTATGATCTCTCTTACAGATTAGGAAACGAAGGCACAGAGAAGTCAAGTAACTTACCCAAACTCATACAACCAGTAAGCGTTAGTGCTGAGATTCAAACCTCAGCGCTGCCCAATAGAATTTTCTAGGATGATGGCAACGTTCCGTATCAGGGCTGTCCAATGCGCCTAGGGCGACCAAGGAACTGAATTTTTAAATTTTTATTTAATTTTAATTACTTTAGATTTAAATAGTCACAGGTGGACAGTGCAGCTCTAGAAGCCTGCTTCTCTAAGTAGGGTCCCGGGAACGCCAGGATCAACATCAGTTGGGAATTTGTTACAAGGGCACATTCATGATCCCCACCCAGACCCAGTGCAACAGAACTTCTGCAGGACAGGCAGCGCACCTCTGCAGGTAAAGCCCCCCCAGGCTGTCCGACGTGCTGGAGCCAGGACTGCTGACCGCAGGGAACCTATTTGCATGCCTGCTGAAGACAGAACTGGACCGCACACCTGCCTCCCACCTGCACGCCCAACCCTCCCGCCTCCTGAAGGCCAGGCTGAGCGAGAACAGGAAGTGCACACTCGGTTTATGCAAAGTCAGTGTCACATGCCGAGGGGCAAGGGGCAAAGTGGGAAAGAGATGTCCACAGAGACAACCTGCTCCCAGCCCGTAGGTCTGCTGGCCCCTCTGCAGGACTCAGCCCGTGAGCCTCACCCTGAGGAATGCAATTCCAGTGACCGCCCTCCACCCCCGAAGGTTCAGGGGCTCTCGCAAGGGGTATTTTGACCGAAGAAGTTTTCCCCTAATGCACTGACCTTAGAACCTAATTCCCAGGTAATAGGCAACTAAACTCTAGAGACTCAAAAAGAGGGGGTTTCTGGAAACCTGGTCAAGATTAATGTTAAACGATTCATGCCTTTGACTCAGTCTCCCCAGGCCTGGAAATGTTATAAGGACGAGAACGTTCTGGTTGTCCCTTGTTACGATGCTATGTCTACGAATGAAAAGGGAGGGCTTCGTTCATCTGACCAACACTACAAAGACCGAACCAGCCGGATCCCCGACCTCGAGAGCCCCCACCGGTGTGAACAGCAACAACAAGGGGAAGACTCTAAGAAAGCAGAGAGCGTCCAGCCGACGGGACAGACTAGCACTAAGACCGAGAATCCTACGATGACCCGAAACACGCTTCTCGTGAGGGTCGCTCCATAACGTTCCCTCTGAACGCAATTCAGTGAAACTGTGAACATTAATAAAAACCGGACACAAACTAAATGATAAACAAAAGGCAACTTTTCAAGCCGAATATCAGATCCCATTGGTTGAATTACAATGTAGGCGTTAATACTGTTCCCAAAGAGTTGCAACAAAATGTAAACGTGTTTATGGTTTAAGGTGAGGTGAAAATAGTTTCCCCTCCTTGCATGTGGACTGGACTTAGTGACTGATTCCCAGAAAATAGAGTGGAGGCAGGCGGGTGGGGGGGGCCTTTACAAAGGAGAGATCTGGAAGACACAACCTTGGCCAAGTAATCAAGGTTTCCATCACCCTTGACAAGCCATGGTGAAAGCAGGCATCTCTTGAGCAAGGTGAAGAAAAAGACCTTCACCTCCGTGATATTCTTCCCAAACACAACCTCAGGTTACCCTTAACTCCAGTCTTATCATGACAAAAATATCAGACTAACACAAATGGAGGGACATGTTACAGAATACCTGAGACCTACTCCTCAAAACTGTCAAGGTCATGCAAGACAAGGAAAGATGGAGAAACCGTCACAGCCTAGAGGACACCAAAGGGGCAGAACAACTAAGTACAATGTGGGGTCTTGGGTGGGATCCAAGACCAGGAGAAGGACACTGGTGGAAAAAATGGTGAATTCCAATAAAGTCTAGGGTTTACGTAACGGTCATATAGCAAATGTGGTTTGTCAAGTTTTGACATGAATGATGTGAACCGTAGGGAAAACTGGCCAAAGGGGTATATGAGAAATCTCTGTACCATCTTTGCAACTTTTCTCTAAATGTAACATTATTCCAAAATTTTAAAATTAGTTAAAGAAGAACACAATGTAAAGTCATATGTATAGTTACATATTAATGAAGTAAAATGAACACAAACCAATAAAGTTGAGGATGGAAATCTACTGAAAACAATTGTACCCAGAGTTAAACAGTGCCTACCATTTAATGTCAAACTCACACAAATTTTTTCTAGTTTTCAGTATTTCCAAAATTTTCTATAACGAACATGAGTTACTTTCATAATATATATACACTACCAAACGTAAAATAGATAGCTAGTGGGTAGCAGCCACATAGCACAGGGAGATCAGCTTGCTGCTCTGTGACCACCTAGAGGGCTGGGACAGGGAGGGTGGGAGGGAGGGAGACGCAAGAGGGAGGGGCTAAGGGGATATATGTATATGTACAGCTGATTCACTTTGTTATAAAGCAGAAACTAACATAACATTATAAAGCAATTATACTCCAATAAAGATGTTTAAGAAAAACAAAAAAACATAGGCTTGGGGGTTCCCTGGTGGTCCAACAGTTACGCCACTGAGCTTCTAATGCAGGGGGCGCCAGTTCAATCCCTGGTCAGGGAACTAAGATCCCACATGCCTTGCAGCACGGCCAAAAAATAAAATTAAATAAAACATAGGCTTGTTTACCATATCTAAAAA
The DNA here is from genome assembly GCF_011762595.2 of Tursiops truncatus. Lineage (NCBI taxonomy): Eukaryota > Metazoa > Chordata > Mammalia > Artiodactyla > Delphinidae > Tursiops > Tursiops truncatus. The sequence continues at coordinate 6,666,180 of NC_047052.1, forward strand.
AAAAGTCCATGTGATGTTTTTTAATGGGCAAAGGACTTGTCTAGATATTTCTTTGAAGAAGATATACAAATGGCAAAAAGCACATGGAAGGATGCTCAAGATCTGTAGTCATTAGGAAGATGCAAATCAAAACCAAAATGAGATACTACTGTACACCCACTGGGATGGCTGGAGGGAGGGAAGGGGGGTGGGGGGGAAGAAGGAAGGGAGGGAGGGAGGGAGGGAGGGAGGCGAGAAGGGGAAGGAGGGAGGAAGGAAGGAGGGAAGAGGGGAGGGAAGGAGGGAGGAAGGAAGGAAGGAAGGTTAGGTGTTGGCAAGGAAGTGAGAAAAAAATGAAATCCTGTTGCCCTGCTGGTGGGAATGTATAATGGTTGCAGCTGCTGTGGCACACAGTAGGCAGTTCATCAAAAAATGGAACAGTATTACCATTTGATCCTGCAATGCCACTTCTGGGTAATGCACAAAAACACTGAAAGCAGAGACTAGAAACCCATATTCACAGCAACAAGACTCACAAGAGCCGAAAGGTGGAAGCACCTGGAGTAAGTGTCCATGGACAGATGGGCGGATAAACACAACGTGTTATATGCACATAGTGGAATATTATTCGGCCTTAAAAAGGAAGGAAATTCTGACACTTGCTACAGTAACGTGGATGAACCATGAAGACATCGTGCTCAGTGAAGTACGCCCGTCCCAAAATGCAGCATCCTTCCGCTCGCAGGCCCACAGGAGTCAAATTCACAGAGACGGAAAATATTGGGTTGGCCAAAAAGGTCGTGCAGGTTTTTCCGTAAATGTCATTTTACAGAAAAACCTCAACGACCTTTTTGGCCAACCCAATAGCACGGCGGTTACCAGCGGCTGCAGAGGGGGTAATAGAGTGAGGGCTAAATGGGTACAGAGCTTCAGTTCTGCAAGAGGGGTAGAGCTCTGCAGACGGATGGTGATGGAAGCACAGCAGCATGAACGCACAGAAGCGGACACTGGAAATGGCAAGTTTTATGTTACATATATTTCACCACAATGAAACCCATACGTAATTTTCAGTCAAAGGAGGTCCCCGTGGGGAAGGGAAGATTTCTGCCTCTTACCAGCTCAGTGATCAGCTAAGCCACAGCTGACCGGCTAGGCTGCTGTGGACAAGTGATCTAACCTCTCCTGGCCTCAGTATCCTCATAAAATGGACCAGAGGGTGCCCAGCTCGCCAGTCTGAGAGCCTTCTTTCCATAAGCTTTCCCCAATTCCCTAAGTAAGGAGAGCGCTCAGAACGGCAGGGGTTACAAAGTGACTCCGCACAAACGCCAGCTGCTGCCATGTTGCCTCTCGAGAGGCTGAAAAGGGAAACATGCTCAGGCCAACAAAAACCCGGGACTGGACACTGCCCGAGCCGGGCCAGCCCACAGTCTGCCTCCCATTCCCAGGCTCTTCCCTTCGTGCTGCAGCTCCTTTGTTTTCTTCCAGGAAACGGGACCACTGTGCGAGACAGGAAAGGAGGGAGACTGGCAGAAGTCAGTTGCCCTTTCATTGGCACCTTGGTCAAGTTCCTTTTGAAAAACTCCCTCTGGGCCTCCCAGAACCACAGGAAAGGTGGGATTTTCCACGTGTTGACAGAGCAGCAGGGCTCCGCCAAGCGGAAGGGAGGTCGGGGAGCGGGAACGGCAAGCAGGGAACAAGGAATCATGGCCAGAGACAGACTTGCTGTCTGCTGAAGGTTCTGGAAAGGACTTCTCTGTAAAGGACTTGCAAGAATCCATTCTGAGCGAGAGAGCTGGAGGGAGGCTCCCACTTCCTGACAACAGAAGTTGGAGAAGCAGACTGTGGAACCAGATCCACAACGCCATAGCCCACCATGTGGAGAGAGGGCCCAGGAGGGCTCCCTCTCTCAGCTCTGTGCCAACCTCAGCTGTGAATCACCTCAAAGCCACAGAGAAGGGAATCAGTCATGGGAGGCTCCACCTCCGAGACTGAAAGAGGCCAGTGTATATAAAATCCCCCAGCGCGGGGACCTCGTTTGATCCACCCTCCGTAACACGGGCCAGGCCCAGGTGTGGGACCACAGAACGCTGGCTGAGAGGAGGAGGGAGGGAAAGGAAGATGGACAGAGACACGGACTGAGCTGCTGGCTGACCTAACAACGTCACTAAACTCTTCACCGCTTCCTGGTTACCATCTGCAAAGCATCCCGTGGGGCACGTGTACAAGAGACCACAGAGGCTCTGAAATCAACAAGTGATGGATGACACTAGCCTGACACTAGAATGCCTCAGGGATGGAAAGACTTTCAGGAACAAGAGAGGTGAGTTTTAGAGGTTACTTGTTGCCTCACTGACGTGATGCTGACACATCTTAATGGAGAACGGAAGGAAGGAAAAACATTTAAAAACTTTCAGAGAGGTCTGATGTGAGGCTAAAATGATACAATTGATTGTCAAGTGCTCAGTACAGTGCCTGGCATGCTGGGTGCTCAATAAATGGTGTTTTTTTGGTCATTACATTATTAACAAGAACTGGATCATAACCGAAAAAAAATGGAGAGGATGTTCAACCTCGCCCATGAACAAGGAAACGCAAATTTAAGCCAAAATCCACTGCTGCCTTTTACCCACAGATTAATAAAGGTCAAACTCTGGAGACATAGTGAAACAAGTACTTTCTTGCACTGTTGGTAGAAACAGAAATCGCTACCACCTCTCTCAAAAATCTCAGACCCGAGGACACCTGGCCGCTGGAATTCCTCTTCTGGGAATTTATCCTGCTCATACCCTCATCACCTAAGTTTACAAAAAGGGAGATGTGAAGGCTTTCACGGTATAATAAAGGACCAGGAACAACTTCATGTCCATCAAGAAGGAAATGATTTCTCATCAATTAGAGAATTACACTGCATCCATCCAAGGACAAACCGCATTGGATACAAAAACGTCTGGCATGGAGCGTTGTGTGTGCCGACAGGGAACCACTCCAAGACGTGCTGTTCAGTGAACCAGTCAAGGACACTGAATTACGTGTTATCACATCGCCCCACTCACGTCCACCCAGCCCTTACGACCATTGCTACTGAACTGGGTTTACCTCTTGATGGTCAATCCCCCAGCACAGAGGAAGGGCAGGCACCATGGTGACCCTGTTTCTCCCCGGGACACAGAAGGGGCTCACATGTGAAGGCCTAAAGGACGTGCTGCAGGTGCTCCACAAAAGAGAAGCCACCTCTGCAGGTGGACCGGAATTTTCCACCGCAGTGAGGTCCTGCATGGGGGGAGAGCCTGTCACCGTGACCCCCGCCACCTAGCACTGTGTCCGGCACCTTGTAAGTCAAATCTAACTTCATGAGGAGCTTTCCACGGCAGAGAACTTGCTCCAACCCCCTCAGAATGTTTAAAGAAAGAATGAACATCCGAGTCCAAAACAATCGGGAGAAAACTACAAAAATGTGAGCGAATCTTACCTGTTTCTTCTGGTCTGATCCACAGAATAAATCTGCTTTCTCAACCAACTGGGAAGAGAGACAAAGAGAGAAAGTGAGGAAACAGCACGAGTCGAAGTGAGTTCTATAGGGAAGAGAGTTGAAGAGAGTTGAGACAAAGAAAGAAAGTTAGGAAACAGCACAAGTGTAAGTGAGTTCTACAGGATGGGACAAAGGAAACTGGAAACGAAAAGGAGGGTTTTCCAACTTTCTAACTCAGGCGACTTGGGAAGCAGCAGTTTCTCCTTGTGGTTGAAATGCTCCAGCTAGGCCAAGGGGCCCCTTTGACAGAGGCTGGCAATCTTTAAACTGACAATTCCCTCTGATTCTATGAGTTAATCCCCAAAAAGCTGGTAAGGAAAACGGTGTAAATCAGAGGGCTTTGGTTTGCTGGAGGGACAGTAATTCACACACCAATCCCACCCAAAGGGAGTGGCAGGTGGAAAATCCTGGACCTCAAGCCTGGGGTCCTTTGATCAGTCAGCTTAATTCCTCTTCCTAAATCCTTTAAGAAACGAGCCTCGGGCCCTCCCCTCCAACCCAACATCAGTACGAGCTTCTGTCTCAGCCCCAGGGCCCTCCTCACTCCAGCAGGCGAAGACCAAGGCCCAGCACTGAGACAGGCTTTTCTGTGAGATGCTGGAGAGTCCACAGCCACTAATGGGCACCTACTGCATACAGGGCACTCCATGAGCCTCCAAGACGCAATATTCCCTTTTTCTTTCTTTCACCATATTGGCTAAAGGGAGCAGAATAAATGCCTGAGTGAAGGAACACAGAGATAAACAGGCCCAAACCGTCACCTCTCAATGATGGTGGGGGTGGATGCGCTCATCACTTCCTGGTGCAAGATCTTCAAGCCAGAGAGCCACTTAGTTGCATCTTCTTTAGAGTCGGCTGCAGAGGTGAGGGGACAGAAATGCTCTGTTACTCCCTGGGAAGACAGACTGCTGCTTAGGGACCCCCGCCCCACCTTCCCAGCCCCACACAGACCAGGTGGCTGGGAGGAGCCTGTGCTGGTTCCTAGGACCTACTTTTTGTCTCAGATGAGGCCATATGCCCATGGTGAGCCTCCTACAGCAGGGGTGACAAGCCGGTGACTTTTTAAAAGTTTTAGCCCTATGCTAACAAACAAGAGGCAGGACCTGGGATAACTTGTACCACAATCCTGAGCAGCCCTGAGCATCTCCCGTTTCCCTTCAAGGCCAGAGAGAGGGGTGGAAAGTAGGTGATGCTGATGCCTGTAAGGGAAGCGGCAACAAGTACCAGTTAAAAGCCTGGCATCATCGCCAAGTCCCAGTGTACCGCTTCAGGGCTGTGTGATGTTCAGTTGGTTACTTAACCTCTCTGTGCCTCATTTCCTAATCAGTAAAGTGGAGATGGCAATGCAAACAACTAGTCCAGTTATTAAACATCTCCAAACTAGGGAGTTTGCTAGTCTAGATAGAGCATGCTGAGGTTTCTGCTCTCACTCTTCCCGTGTGGATGAGGAGAAAACTACAGCTCAGAAGAGTGACGGGACCTGTCCCAGAGCCAGTAAATAAGAAGCTGGGATCCACACATCACCCTGCCATCCTGGGCTCCACGTCCTGCTTGGGCTTTCAGGGCCTCCCTACCAAGAAGAGCACCCAGGCTTCAGCCTGCAGGGGGGCTACGTGCACAGAGCTCAGGGACACAGTCACGGGCCCCTCTCTTCTGCCCCATCTCTGCCTCCTGCTACACACCATCAATCAGACGGCCACCCAACACTTCCTACACCCAGCTTGCTAATTTCCCTCCTCCAAGCCCTGGCACATGCAATGTCCTCTCCCTGGACCATCCTCCCTCTTTAACCCCAACTCCTACTGATGCCTTAAAATCCAGTTGAAAAGTCACCTCCCCTGCAAAGCCTTCCAGGGAATGAGGCACTGTGTATTCCTGCAGCACGCTTATGTTTGGACTACTGCTCTTATCACAGAGTACTCTAAGTTCCTGTCCACACGTCTGTCTCCCCAAGTCGACTGTGAGCTCCTTAAAGGCAGCAACTGGGTCTTATTCCTCTTTACAGCCCCAATGACACGTAGTACAACCTGGCACAGGGCATATGCTCAAAAGATGCCTGATGCAAGCATGAATGAGAACTCAAACCAATGAGACCTATCTGACCCTAAATTATATGTCTTTTATAACTGAGCTGTAATAGTTCTTAAATATTCTAGATATGTTTTGTATCAGGCATATGAATTGCAATTATTTTTCTCTATATTGTGGGTTGTCTTTTCACTTTTTTTTTCTCTTGGCCGTGCTGCATGGCTTACAGAATCTTAGTTTCCCCACCAGGGATCAAACTCAGGCCCCCTGCAGTGGAAGCTCGGAGTCCTAACCACTGGACCGCCAGGGAAGTCCCTACCTGACCCTAAATTCAAAGTCTCTAACGCTACCCAGCTTTCACGGTTTCCCCCCACTTTGGTCTACTTTTAATGCTACTTACTTTCTCTCTCGTCAGTCATGATTGTACGTCAAGTTCTAAGTCAATACATTCTGGGATTAGACCTGAAGGCAGCTACAGGCTTCTGCCCCTGAGCAAAGTGCCTGAGCTTTTTCACAGCCCTTCTCCTGGCTGCTCAGAGGCCTCTTGGACTTTCTGGTGGACTCATAGGGATGGCCTGAAATCTCACCTCCAGATACGTGTGTCTCCGTGTGTGCACGTGTGTGTGCGCATGTATGCGTTTACTGTTAAGTGCATGTACACATGTTTACATGTGTGAGGTGGAAGATTTCAGTATAGTTCCTTCGGATCAGTTAAGCTGAATAAATGGTGCAGGCCAGACTCTGCTGGACGAAAAACGTACCTGCCTTCAGCTTTCTGCACGAGCCAGGTAGGCCCTTAACGTAATCCTTTCCACGTGCCAGTGGAGTCGGCATTATTGGGCTCCTCGTTTCACAGCTGAGCGAACTGCAGCTCAGAGAGGCTGAGTCGCTTACCCAAAGTCACACAGCTAGAAAGGGACAGGGTTAGGATTCAAAACCATGACGCCCTAAACACGCATTAGCGGTTGGGCAGGTGTGAGCATCCTGCTAGTGAACCTTCTAGGAAGGAAACAAAGACCCAGGGAGGGAGAAAAGCACATGCCATATACCCACCTGCTAAGCTGAGCGTGTTGAGAACGAACTGGGTGCCGTACAAGATGGTGAAGCAGCACTCTTCCTTCTGGCGGACTGCTTTCGCACGCTCAAAATCCTTGGAGTTCTTCCCTGGGCGGATTTCCTTTATTTCCATGATATCCACTGAAGGAAAATTAACATCAGCCAATCAGAAGCTGGAGTTCACTCCACCTGAGGCTGCAGCCATGTGCCTGCACCCCAGACACACAGAGCCCAGCTCTTCACTCCCCAGAGTGAAGACAAGCTGGGCCAGCCCCACAGCCCTGCCCAGCTTGCAGGATGATGTGCAAAAAATGAAATGCTTGTTGTTCTGAGCCACTAAGTACCGGGAGACTTGCTGTACAGCAACAGATGACAGAAAAGGAGGAAACCCATCCTCCCTAGAACCCCTGCTGCCACGTGATGCCAACTCACTCCTAGCCAAAACCCACCTGGCCAGGGTGGCACCTGACCCAAGGGTGACCCCTCCCTCCATGGGATGGCCATCTCATCTAAGGGTGACCCCCCCCACACACAGGGTGGCCACCTGGCCCAAGAATGACCCCCTCCCCTCACAGGATGGCCACCTGATTCAAGGGAGACCCCCCCTTCCTGCCATAGGATGTCCCATGAACTAAGGAGTGTCACAGAGTGACAAGTCCATCCATCCTTTCCTCCCTTTCTTCTGTCAAAAAAGCACCTTTTCCTGGGATGAACCCATTTCACGTGCTTGAGGTGAAGATGATCCACACCCCGGCTCCTTTCACCACAACAAGCCGAAGGAGGGGCCAAGGGTCCCAGGAATGACCACGATGTCCCACCCCTGGCACGGTGATGGGTTCAGGGATGAGCACACGGCCTAAGCTGCCCCCATCAGCATCCTCCTGGGACTTAACGTGGCCAAAGCTATTCATCAAATTTGTCCTGCTGCTGCCGCCAGGCTGGGGGCAGCAGGCCATGTGGCCTGCCATACAGAAAGCAAAGATTCATCCCTGATGCACTACTGAGCCCCTGGGTCCATTTGGGCTTGAAGCCACTTCTGCACTGGAGCATGCTACCCGTGTGACCCAATAAACTCTCTTTTTTGCTTTGGTTAGTGGGAAATGAGTTTCTGTCACATGTAACCATAAGAATCCTGGGACATACATCTTTGTTCTTACACTGCACATAGATACAGGAAAGAGGTATTCCTGGAAATGAGAGAGTAGGGAAGGAGACCTCAGCTTTGACCTGAGATCAAGGAAGCAAATAGACCCAAGTGAACACAGGCATTTTAGAGTCAGAATTGAACTGGCAGGAAAGGTTCACGGCCACTCACACATAACAAGAGGAGGAGGAGACAGAGTTTTAAATTAGGGGAGGAGGGGATGGAATGAACCAAAGCCTTTTTTTTTTTAAATTTATTTTTGGCTGCGTTGGGTCTTTGTTGCTGCACACGGCCTTTCTCTAGTTGCGGCAAGCGGGGGCTACTCTTTGTTGCGGTGCACAGGCTTCTCATTGCGGTGGCATCTCTTGTTGCAGAGCACGGGCTCTAGGCACGTGAGCTCAGTAGTTGTGGCTCACGGGCTCTAGACACAGGCTCAGTAGTTGTGCCGCACGGGCTTAGCTGCTCCACGGCACGTGGGATCTACCCGGACCAGGGCTCAAACCCGTGTCCCCTGCATTGGCAGGCGGATTCTTAACCACTGCGCCACCAGGGAAGCCCGAACCAAAGGCTTTTCACTTTCTTACCATGGATCTAGCTAGACTGAAAACAGTTTGGGGGACAAGAATCATGAAGTAAAGTGAAAAGACTTTAAATAAACAGCATTTGCTCTGTACCCTGTGTGTGGTGGTAGCTACACAAGTCTAAACATGTGATAAAATTCCTTGAAACTATACACCAAAACGAAAACAAACAAAAGTTGAGTCCACACTAAAAATGGTGACAACTAATTAAGGTCTGACTACTCAGCCATAAAAAAGAACAAAATAACGCCATATGCAGCAACATGGATGCAACTAGAGATGATCACACTTAGCGAAATAAGTCAGAAAGAGAAAGACAAATACCACATGATATCACTTATATGTGGAATCTAAAATATGACACCAATGAAACTATCTACAAAAAAGAAACAGAATCAGGGACATAGAGGATAGACTGGTGGTTGCCAAGGGGGAGGTGGGTGGGAAAGGGTTGGACTGGGAGTTGGGGATTAGCAGATACAAACTGGTATATGTAGAATGGATAAACAACAAGGTTCTACTGTATAGCACAGGGAACTATGTTCAGTATCCTGTGATAAACCACAATGGAAAAGAATATGAAAAAGAATGTATACATATGTATAACTGAGTCATTTTGCTGTTCAGCAGTAATGAACACAATACTGTAATTCAACTATTATTGAATAAAAAATAAATTAAAAAAAACTAATTAAGGTTTGTAATTTAATAACATTATACCAGTGTCCATTTCCTGGGCTTGACAACTATGGTTACGAAAGATGTTATCACAGGGGGAAATTGGATGAATGGTACACAGAAACTCTGTATTATTTTTGTAATGTCATCATGAGTCTAAAATTATTTCAAACTAAAATGTCTTTTAAAACACTTATCAAGGGACTTCCCTGGTGCAGTGGTTAAGAATCCGCCTGCCAGTGCAGGGGACACGGGTTCGAGCCCTGGTCCGGGAAGATCCCACATGTCACGGAGCAACTAAACCCATGTGCCACAACTACTGAGCCTGCGCTCTAGAGCCCGCAAGCCACAACTACTGAGCCCACGTGCCACAACTACTGAAGTCTGCACGCCCAGAGCCCGTGCTCCACAACAAAAGAAGCCACCGTAATGGGAATCCCGCGCACCGCAACGAAGAGCAGCCCCCACTCGCCGCAACTAGAGAAAGCCCACACACAGAAATGAAGACCCAACGCAGCCCAAAAATAAATTAAAAAAAAATTTTTTTAAACCCACTTAATTATGGGTGGTCCTATTATGGGGGCGGGGGTGGGGTCAAGGGGTCCTTCGTTCCTCAAAAACTAACAACAAAACACAGAGTCTTTGTGCGTGCTCAGATTCACAACCTTCTGGGGGGTTAAATCAGCACTGCTGATTTACCTGCTTCAGCAGTTATCTGAGAACATCTGAGGTATTAATGTTTGTTCTCAGAAATCAGTTACTTACCCAACCCAGCTGACTGCCAGTTAAGAGTCTAGTGACCTTAAGCAATACTCTTTTTTTTCCTAGCTGGTCTAACAATGATTATCTAACCATTCTCTTTCCCCGTAAAATATCTCTAAGAGGGAATTTCTGAATTGGCCAACTGTGAGCTTTTTTCCTTACAGCAAAATTATAATAAAAATTTGATGCGGTCATAACTAAAGAAAAAATTTCAGATACTGTAACACTGTCTTCAGGCAATCACCAAGTCTTATCAATTCCTTCTAAATCACTCTTGAATCTATCTTCTACCCATTCCCAGGGCCGACACCGTAATCCAAGCCACTGTCACCTCTCGCCTGCGCTACTGAAGTAGCCAGGAGCTACCCCCATAGTCTTTTCTATGAAATGCAGACATGCTCCAGCCACCCCTGGGCTTCAAGCTTGCTGATGCCATCCCAGTACTATTAGGACTAAGAACCAAGGCCATGTGATGACCCTGCCGACGCCATCTGGATCAACTGTGCATCCTCACTGCTGTGCTCCAGCCACACTGGCCAGCAGCTTGCATTCACTCCCCCACAGGACACCACCGCTGGCTCTGCTGGGGACGCTTTTAGCCTAGTTAGCTCCACGTTCTCCCTTCCAGTTTCAGCTCAATCACCGTCAGACGCACAGAATACCCTCCAACTACTGCTATCACACACACCAAGCCCCTCTTCCCCACAGCACTGAAGACGCCAAGTGCTTAGTGGTGTGAACCGTGGATTCATGGCTCCTTCCCTAGATGGTGCATCTTTCCTCACCACTGTATCTCCACCCCTAGCAGAGCAACTGGTACACAGTGGGGCCCAATAAATAGTTGTTGAAAGAGGAAGCGGACAGAGAGAGATGGAGACACAGACGGGGACAGAACTGGAGATGGGACAGAGGGGGAGGCAGAGGGAGACAGACACACACAGATACGAACACACACAAGTGGAAACAACCAGACAGGGTAAAAGAGGGGCAGAGACAACCAGATATGAACAGAAGACAAGCCATCCAGGTGAGGGAGAGAGGGAGACACAACCATGCAACGTACAAAGTCAGAGAGAAAGAAACATGGGAAAAGACGGGAAGAGACTAAAATATAAACAGCCACTCTGATGATGCAAGCAGCCCTGACCAGCCCCACACTGCCCTTCACTTCAGTGCAAGCAAGGATCCTTTGGACGCCAGCCCTGTCCCAGGAAAGGGCCGCAGGCATCCACCCTCGCCAGCCAGGACTGGCTGCCTCCATGATGTCATCCTGTTCACTTCCCCCTTTCCTGTCCCGGGATAAGTATTGGCCTATTCATCATGCTACTGATAAGACTATGCTGTCTCCATTGGATTGCCTTTGTCCCATTGTCAAAGATCAGTTGATGATGTGTGTGGGTCTATTTCTGTTCTCTCTATTCTGTTCCATTGACTAATTGTCTATTATTTCCCCAACGCCTCACTGTCTTGATAACTATGGCTTTCTAGTAAGCCTCAGAGTGGGGCAGCAGACACCTCTGACTTTGTTCTTCTTCAATACTGCACTGGCAATTCTGGGTGTTTTGCCTCTCCATAGAAACTTTAGGGTCAGATTGTCAATATCTACAGAATAACTTGCTGGGATATTGACTGGGATTGTGTTGACTCTACACCAAGTTGCAAAGAACTGACATATTGAGTCCTTCTATCCATAAACGCAGAGTATATATTCAGCATACTTTGTCAGCCAGACGCTCTCCTGGATGTACACACTCCTGACCTCCAAAGGTCTTACAGACACACTAGCTTCATCCATGAGACTAGAAATAAAGGCAATAATAATAATCATGTACCGCTCTTACAGAGCCCTTCCTATATGCCAGGCACAGTGCTAATGCTCTGCACATGTCACAGGTCGGTTCCCTGGAAGCCAAGCCTGAGGCAAGGATTCTTTTTTAGGTTTTTATTGGGCGGTGGGGTGGCGGGAGGGTGCTCAAAGGACAAAGGACTGCAGAAATAGATGAGGCAGGAGAATAAAGCTAGGCTGTGGTCCCAGCAGGGGACGGGCTTCAGCGTGGTCACAGGAGGCGCTGGAGCCTGGATCACACCAGGAAAGTGAGTCTCCTGGAAACAGCGAGGCTGTCCTCTTGCTCTCCCATGACTGTCCCCATTATACAGATGAGGAAACAGGCATGCAGAGGTGAAGTACCTCGGCCAGGGTCACCAGCCAGCAAGTGGAAGAGCCAGGATCTGAACCTTTACGTTGCTTCTCACGGTCAAGCAGGCGACGCTGAGAAGCCACGTTAGGACACGCAGCCCTCTTCCCACCGCGCTCCAGTCAGCAAGTCTCACCGTACATGGGCCTCCTGGCTATGTCGGCTCTCATTTCAGTGACTTCTCGACACCGCCTTCCTTCTCCCCCTCCCTGCACTGATCCAGCCCGTCATTTTTACATCTGTGCCATAGAGTTCCTCACCAGCACCACCCGCATTCATAGGTGTCTTTGTTGGCTGCCTGTCTGCTCTCTCCTCTAAGCCCCAGGAGGACAAGAGTCGTGTCCGCCCTGTTCACGACCGGAGTCTCACACCCAGCTACGTCAGAGCCTGGATCAAAGCAGAAATTCAGACTGCCATGGAACACATGATTGGGTTTCCTGGGTGTCTCAGCTTGGCTTCCCCCAGAAGCGGACCCTGAGACAAGGATTTGAGCACATGCAGTTTATCCAGGAGCTGATCCCAGGAAACACCAGCAGAGGAGCAGGGAAGTGAGACAGAGAAGGGAAGGCGCTGATCTGGAGGCTGCTATGTCATCATCCTGGTACCCCAGGGGCACAGGGAGCTGCATGGGGATCTGGGAGCCCCTTAGAGTTTGCCCCACCAAGAGAGGGAGGGAGCTGGGGTGTTATCCCCCAACCTCCAACTGCTATTGGTTGAGGGCCGCTTTTAGGGGCCCTTAACTCCCCAGGCCTCAGGCAAAGAGCTGCAGCATTCATGGCAAAGTGCCTTGAATGTGCAGCAGTGACTACTATGGCAGCAGGGTTAGGCCTCGGCATCCTCTGCTATATCAGGTTATCGAACTGGTAGTTTCTGTGCTACCCCCATGGAACCCGGCGATCAGATGTTTGAGGGGTCAGAGCTGCAATGTCTCTCTAGTTCAGGCAGAACAGTGGCAGATGTGGACAAGGCCCAGCTGTTGCGGGAACAGCGTCTCTGGGCTCCCCCAGGAGAGATCCTACATGGAGACGGGACGAGATGTTACTGCCCCGGTACATTCTGTAGCCCCAGAGGTATCCTGGATCAGCAGGTGGTCCTGGAATTACAGGTATCAGTGCACTCCCTCGCTCACTCTCTCTTTTTAATGTGACAGCTTTTTTAAGATATAGTTCACATGCCACACGGGTCATCCACATGAAGTATACAATTCAATGACTTTTAGTATATTCACAGACTTGTGCAACCACCACCAGCATCAATGTTAGAACATTTTCATCCCCCCAAAAAGAAACCCATACCCTTCAGCCTCCACATTTCCCACTCAGCCCACACCAGCCCCCGGACAACACTCATCTACTTTCAGTCTATAGAGACTTGCCTGTTCTGGATGTTTCATATAGAGAGAGGCATACGATACGTGGTCTTTTGTGTCTCGCTTTTAAATTCACTTGGCAGAAGATCTCTGAGGTTCCTCCGTGTTGTAGCACGTGTCAGTACTTCATTTTTATGAATGAATAATATTCCACTGTAAGGATTTGGTCTATCCATTTACCCACTGATGGACATTTGGGTTGTTTCCACCTTTTCGTTATTGTAAATAGTACAGCTATGAACATCTGCAGACAGGTTTCTGTCTGAACATACAGGTTTCTTTTTGAACACCCGTTTTCAGTTATCTCAGGTTTCTGCTAGGAGTGGAAATTGGTCCTCTATCGACTATACCCTTAGGGCTGCAGGTGTAACGGTGACGTGCCCCCTTCATGCCACGCGGCTGACCAGCCACCAACCCGGGCCAGCGATGGTGCTCGTATGTAGGTGGCCAGTCACTTGCTGTGCGTGAGCTACCACCGAGCCCTTCAAAGCTGTCACCACTACTTCCCAGGCCTTCTGGGCAAGCAGGGGCCACCTCCAGAGACACAGAGGTGCTCACTCTCTGGCCACCCCCTTGATTACCAGGGGCCCCGGGAAGTCAGGAAGGAAATCCCTGGCCAGTGGGAGTGGTTTTCTATTTGATAACTGGCAGAGTCTGCAATGGCCCTTTGGGCATTTTTGTTGGCGTGCCCAGTACTTGATCTTGCATCACACGGGGGCACCTTCCTTGCTGAAGGGTGGTCCCACCACACCAGGCGTGCGGAGCAGCAAGAAGCGTAAGGCCGGCTGCACCCAGCCGGGTTAATCCCAAACCACCTTTCGGACCTGCCGCTGGGAATAAAACCCTAGTGCCGGGGATGCAAATCCACAGGTTTCCAAGGGTCCCCCAGGTCGTGACAAGCCCATGGCTGGTGAGGAGCAGATAGACTCTGGAACCAGTCCACCTGGGTTCAAATCCAGCAGGTGGTTTCAGGCAGTAACTTCACCTCTTCCTGCCTCCATTTCCTCATGTGAGCAATAGGAGAAACAATGGTCTCCCCACGCGGTGTTCTTTGAGGATTAAATGAAAGTGTGTCCGTAGGTGCACGTGCATGCACCCGTGCGTGTGAATTAAAATAGTGTCTGGTAATTTTAACTAATGAAGATGTAGTAACTTCTAAGTGCTTGTCAACTACTATTTTTTTAATTATTAACACAGTGGAATAAAGCTGAACTCGTATAAGGCCTAAGGAAAAACACCATCTCTCAACTTATCTGTTGTGGAAACTGAAGAGGCAGATTCTTACGTAGTGATGTGGAAAAGCTCCACGACAGCTTACATATCAGTCTGCATTAGAGAGGAACATGTCCAGTGCCCTGACGCTGAAAATCATCACGCAGCAAACCTAGTGTCCTGCCCACCCTATTCAGTCTTAGTGTCTACTTCCGGCAAGCCACAGTCCAATTTAGATGACCTCTTCAGTATTTTTAACAGATCTCATTGTCATTTCTATCAAGTTACAAAGTAGTTACAGGACAGAAAAAAATCAAAATTCAGAACCAATACCATGTAGTATCATATGTATGAGTAATAAGTTCACTAAAGCATCAAATCATTAGGTATTTGTTGCTGTCAATGCTTCGTATGGTTGCAGAAATATTTCATGGGCTGGTTTCTAGGTGATTAAGGGTGTCAAGCAATACTGGGGAAGCTGGTTGGGTTTTTTCTAGCTGTTGGTAGTGTGCCACCACTTGTATCCATGTAATATGACATAATACACTGCTATCCAAAGAAAGATGCTCTCTACTGTGTTTCCAGGAATGCATTAGGCTCAGCTAAGGAGGGATGCCTGTATTTGTACATGTGCTCATATGTGTGTAAAAGCATGAGAAAACGTTAAAAAAAGAGATTCCCACCAATTTGCTGACCATAGGGATTACTGGTGGGAAGGGGGATGCGCAAACGGTGGCAACGGGAGCTTGATCTGCACTGGTTGAAATTCTGGCCAAGGGGCACAGAGTCGGTAAGAGGACCGACTTTACTTTCCAAGTCGGCTCTGGTGGCCAGAGCTCGGGCCGAGTGTGCTCGTGCAGTCGGGCTCTGCAGCCGTGCTTCCTGCTTGAAGAAGTGAGGTAACACAGCCACAGAAGCAAAGCCTTGTCTCTGAAACCTCCCCCTGCTTCCCGGCATCACCTCGGGTCTTCCCCAGGTCCGGCCACCCCTCCCCACCCATCACCTACAGATGCACACTTGGGGTTCTCTGCCCCCTCTGTCGGTTGTCCCCATGCCCCTGTTCTTCGACTCCTGTTTCCTTCCTCCTCCCACTCTTGGTTCTGGGCCGCGTCTTGCTGACCCGCCGCACGTCTGGAACATCCTCCTATCCTCACGTGACCTATTCCCCAATTTCCTCACTCGACCTCAAGTGGCACCACCCCCCAACAAGCTTAACAAAGTATCTTCAAGGAAGCTCCAGATGTACCCAAGGGGAAGAGACAGAGAAGGTTCGGGGACCTTCCTGCACATACCCACCCACCCTCCTTTTTCCATCTTTCAGTCATTCAACCAACCAGGTAGGTAGTGACCATCTCGCTGAGTGGCAAGGATGAAGCCGACAGGCACGGTCCCCGTCCCCAGAAGCTCAGAGCCTGGGAGGACAGACCCTGTCCGAACCTGCACACAAGCACGTAAACCCACCACCACGCTAAACACCTCAAGGGAGCAAAATCAAGTCTACACGGGGGCTTCTTCCCAGCAAGGAGAAGAAAGGCTTCTCGGGGGCATGCATCTTGGCTGAGTTCTGAAGGCTAGAGTTATCCTGGTGAAGGGGGAGCAGAAAGCCCTGGAAGGAGTCCCGGGCTCCAGAGACCCTGGTTCAAATCCCAGCTCTGCTCCCCAAAGACGCCTGGGAGGTTGGGCAAGTCACCTCCCTTCTCTCTGCAATTTCCTCATCTGCACTCACAGTGGTACAGTAGCTGCTTCACTGAGCTGCTCTGCAAACAAGATGAAATTACATTAAATAAAAACTGCAGTGGCCCCCAGGCGGTCTCACAGTCAGGGTTAGTTGAGCTCTTGGGATGAATGTTCTTTCGTAGCATCTTTCAATAACACCTTCACCACTGCTGGTGGTTTCACTTTGTCTCAGTGTTGCTCTGTCTCAGTGAAGGACCCTGCTTTACAAAACCAACGGTGTGGGGTTATTTCACATACACAGCAGCATCTGACCTTGAAGTCAGATAAAAAAACTGAGATGCACCACAGAACACAGTTACAAGAGGTTCAACGTGGGAGAGGAGAAAGGGCCCAACTTTAAAAGAATCTAGAAGACACGGGCTTCAAGTTCCACTCTACTTGTCCCGGCTATGCAGCTTGGGACAGGTTTCTTTATTCTAGCCTAGCCTCTGCCTTCTTAGAGGTAACATGGGGAAATAATATCCCTCCCACAGGTAGACATACCTAAAAGAACTTGGTAGAACATTAAAAATTATTTTAAAGCCTAGAGATGGGAAGTGAGGGGGGCCGTTCTCATCTTCCTTGTTGAAAATGTAAGAAACAATAGATGAGACTGTGCTGACAGCCACAGGAGAATACGCCACCTCATGCTTCCACAGAGAGACTTTTCCAGAATCACAACACGCCAATAATTATTTAGCTGTTCCTGGAATGCTCTGTATCCAGGCAGAAATGTTTGAAGGACTGTTTTATGGGTGTTTAAGAGTTTTAAGTGATCCTGGAGAAACTGACTGGCCTCCTCTTCCCTCCGGGGACTCCCTCTCCCCACGGGAGCAGGGAACGCTCTTGGACAGCAGAGTCTGGAAGAAGGAACCGGGCTTGCCCAGCTCAGCCTCCTGGTCCAGCTCTGGTCCAATCCATCCCCCAAGAACCACATGCCCTGCCCTACTCCCTGCCACATGGAGTGGACATCCAACAGTGCCAGTGACAGAGTGAGCAGGTCAGGGGTCAGGGGCCAGAGGTCAATTCTAAACCAGACTCTTAAGGCAGCTCAAACACAGAGCAAACCTTCTCATAGCCCGTTATGAGTTACCTGTGTTTCAGTTCTTGTTTCCAAACTCAAGAGAAGATGAGAGAAAGAGGAGTCTTATGAACTGGTCAGCTGAAACCCCAAGCACTAACTAACCATCAAATATAATTCTTCAAATATGCATTGTTTCAGTGTCACTTAAACTTCATGTTTCCTCCCTCCTGCTGGAAATGAAATGAGAATCATCCCATGCGTGTGATATGGGAGAGGACTTTAATAAGAGGAGCTACATTTTTTTGATGTCTTAATTGTGATGTATTTTAATAGGAATTGGAAAAATACAGATCTAGCAGCCTCTAAACTGTGAGATCAAAGTTCCTTCTCTACAAATTTAAGTTAAAAAGAGTCCATTTTAAAATATGTATATAAAACAGGTATTGGGCAGATATTTCAAACATCATTAAGGCATTAAAGGAAGGACTCACTCCCTTACGCCCAGCCTATTAAAATTTTAATTTGCTTTGCCTTAGACCAGTATCGTGAATCAAAATTACACAGAAGGCCTTCGTTGTACAAAGCCTATATATAGATATTTCCCCCACGGGAATCAACCAGTTTCTGGTTTGGGGTGTTTTGGAGTCATATCTGCTTTTGACACTTTCTCAAATGTCAGTCATTTGATTATCAACTTTGTCAAGTGAGCCGTACCTGCATGGTGCTGGCACTGTTTGTCTAATATTTATCTTTAAATCAACTCACCTTTTTCACTTGAACAGATGTATTTTAAAAATGGGTTTATGGGGGGCTTCCCTGGTGGCGCAGTGGTTGGGAATCTGCCTGCCTATCAGGGGACGTGGGTTCGAGCCCTGGTCTGGGAGGATCCCACATGCCGCGGAGCAACTGGGCCCGTGAGCCACAACTACTGAGCCTGCGCGTCTGGAGCCTGTGCTCCGCAACGGGAGAGGCCGCGACAATGAGAGGCCCGCGCACCGCGATGAAGAGTGGCCCCCGCTCGCCTCAACTGGAGAAAGCTCTCGCACAGAAACGAAGACCCAACACAGCCAAAAATAAATAAATAGATTTATTTAAAAAAAAATGGGTTTATGCCTTACGGTAAAAAGAAAACCAGTCCCGCCCACCATACATTATAGGAATTGTAAAATAACGCAGTCAGTGGAAACAGGACAGTGTTAAATTCTGCCTAAAACCAGCTGATGCCAAAAAGAAACCCTCATGTGCTTCTGCGTTGTAAGAGGACAAAAGCAGGCGTGTTAGAGGGCGTGAGGCCGAGTTCACCATAGTAAGACTCACAGAAGGACACAGAAGCAAAGCAGTGGTTGCCTCGTGGGGACAGTGGCCACAGAGCTGGACATGTGTCAATTTGAGCTCAGGCTCCCCTCGCTTGCCTTTTACCATACATTTGTTATATCTTATTAAAGAAAAATGCCTTTCAAAATGAGACGTGTTAAAATTTTAGAAATGCAGGTGGGTGTGGTTATTAAGAGGGATTTCGGTGGTGATGGAACTTCCAATATCTTGACTGTGGCGGGGGATACGGGGACCTACCCATGGGATAAAATCGTACAAAACAAACAGATACACACAGCGTATAAGGACGACTGGGGAAATCTGAGTAAGTCGGGTAGTGGACTGACTCAGCGCCAGCGTCCCGGCTGTGATGTCACACTGCAGTTCTGCAAGATGTTACCACTGGGGGAAACGGCACAGTCCGCCTGGAAAATGAATCTTCATTTATCTCAAAAGAATCTTCAATTATCTCAATGAAATTTTCAATTAAAAATACAGAGTATGGGGCTTCCCTGGTGGCTCAGTGGTTAAGAATCCGCCTGCCAATGCAGGGGACACGGGTTCGAGCCCTGGTCCGGGAAGATGCCACATGCCGCGGAGCAACTAAGCCCGTGCGCCACAACTACTGAGCCTGCGCTCTAGAGCCTGTGAGGCACAACTACTGGGCCGGCGTCCTGCAACTACTGAAGCCCGCGCGCCTAGAGCCCGTGCTGCGCAACAAGAGAAGCCACCGCAGCGAGAAGCCCGCTCGCCGCAACTAGAGAAAGCCGGTGCACAGCAACAAAGACCCAACGCAGCCAAAAATAAATGAATAAAAAATAAATAAATTTACAAAAAAAAGAAATACAGAATATCAAGAAAGAAAGAAACCAACCATGCTAGTAGCAAACAGATATTCTCCCTGACATGACTAGAAAGACCAGAAAGGAACTTTGAAGCGAAGGATGCTCCCACCACCGGCTCACGTTCCACAGGCCCTGCCTGGAAATCGTGCTTTGCCAGGGCCCCGAGCATGGTCTCCCCTGGGGGACACTGGGGACAGCATCCCTTACCCCTCCCCACAGGCTGATTCTCCATTCTAGGAGCCAGCCCTGTGCTCCTCCTTCCACCAGGAATCCATACTATTTCTAGCCGGACCAGAAACAGATGCGCATGGGGCTGGCCGATAAGTCAGTCACTGAAACCCAGAGGAAGTGGCCTGCAGGGGACCCACGGCGGGGCCTAGCTTGGGGCCCCACTCATTCTGCAAAGGCCAAGGACGGCAGCCAAAAACACAATTTCTATGTACGTCCGCAAGGAGCCTGAGTTCTCAGCACCTGCAGAAGGACAGCGTGGGTTCCCCTTGTAACAAGAGAACAGCCTCTCGTCCCATCTTCCCCCTGCCTGACCTCAGTCCAACCAGCAGCACTACACATAAACACACACTCATTCTTTGAGTCTGATGGTTCTTTTCTTGTTATTTTTTCACAGGAAAAGAAAGGTTCTGAGAATACAGACAATTATCTCAACTTTGACCAGGTTTGTGTAGAGAAAATTCTCGAGGTTGACTGATGTTGAATCTTCCCATGGAAAACGCTGGTCCTCATCTTTCTACCAGGAACCTCTTGGCTTCAGAGGAAACCAAAGAGGAGCAAAAGGGCAGGGAAGCCACATTCACAGAAACATCTAGTACAGCCAGGCAACACATCAGGGATTCTGATGCGAGCCGAGATCGTCATCTGCGTCCCAGAGATGGGGACACTGAGACTGAGGCCACACTGGTGGAGCCAGGACTTGAACCCCAGCAGTCTGGTTCCCAGCCTGTGCTCTTAATCACTATACAGGGAAGAAAGACCTCCCCGCTGCTCAGACCTCACCCTGGGCCAACTGGGTCCTGCTAGATTCTTCCTCTCGGGAGCATCCTTGCAAGGGTCCCGGCTCCAAAAGCCCTACACAGACAGCAGCAACTCTGACAGTTCACAGTTTACCGACCACCAACCAAGTGTAATACTCAGTGTCCATTACCTCAGCGGTGCCTCCTGCAGCCCTAAGGGGTGAGCGGCCACCGTTGTCAGCACCCCCACTTTGCAGAGGAGTAAACAGGCTCTGGCAGGCTGGGTGACCCGGGTGCGAGCCCTGCTGGTCCAGCTCCAGAGCCGGCACACTCCAGCACCCACCCAGGCGGACTCAACAACCAATTCCGCCAGCAGAAAACGGAGCCCGGCCAAGGTCAAGCCCAGGGTAGAAACACCTGAGTTGGAGGGAAAACAGACCAGACCCTTCTTACAAAATATTTATTAGGTGCCAGAGCTGACCTCACCATCTCCTTAATCCTCTGCCAACCTTGGGAACAAACCCCCATTTTCCAGGCTCAGCTCAGGAAGGTGAAGTCATTCCCTCAGGGCCACCTGGCTGGGCCTCGATGCCAAAGGCAGCAGGGTGGCGATGTGGTTGGTGGTGGTGTAGAGAGAGAGCCCCGCCAAACCGGGGAGCCTGGCTCTCTCCCCTCCCCACTTCTATTTCCGAGCGGGCTGCTCCCCCCAGGGCCTCTCCGAAAACCCTTGCGTGAACAGGACAGATACTGGCTAAACGTAGCTCCTCTCTTTGAAGCCAAGCCTCAGGGGGCAGAGGGAGATGCCAAGCGTATTCGGGGCTCCCACTGCCAAAGTCAATCCCTGGATGAGACAGGCAGAGATACCTTTTCACCCTCCAGCTTCTCCTGCAGGCACTGGGCCGTGCTGGCCAGAAAAACGGCTCAGGACCCTCGGCGTGACTGACAGGGCCATGATCAAGGGAAAGGGCTCTGAGGGATGAGGACAGACCGCAAAAGAAGGCCCTGCTCTTCCAGAAGCCGTCCCCAGAGTCCTGCGGTGAACACACGACACACTGGTCATTCCCACCCGGCCCTCCCGGCCTAGAAAGCCCTCCAGAGAAGTAAAGCCCTCATCCTTTAATGGGGGATTTCATCCTGGGGTCCGTGGGCCTTCGTGGGGTCCTTAAACCCCCAACACAGTGCCTTCCAGGCAGGGAAGGAGCAGACTCTCCGGAAGCCCAGAAGCAGGAAAGAGCATTCATCTCAGCTCAAGGCCCAGCTCAAATGCCCCCTTTCTGGGAGGGCTTTCCTTCCTCTTCTCAACTTCCCCTTTCCGGGTCCTCATCACACTTACGGTAATTACTCGTTCCTCTGCTTTAGCGCTACAACCTTGGCGCCGGTGCCGGCCCCGGCCCCGGGCCCCGGGCAAGCATGGCACGCTAGAAGTCTTCAAACAGTTACAGGCGCGGACGCCTGGACCTCTGGGCGCCTAACAACCGCCTGTGCCGGCTCCCATCATGCTCCCCTACAGCTAACTGGGCACCGCGGTCTCCCCCGCCAGACGCAAGGCAGGAGGGCCGGCCTCTGCCTCATTCTTCAGCTTTGCAGGAATGGGTCTGGCCCTCACGATGCCCTCAGTCAGCTCAGTATCAGACTGCTCACAGAAGGTTAACTAAAATGGCAAATTCTGCTCGAGAAGGAAAAGGAATGAATGCATCAGGAAATATGCCTTTATCTCCTTGCTGCTTAACCTGAGGGTTATTCCTAAAAAGCAGCTGCTATGTGGAGCGGAGGCCGGGAGAAGGATGCCGACCATCTATCGCCACCATGGAAATGATGCTAATGGCCTCCCGGTATCCACAGTGCGTCAGGCACTGCGTGCATTTCCTCGTCTGAGCATCAGAGCACCACAATATTATTATGATTACTCCCATTTAACAGAGGGGAAGACTGAGGCTGGAAGACTAGAAAGCCGGCAGCTGGTAACTGGCTCCAGGCTCCCAAGCCCAACGGCGGGGCATGACCAGTTCCAGCAAGACAGCAGCCTGCAGATGTCAGTCCCTTCTGCTGGGGGCAGAGAAGGGCCCTGTGGCCCCTGCTTTGCCTTTGCAAATGAGTTTTCACTGTGGTTAGCGAGCCAGCCCTTCATTTCCCCACGAGGCTCAGAGTTTTGCAAACCAAGGTTGCGGGGTAGGGGGTGGCAGTTCCTGTTACAACGAGCTAGAAGGTGAGAGCCTTCCTTCCCTTTCAGAGAGGGCAGGACTGGGGCAAGAGGGTCCCCCAAGCACTCCAGTCCAGGCAGGTCCACCCCGAGACCTCCCTGCACAAGGATATGAGTCCAGCGCGGGGGCGTGAACGACTGTCTGACTCCACAGCCTGGAGCGGAAACCCACAGCGTGCCTCCTCTTTCCCAGTATTTGCCAGGGAGCCAGGCTGTGCTCCCAACTGGAGCTCGGGGCAGCAGAGGGTCAAGTCCCAGCCCCACGGTCACTCCACCCACACCCCTGCCAGCTCCCATTCCCCCTGCAAAAGAGAGACACATTAAGTAGGGTCAGGCTCATGGAGGTGATGCGGGGATTTAAGGAGTCGAAAGCTCACATCAAAGAGGTGCGCAGGACACAATCTGGTGCTAAATGCTCGCTGCTGTCACCCACAGGTCATCACGATGAGGGTAACTCCCAACCACTCATCCAGCTGGCAGAGGCGCTGAGGGTCCACGGGCCTGGCCCAGTGGCAGGGGCTGTGGATACCAAGCAGACCAAATCCCTGCTCTCAAGGAATTCTATTCTAAGGAGGCAGACAGGTAAATCAATATGTATTATATCTGGTGGTGGTAAGTGCTCTAAGAATTAAACCAAAGCAGGGACTTCTCTGGCGGTGCAGTGGTTAAGACTCCGCGCTTCCAGTGCAGGGGGCGAGGGTCTGATCCCTGGTTGGGGAACTAGGATCCTACATGCTGTGTGGTACAGCCGAAAAAAGAACAAAACAAAGTAGAGTGAGGCCTGGTGGGTGACGGGGTACGGGAGAAGCTGGGGTAGCAGGTGGGATGCGGGAGGCCTCCTCGGAGGAGGTGCTCTCTAAACTGAGGCTTGAAGGAAGCAAGGGCAGATCCATGTAGATGTCTGGGGAAGAATATTCCAAGAAGAGCACACAGCAAGTACACAGGCCCCGAGGGGAAATGTGCGTGCTGTGTTCCCAAGAGGGAAATGTGCGTGTGTGTCCTGCATTCTGCTCAGCTCCTGGATGTGAGGAACAGAAGGGCGCTGCCCGGACACACGGCATGTGCTCCCTGGAGCCTCCATGGCCCCCAGTGCCTGCCCATCTCACCTCTCCCACCTGTACACTCTGATCACACCAGCTCCACATGTGTACCTTCAGTCATTCCTCCTGCCTGGCGCACACACCTGTACGGCCTTTGCACCTGCCTGGAGCCCCAGCCCCGCACCGTTCTCATCCCTGTCCACCGTCACCCACTGTAACCAGCCGGCTCCCTCTGGGGTCCTCTGGTGGGTGCTGTGCCCCTGGTGGGTGGTCGTGCCATGGTTTTTTATATACTTATGATTACAGTTTTACTATAAAAGACAGAACTCAGGAACAGCCAGATGCAGAGAGAGGTACAGCAAGGTTTATGAGGGTCCTAAACACAGAGCTTCCATCCCTTCTCTTTGGGGAATCAGGGCTCAGCACTCTCCTGGCACCTCGGCATGTTCACCAACCAGGAAGTACCAACAAGCTTTGGTGTCCGGAGTTTTTCAAACTGGGGTTTCATTACATGGACATAATTGATTGAACGTAGACCTCATGATTGAACACAATCTCCAACCCCCCTTCCTCTCTCCTCTCACTGGAGGTCAGGCTGTTTTAACATCCCAACCCTCTCATCACAAGTCTAGCTTTTTGTTGACCAGCCCCATCCTGAGTCATCTCATCTCATTAGTATAAACTCAGGTGTGATCCAAACGGCTCTACATAACAAGGACACTTATTTTACTTGGGAAATTCCAAAGATTCGATTCTCCTTCCCAGGAACCAGGGACAAAGACCGGTCCAATTCCTTGTTACACAGCAGTAGGTCTTCTTGAAGTCCCTGCGCTGCTAACAAGGAGGCTTCTGGCCATGATTTTTTGAGACCTACTAAATGGCTAACTGTCCCCCTCTCACTTCTGCATCTGCAGCATTCAGTACCTGGCCAAGGGGGGACTCAGCCAACAGGCAGAACAAGGCCCCTGGACAGTGACGTGGCAATCACCAATGCCACTGGAAACGCACACTCCTTCCCCAGGCGATTCCACCTCTCAGAGTCCATCCACCCATGAGAAACACCCACCCAGGCTGACTGTGGGGCAGCTCACACCTGCAGAAGGAAAAGAGGATCAACGTGCGCGTCCATCACTGGAGGAGCTGAGCAAACTGGCTCTCCTCATCCACGGATCCCTCTCCACCAATTAAAAAAGATAGACCTACACATAGTAATGTGGATAAATCAAAACAACCCAGTGCAACGCGCTGCTCTGGACGGATCCTGGAACACAAAAAGAACATCTATGGAAAAGCTGGTAAAATCCAAATGAAGTCTGAAATTTAGTTAAGAGCCGTGCACTGATGTTAATTTCCTGGTCTGGGCAAATTCATCACGTAACATAAGATGGGAGCGTAGGAGAAAGGCACATGGGAACTCTGCATCTCTGCAACTCCTCTGTATATCCAAATTATTCCAAAATTAAAAGCTTAGTTTCAAGAAATGCTAAGCACAGAAAAGGTGGCAAAAGTTTGAAATTTTATACAAATGGTAACGACTTTTTATTTAAAAGACACAAACCGGGGCTTCCCTGGTGGCACAGTGGTTAATCAGCCTGCCAATGCAGGTGACACGGGTTTGAGCCCTGGTCCGGGGAAATCCCACATGCCGCAGAGCAACTAAGCCCGTGCACCACAACTACTGAGCCTATGCTCTACAGCCCGCGAGCCACAACTACTGAGCCCACGTGCCACAACTACTGAAACCCATGGTCCTAGAGCCCATGCTCTGCAACAAGAGAAGCCACCGCCATGAGAAGGCCGCACACCAGCACGAAGAGTAGCCCCCGCTCGACGCAACTAGAGAAAGCCCACGTGCAGCAAAGAACCAACACAGCCAAAAGTAAATAAATAAAAGAAAGAAATTTTTAAAAAAGAAAATAAATAAATAAAAGACACAAACCAACTGTCATGTGTATCTGTTATTCCAGCTACCCCAGGGTATGAAAAGTGTAAGACATAAAAGAGAAGGGTAGGGACTTCCCCGCTGGCACAGTGGTTAAGAATCCACCTGCCAAATGCAGGGGACACGGGTTTGATCCCTGGTCCAGGAAGATCCTACATGCTGCGCAGCAACTGAGCCCGTGTGCCACAACTACTGAGCCTGCGCTCTAGAGCCCGCAAGCCACAACTACTGAGCCCACACGCCACAACTTGTGCTCCGCAACAAGAGAAGCCACTGCAATGAGAAGCCTGTGCACTGCAACGAAGAGTAGCCTCCGCTCACCACAACTAGAGAAAGCCCGTGCACAGCAACGAAGACCCAATGCGGCCCAAAAAAAAAAAAAAAAAAAGGAGAGAGAGAGAAGGGTGCACATCTTCATCACGAAATGGTTATTTCTGGGAGAACTGACAGAGGGCTTTATAGCCGTGTCTATAACATTTAATAAAAAGAGATCTCTAGCAAATATAATGAAGAAAATGCTAAGAGCTGGTGAAACTGGGTCATGGTGCATAGGTACGGTTTATATTATTTTCTATGCTCTGCTTTTTATGTTTGAAATATTTCATAATTTAAAAACTCAAACATGTATTTATTAAAATAATTAAAAGTTCATGAATGAGTGAAAAGCACAGAAGCAGAAAAAGACAGGGCAGAGCTAAAGCACGTGCCTGATCATCATTAAAACCCAGATTCTGTGACGCTGTGACTATTTTTGAGTCTAGAAATCTTTAAGAGATTCAACACTCACAGCAGAGACTTCATTCAGTGTTCCCTCTAAAACCAGGATGCAGCTGGTGAGATAATATGACACAATCTATTAAAATGTTCAATGTGCACACCCAGGAATTCCACTTCTAGGAACTCACCCTGCAGCAACAGTAGCACTGGTGCACAAAGATGCAGGTCCAGGGGCATTTCTATTCTGGATGATTGGAAGTGCCCTCCTGTCCACCAGTAGGGAACTCGGGTTAAAGAAATGACAGCGCAGCCACTGTCTGGAACACCAGGCAGCCATCAAAAGAGAATGGAACAGACCCACGTGTACTGATGAGACAGCTGCACAGAGCACAGTAAAGAGAAAAGGCAAGCTGCAGACCAACGTGCATCGTGTGGTCCTATTTCTGCTTAAAAAACTGTACGTAAACTTACGTATGTAAGTGTGCATATGGATATATACATACATAGGAAAGATGTAAAAAGAAATACACTAGGTTAACACTGGTTACCTCAAGATTTGGGAGAAGGAAGGACAGAACATTTTTTTTCCTCACTTACATTCTTTGAGTTTGTTATAGTGAGCAGGTAATGCTTTTGTAATAATACAGCAAGAATGAGGCCCCTTTGTCTCAATGTTCACAGTGGCTAACTGACAAAACAACAACCTGGAAACATAGTAAAGGCAGAAGAATAGGTGATTTACCTTTGGTTCAGCCACACCATGGGTTATGATGTAATCAGTAAAAAGGGCGTAGTAGACTATCTGTGTCAACTGAATTGGAGAAATTTCCTGAGCTATTATTCAGTGACAAAAGCAAAAAAAAAAACCCTCTGTGTACATAGACGGTCAAGCTATAAAGAAAAGTGAAGGCCTGGTTGGTAAGGGAGGAGGGGTGATTGGGAGGATAAGGAGAAGCTTCTGGGAGCTGGCAACATTCTCGGTCTGGATTTGAGTGATGGTTACATGGTAGTTCGTCTTATAATTAGTCGTGATACTGAATATTTAATGTGTATTGTTTCAAACTAAAAAAATAAAAAAAGCTTACAGTCATACGGTCGATGCCGCAGAGTCTCTATGATGACCACATGCGCACAGCTCAGCCACCCTGCTTCTCATCAGCACCCTACCCTCCTTGCCTTTTTTTTTTTTTTTTTTAAACACAGCAAATGCTCTCTGGCTACAGGACCTTGGCATTTGCCAGGATTCGGAACCCGTTCTCTTGTGGCGCTCACTCTTCCCTCTATGCCAGACTGCCAGGTGCATCTCCAGACCTGAGCCAAGTCTGAACAAGACCAACACAAACAAACGTGAAACCCAGACAGAGGGCTAGGTGTCAGGATGCCTGGGAGATGTGCCGTGTCTCCCTGGAAAGAGGTCTCTAGGGATAAACCCCAGGGTTCTCGGGCTTTCTCAGCTCTTTTTTAAATTTTACCCCAAAATTTGGAAAAGAGAAGGAATGCAAATTGACGGGAAAGAAATTCACATTTACTGAAACCTTGGATGGAGCACACCTTTCACGCTCTGAAAAACACTACAAGTTCAACTGCCACAGCAGCTTCGCAAGGCTGGTGCTATAAAGGTCAGCAGAGTCTCTGAGGAGTTCTATAACTTGCTTAAGGTCACACAAGCATGTCTTCCCAGGATCCTCTGTGGACCCTGCAGACCCACTGATTGCAACTGTGGCCGAAACGAGCAAAGGACAAGGCACCACGTGCCACACAACAATAAGAATCACAAACACCCTCATCGGCCTAAAACAGACTTTCACTCGTCGGCCAGGGAACTGCATCTGACTGCAGACGTGTTTGGTTAGGTCAAGATCGTGTTGCTTATTTGTTTAAATGAGTCAGCACGTTTTAAAAATGAGCCGATTTTGCATTAACGACCTACATTTCCAGCTGCGGATCTGTCGACCCTGAGCCTACAGTGTGGGGTACGATCTGCTCACCTCGTACCGGGCACACACGGGCTCCCCACCCACCACGGTTCCCACCCGCCCTCGTATCTCACCCACTCTGCGGCCCAGGTGTGCTGTCATTCATTCCCTGGACCCTGTCCAGTTCTCTTATTTAGGTCACCTGCCTGGCCTCCTGCAAGTAGATGAGTTTCTGGTCCTTCACCTGGAACAGAGGAGGTAGCGTTTTAAAGGAATAAGTGCAAAGTTCTGTTTTTGGACCTGAAAACTTAACTGATGCTGTACAGAAGTAGCCAGAGCCCCAGAACAACAGAGACCCTCTATAACTGCAGCAGACATGAATTTACTAGACTCCTTCTCACACATCCCATCTACGGGGTCCCAGGAAAACGCCCAGTGAGTCTTGACTGCAGCACAAGGTCACAGGGAAATGCACCCTCAGGACACTCAAGCACGGTGACGCACAGTCCGTAGATCATGAAGCCATTCCTTAGGGGACTGAGGAGGCTGAACCGAGAGAGGAGTTTGGGGCCAAGTGCCCTGGCTTCAGTCACCTGGTCCAGAGGAAGCAGGAGCCTGGTTCTGCTCATCTCCAGCAGTAAGAGCCAGACTTCCAGGTGGGTACAGGAAGAACCTTCAAAAAACCCAAGAGGTGCTCAAAATCGTCTCAGGCCACCTTGAGAGACATACTGGAAACAATCATGGCAGAGCCATTCCGACTAAGTGGCTTCAGGAAGGTCGCGCTAGTTTGTGAGACTCAGTTTCCCCATCTGTAAAATGGGGAGGCTTTATAAGGAGGATTTATAAAGCACCAAGGACAGAGGTTGTTAAGACCCTTCAGAGGACACGGAAAGTGGCTGCTGCTGTTAGGATTTTTAGTGCTTCTCCACCAACCTCCACCATTTATACAGGATATCATTCTAAGTCCTTCACATATTTTAACATCTTTAATTCTAAAACATCCCCATGACATAGGCACTATTTTTATTCCCATTTCGTCCGTGAGGAGACTGAGGCACTCAAGGTGAAGCACCTGGACCTCAGGAGCACACTGCTAAGTGCAGAGCTGGGATTGGAACCCGGAAGTCCATCTTTGGAATCCACCCTTTTGGCCATGACACTTACGGCCTCCTACTACCTGTATGAGGAAACCGGTTACATTGGATGTTTTTCTCAATCCTCCCCTCCATCTCTGAGCCCGGATCCTAGTGCTGTGCATCTAGCAGGAGGGAAGCATACCTCCAGGTGGGGATAAAACCCACAGACCTTGGGGGCAGGGTTGGTGTCGAAGGTGAAGGAGAGGGAGTGGAGTCAGGAGGACTCCAGTTTTCTGGCATGAGCCACTGGGTGGGTGTGGTGAGCTTCTCAACAAGGTGGAGAAACAAAGAGTAGGTTTTAAACAAGGAGGCCTTAATTTTTTTTTTTTTTTTGGCTGGACCACGCGGCACAAGGGATCTTCCCCGACCAGGGATCGAACCCGTACCCCCTGCATTGGAAGCTTGGAGCTTTAACCACTGGACCACCAGGGAAGTGCAAGGCCTTCATTTTTTTTAGTGACAAGTTCCATTTTAAACAGTTTCAGCTTAAAAAACTTACTAGAGGTCCAAGTAGGGATAACCAAGACGCAACTGGACATTTCTAGAGTTCCTACTCCAAGTTCGGAGATCCTCCCAATGACTTTTATGAGAAACCTCCCACGGCCCCCAGTCTGGTCCCACGCCTTTCCCGACAATTCCACGGCACCCTGCACATACCCCTGTCGTAGCATCATCACCCCTTGTCTATCTCCCCCGCAGACTGTGAACCTCTGAGAGATGGGATTCTGCTTTATTCAGCTTGGGCACCTCATTGCCCAGCAGACTGTCTAGAACATGGTCGGTGCTCAATAAATCTTTACTAAATGGGTCAATCTAAAAGATCTTGGAAGGAGATGCATATTTGGGAATGTATTCATTTCCTGTTACTGCTCTAACAAATGACCACAAACGTAAGAGGCTTAAAACAATACAAATTTATGATCTTACATTTCCGCAGATCAGAATTCCAAGATGGGTCTCACCAGGGCTGCCTCTTCCGGAGGCTCTGGGGAGAATCCGTTTCCTTGCCTTCTCTGGCTTCTAGAGGCCGCCTGCGTCCCTTGCCTGTGGACCCTTCATCTTCAAAGCCAGAATCTTTCAGCCTCTCTCTGACTCTGATCTTCGACCTCCCTCTTCCATCTTTTAAAGACCCCGTGATGTCCTCGGGCCCACTTGGACCATCCAGGATCATCTCCCATCTTAAGCCCCTTAACCTACTCACACCTGCAAAGTCCCTTTTGCCATGTCAGGTCACATATCCACAGGTTCTGGGGATTAGAACCTGGACATCTTTGGGGACCACCACTCTACCCACACAGGGGGGTGTCCTGGGAACAGACCCAAAGGTTAGAGGTCACAAGATGGCAACCAGTGAGATGACCCCCGCCATGGGGTGTGCTTTATGCCTCAGCCCCAGTGCTGTTCTTTCATTACAACACGTACTACTGAACTTCAATGCCCAACTCCTACCACGGCCCATCACCTCACAAATGTGGCACATGAGGAACACGGCAAGAAGGCCCACGACGCACCCAACAGAGAAGCACGGCCAGCCCTGCAGTCAGTCCCACTCAGCACCAGGGCCTGCTTCTCCACGGAGGCTGGCAGTGGTCTCACATTTCCGGGGGTCATTTAGTGCCACATCACAATAAAAGAATCGTTTAAAAAAATTAAATACAAGCCCACACCAGACAGAGAGGAGCTCGCCTCAGAGAACACCGGGTAGCGGAGTCCCGTCCCCGCCCCACCTGGAACCTGACACAGCGGGGGCCGAAGGCGGCACACAGGAAGCCTGGCCCCGAGAACGCATGGCTCGTTTCTCTTCCTGCTCGAGAGAGGAAGCCTTTGTGCAGCAGTTCCCCTAGCCACGGGGGCTCGCGGCCGCCTGACCACAGAGACCGAGGCGCCGAGGCCAGGCCCCAGGGAAGCCAGAGTATCTCACGTCCCAAAGGCCTGGGCAAAACAGTCCATCCAAGCCAGAAGGGTAAAAACAGAAAAATGAGCACAGGGGCCATCACGGGAGGTGACCTCCTGCGGAACCATAGCAACATCAACCTGGCAGGCTGTGCAAGCCTCTGCTGGCTGCTGTAACAAAGTCCACAAATCTAGTGGCTGAAAGCAACCTAAATTTATTCTCTTTCAGTTCCAAGGTCAAAATCAGTCTCACGAGGCTAAGCTGGGTTATCCAGGTATGGGCAGGGTATGGTCCCTTCCGGAGGCTCTAAGGGAGAACCCATTTCCACACGGTTTTCAGCATCCAGTGGCCTGGCCGTCTGCACTCCCTGGCTCGTGGCCCCTTCCTCCAGCTTCCAAGGACATCTCTGCAACCTCTGCTTCTGTCATCGCCTCTATTAACTCTGACCCTCCTGCCTCTTACTTGAAAGGATCTTCGTGATCACACTGGACCCACCTATCCAGACCATCCAGAATGGCCTCCCCTCTCAAGATCCTGAACCTAATCCCACCTGCAAAGTTCCTTCTGCCACATAAGAGAACATATACCCACAAGTTCTGGGTATTAGGACGTGGACATCTTTGGGGCCATTATGCACACCCTACCTTTCAACTCTCCCTATCAGTGATCTGCAGAGGAGCACGGTATTACTTCAAAGACAGCTTTGCAAGTATCTTTCCAGGAAAGCCAAAGCTTTACCCTTCCCCTCATGCCTACCACATTTCCAGACACTGAGGCACAAGTTCTGGGACAAGGAAAGAGGGTAAATGAAAAAGAAAAAACAAAAACAACTCCCTATTTGCAGCAGCCAACCATGTGTCAAACGCAGGGCAAGGTGCTTTGCATACACACTTGAGAGTCTGGTCTCACCTTTGCCAGTTAGCACAGAGGAGAATGAGGCTCAGAGAGGTTAGGGAACTTGCCCAAGATCTCACAGCCTGCAAATGGTGCATCCGGGGTTCAAATCCAGGCCTGTCCGGCTCTCACACTGGGCTACAGAGAAAAAACTTGGATCTTTTTGAGATTTTTTTTTTCTTTTGGTCCCGAAAAGTTGTTCACAGTAAAACCCCTTCCTTTTGGGTAGGAAATTATGCAAAGCATGTGCCACTGCCTCCACTCGCTTGCAGACTGAGCAGAGAAAGATCTATTTGGGGGCTTTACGCTCCAGTGATCTGCTTACTCGGCCTCAAACTCACCACCCGCTGCTTATACATTTTTTTCTACAGAGGCCACTTCCTGAGGCTCAAATGAGGCAAGCTGGGGAGTCTGCCCAGCAAGACCAGCGCCGGCTCAGAGCAGGACGCAGGGCAAGAAGCAGGGCCAGCTCCGAGCAGGTCAGAGACCCCAGGGCCCGCCTCCAAACAAAACCGAGCCACGTTAGAAGCGGCAGAGTCTGCCCGTGAGCCTGTCGCCAAAATGCACAGCGTCCAAGCCTGTGACAAAGGCAACGGCCACGGAGGCTGCCCTTCTTATTATTTTCTTCATTCATTCACGTTATTCAAAGGAGCCCCGGACTGAAAACGCCTGCAATGTCTATCACTTAGTTTTGGGGGTAGTTTGTTATAAGCAAGAGATAACTGAAACCATTATTACTACTCTCAGTGACAAGCACCATCATTTAGCACTCGCCGTGTGCCAGGCATTCTCCTCATCACTCACAGGAACTCATTAAATCCTGACAGCAATCCAGCGAAGTGGACCATATTTCCCCCCATTTTACAGAAGGGGAAACTGAGGTGCCCAAGGTCATCCATCAGAAGGTGGGTGGAATACCACTCATCAATAGAAAAGAACAGACTACTAGGACCTGCAACCACACGCCTGAACCTCAAGAACACCACGCTGAGTGAAAGAAGCCAACCACAAAATAGCACATACTGTATGTGCTATTCCATTTAAGTGAAATTCTAATACACACAAAACAAGCCCAGAAAGGCAGAAAGCAGGTCAGGAGGTGCCTGGCGCAGGAGTGAACGGGCGGGTGCTGACTGCAAAAGGAACACGAGGGAGCTTTCTGGGGTGATGGAGGGGTGGTGGTTACACATGCGTACACGTGTCAAAATGCACTTAACCGTATTCTTAAAATGGGACCATTGCATTGCATGTAAATTATCTCTCCATAAAGTTCATTTTTTAAAGTTTTTTTTTAAAATACCAGATACGGGCTTCCCTGGTGGCGCAGTTGTTGAGAGTCCGCCTGCCGGTGCAGGGGACGTGGGTTCGTGCCCTGGTCCGGGAAGATCCCACATGCCGCGGAGCGACTGGGCCTGTGAGCCATGGCCGCTGAGCCTGCGCGTCCGGAGCCTGTGCTCCGTAACGGGAGAGGCCACAGCAGTGAGAGGCCCGCGTACCGCAAAAAAAAAAAACAAAAACAAACAAACAAACAAAAAAACCTACCAGCTCCCATGATGCTCCCCTCCATCCTCCTCCCTTATGCCAAGTTGATGAGGTAGGCAGCCCTCCGTTTCCATGGAAACTCATGACAAGGGGCACCCTCAAGGAAACTACGCCAACCATTTCCTTCTGCCTGCGAGTGCCAACCAGGCCTGCCACATCTGACGAAGGCTGTGCTTGGATGGGTGGCTCTGGCCTGGCTGTCATCCAGACCACAGAGGCCTCCAGAAACACTGCCCTCGCTGGACAGATGGTTCCTGAAGCTCAGGTCTCCAGAGCTGCATTTCACTACAGCTGACGGGTATCGCTAGGCTAGGCAGGGAAGGATGGCATTCATCCACTGAGATGATGTGTACAGTGTACCCAGCATGTGCTGGTCACTGGGCAATGCCCTGGAACACTGAGCAGAACAAACACGGCCCCCCTTCCAAGGGCTGACACAAATGCAAAACCCACAGAAATAAGGAGTGATCACCAGCTGCGCAAAGCTCCCCAGGAGAAGGGCGTGGTGGAATGAGAGAGAATAACGCGGACGTGTGCCAGACAGGGAGGCGGGAGGTTAGGAGTCAACTGAACTCAGATCCGGAGCCAGAAAGGCCCTCACCAGGGAGGAAACCGAGGCACAGAGGGTGGAAGTGGTCAGAAAAACTCTAAGAGCTTAAGACACCAGCTCACTGAATTCTCAGGACCGCCCTACGAAGTCCTGCAATCCTCACTTGACAGATAGGGCACTTGGGCCCGCAGAGAGGAAGTGACTGAGCCACGTCACATGGTGGGAAGGAACAGAGAGGAGATGACCCCCAGCTCTCTCCGTCGTGCCCCTCCCTCCCAGAATCTGACTTCTCCTTTCAGTCTTGCTCTCAACCCCAAAGATTCACTTAATCCTTTTTTCCCTCCCCCAGAGAGGAAGGGACACTAGACTAAATGCTCCGTGCAAGCAGGCAACGTGTCACGACCAGGCACATGTGTCAAAAGTACTCAATAAATGTGTTACGTGACAGAATTATCACCTACCCTCTGAAATGCTGCATTCCCATTTGCAGTCTTTCCTGAAGGGCAGGTGCAGTTGGAGAACTTCACTTTGACCAACTGTGCTTACTGAAGCTGTAGTCACACAATATACAACTGATAAAGTACCTTGACGAGGCAGTAGACAGTGACCCTCAAGTGGGTGCATTTCATCTCACACCTCCTCCCACCAAGAGGGGTATCCCTCACCTTGAATCTGGGCCGGCCTCGTGACCTGCTCTGACCAACAGCATGAGACAGAAGTGACACTGTGCAAGTTCTAGAGCCCAGACATCAAGAAACCTTGCCGCTTCTGCCTCTGAGAACATTTCTTTCTTTCTTTTTTTCTCTTTTCTTTTGGCTGCCCGGCATGTGGGATCTTAGTTCCCTGACGAGAGATCAAACCCGCGTCTCCTGCATTGGAAGCACAGAGTCTTAACATCTGGACTGCCAAGGAAGTCCCGTCAGAACGTTTCTTTGAGACTGCCACATTAGGGATCCAGGCTGGCCTGCTGGAGGATGAGAGGCCACACGGAGAACAGAAGCCCCCAGCCAACAGCCAGCACCAACTGCCAACCACGCGAGTGAGGCCATCTCGGAACGTCCAGGCGAGTGAGGCCAGCGCACCCAGCAGAGGAACGGCCTCAGAACCGTGCAACGTAACAAATGGGTGCAGTTTTAAGCCACTAAGTTTTGGGGTAGTTTGTTACAGAGCCATAGCTAACTGAAACCATTATGACCACTATCAACAAAAACTACCGTTCGTTTAGCAGTTACTATGTGCCAGGAGTTCTCCTCATCACTCGTACATTAACTCATTTAATCCACACAACATTCTGATAAAGTGGATAACGTTTTCTCCTACTCTACATAAAGGGGAAGCTAGGGTGTCAAGAGGTGAAGTGACTTCCCCAAGGACACCCACCGGTGACCATCTGGACTCAGATCCTCTGACTCAAGCCCACAATCTTAATCCCTTACCACTAATAAGAGCTTACATTGATTCAGCTTTCTCTGTATGTTAGCAATTCAACAAAATGCTTTGCATGAATTAACTCACTAAAAATTCACCACAATTGGCAAGGTAGTTGTGACTATCCTCATTTTACGAATGGGGAAAGGGCCCAGAGAGGTGAAGTAATGTGCTCCAGGTCACAGAGCTAGAGAGAGAGCATGCCAGGATTTGGACAGACTGTGTGGTTCCAGTGTGTTGGTTCTTAACCACTCTTCTACACTGGCCTCTCTCTACAGTAACGAAATTCCTTATGTCTCCCCAGACTGATACGTTCATTCTAAAGCCACACGACTGCCTTTGGATCAACGCTGCCTACTTCTTTGTGAAAATGCTGACGGCACACACCACGTACCACTCTTTAACACAGCCCACGTCCGAGCTTCACAAACAGGCTGGAACACCACTTGTGGTCTTTGGGCATCACACACACACACACACACACACACACACACACTCTCTCAAGCTCCCCAGAAGAATAAGACTCCTCTCCAGCGTAATAATAAAAATAATAACGCCTAAGAAAGCTCTTTGTTCTTAGCGAGGGGCAGATGCTTTACAGGCGCTAATTCATTCTATCATCACAGCTGCCCAAGGACAGAGGTGCTAACACTCCCATTTTACACATGGGGGGACTGAGGCCTCAACGTCCTCAGAGAGGCCTTTGCTGACCACCCCACCGTGGGTTCTCCCGCCCCTCGAGGTGCCGTCATTAGTAAAGACGGGTCTTCGTCTTCATTTCCCTTTCACTACCCACCTCTTCCCACCAGCCTACGAGGGTCACGAGAACGATCTTGTCATTTGCCTATTTATGCAGCATCCAACACCTTTAGTGCCTGTCAGGCTCTAAGCAGGTAGCTGAGCAATGGGTACAGGAGCAAAGAAACTGGCTCAGAGGAGACCCACAGCCCAGCTGAAAGAACCGGGACGTGGCCCCGGGCATCCGAGCCCTGCCCCACGCACAGTAACAATGTGTCCACCATCTTGGCTCTCCCTTCTGGAAACCCACCTTCTCAGGAGTGAGTAGTCATCTCTAACCAGGGACAAGGGTCCCTTCTCAGACTTGTCACGTGGCCCTTTCATGGCCCAAACCGGGTAGTGCCGAGCAACTCAGTGTCTGAGGGCTAAGTGTAAGGGTGCTAAATGACACGCATTACGGGCCCTCAGGGGTCTCCGCCAAGAAGGCCACGGGCATCTAAGGAGCCAGCTACACCAGGGCTGGGACGACATCAGGCAGCGAAACTGGATCCCCCCAAGGAGGCCCTGGGCTGCCCGAGAGGGACTTGCGTTCTGGACGGCTTCAGAGCTCCCTTAACCTTCGGAAGGGCCAGGAGAACCTCAGGGCCACAGGATGAGTCGACAGAACCCAAGCAGGGCTGGGCAGAAGGGAAAACAGTCCCCAACCATGGCGGTTCTAAAGAAACAAATCAGGAAGCCTTGGAGGCGGGTCTCACAGCCCCCAGACTTCCCCCTGGAGCGACAGGTCACCCTGCGGCTGTATCTTCTGCCTCTGGGACCCTGAGGGCTCGGCAGGGCATGAGCAGTTCGCTGTCCTGCGTGGCCCCCACCTGCTCAGGCCGAGACCCCCTGGGGAGGACTCGGAGAGGCTCACCGGCTAGCCTGGCCCCACAGGGAGAGCAGAGACCCTCCAGGTGAAAGACCCCTCCCCTCTTCCGTCCAGAAAGCCTCCACGTGCAACGGCTGCGTCTCCCTTCACTCACGCTCGGCACGAACGGCCATCGCAGGAGGTGGCTTCACAGTGGTTTTCTTTAAGCCTCTGAACTCCCTGACTGTGAACAATGACTACACGTTCCTTTCAACCCTGGGAAGAAAGAAACGCTTAAAAATTAACCTCAACAACCAGAAGGTTTAGTGCTGGAAGGAGATTTGTCAGGTTGGCACGACTTCTATTATTATTTTTTTTTTTTTTAATTTATTCTTGGCTGCGTTGGGTCTTCGTTGCTGCGCATGAGTTTTCTCTAGTTGCAGTGAGCAGGGGCTACTCTTTGTTGCAGTGCACGGGCTTCTCACTGCGGTGGCTTCTCTTTTGGTGGAGCACAGGCTCTAGGCGTGCGGGCTTCAGTAGTTGTGGCGCACGGGCTCAGTAGTTGTGGCTCGTGGGCTCCAGAACACAGGCTCAGTAGTTGTGGCGCATGGGCTTAGCTGCTCCGTGACATGTGGGATCTTCCCAGACCAGGGATCGAACCCGTGTCCCCTGCATTGGCAGGCGGATTCTTAACCACTGTGCCACCAGGGAAGTCCTGGCAGGACTTCTGAAACAAACAGTCCCAGTAGTTACAGAAGTAGCTACGTGCTAGCATGATCCTCAGCACAGACGTTTACAGAGCACTTACTCTGGGCCAAACCCTGTGCTACAAACCTAGCACGTGTGAGCTCATTTGATCCTTACCCCAACCCTTGATAGTCCCACGGTACAAAGAAACTGAGTTCAGAGAGGTTAAATCAACTGCCCATGGTCACACAGCAAGGGAGCACAGGGCCATGACAGGGGCTGGGGGCTCTGCTCTCCAAACTCCGGGTGCTTCATCTCCCATGGGGTGCCTTTCAGTCCAGTCCCTGCTATACTCACCTCACTAATCCCCCCAGGCAGGTCCTCTACTCCTGAACGCTCTGACCTAAGACCATATCCCTACCCCTTGGCTCAGCTAAAACAGGCAGGTCGCCTCCAAAGACTATGTCCACCAAGGACAACAGTGACATAAACAGTGGAACAGAAAACAAACAGCAAAGACACATTCCATCCCTCAGACCCAAGTGCTTCCTTCTTACTGTGTTTTAAGACATTTGTACAGACCCTGGCCTGGATTCCCCATCCTCTTCCTCCCACCCTCTCTCCCTGAGGAGGAGACCCTCTTAATATGCCCTTACCACAGCAGCCTTCTGCACATCCAGACATGTCCAAGGTCAAGGCCCAGAGAGTCAGAGAGACTCCCTGGCTACCAGTCTTATCTCTGGTGGGTTAAAGACAGCCACAAATTCTGTGCCACTCTTCCCATTACGACGTAGAATCTACTTCCCTCCCCTTGACTCTGGGCTGGCCTTGTGACTTGCTTTGACCAGAAGAACGCAGCAGAAGTGACACCTTGTCACTTTCGACCCCAACCCTTAAGAGGACCTGCAGGTGAAGACCTAAATAGACATTTCTCCAAAGAAGATATACAGACTGCCAACAAACACATGAAAGAATGCTCAACATCATTAATCATTAGAGAAATGCAAATCAAAACTACAATGAGATATCATCTCACACCAGTCAGAATGGCCATCATCAAAAAATCTAGAAACAATAAATGTTGGAGAGGGTGTGGAGAAAAGGGAACACTCTTGCACTGCTGGTGGGAATGTGAATTGGTTCAGCCACTATGGAGAACAGTATGGAGGTTCCTTAAAGAACTACAAATAGAACTACCATATGACCCAGCAATCCCACTACTGGGCATATACCCTGAGAAAACCAAAATTCAAAAAGAGTCATGTACCAAAATGTTCATTGCAGCTCTATTTACAATAGCCCGGAGATGGAAACAACCTAAGTGCCCATCATCGGATGAATGGATAAAGAAGATGTGGCACATATATACAATGGAATATTACTCAGCCATAAAAAGAAACGAAATTGAGCTATTTGTAATGAGGTGGATAGACCTAGAGTCTGTCATACAGAGTGAAGTAAGTCAGAAAGAAAAAGACAAATACCTTATGCTAACACATATATATGGAATTTAAGAAAAAAAAATGTCATGAAGAACCTAGTGGTAAGACAGGAACAAAGACGCAGACCTACTGGAGAACGGACTTGAGGTTATGGGGAGGGGGAAGGGTGAGCTGTGACAGGGCAAGAGAGAGTCATGGACATATACACACTAACAAACGTAGTAAGGTAGATAGCTAGTGGGAAGCAGCCGCATGGCACAGGGATATTGGCTTGGTGCTTTGTGACAGCCTGGAGGGGTGGGATAGGGAGGGTGGGAGGGAGGGAGACGCAAGAGGGAAGACATATGGGAACATATGTATATGTATAACTGATTCACTTTGTTATAAAGCAGAAACTAACACACCATTGTAAAGCAATTATACCTCAATAAAGATGTTAAAAATAAAATAAAATAAAATAAAAATAAAAAAGAGGACCTGCAGGTTCCTCTCCCTCTTGTGCCCCCCGCCCACAGAAGCCAATCACCATGTAAGAAGTCCAACTACTACAAGACCACTGAGCTGTGAGAAAGCCCAAGCCAGCCATGTGGAGGGAGGGAGGCAGACAGACAGACTGACTGCAGGAAGGAGCATGGAGGAACAGACACGACCGGAGAGCCTTCTTGGGACTTCCAGCCCAGCCAGGAGCTGACCACA
Source organism: Tursiops truncatus (assembly GCF_011762595.2). Lineage (NCBI taxonomy): Eukaryota > Metazoa > Chordata > Mammalia > Artiodactyla > Delphinidae > Tursiops > Tursiops truncatus. The sequence continues at coordinate 6,706,249 of NC_047052.1, forward strand.
TCCAGGTGAAGCACTGCAGTCAACCCCCAGGAGGGCAGAACCACACCCAGCCGAGGCCTGCCCAAATTCCTGACCCACAAAACTGTGTTCTGAGATGGTTTGTTATACAGCAATAGAGAATCGAAACACCATCCCCAAACTGGCTTCCAGGCCTGGGGGATGGGGAGGCAGAGGGCGTATCGCCTTCCCAGGAGACTGACACCAGGAAAGGTCTCCCCCTTTGTGAGTCCAGGACCCTGGGTAAGCAAAGCCTTCCCCTACCAATGACACTGCCAACAAAAGCACTCAATTAACACTGAGCTAAAGGCTTCACAGAGCTGCCTCTGGTCTGCGCACCAACTCACAAGGCAGGTACCATCACTGCACCCATCTGACAGATGCAGACACTAAAGCAGGAAGTCACACACAGAGTAGCAGAGCCAGGACTCAAGCCCAGGCTTGTCCAACTCCAGCACTGCTGTTACACGTGATGTGACCTCCCGCAGCCCATCAGCTGCCCCAGGGTCCCCCCAGGAAGTGCACACTCACAGCCCTCTGGGACACAGGTCAGATTTGGCCTCGAGCCACAAAGCACAGCCCCTGGGACCAGAAAGGCCACAGTTAGATCCGTTTGGCTGCTGTTCCCTGGGCTCGTCAGGTATGAAACCTCCCGTGGTCCCTCAAAGAACGTGTCAGAACTTATCTTCATTTTCATTACAAAGGCAGTTGTATGTGGATTCTACCAATGTTTGCCAGATCCCCCAAACAATAATGTCCGTGAAATTAAAGACCATGTCTATTTCGATCAGAACTCAACGGTTCCCTGCCCTTGGCAAATAATCACTAGTTATTAAATGAATAAATAATGGGAGGAATGAATTCAGCAATGATGAATAAAAGCAAAGAGACAGGGACCTCCCCAGTGGCGCAGTGGTTAAGCATCCACCTGCCAATGCAGGGGACACGGGTTCGAGCCCTGGTCCAGGAAGATCCCACATGCCAGGGAGCAACCAAGCCCGTGTGCCACAACTACTGAGCCCACGAGCCACAACTACTGAGCCCACGTGCGGCAACTACTGAAGCCCACGCGCCTAGAGCCCGTGCTCCACAACAAGAGAAGCCACCGCGATGAGAAGCCCACGCACTGCAACGAAGACCCAATGCAGCCAAAAATAAATTAATTAATTAAAAAAAAAAAGCAAAGAGACAACCAGTTCGTTGGCAGCCTCTCTTCCTGACCAGCCTTTGAGAGCCACAGCTGAGACGTGTTCTCCCAACCTCGGTTCCCAAAGGGCTTTCACGACCTTACAGTAGAAGAGGCTAATTCTAAGGAAACAGACCTTCCTCCCTCTCAGACTTGAGGTGTGGTACCTCCGGGGGCTGTGGGAAGAGCAGGCAGAAGGTTCTAGAAAGCAGGACGTGGGCCTGAGTTTCTCGCCAAGACTTCCAGTGGGTGGCTTTGGTGGCAGGAGACGCTCTCTCAAGCCCGGGGAAGAGGCCAGACACGCGCTCCCACCCATTCTCTGGCCTCTGCACACCCTCTTCTAGAATTCACGTCACTGGTTCAAGTGGGGGGCCCCAAGACCAAAGCAGAGCCAGTCTTGCCCCTGGATTGACATATGCAGTCAATTCTCACCTTTCACAGCAGTTACATTCTGTAAAGTCACTGTAAACACTGAATAGGCAAATATTGGAACCATTACTCCTCGGGGGAATACAAGGTTAGGTTTCTGCGAGCCTCTGGTCACAACATTTTCCTCAACTGATCAACACAAAACCTTGTTTTATACGTTTGTTTAGACACCTTATTTAACATATATTGCTGATTCCTTAGCACTGAACTCACAGCCAGCAGCAATGTAACTCACGCCCGAACAAAGCTTATGTAACACCTGTTATTTTCTCTATAAGGCATAGCACAGCCTTCTTGTGCTTCATAGGAACACTAGACAGCCGTTGGGGGCCTTTTAAATGACAAAATCACACCCAAAAGGCAAAAAAGTGAGAAAAACGTGGTGCTAACTAGCCTGTTACACTAGGAGAGCTGAAACAAGCACGCAGCCAGCTGGGAACGCATACCTCGGGCAACTCCGATGTCCACGGCTCTAGGAACTCCCTGGCGGTCTAGTGGCTGGGACTTGCACTTCCACTGTCGAGGTCCCAGGTTCAATCCCTGGTTGGGAAACTAGGATCCCGCAAGTTGAGAGGCGTGGCCCAAAACAAACAAACAAAAAAGCACAAAAAAGTTCACGGCTCTACGCATGTGCACAGATGACTACAGAAGCCACGAGGTTTGGTACGGGGGTTACAAATAAGTTTTAGCGAGTAAGCAAATTTGGAAAGGTGGAATCCACGAGTGAGGACCAAGGGTGGATGCTGAGGGCAACTGGCACTCTTGTAGGGCTGCTGGGCTGGGGCTGCTCATGGCTACACGATCTGCTCTATAGCGAGGCCTGTCTCTGAAAGGAGAGAACAGGGCAAAAAGCAAGGACCGGCAGCAAGGTGAGCAAAGGATGAGAGAGGCAGTTTCCGTTTCTGCTCCCAAGGCCCCAGCTCCTTGGATCTGGTGAGTTACAGAGCATCCTTCTCGGCCACACATTCCAGTATATTCTCCTTTTTGCGTAAGCTGGTTTCTGACCCTTGCAGCCCAAAGATTCCAACTCGTGCTTGGGGCAGTGGGAACTGGGCATGAGATACACTCTCTCTAAAGTGAGGACAGAGGTGACAGAGGAGACTGGGCAATTGGCAGCAAGAGGGGAAAGGCACATGCATATGTACACACACACACACACACACACGTGCTCCCCAGTCTGCTAGCTAACCAGTGCCACCCGGGATGCAGGGCACCACAAGAAGAAGGTTCTACTGGGACTACCAAATAATTTGCAGAAGCACAGCTGGAAGTGGACACTCAGGCCCCGGGGATCAGGTGTCACACCGAAATCTAGAACAGATGCCCAGGCAGATGGCAGAGCCAGCAGACACGCACAGTTCCACATGTTCAGTCGCCGTGGGAAAATAAAGCCACCGGACCTCATGCAGCAGGATGCAGATTTGCCCTCGGGAGCATCACAGCAGCTGCCACACGGAGAACAGCTTTGCTGCTTGGGGAAGAAGGAAGAGTATGGGGATCACAAAGGAAGAGGGTAATGCAAAAAGAGGAAGTAGGTATATTCTAGAAGTGCACTGTCCGATACAGTAGCTATTGGCCAGATACGGCTCGTGAGCACTTGGAACTGAATTGGTCTAAACTGAGATGTTCTGTAGGTATAAGACACACTAGATTTTGAAGACTCAGAACAAAAACAAAAATGTAAAAATCTCATTAATAATTATATTGTGGGGACTTCCCTGGTGGCACAGTGGTTAAGAATCCACCTGCCAATGCAGGGGACACGGGTTCAAGCCCTGGTCTGGGAAGATCTGACATGCCACGGAGCAACTAAACCTGTGAGCCACAACTACTGAGCCTGCACTCAAGAGCCCGCGAGCCACAACTACTGAGCCTGCGTGCCACAACTTCTGAAGCCTGCATGCCTAGAGCCCATGCTCTCTTACAAGAGAAGCCACCACAATGAGAAGCCCATACACTGCAACGAAGAGTAGCCCCCGCTTGTCGCAAGTACAGAAAGCCCGCGTGCAGCAATGAAGACCCAACACAGCCAAAAATTAAAAAAAAAAAAATTATATTGTGTACATGTTGAAATAATACTTTGGATATGCTGAGTTACATAAAACATATTATTAATTTCACCTCTTTCTTTTTTTAGTGTCGTGACTAGAATATTTGAAACTATGATGTACCCGGCATTGGTGGTTCTCATTATATTTCTTTTAGACAGAGCTGGTCTAGAAAGTAGCCTATCTTCGCTACAGCAGAATGGAGAGGCAGGTGGGTGGGCAGTGCGGTGGGATGGGGGAAAGAGCAAGTGAGGTCTCTGTTCAGATCTTTTGCCCATTTTTAATTGGGTTGTTTGTTTTCTTATTGTTGAGTTTTAGGGATTCTTTGTATATTCTGGATACAAGTCCTTTATTAGTCACGTTGTGCAAACATTTTCTCCCAGTCTATGCCTTGTCTTTTCAATCTCAACCTAAAGTTTTTATAGCACATAGTGACTGGGGAAATCTGACCTTATTAGTTCCTCTAAAAGCCTTGGTAACCTTTGGTTGACTTGCCTAATTCACTTAACTCACCAGTAATAGGGTATAACTCACAGGTTTATTGTGATGACTGGACACTATACATGAATATCCATACACATGATCACATGGGTACATATGTGCTTATAATACCCAGCATGATGCTGACTCATGGCATATGCTCAATAAATGCAATAATTACTCTGCCTTCAAGGTGTTCCTGTCCTCTTGTCGGCAGTGCCTCCCAGTTCCCCCCCCCCCAGCTCCCCTTAGAGGGTAGCTGGCAGCCAAATGGCAGGCAGAAGGGCTAAGCAGACAGTTAAGAAGGGAGGAGGCATTTCCACGGCTCTGTGAAAAGATTCACCAAGTATGGACACCCTGGGGACAAGGCATTAAATCTTGAAGTGATGGAAAATCTGTGCCACACCTCAGCCACCACATCCAAGTGAATTTGAACATTTACTAACGAAAGTAAGATGAGCCAGCCCATTCAAAACATGGTCCTGGGACTTCCCTGGTGGCACAGTGGTTAAGAATCTGCCTGCCAATGCAGGGGACACAGGTTCGAGCCCTGGTCCGGGAAGATCCCACATGCCATGGAGCAACTAAGCCCGTGTGCCACAACTACTGAGCCTGCACTCTAGAGCCCGTGAGCCACAACTACTGAAGCCTGCACACTTAGAGCCCGTGCTCTGCAACAAGAGAAGCCACAGCAATGAGAAGCCCACACACCGCAGCGAAGAGGAGAAGAGTAACCCCTGCTGGCCGCATCTAGAGAAAGCCAGCATGAAGCAATGAAGACCCAACGCAGCCAAAAAATTAATTTAAAAATTAATTTTAAAAAAAGATTTTAAAAAATAAATAAATAAAAATAAAATAGAACAATGGGACTTCCCCAGTGGTGCAGTGGTTAAGAATCCACCGGTCAATGCAAGGAACACGGGTTCGAGCCCTGGTCTGGGAAGATCCCACATGCCACGGAGCAACTAAGCCCATGCGCCACAACTACTGAAGCCTGTGCCTAGAGCTCGTGCTCCGCAACAAAAAAAGCCACTGTAATGTGAAGCCCACACACCGCAATGAGGAGTAGCCTGTGCTTGCCGCAACTGGAGAAAGTCTGTGCACAGCAACGAAGACCCAAAGCAGCCAAAAATAAATAAATAAATAAATTTTAAATAAATAAATATAGAACAACGAGCCAAAAGGAAGATGCAAATCAGAACCACGATGAGATATGGTTCCCTCCCACCAGGATGGCTAACATCAAGACAGATAGACAAGGGACTTCTCTGGTGGTCCAGGGGCTAAGACTCCCAGCTCCCAATGCAGGGGGCCAGGGTTCAATCCCTTGTCAGGTGACTAGATCCCACACGCTGCAACTAAAAGTTCGCATGCTGCAACTAAAGATCCTGCGTGCCACAAATAAGACCCGGCGCGACCAAATAAATAAATATTTGGGAGAAGAAAAAGACAGACGAGAACAAGTGCTGGTGAGGATGTGGAGAAACTGGAACCCTCATACACTGCTGGCGGGAATGTAAAATAGTACAGCCACTTCGGAACACAGCCTGGCAGTTCTTCAAACAAGTGAACAGAGTTACACGTGACCTGGCAAAACCACTCTTAGGCATACACCCGAGAGAATGAAAATACATTCACACAAACCTATGTACACAAATGTTCACAACAGCATTATCCACAATAGCCAAAAAGTGGAAACAACCCAAATGTCCATCAAGTGATGAACAAACTATGGTCTATCCTTACCATGGAATATCCTTCAACCATGAAAAGGAGTGAGTACTGATACATGCCACAATGTGGACGCCCACTGACAACAGTATACTAAGTGAAAGTCATCAGGGGCCAAAGGGTAGACAGTCCATTTAAATGAAATGCCCAGAATAGGCAAATCTATAGACAGAGAAAGTAGTTCCTCCTCAAAAAGAAAAGAAAAAAAAAAAAAAAAGTGGTAGATCATGGTGGAAGATATTCACTCAACAGCACACAGTTATTGAGCACCTACTGATGGCACTGGTGCCAGAAGCTAGAAGTACAGAGACCAAACAAGACAACCCCCGCCTTAAGGAACCAGAGTCCAGTCTTTTCATTCCAGACCCAGCTCTGGTCGGCAACTCTGCATAGCCATACATTTTTGGAACCAACTTCAAAATGGAAGCTCGTCCAGAGCCTTATTCTCGAGCAAGGAAAATGACACCCAACTCACATCCCAGAAGAGAGCCTGTCCTAGTAAAAGGCATGAGCTGAGCAATCAGAATAACTGCAACTAAATCCCCACGGTTACCCTTGGAAAGCTCCTCAGCTTCCCTCAGCATCAAATTTCTCCTATCAACTTTCTGGGGTTACTGTGAGGCCCCATCAGCAGCCTCGGCCCACAGTACGGGCTCCTAAGTTTTCCGCCAGCATCCAAAGTGGTCCTGTTGATGTCACGGCGAGACACACAGCCTTCAGCCAACAGGGGAATCAAGCTGCTAGATTCGCGGCCTGGGACAGAATAAAGGCAAACCGGGAGGAGAAGGACGCCCAAACAACACTCACAAGACCCTTCATTTGCCTGTGAATTTCATATCTGTAAAAGATGTGAGAGCCCACGGACATCCAGATCCTGGTAGGGGTGGTAGGTGGGCATACAAGTCGGTGAAGCTTTCCTGGGGACAACTGAACTCTATGCCCAGAGCCCTCGACACAGCCTGCCTTCCTCCCAGAAATTCTTCTAGAAATTTATCCTAAGGAAATTAACAGGGATGTGCCTATGAGTTAGATATGAAAATGTTCCCGAGATCACTGTTTGACATGGCAAAATAACAAACTACATAATATACAAATATAGAAGTTTGGTAAAAAAATAAAAATATACATAAATAAAAATTATGAAATAAGGTAGAGGGACTTCCCTGGTAGCCCAGTGGTAAAGAATCCACCTTCTAATGCAGGAGACGCGGGTTTGATCCCTGGTCAGGGAACTAAGATCCCACATGCCGTGGGGCACCTAAGCCCTCGCGCCACAACTACTGAGCTTGCGCGCCTCAACTAGAGAAGCCACACACCGCTAACTACAGAGCTCACGCGCCCTGGAGCCTGTGCGCCACAACTACAGAAAGAAAACCCGCAAGTCGCAACTAGAGAGAAGCCCGCGTGCCACAAATGGAGAGAAACCCAAGCAGACCACGCACCATAACGAAAAGATCCTGCGCGCCTCAACAAAGATCCTGTGTGCGGCGACTAAGACCCGACGCAGCCAAAAAAAAAATTAAGGAAAATAAATAAATTAAATAACAGCTATTAAAAAAAAGTAAGGTAGAAAAATATAGCCATTTAAAACAAAAGGGAAGGCATATACTTGGACTGGAAAGATGTTGACAACTGGAAACCACCTAAGTCTCCATAAGCTAAAGGACAGGTGCATCTATCAAGGTGAACTAATGTAGTAAAAGAGCTATGGGCGGTTCAGATAAAGCTACTGATACCGTGTGGACACCTCACAAATAATATACTATTATGAACTGCAGACTAAAATGTTTGAAATAAATGTAAAAAATATGCATGGGAATGACACTTATCAAAGCATGATACTGGTTTCTCCAGGGAAGGAGGGGTATACGTGAGGACTTAACTGTAACATTTAATTTCTTAAAAACAGACAAAAAAGATCCAAAGCAAATACTACGATGTGTCTATGTTGATTAGGAGGGTGTATTCATTTCCTATTGCTGCTGTGTAACAAATTACCACCAACGTAGGACCACCATTTACTATCTTTTTATTATCTTACGGTTCTGGAGGTCAGAAGTCAAATATGGGTCTCACTGGGCTACAATCAAGGTGTCAGCAGGACTCCCTTCCTTCTGGGGGTCCCGGGGAGAGTCTGTTCCCTTGCCTTTTCCAGCTTCTAGAGGCTGCCGGCATCCCTGGGCTCGTGGACTCCTTCCACCTTCAAAGCACTGACTTTATCACTCTAACCTCTGCTTCTGACGTCACGTCTCCTCCTCTGACTCTGACCCTCCTCCCTCCCTTTCTTTTTTTTCTTTTTTAAAAATTTTATTATTATTTGTTTTTGGCTGCGTTGGGTCTCCGTGACTGTGCACAGGCTTTCTCCAGTTGCGGCGAGCGGGGTCTGCTCTTCATCCCGGTGCGCGGGTTTCTCACTGCAGTGGCTTCTCTTGTTGTGGAGCACAGGCTCTAGGCGCGCGGGCTTCAGTAGTTGTGGCTCGTGGGCTCTAGAGTGCAGGTTCAGTAGTTGTGGCCCACGGGCTTACTTGCTCTGCAGCATGTGGGATCTTCCCGGATCAGGGACTGAACCCGTGTCCCCTGCATCGGCAGGTGGATTCTTAACCACTGGGCCACCAGGGAAGTCCCTCCCTTTCACTCACAAGGACCCTTGTGATGACACTGGGCCCACCCAGATAATCCAGAATGATCTCCTCATCTCAAGATCCTTAACTTAATCACATCTCCAAAGAGCCTTTTGCCACATTGGGCAAGAGTCACAGGTTCTGAGGATTAGGATGTGAATACTGGGCTGGGGGGCAGGGTGGTTTATCCCCAGAATAGATAGAAATAATAATAATAATGATAGCAGTGGTCGTAGTAGTAGTGGTCGTAATAGCAGCAGCTAACTCTTACTGAGTGCTCTGAGCCGTCCGTGAGGCCCAAAGTATGCTAGCTATAGCTCTCCTCATCCTCATGAGAATGCGGTGAGGAAGGCATTACTATTGCCCCATTTTATAGATGGGAAAATGAGAAGCTAAAAAACTTGTCCATGGTCACAAACGTTGTAAGTGACAGAGCCAAGATCTGAACCCAGGCAGTCAGACCCTAGAGGACATGCTCTTAAGTACACAGGCGTTTGTCATCTTTGTCTCTACACCAATCTCAACATTTTAAAGAACTCATAAAGAGAAGAAGGTGGTCACAATATAGCACAAAATGAAAAATGCATATTACTAAAGAGTATTATGAAAGGATTATGTTTTGTAAAAATGTAACTGTGTCTTGCAAAAAAAAAAATCTGGAAGGGTTACACCAAGTATGAACTCACATCCCTCTGGGTCGGGGGTGGCGAAGAGCTCGTAATCCTCACCAAAGTTTAAAATCTCTCTACTAGGGGCTTCCCTGGTGGCGCAGTGGTTGAGAGTCCGCCTGCTAATGCAGGGGACACGGGTTCGTGCCCTGGTCCGGGAAGATCCCACATGCCGTGGAGCGGCTGGGCCCGTGAGCCTGCGCGTCCGGAGCCTGTGCTCCGCAATGGGAGAGGCCACAACAGTAAGAGGCCCGCGTACCGCAAAAAAAAAAAAAAAAAAAAATCTTTCTACTAATGGACACATGTGACTTCTTCAAGAAAAACAAAGTAAGAGCCGTTTAATTAGGGGGAAATAAAACCACGTCAGAGGGGCCTTGCTGGGAGCTGTCTTCAACAGGAGATGGGTGTAACTTTCACCATCGGCCACCCCAGCTCAGGCCCTTCTTGCCTCCCCAGGGACGTCGGTCCTCCCCCGGCCAGGTCCCTGCTCCCACCAGCAGAGGCTGGCAGCAGGCCAGGAGTGGCCTGGAGTGGCCAGGCATGGCAGGCAGGTGACACCTGGCCGGTGAGATCCAATCGGACTGAGAAGCTGAGGCAGGGAGCCCCCGGCGGGCCCCCAGTCCTGAGGTGCGTCTGCCCCTGTGAGTCCTGGAGGCCTCCTCCTGCCACATCGCTCTCGACTGTGCGGTGCTGACTCTTAACTGCTAGTTTCCATTCTACCGATCAGCAAGTTCCCAGGCTTTTCCTTCTCAGAACAGAGTCCTTCACACACAGACACTTTACCCCTCAAAACTCACTCCCAACCATGGCCACCGGCACACCTCGTGTAAGATGAAAGCATCTTACAGCTTCTCCCTACCGTGCCAGGAGTGTGCAAGAGGCCCTCCTGCTCTAAAGTGGCATCAGCACCGATTCTGTTTACGAAACTTCACCGCTGCCCTGTGGACGCTCCTCCTCCAACTCCAGGCCTCCCTGGACTTGCGGAGGGAGAAAGGCAGGGAGCTGGGCTGCCCGCCGACGGTCAGGCTCAAACCCAAGGGACCTTAACCCTGTAGGACCCCTACCCACACGCGTCAGGAGGGGCCAGCCTCTACATGGGTGGGCCACACGACGGCCGCCCCCAGCGCCCCCAGGCACACACAGATGCGGCACACACAAGCTCTGTCAGGTACCTACCATGCGTGTCAGAGGCACTTACAAATGTAATCCTCACCACCATCCTACAGGGTAGCCCAGCCATTCATTACCCATCTCACGCATGAGGAAATTGAGGCAAGCACAGGCCCAGGCCAGAAGCATCAAGTGTGGTTAGAGAAGTCGTCACAGAGCTGTCCTATCTTAACCCCAGACACTGCCACCTCTGGGGAGAGAGAAGGGGACAGAGGCTGAGAGGGCAGCCAGGGGTGGTTTCCTGGATCTATCTGCTGACCACGTCTCTGAGAAGCACCCACTGCAGGTCAGGCGTGGGCCAGGTGCTGGGATGCCTCCCTGGTGATCAGAAGCCGTGGGCCCCAGCCTCCCGGAGCTCACAGTGTGTGGGGTGACAGGCACCGAGGGCCTGGCTCTGGGGTCACGCATTGCCAGGGGGCAGGAAAAGTCAACACCAGGATGTCTGGCTTCAACCTCAAGGTGCACAGCACTCAGGTCTCTTCCAAGGCAAAACAAGACGTGTCACTTCGCCCGCCTGACACGGGAAAATGTTCGTTTTCAGCGAAGACAGACGGGGGTAGGGGTGAGGGTGGGCTGGGGAGGGTGGAGGGGGAGGCAGATTATTTTCTTTCCTACAGGATTCACCACGGGATGCCTTTTAATAGCTCCCTCCCCTAGTCAGACATGCGTAAGAGATCCAACCTGCACCCACTGTCGGGGACCCTCTAATTGCGTGAAGCAGCAACACATATGCCTCCCAGGGCTTGGCACTACAGCACAGACGCTCCCTGTGCCGGCCCTCTGGCTTCAGATGTGTCCACACTGCAGCTGCCCCTCTCTCCTGTCCTCTCCTCCCCAACGGCCAGATGGACTTCTGGGCTGGGACACCGAGATCCCCAAAAGCCAGACCAAAAGAGAGTCCTGTCCACACCTCCACAGCCATTGGGAGCACAGGGAACTGGATGGACCACAACTAACCAGACACGCACAGCGTCCTCCAAAGGGGAGGCTTGGTTACTAGGAGAGAATTCAAGGGATGTATTTCCAAGAGACGGGCGAGAAGCCTGAGCCATGGTAACGAGAGCAAACCTCACATAGCGCTTCCCCTACCTTTCTAAGTGATTTACCTTCAGGAGCTCATCTGATCCTCCTGAAGACCCTATAAGGTGGGTACTGTCATTCTTCCCATTTTACAGGTGAGGAAACAGAGGCACAGAGAGGGAAGTCTCTTGCCCAAGCCACAGAGTTGGGACTCAAACCCAAGCAATCTGGCTCCAGTCCCCACGTTTAACCAGCACCCAACACTGCCTCTCACACCCTCACAGCCAAGACCAATGCAGCCAGGAACTGAGATGACACTTGGAAGAAAGCAAGGGCTCTCAAATTCCTTTACAACAAACTCCAGCTTGTCCATATTATCTGCGGCCACGTGGATACATCAACCGCTGGGTTCACCTCCCTGCCCCTCGGGCTCCTTTTAAAGGGGAGTGTGTTAGTCTGCTAGGGATGCTGTAGCGAAACACCCCCAACTGGGTGGCTTCAACAACAGAAATGCATCGTCTCCCGGTTCAGATCAAGGTGTTGGCAGGGGTGGCTCCTTCTGTGGCTGTGAGAGGGAATCGGTTCCCTGATTCCCTCCTGGCTTCCCGGGATGTCGGCAACCCTCAGTGCCCCCGAGCTTACAGAGGCATCGTCGTGTGTGTGTGTGTGTGTGTGTGTGTGTGTGTGCGCGCGCCCTCTTCTTATAAGGACACCAGTCATATGGGATTAGGGGCCCATTGTGTGCCAGCATGACCTCATCTTAACTAATTACATCTGCAAAGACCCTATTTCCAAATAAGGTCGCCTTCTGAGGTCCTGGGGATTAGGGCTTCAACACATGAATTTGGAAGGGAGACACAATTCACCCATAACAGGGACCCATCTCTGCCCAGAGTCCTGAAGAAGCCAGACCATGTTCTCTAGCAGGAGACCCGTCTAACCCACCCTCCACACCAAAGCTGACCGGAGATGACACTGGTCTCAAGGGCAGCCAACCCCCGAGCACGGGCTCAGAAGACCCAGCCAATCAGAGGCATCCATCGTTGGGAGGCTGGGACCCAAAGCCTTCACTGATGGGCCGACACTGTCAAAGTGGAGAGCTTTGCTGGGGAGGGTCTAGCCATGACTATGAGGAAACCTAAGACGGCCGACAAAGCCCATCTATGGAGAAACGTCACCACCGGCAGCTCTTGTCACAGATGGGATGGGAGAGTCCTCAGTGCCATCACCTCCCCTTCCCAGGAGGCCCAGTGCAAAGGCTCTTCATTTCCCTGAATTCCTGCAAGAATCCCTAAATCCCTGCAATCATTCTATTCTCTAGCCATCAGTGGGGCTCCTACAGCCACCTCTGCATCTTCCAAAATTAGGGGCCGTGGAAGAGCCTGGGGGACGCCTGACAAGCCCCTTTCCCATTCTTCCTGGCACACAACTGGGCCACGTTTCCCAGCATCCTTTGTAGCCAGTCACATGCCAAGTTCTGGTCAATGGAAGATGGGAGGGAAGAGGCACATCGGTTCCAGAAATGACCCCTAAAACCTCCTAAGCCATCCCCCACTCTTCCTCTTCCACCACATGCTGGCCGAAGAGAAGACCCTGCAGTGGCCTCAGATGCCTGAGGGGACAGTGGTACCACCAGACAGCAGAGCCCCACCCCCCAATTCCACTAGACCATGACCTGAGTGAGAAACTTGCATGAGATCAAGAAATCACTTGTCACGGCTGTTAGGCTAACCTGACTAATACAGAAGCTTTATTGCTGTGCCCTCTGCCCAGAATGCTCTCCCCTTAGAGCTTCTCATGGCTCCCTTATCACCTTTCAAGTTCTCAGCTCAAATGTCACCTCCATGGAAATGCTCCCCTGAGGCGTGGCCTCCTAAAACAGCGCTCTTCACCAGTGACTCTTTGCCAAGGTGCCCTGCTTCTTCCTTTCTTAGCAGCCAACACGATCCAGAATGACTGGGTGATTAGCCTGGCTTGTTCTGCCTTTCCCGTGGCACCGTAAGCGCCTCTGGGGGTCCACACTGTCCCGCTCACCACGCTGTCCCCAGGTTCGAGCACCACGCCCGACACACACCAAGCCCTCTGAGTGTTTGCTAAACCAACAGACGGCTGAATTCTCATCACACCAAGTGATGGTCATCCAGGGCAGAAGACAGCCCTTGAACACAGAAACCAATTCCTCCACTGACCAGCATACAGGCAGGTCTCCATCAATGTCAGGAATGAAAACAAGAGCTCTATTTCTCACACCACCAGGCTCTGCCCTAGGGAATCCGCACCCCGGAAGAGGAGGAGGACAACCCATTCGGGTGCAGGAAAGAAACAAGGATCTCGTCACATAAATGCAAGTTCTCATATTCACGTCATCCTTTCCACAATGCCACTTCCCTTCACGTCGGAGGCGGACAAGAGCAGCAGATGCCTGAGCACCTACCTCCTCTGTGCCCAGCACTGCTGAAAGCAGGTTACATGTATTACTTCATTTAATCCTCACAGGAGCCTTAGGAGACAGGTTCTTTTACTATTCTCATTTTACAGACTTGGAAAAGAGGCACAAAGAGGTGACATGAATGGTCCAAGGTCACCCTCCAGTGAAGAGGCAGGGCTGGGATCTGAAGCCAGGCACTCGGGCTCCAGAGCCTGTGCTGTTACGATAACTGCACATCTATAATCAAAAATTGTATGTACACACACACACACACACACACACACAAAATGGAATATTACTCAACCATAAGAATGAAATAATGCCATGTGTAACAAGACAGATAGACCTAGAGATTATCATACTAAGTGAAGTAAGCCAAACAGAGAAACACAAATACCATAGGATATTACTTATATGCGGAATCTTAAAAATAAAATGATACAAATGATCTTATATACAAAACAGAAACACAGACACAGAAAACAAACTTATGGTCACCAAAGGGGAAAAGGGGCAGGGGACAAATTAGAAGTTTGGGATTAACATATACACACTACTATATATAAAAGAGATAGGGCTTCCCTAGTGGCGCAGTGGTTGAGAGTCTGCCTGCCGATGCAGGGGACACGGGTTCGTGCCCCGGTCCGGGAAGATCCCACATGCCGCGGAGCGGCTGGGCCCGTGAGCCATGGCCGCTGAGCCTGCGCGTCCGGAGCCTGTGCTCCGCAATGGGAGAGGCCACAACAGTGAGAGGCCCGCGTACAGCAAAAAAAAAAAAAAAAAAAAAAAGAGATAACCAACAAGGACCTACTCTATAGCACAGGGAACTATACTCAATACTTCGTAATAACCTATAAGGGAAAAGAATCTGAAAAAGAAGAGATATATGTATATGTATAACTGAGCCACTTTGCCGTACACCTGAAACTAACACAACATTGTAAATCAACTATACTTCAATTAAAAAAGAAAAAATTTTCTTTAAAAAGAAAAATAAGTTTGTACACACTGGGGGCACTGGTGGAATCTTATTTCTGACGGGACACTTGACTGACAGAGCTTGGGAACCACTTTCAGACAATGGATTTCTTCTTAGACGGAAGATGCCAGTGGAAAAAAAAAAAACACCTATTTCTCCATCGTTTGAAAAACACTTTGTTAAAATAAGAACTTGGCAAAATACTTTTTTTAAAAAGATGGGTAAGAAGCTCAAGGTTGGATTTCAGAAGAAGCCAGGATACAGGACGAGCCCATTTCAGCGTCCCTGGCTGTGTCCGCACTTGTCTCCACCATGGGGTCTCCAGCAGGCATGTCTGGCTCCCCGCTAACCAGGCACCTCTCGAGTCTCCTTCCCCTGGCACCTCAGCACCAGGCAGAGCGTGTCCTCTGCGCGAATAGGAACCGGTGCCTTCCCTCCTGTCGTAACGAAACCTGAACGAAGCTGTCATTCTTAGGTCCCCAGCAGGGTGCTTCTCTATCCCATACAGCACTCAGACATCTCTGATATCATGTAAGAGGAGACAGCAACACAGAGCAGAAGACTTGCGACTCTGAAGGCAGGTTGAACGAAGGCAAACTGTAGTTCTGCCCCTTCCTGACTGTGTAGCCTTGGGCATGTCACCTAGTCTCCCCAGGACTCGGTTTCCTCGTAATAAAGTGGGGATGATTCCTGCTTCCTGTTCACAGGGTCACAGGCAAGCCAAGGACCTCACACCAGGGAAACAGAACAGCTCCTATTTGCGAGAATCCCTCATTCACGGGCCGCCACCACTTGCCAAAAATAAGCAGACGAAGAAAACACGCATAAGCAGAAGTGAAAACTTGAGGATAAAGGGCCCATTCAGTCGAAATGGACATGGTCCACGTCCTCAAAGGCGGCTCATTGCACAGCTGGCCCCATCCACACTCCACAAACAGCTGGCATCACATTGGCTCCTGAGACGCATTCCAGACCGGCCTCCCAGATGGACAACATGCAAGAGGACCCCAAAGGTTCAACTCAGAAAGGTCCCCAAGCGGGCTCCTTTCCAGCTGGAGTCTGCGCAGCTGGTGCCCCTGGAAAAAAAGAAAAACCAGAGAGGCAGCACTTCCCGGCATGAGCTCCCTCCCGACATCCAGAGCCTCAGGAGCCAGTGCAGGAAGGAACCCAGGGCACCACCTTGCCCATCAGCCTTGGAAAGTAAACGGGAGAATGACAGCCACGTCTTGTGAGTGTCTGGCTGGAGACCATCGTCTTTATTAGAAGCCAGGCCTTGGGACTCCCATCCATTAAAATATGTACCTTTTATATACAGATAAAACATGTACATATAAAAAAGTACATAAGGACTTCCCCTGGTGGTGCAGTGGTTAAGAATCTGCCTGCCAATGCAGGGGACACGGGTTTGAGCCCCGGCCCGGGAAGATCCCACATGCCGCGGAGCAACTAAGCCCGTGCGCCGCAACTACTGAGCCCGCGCGCCACAACTACTGAAGCTCGCACGCCTAGAGCCCGTGCTCCCCAACAAGAGAAGCCACCACAATGAGAAGCCCGCGCCCTGCAATGAAAAGGAGCCCCTGCTTGCCGCGACTAGAGAAAGCCTGCACGCACCACTGAAGACCCAACGCAGCCAAAAATAAATAAATTTATTAAAAAATAATTTTAAAAATAAAAAAGTACATATAATAAAATCCATTTGATTCTCACCCTTATCTTATTGGTAGGGACTATTATCATTTCACTTGACCAACGGGGAAACAGGCACAGAGAGGTCAAACAACCTGCCCTGGATCACGCAGCACCTAGTATTTGGTCAAGCAGGGAGTTGAGCTACAAGTCTGGATCCAGAGTCCAGCTGTTCTCATGGTCACTTGGCTCCAAGGTGGCTGCCGTCAACTTTTCCCCGCCCTGGACGTGCAAGCCTCGCCCTCCCCAAGAGGAGATTTCCCATGCTCTGAACCTGAGCTGGCCCTGGTGACCTGAGCACATGACTTTCTGGGAGTTCTCGGGCTAAGTCATAAGAAGCCCAGAAGCTTTGGCCTGGGACTCTTGGAACACACACCCAGGGGGGACAGCAGGCACCATGTAAGAAGTCCAGCTACCCTGGGACTGCCAAGCAGCAGGTGCTCAGCCAACATTTCCGGCTGAGCCCAGGCTTCCAGCCATCACCACCACAGCACCAGACATGGGAGTCAAGGTTCTGGAACCTTTCAGACCAGGTGACATGCCAGTTGAGTGCCACCTCAGTGCAGGCCACAAAGAGTAGAAGAACCGTCCAGCTAAGCCCTGTCCGAATCACTGACCCCCAAATCTACGCACTTGCATCCAATGGCACCTACTGACCCCACTTCAGGGCAGGCGTCCTGCTGGCCACCTGACAAGCCCCTCCCTTAACTCTCCACAGAAGCAGCTCCTCTGCTATGAGGCCTCCCCCCATTCCCGACCACCCCCCATCCCCACTGAGGGGGACAAGAGCCTTCCATCCTCGCCAAGTACCCAGCGCAGACCTGCACTGTGTACCGACCACACCATCCTGCAATTGCCAGTTGCTGCATCTGTTCCCTCCAGGGCAGGGACTCCATCCTTCCTCCTCTCTCTTAGCAGAAGCTAGCACCCAGTATGACAGCAAATCTGGGCTGAATACATGACACAGCTCCGTCATGACAGGGTCCAAAGAGAAACCCGAACATACCCAGTGCCATTTTACGGTTCTAAGCAAAGCAAACGCGTGACTTTAGACCAGGGCTTCTTAACCTTGGCACCACCGACACTTTATATAGGATAATTTTGTTTGGGTGGGGGCGGGGACTGTCCTGTGCATTGTAAGGTGTTTAGCAGCACCCCTGGCCCCAATCCACTAGATGCCAGAAGCTACCCCCCAAATAATCACAACTAACAGTATCTCCAGGCATTGCCAGATGCCCCTGAATGGGTGGGGGTGGGATTGCCCCCGCTGAGAACCACTCACTGCTTTGCACAGTGGGATCCCTGGGTGTCTACCTTCACCCAGGCCTGAAAGGGGTGTTGTGACAGCTGTCCAAAGGTCACAGGCTGCTTGCCAATTACCCCAGGACCACACGCTCGTGCTCCCTCCCGTTTGCCTGCCCCTGGCAGATGCCACAGTAACCTGGAGGATCCCGCTAACTAGGACCGCTGAAGCAACACTACAGCTGTGGGGGTCCCCCCAGGACACCCCTATGTCAGGAGGCTGAAAATGCGGTGCTGAGAGTCCCCATCTAGGGCCCACAGGCCTATTCTTTCTAAGTGGTCAGGGGAGCACCTTTTCTAAGCTCTTTACTCCCAAGTTGGGTTTTCTGTTGCTTTACAAACACTACTGACACAGCCATAGCGCACAGACTTGCCAGCGCACGTTCAAAAACGCAAACGTGTTCACATCATCCCTCTTCTGAAAACACTTCGGTGGATCCCTACTGCTCTCCAGAAAAGGTCCAAACACCTAAGCGAGACCCTGCTGCCCCGGACAAGCTGGATGCCGCTCGTCATCAACAGCCAATGGCAAAAATAACAGCAGCAGTTGCCACTGGTCCAGGGCTTACCCTGTGCCGTTCACCATGTTCGACCCTCTGATGTATCGACTCATTTACTCATGCCCAACTGTAACCGTGTGCATGGATACCAATATTACTCCCATTCTGCAGGCAAGAGAATTAGATCTCAGAAAGTGCATGTAACTGGCCCTGCAGTCACATGGCAAAGCTCATCAAAGGTGCTGGAAGTCAAGCTCCACGCTGCTTGTACCTAATCCAACAATGTAGGCTCCGCGAGGACTGGAGTCTAATGTGATTCCTGCTGTATCTCCAGGACCTAGAATAGTGCCTGGGAGAGCAGGCATTCAAATATAGATGGATGGAGGTACGGAAGGATGGGTGGAAGAAAGGAAGGAGGGAAGGAAGGAAGGGTGGAGGGACTGATGGAAGGATGGAGGGAGGGAGGGAGTCTCTAGAGCAGTACCTACCAAACCTGGCTAGCTACCAGGATCACCTGGGGAGCCTATTAAAATACTGAATCCCAACCAACCTGGTGAATGACAGACCTCCTCAGCCACTCCAAGGAGGAGGAGGAACTGCTTTTGGTTAATGCGTGGGGAGAACTATAGCGTGTGGATTTCAAGAGGCAAAATCCTGTCTCACACCCATCAGAACTTTTGGGAGAAAGTTCCAGTAGGCTGTATCGTTAAATGCTCCCCCCAGGTGTTTCCGATGTTCAGCCCCCAGAAGAGAAGGGACCAGCCATCCACTCTCAGTGCAGGACACCTGTATTTACCATCCATGCCTTTTCATCCCCAGGAAGGCCCCCACCCCCGCCCCAGCTGCGACAGGTCTCTGGGCCACCTGGGAGGTGGAGTGTGGCCAATGCAAACCAAACTGGGAGGAGAGTTTGCTGCCTCCAGACACGGGCACTGTCAAAGCCGGGCTTCTGGCTCTGTGCCACTGGAGGCCTGCTCGGCTCCAAAGCTAGGAGAAACCTTTTGGAAAGCTACTTAATCTCACTCATGTTAAAAGAAATCACACGAAGAACTACACCGAGCTATCAGAGACCACCTGTGAACGGCCAAGTTCAGAACCCCACGGCAGAGTGGACGAGGGTGTGGGGAACGGGAGGTGCCCTCAACACCTCGTGGGCCTCTGTGGGATGTTCTCCAACTGTCCTTTCAAAGTTAAAATTGCCTGTACCCTTTAACTCAGAAATAACAGGTACAGGAAGCTGTCCTTCAGGTAAACACAAAATACGTGTGCATGAAAGCATAACACAAGGATGACCCTCACACACAGCTGGTGGGAAGGTAAAATGGTGCCACAACTGGGAAAATAGGCTGGCAGTTCCTAAAATGATTAACAAAGCTACCATACTGACCTAGGAGCAATGCTACTCCCAGACAGATACCCGAGAGAAACGAAAACACACAGCCATACAAAAAAATCACGCATGAATGCTCACAGCAGCAGGATTCATGGTAGCCAGAAAGTATAAACAACCCAAATGTCCACCAACAAATGAACGGATCAACAAACTGTGGAATATCTATGCAGTGGAATATTACTCAGCCACATAAAGGAGGGACGTATTGAGACGCACCTCAACGTGGACGAACCTTGAAAACACTGGGAAACATTGTGGTAAGTAAAAGCAGCCGGTCACAAAAGGCCAGATGCTATATGGTTCCTTTTAGAGGAAATCTCCAGAACAGGGACCTCTATAGAGATAGAAAGGAGATTAATGATTGCTTAGGGCAGGAGAGGTGGATGAGGAACAGAGGGATGGCTAAAAGGTGCAGGGTTTCTTTTTGGCGTGATGAAAATTGTGGTAGTGGTGGCACATATCAGAATATACTGTTCATTTTAAATGGATGAATTATATGGTATGTGAATTGTATCTCCATAAGTCTGTTACCAGAAAATTTTTTTTGAAAACTAGAATCTGGGCTTCCCTGGTGGCGCAGTGGATGAGAGTCCGCCTGCCGATGCAGGGGACACGGGTTCGTGTCCCGGTCCGGGAAGATCCCACGTGCCGCGGAGCAGCTGGGCCCGTGAGCCATGGCCGCTGAGCCTGCGCGTCCGGAGGCTGTGCTCCGCAACGGGAGAGGCCACAGCAGTGAGAGGCCCGTGTACCGCAAAAAGAAGAAAAAAAAACTAGAATCCAAGTATAGTCACTGCAGCTAATAACAAAAGACTGGAAAGACCCAAAGTGTCCGTCTCTAGGGGTTAAACTGTTACACTGTAGCCAGAATGCTATGTGGCCAGGAAAGAAAAAGGCAGCTCAACAGGCTGATTATAAACCACCTCCAAGGTAATTGTTAAATTAAAAAAAGAAATCAAAGTGCAGAGGTGTACGTAGTAGGTACCCATTCATGTAGGAAACACAATGCACACGTCACACGAGCACAGAATACTTCTGGAAGACCAAAGAACTTGGTAATGAGCTTGCGCTGGAGCAAGACGTGGGCTGGGGAAGAGACACTTATTTAGAATCGTCTCATTCTCCCCCAAGTGTACGTTTTAATTCCTCAATTAAAAAGTAGCCAATAAAAAAGTCAAATTAAACAAGTCTCTGCAACTGAAAATTGCTTAAGTCTCCTAACTCTGTTTGTTAAAAACAGTCTTAGAAACTTTAGGGACTGAGCCGATTGCCGAATGTAAAGAGGATGGGGAGAAGAAGATGCCTCCACCTGGACCAGAACGTCACTTGAGAGCTACAGAACATTCAGCAGTGCGCTCTGTCCACCTGGAGCTAAAGCACAGCCTTCTCACTCTGCTCGTCTGGCTACCAAGCTATGAGTTTCCACAAGCTCTGGCCAGTTAAGCCCTCAAAGGGCAGACGGCTTGACCATCAGCTCGAACCAAATGGTCCCCGATGCTGTGAGACAGGGAGCCCAGCCCCTGCCATCCCGGGTGAGCTGTCTGGATGTCATTTCCAAGTTGGCCCACGCAGGTTCCTGTTCCTTCACCTGCTGTTTCCTGGCTAACTTCCCCCACCTGCTCTGAACCCATTCAGAGACCCAGACAGAGAGGCCCCACTTTCACTTTCAGAAGGTATCAAACCGACAACAACTGCCGTGACCACTGGTCTGGGCAGGAAGGGGAGGAGGTACTCACGGAAGCCCTCGATCTTATCGGCCGTCTTGCTCCAGGCCACTTGCTGGGTCTCCATGATCACCTGGACAGTCCTCCGTTCCGGGGTGGACTTGCGGAAGCTGAACACCGTCATCACCGTGCCCAGCTCCAGGGCCCTCTTGATCTGACTCTTCTCGTACTCCGGAAGGGTGTCCACATTGACCGTGGTGCTCATGGTTGCCAGCTCCAGGGGGAGGCAAGGAGTGAGAGAACGAGGGAGGCTGGAAGGGCGGAATAAAGGAGGGAACTGCTTTTAGTTAACTGAGTGGGATTTGGCTTCGACTTCAAGAGTGAAGATCCTGTCTCATGCCCATCGGGATGAGTTTGGGGAGAAGGTTCTAGTGGCGGAGACTTGCTGGCCGCTCAGAGAGCCCAGGCAGGACACACAGAGGTTTAAATGGAAGTGAGGTGTGGGTGGAGCCCTCGACCTCAGTGACCCAACCACTATCCCGGCTTTAAATAACCAAATCACTCCAGCCTGGCTGTTACCACTCCTTCCCCACATACTCTGATGCTGTGGAACATTTGAATAGCCAGAGCAGCCCAGACTGACTCCTGTCCCCACCCCTGACAGCCTGCCAAGAGATTTCCAACCATCCCTTTACTTCCCGAGTGAAGTTGGGAACAGGAAAAAAAAAAACCCTTCCAAATGTGTCCATGGAACTGGGGCAAAAAGGGCAGAAGACAGCAGGACCCAGCAGCCTCACGTTCAAATCGTGGTGTAGGTTCCCACTGACCGTGTGGACCTGGGCAGGCTGCGTGACCTCCGTGAGCCTCAGTTTCATCAGAACAGTTAGGAAGCCACCTGTGAAGCACCTGGCGTGCCGCTCAACATCCAGGGGTATCCTTGGCTATCCCTCATTCTCCTGCACAGCTGGCATTTCCCAGAGAGGTGTTTGCGCCCCAAATCTCAGAGCCTTCCTTGTCTGGTTTCTCTCACGCCCACATCCAATCCACAGGCAAACCCAGAATGCAATCAGTCTCACTGCTTCACTGGTCCCTCCAAGGATCTTATACTTGGGTCATTCTGATCGCCTGCTAACTGGTCTCCCTGCTTCTGCTCCAGCCCCTACAGTCCACTCTCAGACCAGGAACCAAAAGGATGCTTTAAGGACAAGAGTGAAATCATGTCGCTCCCTCAGCCCCTGCTCTGCAAAAACCCTCCCCCCAGTCTGCCTCCCAAATGTCCGAAGACGCACTGCCCCTCACTCAGAAGGGACTTAACTTCAGGCTTGCAGACCGCAGCCCCTACCCCAAGTCACCTACACCCGCAGGCTGAATTGCCACCCTTGTAAAGGGGAAGATGACAGATGAAAGAACCTCCAAAGGTTCCTGTAAGGATCGAACCAGATAATATATCTCAGCCCGTAGAACAAAGATGCAAAGTCAATGCTCCTCAGATTCAGCTCCTGCTACTGTCACTATCCACTGTCCCCTGTCTCCTTCTTACCTCCTCCCCTCCTCCAAATCCCTTGAGGCTCCCACAGTTGCTACTCTGGAGAGAAACCGGTGTTCAGTCGAGGCTGTCTGGGCCTCCACACTGGCTCAGCCTCCCCACAGTCTCTTTGCCAAGTTGCTCAAAATCAGGGCCTCAGCTTCCCCAGCTGTATAATGGGGATAACAATACCACCCTCGAGGGGCTCTGGAAGGAGCAGACGCCACAGTGTATGTACAGCCCCCAGCATCTAAGAGCAGGGCCTCTGATCATGTTAATCAGCCAGCTGGTCAAGACATTAATCAAGGGTCAACTCTATGACAGAAATGGAGGGTGGACTTTTATGTAAATGAGGGGTGCAGGGAGCGGCCCAGGCCCTGTCCTTTGCTCCCTCATCCCTCTACCTCACACCCACAGCCAAAGGCACCTCCCAGGTATGCTGACAGCCCAGCGATAAGGTCATGAATTATACCTGTTCTCCACCCATTTGGAAAGGGACTAGTCAGCTCAATGACTCTGCAGTAGCAGAGACATGGGGGTGGGGGTAATAAAGGGAGTAGCAAGAAGGGGTCCCCAACTTAGTCTGGGGTAAGGCTGGGAACTGACAGTGCTCATAGGAAGCTTCTGGGGGAAGGCGGCGTCTGAATCCAAGCTTTAAAAAAAGATGAAGCGGGAGGGAACAGTGTTGTAATCAGAGGAACAGGCTTAAGCAAAGGCCCGGCAGCAGGACTACAGGGTATGCCAAGAACTCTGCCTGACCTGAGCCTCCTGCCTCACTGCCCTCGAACCCAGGTCAGGGGATGAACAAGGTGCCTGAGGCCAGTCTCATCCTGGTAAACTAGCTGTTTATCGGCCCTCCCCAGGTGCCTGCACCTGTCGTATCTCGTTCATCTCATTTATTTCAACGAGAAATACCGGAGGTGAAAACTCAAGTCCTGGGAGGTGAAATCATGTGATCAAGGTCACAGAGACACATGGTGACATCAGGATTGGAACCCTGGTCTGAATCCCACGCCCCTGCTCCTTCAGCACCCGCCTTCTGGAATCCAGAATCTGGTGGCAGAATCTGGTCAGACAGTAACTAACTTGGCAGAGAGGTCAAAGGACTTGTCCAAGGTCACACAGCGGCAAAGTGTCAGAACCAAGATTTGGACCAGGTCCCAGCCGTACACCTCCTGAGTTCCCCACTCCCAGGGCTCAAGGCCCACATGTAGCAGAGCACAAATAGGAAACACACAACCCCTCACAACACTGCCATGTAAACCAGCCAACCGGGAAGCACCAGGGCCCTCAGTTCTTTCTGACTCTGGGAGGGCCTTGGACTTAACCTTCCCAGGATTCTGGTTACTTCCCACTTAGAAGCCCAGGGGATTGATTCAACCATAAACACCAAGTCTCTCACGTCCTTCCCCAAGAACTGGGAAGACATCCTCACGGCCACAAGATCCTTGGAGTCAACCACCAAAATCCACCGGCTCCCAACTCAGCCTTCCAGAGTTCAGTGCTCAGCAACTAAGGCAAGGAGGTCTCCGAGGCCTTGACCCCAGGGGAGGGCACGAGCCATCACAGGCAATTTCTATTCTGCTTCTGCTTTCAAAAAAAGAAAAAGAAAGAAATAGCCTCGAAATCCCTTTTTTGTTCCTGTTTCTCATCCTCCCTGGGTAACTTCATAAAAGTGACTTACGGTGTAAATACAAATGTGGCTGAGACTTAACAAGATTCTACTTTTCATGTCCTTCTACTCGAAATAAACTTCTGGGAAAGATAAATGTCCTATGATACTGCTTATATGTGGAATCTAAAAAAAATGGTACAGGGGCTTCCCTGGCGGCGCAGTGGTTGAGAGTCCGCCTGCCGATGCAGAGGACACGGGTTCGTGCCCTGGTTCGGGAAGATCCCACATGCCGCGGAGCGTCTGGGCCCGTGAGCCGTGGCCACTGAGCCTGCGCGTCCGGAGCCTGTGCTCCGCAACGGGAGCCACAGCAGTGAGAGGCCCGCGTATCACAAAAAAAAAAAAAAAAAAAAATGGTACAAATTAACTTATTTACAAAACAGAAATAGAGTCACAGATGTAGAAAACAAACTTATGGTTACAGGGTGGGGAAGGGAGGGGGGATAAATTGGGGGACTGGGATTGACATATACACACTACACTATATATAAAATAAATAACTAATAAGGACTTACTGTATAGCACAGGGAACTCTTCTCATTACTCTGTAATGACCTATATGGGAAAAGAATCTAAAAGAGAGTGGATATATGTATATGCGTAACTGATTCACTTTGCTGTACAGCAGAAACACAACATTTTAAATCAACTATACTCCAATAAAAACTTAAAAATAAAATAAAAAATAAACTTCTGGGATACAAGGACCCAGAACCAGGAAGCAGGGGAGTTCTCTTCAGTGCTCTCTGCACACGTTAGAGAAGCACAGAATTTCATACAAAATCCCACGAAACAATTCTGTTAGACTTTGCTACAGTCGCATCCCTGAGAGGTAACAGCCCATCCTACAGCCCGAGGGATGTGACTGCTGCATCTCACACCCACCCTGCAGCAACAAAGCGATACATATTTTCTTTTTTTTTATATACTTAAAAAAAAATTTTTATTGAAGTATAGTTGATTTACAGTGTTGTGTTAGTTGTAGGTGTACCACAAAGTGATTCAGTTATATATATACATATATATGTATATATATATATGTATATACTTTCTGAGATCCTTTTCCATTATAGGTTATTACAAGATATTGAGTATAGTTCCTTGCGCTATACAGTAAGTCCTTGTTGGTTGTCTTTTTTTTTTAACATCTTTATTGGGGTATAATTGCTTTACAATGGTGTGTTTCTGCTTTATAACAAAGTGAATCAGTTATACATATACATATGTTCCCATATCTCTTCCCTCTTTCATCTCCCTCCCTCCCACCCTCCCTATCCCACTCCTCTAGGTGGTCACAAAGCACCAGGCTGATATCCCTGTGCTATGCGGCTAAAGCGATACATATTTTCATTGGAGGAACAAAGCAGTGTCAGCTGGGGCAGGTAGGAATGTGCATTACTTCAACTTTTTTTTTTTTAGGGCAACCTGTGAGCACCTACTAAAATGTAAAACAGGTATATGCTTTGATCCAGTGCTGTGCAGAAACACACACAAAAATAGTCACAGAAGCATCATTTGTAATAGAGAAAAAAAAAAAACAAGAAACAATTCAACAGCTCACAAATGGGGGTGGTCCCTTAAATGATGGGACACACACATTAAAGAACGCTCAGTAGCTATTGGAAAGAATGAGGAAGATTTACACACAATTTGATCTGGAAAGATTCGTGAGGTGGATGAAAGAAGAGTTGCAAACTAAAAAGCATAAATATAATTACATTTTTTAAAAGGCGGTCTGCTTATAAACCCAGGAGGAGTGGTTACTTTTGGAGAGCGGGAGAAGGTAAAGGGTCTGACCTGACTTTTTACTGATTTAAGTGCTAACATAATGGATGAGATTTTCTGCTCTGTGTTTTTAAGTGTTTTCCAAATGAAGACGTGCTTTCAAAAATTTCCTCACCCGCAATTTTCCGTCAACTCCACTCAGCCAAAGGGCTCTTTATGGGGTTCCTGTCTTGGCCTCTTCCAGAGGAGTTTCACAGGCTCCAGGTAGAGGGAGAGGGAGGGGGGAGGGCTGCAGCATGATTAGGCCATTTCAGCATCAAGGAAACCTGCAGTGAGTATCGTCCTGAGCTGGTACACACGGGGCATTCATATCTTTGTAATAAGGGTAACTGCCTGAGGCGGCCAGGAACCCCTAAATTAAGACTCCCTGAAAGACTGTAGCTAAGGATGATGGCCCGAGCCCCAACGCAGGGCCCTTAAGCATAGGGTGAAGAAGTGGCAGATAAGCCCCAACTCTCCACACAGCCCTGGAATGGAGGCCTGGGTGGCCCAAGTACCCAGGGGAAGAAACTGAGGCTCAGAGACTCTTCAACTTGCCCAAGGTTACACAGCTGGAACAGAAATTCGAATTACACTGACAAGGCCACCTGTTTCCCATGCGCGTGCCACCCCCCTCCATACTTTCTCACTCTAGTTCAAGATCAGGGTGCTACAAGAGCCCCTCCCGGGCCCCCTCTGGAATCCAGGCGCCAAGCGCCCCCCGCCCCCCGTCGAAACGGAACACATCTTTCCCGCGAATTCTTCCGCTATGGAGGTAACGACCTCTCTGGGGTTCCACAACATAACCAGGAAAACTCAGAGACGCACATAATGATGCGTACAACTCTTGCGGGGGGAGACGGAATCTTGAATCCCCCGAAAGCTCTATTTCTCAGGGCGAAGGGCTGCGCCTGGAATCAACAAGCCCTGGGCACAGAGGTGGTCAGGAGACACGCCCGCCCCCCCGGCCACCGGAGCCTACACCACCAGCGCTCGCACGAACCCCAGACCGCAAGCCGCGCCGCTTCCTCCAGGCTCCCATTCAAAGCCGGACGGACCCAGGACACCAACCGACGAAGTGGCGCCGGCCCAGAGTGAGGAAGTGGCCGGCGACGAAGCCCGGACCCCCGCCGTCACCGCGCCGGCCCCGGGCACAGCGGGCGGGGGCCCCGACGGCGTGCCCCACCCCTGCCAGCACCGGCAGCGCCCGGGCACAGGTCCCCCCTGGACGCCGCTCCCCGAGCGCGGGTTCCGCGGGCGCCCGCGTACGCTCGCACCCGGCCGGGCCACTCACCTGGCCGCGCCCCCGCTGCGGGTCCCGGCTCTGGGGTCCCGCGCGCAGCCGCCCGCCGTCCTGGCTGTGGGCACTCCCTGCCGCGCACGCCCTCCGACGCGGGCGCCGTTACTTCTGCTTCGGCCGCGGCCGCGCGCCACGTGACTCCTCCGGGGCCGCCCCCCGCGCCCCGGCCCGCCCCACCCCCGGCCCGCAGCTCAGGGCACCCCCGGCGCCGCGTCCTCCCTGGGGGCGGACCAGGCCTGGGACCCCGCCTCCGTGGGCCGAGAAAGAAACTGAGGCAGCGGGAGGGGATCGACCTGCCCCTCCTCACTTGCAAGGTGGAGAGAAAACTTCCAGATAGACTAGCTTTCATGGAGCTCCTACTGCACACACGTGTTTTACATGCATTTAATATAATCAACGGGAATTGGCAGGTCATGGCCCTAATTTGAAATCGTTACTGAGGCTGCGCTGGTGACCGCCTCTTACTACCCGGGGCAAGTCACGTAAATACCCTCAGCTCAGCTTTCTCATCCGTCAGACATGATCAAAATAGTGCCGGCCCCAAAAGTCTGTTGTACGGAACTTAGAATACTAGGGAATTGATCTCCCATTTTCCCAGTGAGATTATTTTTTATGGCTCACTTTATAAACTTCTAAGCATATAGACGACATGGTCGAATGCCTAATGATGGTATTTAGTTGATTCATCTGGCTACACCAAGCCTACCTCAAGTCACGTATTGTATGATGTAACATATTCTTTAAGAGAAATATTGCTTTTTTGCACTTTCCTGTTTCATGAAGCAATTTTATTCAAACCTTTCATATGCATCTTTGCCTACAGTCCGTTGTGACTGTAGCCAGCTTTCCAGTCACCTACAGAGCTGTCAGGACACGTCAGTTCTACTCGTAAGCCGCTTGAGTTACAGCATTTTTTAAATCTGTGAATATCGTTCTGGCTGAAAATATAATAAAGCCTAAAGCCACAGGGCTCATTCACTGACTTTAGGCAATCTGGACTCATTTCTTTCACTGCTCCT
The DNA here is from genome assembly GCF_011762595.2 of Tursiops truncatus. NCBI lineage: Eukaryota > Metazoa > Chordata > Mammalia > Artiodactyla > Delphinidae > Tursiops > Tursiops truncatus. Next base: position 6,734,828 of record NC_047052.1, read on the forward strand.
AGCTCCGGGGTGTACTAGTTGCTATTCCCCACAGATCACTTACTGCACCATTTTTTAAAGAAATCTTTGACACCACGTGTAATCAAAGGGCCAACTCCCCAGGAATGATGGCTGAATCTGGGTTAAATTTCTTTGCCTTTTTTTTTTTAACAACTTCAATTTATATTTATTTCCATCAATCCTTTCATCATTTCTATTTTGGTACATGTTATCTAATGTACATAATATATTGTTACAATTATATATGTGTAGAATTTCTTTCTTTTTTTTTTCTTTTCTTTATTTATTTTTGGCTGCATTGGGTCTTCGTTGCTGCCTGCGGGCTTCCTCTAGTCGCGGCGCGCGGGCTTCTCATTGCAGTGCCTTCTCTTGTTGTGGAGCATGGGCTCTAGGCACATGGGCTTCAACAGTTGTGGCACGTGGGCTCACTAGTTGTGGCTCATGGGCTCTGGAGCGCAGGCTCAGTAGTTGTGGCACACGGGCTTAGTTGCTCCATGGCATGTGGGATCTTCCCGGACCAGGGCTCGAACTCGTGTCCCCTCCATTGGCAGGTGAATTCTTAACCACTGCGCCACCAAGGAAGCCCTAGAATTTATTATTACAAAATCCATGTGTATAGGCAACCGTGTTAAATCTCTTGCTGATAAAATGAAACTAAGTGCAATCAGCTTTGGAAACCACGGTGGGAAGCCTTGGCTCCTAACCTCTGTCCAGACAGATACTAATTCTGGCTGGAGTTTTCCCTGGTCCCTGGGGATCAAGCAAGCAAAGAAGAACATGTAGCACACGCTTCAGCTCAAAGAACTCTCATTTAATATGTGACTGGGAGCTTACAGCATTTCGGGAGTTAAAATGTCTGCTGTGTTTGAGATGGTGGTCATAGGAGATGGCAGTGTGCTTTTTTCGTATTTCTAACTACTTTTCCTCTTTGCCTTGGTTTTCGATCTCAGCTGAACAGCTAAAGGAATGCAGTGCGATGAATGGGAGTGTCTGGGGTTCCTCATCGTGGCCTCTTTTTCTCCAACTCCAACTTGATTGTTCAAAATAAAGTCACTGAGACGGAAGCCCTGGTTCTGGGAGGGCTGAAACACGACATGACACTTCTACTCCAAGGCATAATGGGTAGGGGGAGAAGCCACCCAATGTATTCAGATACATATGGCAGAGCCCCCTGTCATGAGTTAGCTATTTTAGGGCTCAAGTCCATTAAGTCAGTGGGTGGTGGAGGCTGGATTTGAACCCAAGTCTGTCTGGGGCCAGAGCCCATGGGCACACAGGCCCACTGCCCGTCCCCAGCATTAATAGGAGGCATTCAGGCAGGAAGAAGTGAGTGTGTAACCACTCCGCATGGATTCACAAATGGGTCAGGAAGTGACCTCAAAGGGTGGAGGGAACTTTCTTTTCCTTTTCATATAAAAAGAAAGAAAAGCGGGAGGGGGGGAATAACCTGAAAGAAAATTGTGTTTTAATCAGCATTGTCTTGACTTTCTATTCTGAGTCCCTCACCAGTCCTCAGGGATGCACATGTTTTTCCCCATAACCCTCTTCCATTTGCTAGCAGCCATGTGCATTGGACCATTAGCCAACCCCCTCACTGCCTCAGTTTCCCTCTCTGCAAAATGGGTATATTAACTGTCCTACCTCCCAGGGTGATTATAAGGATTAAATGAGACGAGAGGTAAAACAGGCAACACAGTTCAACCATCAGGGCTGACTATCTTCAGTATTGTTATTGGGAGGAAGAAGAAAAAGCCCCGTGGTGCAATGGGAAGGTATGGATTTGGAAGACAGGGAGATCTGGTTTCAAGTCCCAAATGGCCACTTCCTTAGCTGTGTGACCTTAAGCTGGTCAGTTACCCTCTCTGAACCTCCAATTTCCCCATCATTCAACCTACCTTTGGGATATAAAGAATAGGCAATCTACAGAGATGGAAAGTAGAGTAGTGGTTGTCTGGGACTGGGAGACATGGGGGTCTTGGAAGGTGATGACTAGGAGGTACACGGTTTCTCTGTGGAGTGATGAAAATGTTCTAAAATTGATCATGATGATGGTTGCACAGCTCTGTGAATACACGAAAAGTCATTGAACTGTACACTTTAAATTTTTGTGTTTTTTTGGCCATGCTATGCGGCATGCCGGATCTTCCCTGACCGGGGATCGAACCCATGCCCCCTGCCTTGGGAGCGAGGAATCTTAACCACTGGACCACCAGGGAAATCCCTGAACTGTACACTTTAGATAGGTGAATTGTATGGGATGTGAACTCTGTCAAAGCTGTTCAAAACAAACCACCTACCTTAGAAGGCTGTTTAAAGAATTAATGGCTGGGACTTCCCTGGTGGCGCAGTGGTTAAGAATCTGCCTGCCAGTGCAGGGGACACGGGTTTGATCCCTGGTCCGGGAAGATCCCACATACGTCAGGGCAACTAAGCCCGTGTGCCACAACTACTGAGCCTGAGCTCTAGAGCCCGTGAGACACAACTACTGAGCCTGCGCTCCAGAGCCTGCGACCCAGAACTACAGAGCCTGCGTGCCACAACCACCAAAGCCCACACGCCTAGAGCCCATGCTCCACAACAAGAGAAGCCACCGCAGTGAGAAGCCTGCGCACCGCAACGAATAGTAGCCCCCACTCGTCACAACTAGAGAAAGCCCACGCGCAGCAACGAGGACCCAACACAACCAAAAATAACTAAATTTAAAAGAAGATTAAAAGAGAAAAGAATTAATGGCTAACACAGCTTAGCACAATGCAGTCTTCAATAAAGTAGCAGCTGCTCATTATAATAATCATTATTAGATAGTGGCTCTTCTGAACCTGGCCGTCCTCTCCCGGTCACGCACGGCAGCGGCCAGGCTGAGGTCCACCACGCTGCCCCAGGGCCTTGCCAACCTCCTCCCTCCACCCAACAGCCAAAAACAACCAGAAAACCCCGAGAGGTTTTGAGTTTGGTTTCCTTTCCTGATATTGTTCAGCGAAGTGCATGTCCCCTGGGGATAAGCTGAGTCCCAGCTGCTGGCTGGCAGGCGTCTGTGAGAGGAAGTACCACCTAGAACTGGCTTCCAGACCTGGTCAGGGTTAGGCTCAATCTAGAAGTTTCTGCATGGGGGGGGCAGTCAGACCCCCCCCCTATTTTTTTTCAGCTTTCCTGAGGTATAATTGGTACTAAACTGTGCACAATTAAAGCACAGAAGCTGATGAATTAGGACATATGCATACAGCTGAGAAACCGTCACTGCAATCAGGGCAATAAACATCCATCACCTTCAGAAGCTTCTTGTATCCTTTTGTTATTGTTGTTATTGTTTGTGTTGTTGTATTTGCATGTGTCTGTGTGGTAAGAACACCACATGACACCTGCCCTCTCAACAAGTTTTTTTTTTTTAAGATTTATTTTTTATTTATTTATTCATTCTAGGACGCGTCGGGTCTTAGTTGCAGCACGCTGGCTCTTCGTTGTGGTGCGCGGGTCTCTCTCTAGTTGTGGTGTGTGAGTTTTCTCTTCTCTAGTCGTGGTGCACAGGCTCCAGGGCACACAGGCTCTGTAGTTGTGGTGCACGGGTTCCAGAGTGCGTGGGCTCTGCAGTTTGCGGCACGCGTGCGCTAGTTGAGGCTCGCGAGCTCCGTAGTTGTGGCACGCGGGCTTAGTTGCCCCACGGCATGTGGGATCTTAGTCCCCTGACCAGGGATCAAACCCGTGTTTCCTGTATTGCAAGGCAGACTCTTTACCACTGGACCACCAGGGAAGTCCCTCAACAAGTTTTCAAGTATAAAATACAGTACTGTTAACCCAGAACTTACTCATCTTGTAAAACAGAAACTTTAGATACATTGAACAACTCTCCGTTTCCCCCTCCTCCCAGCCCCTGGCAACCGTCATTCTATGCTCTGTTTCTATAAGTTTGACTATTTTAGGTGGCTCATGTGAGAAGAATCAAGCAGTGTTTTTCTTTCTGTGTCTGGCTTATTTCATTTAGCATAATGTCCTCCATGTTGTCGCAAACAATAGAATTTCCTTCTTTTTAGAGGGTAAATAACATTCCATTGTATTTATACACGACATTTTCTTTATTCATTCCTGCATCCATAGAGGTTTAGATTGTTTCCATATCTTGGCTATTGTGAATAATGCTGCAACAAACATGGGAGTCCAGATACCTCTTCACGATACTGCTTTCAATTCTTTGGGATATACACCCAGAAGGGGGATGGCTGGATCATATGGTAGTTCTATTTTAAAATTTGGGGGAAGCTCCAATGTTTTTCATAGCTGCTGCACCATTTTACATTCCCACCAACAGTGCACAAGAGTTCCAATTTCTCCACTGTCTCTCCAACGCTTGTTTCCTTTTGGTTTTTTGGTGAGAGCCATTATAACAGGTATAAGGTTATACCTCACTATGGTTTTCATTTGCATTTCCCTGATGATTACCGATGCTAAGCACCTTTTCATATGCCTCTAGGCCATTTGTATGTCTTCTTTAAAGAAACATCTTCAGGTCCTTTACCCATTTTTAAGGCAGGTTATTTGGGGTGTTTGTTTGTTTGTTTGTTACTATTGAGTTGTAGGAGGCTGCTATTCAAATTGAGGGCTGCTTGGGAAAGCCTCTGGTCCTGTGGTTTTAATTTGGGCTTCTCAAAAAATGGGTAGATGACCTAAATAGACATTTCTCCAAAGAAGACATACAGATGGCCAACAGGCACATGAAAAGACGCTCAACATCACTAATTATTAGAGAAATGCAAATCAAAACTACAATTACATACCCCCTCACAGCTGTCAGAATGGCCATCATCAAAAAGTCTACAAATAACAAATGCTGGAGAGAGTGTGGAGAAAAGGGAGCCCTCCTACAATGTTGGTGGGAATATAAGTTGGTGCAGCCACTATGTAAAACAGTATGGAGGTTCCTCAAAAAACTAAAATAGAGTTGCCATATGATCCAGCAATCCCACTCCTGGGCATATATCCAGACAAAACTATAATTCAAAAAGATACATGCACCCCTATGTTCACAGCAGCACTGTTCACAATAGCCAAGACATGGAAACAACCTAAATGTCCGTCCACAGATGAATGGATAAAGAAGATGTGGTACATGTACGCAATGGAATACTATCCGGCCATAAAAAAAGAAGGAAATAGTGCCATTTGCAGCAACATGGATGGACCTAGAGATTATCATACTAGGGGAAGTCAAGTCAGAAAGAGAAAGACAAATACTATATGATATCACTTATATGTAGAATCTAAAATATGACACAAATATGGGCCTTCCCTATTGGTCCAGTGGTTAAGACTCCGCGCTTCCAACGCAGGGGGCTCGGGTTCGATCCCTGGTTGGAGGACTAAGATCCCATATGCTGTGGGGTGCGGCCAAAAAAGGTATATGATACAAACTTATGTACGAAACAGACTCACAGACATAGAGAGCAGACTTGTGGTTGCCAAGGAGTACGAGGGGTGGGGGAGGGTTGGATTGGGAGTTTGGGATGAGCAGACGCAAACTATTACATATAGAATGGATAAACAAAACGGTCCTACTGTACAGCACAGGGAACTATATTCAATATCCTGTGATAGATCATAATGGAAAAGAAGATGAAAAAGAATGTATATATATATATATATATGTATGTATATGTATAACTGATTCACTTTGCTGTACAGTAGAAATTACCACAATACTGTAAATCAACTATACTTGAATAAAATAAATTTTTAAAAAACATAAATGAGGGACTTCCCTGGTGGCGCAGTGGTTAAGAATCTGCCTGCCAGTGCAGGGGACACAGGTTCAATCCCTGGCCCGGGAAGATCCCACATGCTGCACAGCAACCAAGCCCGTGTGCCACAGCTGCTGAGGCTGCACTCTAGAGCCTGCCCGCCACAACTACTGAGCCTGCACACCCTAAAGCCTGTGAGCCACAACTACTGAGCCCACGCACTGCAACTGCTGAAGCCCTCATGCTCTAGGGCCCATGCTCCGCAACAAGAGAAGCCCACGCACCGCAATGAAGAGTAGCCCCCGCTCGCTGCAACTCGAGAAAGCCCGCGTGCAGCAACAAAGACTCAATGCAGCCAAAAAATAAATTGTTTTTTAAAAATGAAATAAACAAGGCTAATTGGGCAAAGCTGATCAATGCCCTTGGAATAATGGTTCTCTTGGACTGGGGAGGGGCAGAAGACAGGCTCTTGGTGAGCTGTGATGTGCTCAGTTTTGATCTGGTGATTCATGTAAGGTGGTCACCCAATGAAAATGTACCGAGCCTTATGCTCACAACTTGTGCGACTTTATGTTATACCTCAATAAAAAAATTAATATTTTTTAAAGGCTGTTCAATGTGTTAAGAGGTTGTCTCTGATTTGTTTCTGCCTTCAGTGTTTTCTACATATGCTTTACTAAGCATGTCTTAGCTATACGAGAAAACCCAATGAGTTTCAAAATCAAGGCTGTCACAGGTCACTTTTCTGCATGATGTCATGCAACAATAAAAACATTAAAATACAAGGGCATTAGCTAAAGGGAAGAGGAAGCATTTAAAATCTTTGCCATGAACCAAAATCAGTAACATGTATTGAATACCTACCTTGCACCAGGACCCTTCATGCAGTAAATGCACTAACCCCTCACAACAAAGTCAGGAAGCTCAATTATTCTCATGTCTCTTTTACTGATGAGGAAACTGAGGCTCAGAGGTGTTAAATGATTCACAGAGGTGACCCAGCAGTTGGTGGCAGAGCTGGACTCTGAAGCAGAGTGCCTTCTTCAAGATCTGGGGTTATTTCGACTCCCACAAAGGACTCTTGCTTCTCCTGGGGGTTCTCAGGGAGGTCTAAGACACACTCAGAGATGCTGGGTCTACAGAATCAGAACCTTGAGGATGGGACCTGGGACCTGGGGATCTGCATTTTAACGCCCCCCCCCCACCCCCACCCCATGATTCTTTTGTACCCTCTAGTATGGGCAACAGTGCCTTCTGCTGAAACAAGGAAGAAACACATCATGGGCCTTTCCAGAGGTGGAAAGCAGTCTGGGCACTTTGGGCAGATACAGGAAGGTATTACGTATTATAAAGATATAAAGATATTATAAAGATATTATGAAGATAAGGAGGTTATGCCTGGCAGATTCCAGAAAGATGACCTCATAATGAGTTCCTTTGGGAGAGAGGGCATTGACTAATACTCCCCCCACGGAATCCGTGACGAATTCTCCTTAAACACCAATTTGACAGATCACTCATTCAGTCATTCAGCTTACCTAAATACCTGTTGAATGCTATGTGTCAGTCACTACTCTAGGTTCTGAGGATAAGAAAAGGAGAGATTCATTCTCTATCAAGAGTTCGCAGCTGGTGGGAAAGATTAGCAGGTTAAAAAAAAAAATGGTTACCTGTTAAAATGGCTAAACTAAAAACACCTGACGGGGAATTCCCTGGCGGTCCACTGGTTAGCACTCGGCACACTCACTGCCGGGGCCCGGGTTCGATCCCCGGTTGGGGAACTAAGATCCCGCAGGCCTCGCAGCACGGCCAAAAAAATAAATATAAATAAATATAATTCAAAAAATAAAAACACCTGGCAATAGCCAGGGCTGGAGTGCACGTGGAGCCACTGATGGGAATGCAAAATGGTGCAGCCTCTTTGGAAAAGAGCTGCGCAGTTTCTTAAGTTAAATACGCTTACCGTACAATGCAACAATCCCACATCTAGGTGTTTACATGACAGAGATAAAAGCATACGTCCATGCAAAGAACTAAACACTAACGTTTACAGCAGCTTCATAATCACTGAGAACCGGAAGCAGCACAGATGCCTTTCAACTGGTGAAGAGAGAAACAAACATCCTTGCACGGAAACAGCACCCATGGATACAAGGGAAGAAACGCCAAGGACGTATCTCCCATGCACTATGCTAAGTGAGAGATGCCGGCATCAAAAGACCACAGAGCTGCGATTCCATTGATCGGACATTCTGGAGGACGCAAAACCACAGGGACAGAAAATAGATCACTGGGTGCCAGAGACTGGGGGTGTGGAGGGGGGTTGACTACAAAAGCACGTAACAGACTTTGCGGGCTGGGGGCAGATGCAACTGTTTTACATTTGGTCGTGGCAGAGTTACATGACTTTATGAACTTGCCAAAACTCGCAGAACTCTGTACCCAAAAGGGTGAATCTTCCTGAGTGTAAATCATATTTTATTAAGAAAAAAAAAAGATGATTACAATACAGGTGATAAGGCCAAGGTTGAGAGAGAAGGGATAATTAACGCAGGTTTGGGGGGAAAAAATGAGAAGAGAGGATCAGGAAGCCTTCCGGAAGGTGGTGATCCTTACACTGAGACTAGACAAAGGACAGGAGTTCAAGTTCGTGAAGTTGAACTGGGAGGGGAGGAGAGAGGGCGGGATTTCAGACAGGGGAACCGCCTGCTCTGGGAATGACTCAGTTCTGCTGCAGTGAGGGCTGGATGTGCCTGGAGGGGAAGGAAGGCAGGCAGGGCTCCACTCCGGCAGGGCCGGCTCAGTCCTGCTGAGGCATCTGGACTCTACCCAGGAACAACGGGAGCCACCGCAGGTCTCAGAGCAGAAGAGTGACTTGGATGATTTCTGGTTTGGAAAACTCACAGTTGACCGGGAGGAGGGTGGGATGAGGGAGCCGGGCTGAAGGCAGGAGGGCTGGTGAGACGTTCTGTGCCTACGGCTGTGCGTCCTTGGGTGGGGCCTTCTGTCACTCAGCAGACACTAACCAAGCACTGGCCACTTGCCAGGCACTGTTAGCAGAAGCGGGGGATATACGAATGCACCCAAACTCCCTGTGTCTCTCGCATGCTACCGGGGAAGACAGACCACAAACAAGGAAGCACGGTGTCAAGGTCACTGCAGATGGGGTGGAGCAGGCGAATATTATGGGGGAGGTGGGGGGGGGAGGTGAGGGAGGTGTTTATACCCGGCAGCAGCGGCCGCACAAAGGCCTCTCAGAGGGGGTGCCAGCGGAGCCTGAAGAAGGAGCTTCTCAGGCAAAAGCAAAGCCCCCAGCGACACACCTGATTGCTTTTGAGGGTCACACAACGGGTGCAGGATGTGGAACCCCTAAAGCCCTGGGGTGGGGGGCAGCTATGCCTCCCTGGGGTCTCTGTTCCCGCAGGACAGGGACAGGGCCTTCGCCGGCAGCAGCTATGTTTCCCTTCATATTCTGGTGAATAACAGTTTAAGGGCCGGAGTGTGAGCGTGGAGAGAACAGCCTGAATCCATAAGGGCCGCTTTCCTCTCGGGTCTATCGGTCACAGCCGTTGCCATTATAAACAGCGCCCATGTGGACACAACCACAGCAGCTCCAGAGTCAGGGAGACTCAGGACATACCTGGGAAGGCCAAGCTGGATTTTCACATTTAAAACAATTTTTAAAAGACCCTAGCAAGCAAACACACATGAGTGACAGGTGACTCATGTGTTTCCTGAATCCTCCCCGTCAACAGAGCAGGCTGTGCCCGAGTCTCTCCTGGCCTGTCACCCCCCTCGGCCACGCAGCACGGGGTCCACAGGCGTCATTCCTGCACAGATTGAACCTTTGCATCAAGTCTGAATTAAGCCACTAATCGGTCAGCCAGACCCCCAACTTGTAAGAGACCAAAATGTCACTGACAAGTGCATTGGTCTCCTGCGGCTGCCGTAACAAGGTACCACTGGGGAGCTTAAAACAACAGAAATCTGGGGCTTCCCTGGTGGCGCAGTGGTTGAGAGTCCGCCTGCCGATGCAGGGGACATGGGTTCGTGCCCCGGTCTGCGAAGATCCCACATGCCGCAGAGAGGCTAGGCCCGTGAGCCATGGCCGCTGAGCCTGCACGTCCGGAGCCTGTGCTCTGCAACAGGAGAGGCCACAACAGTGAGAGGCCCGCGTACCGCAAAAAAGGAAAAAAAAAAAAAAAGGGCAAAAAAAATCCAAATAGACGTTTTTCCAAAGAAGATATACAAATGGCCAATGAGCACATGAAAAGATGCTTTTCATCATGAGCCATCTGGAAATGCAAATTGAAATCACATGAGATACCACTTCACACCCACTAGGATTGCAAACCTGAAAAAGAAAATCACAAGTGTTGACAAGGATGAGGGAGAAATTAGAAGCCTCATACACTGCTGGTGGGAATGTAAAATGGTGTAGCTGTTTTGGAAAACAACCTGGCAGTTCCTCAAAAGGTTAAACGGAGTTATTATATGACTCAGCAATTCCATGCCCAGGTGTATACCCAAGAGAACTGAAAGTGTTCACAAAAACACTTGTAATGACGTTAATATCAGCATTACTCATAACAGAGGAAAGGCGGAAACAATCCAGATGCTCCCCGATGACTGAATGGATAAACAAATTGTTGAACATCCATACGATGGAATATATTCAGCAATAAAAAGAAATTAAGTATCGATACACACTACAACATGAACGAACCTCGAAAACTTTATGCAAAGTGAAAGAAGCCGGTCACGACAGACCACCTAGTGTGTGATTCCATTTACATGAAACGTCTCGAATAAGCAAAGCTACAGAGACGGAAGGTAAATTTGTGATTGAAGGGGGTTGGGGAAAAGGGGAAATGAGGAGTGGCCGCTTAATGGGTATGGGGTTTCTGCTCGGGGTGATAATAAATGTTCTCAAGTTGATTGTGGTGATGGTTTCACAACTGTGTGAATACACTAGAAGCCACTGAATATACACTTTAAATGGGTGAATGGTATGGTATGTGAATTATGTCTCAAACTGTTCAAAGTGTAAAAAAAAAAGAACTGAAGGAAAATGTCAAACAATGGCTTTTTTCTGTTGGTTTGGGATTGTGTGTGTGTGTGTGTGTGTGTGTGTGTATGTGTGTATCTGTGTCTGTGTGCTTTGTTTCCCGGGCCTGGCACAAATTGGAGTCCAGCAAATGTCTACTGAATGAACGGATGGACAAATGACAAAAGGATGGCTAGCTGGCTGGCTGGCTGGATGGATGGACGCCTGGATGGATGGATGGATGGGTGGGTGGATGGATGGCTGGATGGATGCCTGGATGGCTGGCGGGCTGGATGGATGGACGGATGGCTGGATGGATGGATGGCTAGCTAGCTGGCTGGCTGGGGGCACCAGGGGAATGACTGTCTCTCCGTGGACTTTGTGGAACACTCTTTTCTGATGGCCTGAGCTCTGGGGGAGAGCACAGTCTCAGTGTCCTCGAGGGGTGTCCTTGGAGCTTGCAGACGCGGCTTCAGGAGCTGAGGGCAGATGCTTCAGTTAAAGGCACAGGCGGGGCCGGTCTCCCATGGACGGCCACCTCCCTGCTCGGCGGGGCAACACCTTCCTGCTTGCCAAGACTGACACATGTTCTATCTCCTGACCCCCAACCCACAAGAAGGGGAAGGGTTTTTTTCCAGCCTCACTCTACAGATCAGGACACAGGGGCTCAGAGAGGCCAGGCACTTTGCCTAAGGACACAGAGCTCGCTCTTCCTCTTCAGACACTCCCTCACTTTGTGCTGTAGCCGGGTGATGACCTTGGCGGGGGTCACCACTTCTGAGCCAGCTTGGAAAGTCAGCTCGACGCCTGGGGCAAAATTCACACGCTGCAGTACCTGGGACAGAGTAGGTGCTCAATAAATATTTCTAAAACCCAAGTCCTCCTTTTTTACATAATAATTATCTTTAAAAATAAAAATAATAATAACTAATTTTTTAATAGCTACAATGTGCCAGGCATTTTCTACATGTTACTCTACTTAATCTTCATGGCCTATTCTATTTAATTCTATTTAATACCCCAGAGCAGGTCATTAGTGCCCCGTTGGGGATTTCTGCAAATATTTAAGACAGGCCTGGATTTGACAAACCTAGGGAGAAGTGTCAGGAGGGGTAGGGGCCTCCACTAGTGAGCTCTGCCAGAGGGCCAGGCAAAAAGTCATCCACTAAAGCAGGTGGTGACTCCTTCCCAGGTCCCTGAGGAGGATAAACTGTGAAGTGAAGTGCATTGCTTTGTGAGTTTCCAAATCACCTACCATGTGGGGTGTGGTGCAAAGAACACAGAAAAGACAAATGGGAAAGGAGAAGGATGGGGAAGGAAGGGAATGGGGGGAGGGGAATGGGGAGGTCATGCCAGAGGCTTCTCTCTGTCCCCTCCTATCACAGGTGAAGGTGGCAAACCTAAAAGTGGGTTCCCAGAACCTGGGGTCCCTGGGTCAACCCCCAAGCATGGTCCCCAAGGACCAAAGTCCTCAGGCTGCCAGGTCTGGCCTTGCCTTCCCCCTGGAATCGCCCCAGGCCAGCAGGGCTGTGATGGGGACCCAGGCCAGCCGACCAGCCAGTGCCCTCACACCAGCTTAGCCTCCACCAGAGGTGGGACTGGCCTGGCCCTAGCCACCTCGTCTCCCTCCACAGCCACCCCTCGCTACCCCGCGCCCTGCAGCTAACTCCGCAAGATGAAGCGCCAAACCAGCGCTCCTCTCATCTCCAGCCAGAGCGCCTCTTCCCGCCCCTGTAATCATGGCTATGGCCTGTCTTCGGTCATCCTCCCAGCTGCCTCATCCCCTCCCAAACTCAGGGCCCAGACTGAACCTGGTCATGGAGAACAGTACAGTCAAGCTCAAAGGAAAGAGGAAAGGGCTCCTCCTTGCCTGTGCCAGTGCCCGTGTTGGTCAGCACCCAAAGGTTCCCCTCCGGTCCAGCTCAGGCTCTCCCAGAGGTGGTCCAAGGCATGGCTTTCTGGCTTTAGGCCATGGACATGGAGAGAGGGACTCCCCCCAGATGAAGAGAGATTCCCAGAGACCTGGAAAAGGCGAAAAAGAAATCTGAGTCCTGGGGAAGGACCAGGGCCAGCCCCAAGGGATGCTCCACGGCAGGGTCAGGCTGGTATGGTGCTGCAGAAGCAGTAAGATTGCAGGATCGGATCTCAGCAAGCACACAGAGGCACCAGCAACCAGAGCTAACAGCTGCCAGCACTGCCGGTGTGCCAGGCACCATTCCAAGTAAAATTCTAATTACCACCACAGCCCCGTGAGGCAGGTGCTCGCGCATCCCATGTTACAGCAGAGGAAACTGAAGCACAGAGAGGGTAAGGGACCTGCCCAAGGTCACACCACTTGGAAGTGGCAGAGCCGGGGTTGGAACCCACCATGTCGAGCTCCCGATTCCACCACCCTCTGTCGTCAGTACATCCAGAGGGGCCTCCCCAGTGCTTGGGCCCAAATTAAAAACCAACAGATCAGACAGAATTACCATATGACCCAGCAACTCCACACCCAGAAGCGCTGCAATAGGGAGTTGAACAGATATCTGCACCGTCATGTGCATTCGCAGCATGATTCCCCGTGGCCAAGATGCGGGAGCAACCCAAGTGTCCATTGATGGATGAGTGGATAAGCAAAACGTGGTCTAGACACACAATGAAATATTATTCAACCACAAAAAGGAGAGAAATGCTGACACCTGCTACAATGCAGATGAACTTCGAGGACCTTACTCCAACTGAAATACGCCAGTCACAAAAAGACGAACACTGTATGATTCCACCTATATGAGGCATGTACAGTAGTCAGATTCATAGAGACAGAAAGTAGAAGGGTAGGTGCCAGGGGCTGGGAGAGGGGAAATGGGGAGTTAGTGCTTAATGAGGACAGAGTTTCAACTGGGAAAAACAAAAAGGTCTGGAGATGGATGGTAGTGATGATTGCAGAACGATGTGAATGTATTTAGTGCCACACAAGTGTACACTTAAAAAAGGTTAAGGGCTTCCCTGGTGGCGCCGTAGTTAAGAATCCGCCTGCCAATGCAGGGGACACGGGTTCAAGCCCTGGTCTGGGAAGATGCCGCAGAGCAACTAAGCCCATGCGCCACAACTACTGAGCCTGCGCTCTAGAGCACACGAACCACAAGTACTGAGCCTGCGCTCTAGAGCCCACGAGCCACAACTACTGAGTGCACGTGCCACAACTACTGAAGCCCGCGCGCCTAGAGCCCGTGCTCTGCAACGAGAAGCCACCACAATGAGAAGCCCGTGCACCGCAACAAAGAGCAGCCCCCGCTCGCCACAACTAGAGAAAGCCCGCGTGCAGCAACGAAGACCTAACGCAGCCAAAAATAAATAAATTAAATAAATAAATTTATTTTTTTAAAAAAAAGGGTAAGATGGTTGATCTTATGTTATGTAAATTTGACCACAAGAATCAAAACAAACCCAGGGCTTTGGCTCGACACTGGGCCGGCACCCCAACAATGGCTGACAATGATGTTTCACCAAACTGGCTAGATGGGCTGGAAGGCCACAAACTAAAGAAACGGGGTATTCCTTGCGGAACTGAGCTTGAGGGCCATACCTGCTGCAGGAGGGAAGCCGGGCAGCTGGGCGGGTGGCAGTCGAGACAGGGCAGAGGCCAAGAACAGAGCTGGGTAGCTGTGACTCGTGGGGGTGGAGGCATCCTGAGAGGCTCAGGCCAGCAGCAGCTCTGCCTAATAAGAGCTGATACCATTATTAAGCACCTGCTGTGTACCAGGCTCTGTGCTTAGCACGATACACGTAGCACCTCATTTATTCCTTATTATTACAACACTTGGAGGTGTTATTATTTACGTCCATTGCACAGATGAGGAAACTGAGGCTCCAAGAAGAAAAGCAAGTTGCCCAAGGCCTCCAGCTAACAAGTGGCCGAGCAAGGCCTGGACCCTGCCTGCATCTCTGGACACCCATCCTCTTCCCGGGCGGCAGCTCCTCTGCCTCTGGGGGCATTTGTTACTGTGGTGTCTGGCGCTGGGCTGGGGTCTTCACCTTCCTGGGCATCCTGAGGGGTCTGGCCGTCCAGGCAGGGGTCCTGGACTTGGGCCACATCCTCCGTGGAAGTCGCTGGGAGCAGATTCTGCCCAGGCAGAGCCTGAAGGGAGGGTGGGCAGCAGTGGGTCAGCGTTACGGGTCCCTAGGGAGCGCTCGGGGAGCGCACCCACCCCCCACTGCTCTCTGGGGTGTGGGGTAGGACCCTGGACGTGGAGGAGGAGAAGCGCCCGCAGCCCAGCGGGCGAGCGTTTCCAGGAGAGCCTCAGAGGCCTCCTCGGCCACCGCCTGGATGGCTGCCATTAGTGTGGTCACAGCTGCCTCCGCCCCAAGGAAAAGAGGAAGTGGTCAGAAGCAGTGAGAGAGAACACAGAGAACCTTAAGAGGACGTGTCCCAACCCACACTGCCCCCTCCTCTCAGAAGAAAAGGGGCCGAGCTGGCCCAGTGCTTCTTGGAAGCTCCCACCAGCGAAGAGGGAACCTGCTTTAACCCCACACTGATGTTCTGAAAACACTCTAGACCTCTGCGGGCCTCCGGCCCTCCAGCCTCAGGGAGCCCTGAGACCCAGGGGCAGAGGACAGTGGGAGCCCCCAGCCCAGTGCTCACAGCCATGAGCCAAGGAGGATGGGGCATCGTGGGGTTCTGGGTTCAAATCCTGCTCTGCCCTTGTTAGTTCTACGGTTAGAGACAGGTTGCTCACCTTGCTGGGGCGCCAGTTTGCTCATCTGCAACCTGGAGATAACGAGAGCCCCTAGCTTGTGGTGAGCGTTCAGTGAGGCTTTAGATATGAAGTGCTAATGCTATGCCTGGTACGCAGTAAGAAGTTAAGAAGCATTAGCTATTGCTATGTCAGGGGAATCTCTG
Organism: Tursiops truncatus; assembly: GCF_011762595.2. NCBI lineage: Eukaryota > Metazoa > Chordata > Mammalia > Artiodactyla > Delphinidae > Tursiops > Tursiops truncatus. Next base: position 6,750,486 of record NC_047052.1, read on the forward strand.
AGGCCTGCAGGTTGCCTCTCTTCTCTAGGAGGCTGGGCCTAGGGCTGGCAGCAGGTGCAGGCTAGGCATGGGGTACATCCAGAGAACACTAGCCGTGCTTCTACCACAAATGGAGAGAGAATCAGAAAAATCTCTGGGACAAAAATGGATGAGCCCCATCTCTCCAGAGGCCTTCTCTGAACCCCCTCCACAGCACAGTCTAGTCCTCAACACCTCCAGACGAGGAGTTGCCACCAACATGCCAAATGGCACGGCACAAAGGGTCTGGGACCCTATCTCGGGAGCTAAGCCAAAACTCTGCTGCTTTGACCTGGCTGCAGAATTAGTTGTGTCTGTTCCCTCACCATGTTGAACCTAGTTCAGCAGAAATGGTCAGCACCACTCTACCTCGTAGTGCAATAGCTGTTTACAGATCTTTTGTTCTGTCATCAAGAAGCAGTCAAGGAACTTCCCTGGTGGTCTAGTGATAAAGAATCCGCCTTACAACGCAGGGGATGGGGGTTCGATCCCTGGGCAGGGAATTCAGGTCCCACGTGCCGCAGGGAAACTAAGCCTGCGTGCCACAACTACTGAGCTCGCGCGCCCCAACTAGAGCCCGCGTGCCGCAAACTACAGAGCTCACGCGCTCTGGAACCAGCACGCCACAACTAGAGAAGAGAAAACCCTCACGCCACATCTAGAGAGAAGCCCGCATGCCACAATGAAAGATCCCGCATGCCTCAACGAAGATCCCACATGCTGCAACTAAGACCAAAAGTAAATAAAATAAATAAATAAATCTTAAAAAAAAAAAAAAAGAAGCAGTCAGTAGGGCTGGGGCTTGAGTGAGGTGATTGAAGTACCTAGGATGGGTCCCTGAGAGTGAGTACCTCCTTACACTTTGTGTATCCTTAAATTTGGCAACTCCTGAAACGTTCACTCTCAGGGTGGACCTTAGGCCCCTTGCTCACTCCACTCTAGTCTTGGCCTTGGTCATCAGTCTCTAGTTCCCATCACTCCTTCTTTCAAACATTCTAACCACCTCCACTTACAAACTATTCACCAAGAACCAAACAATATACTTTACAAGAACTCCCTAGAATTGAAAGAAGGAAGAAACAGGAGTGACGCTTTGGGCAGGAAACTTCGTATTTTTCAAAGCCCTGCATTTCACAGGTTAACTCATTACATTAAGACGCAGAGCGCTCTCTGCTTCAAGTTCAGAAACCTCTTTTCCAAAATACCCTTGTGAAGGAAGCATTGGAAATCTAAATAGAAACTCTTATGAGACATGGTTTCAGAATTTTACACCATTTGTACGTGACAAAACAGCAAGGAACAGTAATATTTCAGCAATTCACACAAGAGGAAACACAATTGGCCAACCCCCCCCCCAAAAAAAAAAAAAGAGTCAATCTCACTAATCATCAAAGAAATGAAAATGAAATGTCATTTTTACATTCTAGTCAAATAATTTGATACCTAACCTTATAAATTGTTTTTTTCTTATGTTTATTCTAACATATATATCTCTGTGAATATATGCTTCTAGCTAGCTTTTTTTTTTGAAATGAGATCATCTTTTAACTCACTATAGTGTAGACATCTTTCTGGGCCAGCAAATGCAGCAAACCTCATGGTATATTGTTTGGTTTCGTTTTGTTTTTTTTTTTAATCAGCTGTGTCACTTTGCAAACCCTTGTGCACATGGAGACCCATTGCGTTTAGCAGTTGCCTACTGATGGGCTGTTTACAGTTTTGGGTCTTTCTGTTATAAGCAATGCATCTTTGCACATGTATCTTTGAACACCTGGGTGAACTTAATCACAGAAAAAAACCATCTGCCATTGTAAATGCTGGATCACGTACCAAAACGTATATATATATATATGTATTTTTTAAAATATTTTGACAGAAATGCCAAATGACCCTCTAGATACTTTACTGTTGAATTAGTAACAATATCCATCTAATACTTTGATTTTTTTTTTAATAAAAGGACCACTTTAAGATTTAAGATTACAGAGATGGTAAAAAACAGCCCAGATGGGCTCAGAGATGAGGTTCTTTGGCTGAGTTAGCTCATGGTCCCCCAAATAAACCCCCAAACCAGTAATGCATGAACATGTAAATCAAACCCATGCTTTGGATGCCCAGCATTGATGTCTGTTTCCTGCCTGGAGAGCCCCATGTAAAAGCAGCAGTGGGAAGGCAGCTGGGCTGAACTTCAGGCTCCACCTTGGGCCCTCTCCTCCCACCCCCAGCTCTCAGGGCTTGGAGAGGTCCCCTGAAGGAGGGAAGGAGCCAGGCTGCGTCACTAGAAAAGACTCAGTTTCAATCCCAGCTCTGACAGTATCCCACTGGATGACTTCGGACTAGTTGCTAAGACTCTCTGAGCCTCAGTTTTCCTAATCTGTAAAATGGGCCTGATAAAACCTGCCTGGCTCATTCATTGTGATGAGGATCAGATGTGGGAAAGGATGTGAAAGTAACTGGTGTTCCTTCTGCTTTGCGTTTGCTGTCAGGTCTACAGCTGGGGAATAGTGGAGCCCAGTCTGGGGTTTTCTGACCACAAGTGCTTTCCCAGAAACAATCTTCTCTTAAGTTGTTATTTTTTTATCTGAATAGATTATATGCAATACAAAGTTCAAAAGGTCTAAAAGGGTAAGGGTGAGAAGCCTCCTTTTCCCACTCCTGTCCCCCCAACCCCCCATCTCCCCTCCCCAGAGGAGCCTTTGTCACCTCTTTCTTCTGTCTTCCTCTGGGGTTAGTTTTTGCACACCTCCACAACAATGCAGCATTCTACATCTATTGCTCTGCACCTTGCTGTTTAAAAAAATTTTCCAACATTTCCCACAGCTTTTCCCCTATCAGTGCATATGGAGCTTCCGCATCCTTTTTCCTCCCAACTTTTTACTTTGGAGACTTTCAATGCTATAAAAAAAATTTGCAAGAATAGGAAAATAAACAACCATATTTTTTAACTTAGCAACTATTAATCAATTATTAATACATGCCACGTTTGTTTCATCTCTTTCTCTCTCTTTTTTCTAAACTATCCAAGAGTTAGTATTTCAATCTCAAACACTTCAGCAGGTATCTCCTAAGAAGGACATTCTCCTTCATAACCACAATACAATTATCTCATTCAGGAAACTCAATCATCTAGAGTATTGCCCATAATCAAACTTCCCCAGGTATCCAATTTAAACATCCTTTTAAAAAATTCAGGTTCCAATTAAGGATTTGCCATTGCATTTAGCAGTCATGTCTCTTTAGTCTCCTTGAATCTGGAACAGTCCCCAGCCTCTCTTGTCTTCCATGACATTGACATTTTTGAGTGTCTAGGTCAGTTCTGCAAAATATCCCTCAATTTGGACTTCCCTGACTCTTTCCTCAAAACAGATGAAGGTAAAACAATTTTTTTTGTGTGCAGGAATAGTACATAGCTGACGTTACACCTCATTAGTTTTGATGGCAACAGAGTATCCCAGTGTATACAAGTTGTGTAACTGGTCCTTTATCCACAGATGTCTAGATGATTTCCAATCATTTGTTTTATACACAGTGCTACAATGAATATTCTTAAATCTATCCTCTTGAAAGTTTCTGAGTATAGAGTGTGTCTGTAGGGTAAACTCCTGGAAGAGGAATCACTATACCTACATATAGATGCAATCTTGAAAGCTATTGCCAAATGGCCCTTTCTAGAGGATGTACTTATTAATACTCCCACTAATACTGTGTGAGGACGCTTGCCCCAGAAGCCTGTCATATTTTTAAACTTTCATCTCCCTAAGTCCTGGCTCGCAGGGCCACGCAGCCTTGCAGAGCCACTGTCTGACAAGATTTCCTTACATTTTCCCCTATGAGCTTTGACTGGAATCCGAATAAAATCCTACCTTTCAAAGACAAAGTCCAAAGAATTCTCAGGGAGCAGAATTGTTGATATTTGTTACAATACACATCCATTTGTTCATTAAGCTGCTACGATTCAAAAGGAGGGATTTGTTAAGCAACGCCTGATGGATGCCTGCGAAGTGTGCATTATTAACACGCCCATTTTACAGATAAGCAAACAGGATGATGAGGTCAAGCCGACTGTTCAGTCCAGTCTGAGCGAGGAATAACCGATCCAGACCAGTTTGCCATCACAGAAGCGGGAATAGCCTCCTTGGATGTTGGGAGGGGACAGATACAAAAATAAATCCTACAAAATAACTCCAAATCCAAAACTTGTTAACGCCCTGCCGCCGCTTTCTGCTCGGGTGAGATCATCTCGGTTCCCACTGCTGGGTTCTCAGACCGCTTGAAAACTATCTTCCCCAGAATGCATCGCTCTCAGGGATCCTCCGGCCTCTGTGGACTACACTTCCCAGAATACAGTGCGGCCACATCCCGCTGGCGCGCCTCCGCTTCCGGCCTAGGTGTTTTCTGGGAGTTGTGGTCTCTGAGGGGTCCGGGATCGGAAATGCTAGGACCTAAGGAGCTCGGGACTGACCAGGCAGCGAACCCGTGTGGCACAAAGATATCTGGTGGGAATAGATACCGCATTTATAAACCGGGAGGCACTGAGCAGGCCTGAAGTCACTTTCTGCTTCCCTTTACCCAGCAGACTGGCTCTGTCTGTGGCCACACCGCTCTGGGAAGCTATCGGTTGTGACTTTCTCTGACCGACTTCAGGGTTAGCAGAGGTTCCTTTAGGATCCTGGCATTCACTTTACTGCTGAGTCTTCTAAGGGCCCCGAGGTTCCGTCCTTTATTCTGTGACACCGTATTGCCCAAGAAGCGCACCCTGTTTCTTCCTCCTTGAGACACCCGCTCCCTTCCAAGCGGTAAAGAAAAAAAAAAAAAAAAGGAAGCACCTTTTAAAAGTTATCTTGTGGGGCTTCCCTGGTGGCACAGTGGTTAAGAATCCTCCTCCCAATGCAGGGGACACGGGTTCGAGCCCTGGTCCACGGAGCAACTAAGCCCGTGCGCCACTACTGAGTCCATGTGCCACAACTACTGAAGTCTGCACGCCTAGAGCCTGTGCTCTGCAACAAGAGAAGCCACTGCAATGAGAAGCCCACGCACCGCAACAAAGAGTAGCCCCCGCTCGCGTTAATTAGAGAAAGCCCGCGCGCAGCAACGAAGACCCAATGCAGCCAAAAATAAATAAATAAAATAAATTTATTTTTAAAAAAAGTTATCTTGCTTCTTCAGATAGTCAAATAGTTGTATTACAGGCAGGAAGTTCAAAAATAAAGTCTGGACGCTGAAGTCAGCTTCTGAATCAATAGGTGAGAGCAGGGTCCTCAACCTCCTCTCTGTTAAAACCCACAAGCCCAGGCCAACCCAGATCCACTGAATCAGAATCTGGACAAAGCTCCCCACGTGATTCTAACCTGCAGCCAAGGTCATAGCCTCAGGTTTACAGGGAAAATACGAAATGTTTGTATTCTAGATTTACCTACATTTTCTTACAGGAGCTACGGGACTGCCTGCTTTGAGAGCAGTGAATGTACAGAATTTATCACTGCATCCCCAACACCCAGCCCATGCTGCCCAGAATAGGAAGGCCCTTGGGGTTGCTATCCAGCTGATATTCACCATATGGCCAAGTTGCCTGTGGCCATTCAATGTGCAGTGCCCATGCCATCCTGGTTGTTAAATATTTTGAATACAGTTCCTAAGTTATAGTCATTGTTTTGAGAGGGAGAGGGAGAGGGAGAGAGAAAGAAAGAGAGAGAGAGAGAGAGAGTATGTGTGTGTGTGTGTGTGTGTGTGTTTCCGGGGGTAGCTAGAATTCAGGAAAATTCAAGCTGGGAGACAGAGAATGGTCAGAGGAGAAGATATTTGGTGGCAACACTAAGAGAATATTAGAACTTAGAGAAAAGAAAGGTGTATATGGCCACAGGTCATCACAGAAGGCTCTGGCAACCCTACCTGTTTCTCATAGGTCAGCACTAGGTCACGTGCACATGTCCAATCAGTGGGAAGAGGACGAGGAATGTCATGACTGGCTTAGATCAACCAAGATTTGATCTCTGCGCTGGGCACCCTGATGTGGTGTCAGCAAGGAGGAAAGGGAACCTATAACACCACGTGTTACTGAACACACATTCTCTAGTTCAGCCCTGCAGGGACCTGGATGCAAAACCCAGCGTCTTCACTGGAGCTGATTTACATAAAACGAGCATTTACTGGTTCATGTATTCTTTACTGAATGTTTACAGAATGGAAAGTTCCACTGCACAACATTCTTTTTAAAATCCATAACAGTGTTGGGGTTAAGATTAGACATTTTTGGTCAAGAAAAAGCAGCATTTCTTTTCATCTCCCCTTCCTTCCCATAGTGCCCAGTCTTGTCGGTTCCTCTTTCCAGCTCTCCAAATTTCTCTCAAAAATTCAAATTCCTTTTCCCGCTATTATTTAGAGCAATTCAGTTCCTCCCCAGCTCCTTTTCCACACTTCCTTCCTCATCACCACCATCACTACTACAGTTGACCCTTGAACAACACGAGGGTTAGGAGTGCTGACACCCTCACTGTCAAAAATCCGCCTATAACTTCACAGTCAGCCCCTCCCTATATCCCAGGTTCTGCACCCACGGATTCAACCAACCGCAAATTGTGCAGAAGGTATTGATTGAAAGAAATGAAACTCATGTTGTTCAAGGTCAACTGCACTTATGGAGTCTACTGCTGTGAAATTGGAATCTTTTGGTTGCAAGTGAGAGAAAAGTCAACTAAAACTGACGTAAACAAGACGGGAAATGATCAGCTCATGTAACTAAGGGCCCAGGCCTGCAGTCACAGCTGGATCCAGGAGCTCAGACAATGTCATTATTCTTAGTCTCTCTCCATCTCGCCTGGCTATTTCCTTCTAGGGGGACCTTGACCTCAGGCAGGCTCTCTCCCACAGTAGCCTCGGCAGCTCCAAGTTTCCCTTGTCCCAACTTCCTATCCACAAGGAAGAAGAGCTCCCGACCCACCAAGTCCATTGAAAGCCCTGAGCCCAAGTTCTCATCAGCTCAACGTGGACGAGGTGCCTATTCCTGAGCCCCTGTGTGAATGGAGACGGAATACAGGGACTAGCTTAGGCGGGATCAGATGATCACCCCTAGAGCTGTGGGGTCAGGGACAGTCAGAACCATCAAACCATGGACCCAGAGTGCATGCGAATTGGTTCCCTCAAGGCACGTGGGAGACCGTCAGCAAAGAAGGGAGGGTGGATGTTGGGTTAGACCATGCACGTCCACTAGGATGCACGCTGGTCTACGCTTCACACAGATTAGCCCACTCATCATCCTGTCAACACTACACAAGAGGGACTATCATCCCCATTGAATTGATGAGTAAACTGAGGCCAGTAAGTGGCGACAGTGAGATCTGAACCCAGGCAATCCTAACTCCAGAGCCAAGTGAGTTCAGATGCTCAGTGAAGCAAAGGGTCCTCCTGTCAACAGGCCACCCCTCCCCCAGCAGAGAGTTTAGAAGGTGGTCTTTGCTGGCTGAGCATGCCTTTAAGGGTTCACCTTCCACCCTAAAGAGCTCATCAAAGTATAGCTTATAAAGAAACATGGCCCTCTGCCCTAGAGCAGGGGTTCATTTAGCCTGATGACTGTGGTTAAACGGGTCCATGAATTTGGATGCTGTTACCGATGAAAGTTTGTGTCCCCCACCCCCAGAGCCATGGTTGAGCCCTAACCCTCCACATGATGGTATTTAAAGGTGGGGCCTTTTGGAGATGACCAGGGTTAGATGAGGTCATGGGGGTGGGACCCCACCATGGGAGTAGTGGCTGTATGAGAACATAGCGAGAAGGCAGCTGCCTGAGGGCCAGGAAGTGGGTTCTCGCCAGGAACGGAATCGGCCAGCACCTTGACCTTGGGCTTCCAGCCTCCAGCACTGTGAGAAATAAATATCTGTTGTTGAAGCCACCTGGTCTATGGTATTTTATTACGGCAGCCCGAGCTAATACAGATGGGGAAAAAAATGACACCTTCATTTGCACTAACCTTTAACTGAAATTTAGCGTTTCCTTCCATGATGAACATGGCAACAGGATACAGGAGTATCAGCAGGACCTGTGACTTTCTCACCCTCAGAAGTGACAGATATTTTCACATCACATTATAGTTGTTGCAGACGTCTCAGGTATCACTGACGCTCATCGCTCCCTGCAAATTCTAGTATCACGAGACTGCTTACTAGAGCTGGTTATTAAATATGTTACGTACAAGCACAGGTATTATTATACTACAGATTTGGGTTTTATATCTTGATAACTCTATTCAATATAACTGGTGTCCTTAAGACTCCTTGGACTTTATTTTATGCACTTAAAAATACTATTTGAAGAAGGGCACAGGCGCGGGCCCAGACGAAGCCTGGGGAGCAAACTGTTCTCTTTCTTGTTACGCCTCACGGGAAGAACCACTGAAGGGACTTGCAACGTTCTGCCCAAAGCAGATAAGACCTGGGGACATCGGAGCTGCCATCAAATCCTCAGGGATGTTCGCATTTAGGAGCGAGGACCCAAGATGGAAACTACAGGAAAGCAAGCCTGGGTTTCCCACAAGCAGGCTGTACCTCACTGTCAGAGTGACGTGAGGGAACCCTGGAGTGAACCCACACACACACTCTTGCCCCCTCCCATGAGTGAGGCTCACTGTAGCCAAGGCAATCCTCTGGAAGATAAATCAGATCACATCACTCCGTCACTTTACGTTCCACGGCGCCCCAGCTCCCTCAGGATCTCATCCAGACTCCGCTCCATGGCCCAAGGGAGCCGAGCCATCCAGCCTCACCTTCTTCTACCTGCTACCCCGTTCACTCCCTCCAGCCCGCCCCCTCCCCCAGCTTCTGGAATGTGCCTCGCTCCCTCCAGCCTCATGGCTTTTGGCCACGCAGGTGCCTCTGCGGGCACTGCACCGCCTTCTGCTCCTTGCCCAGCTGATGCCCGTTCCTCCAGTATCGTCGAGAACGGAAAGCACCCTGGTTCTTTTAACAGAGACCGTGTAATGTAGCTGCTGACCAGGTATTGCGAACCCAAAAGACAACATGGGGCCACTAGGTATCGCGGGCTAATAGGGACCCAGGGCAGCCACCATCCCAGGACTGGAGGAACTAGGGAAGCAGGTGATGATGCAAATGGAGAAGCTTGGAGGGGGACGAGGTGCTGAGCCCGAGGCCTCTGAGGCGGGGCTGGCCAGTTTGTGAGCCGCAATTTGAACATCATCTCCCTCGAAAGGGGGCCCTGAGGGTGGTAACCTCCCTGCCCTTCAGAACGCTGTGACATGTGGTAACCGGTGTGCACATGTGCTGGTGTCCGGCTGCCCTCACTCTCCCCACCAGACCCCCGAGAACGGTGATTATGCTGCGTTGTACTAACTGCCCCCCAGAAACCCTTTGACAGAATCATTCCTCAGGGACGGTGTGTCGGAAGCTCCCTTAGTGGCTGGACTGGGTCTCTGTCAGGTTATCTAAACTCTCCTTGATCTTGAACCTGGGCTGGGACTAGAGTGACCAAGAGGGGCCACGCTAGGTTCCTGTTGCAGGACTTCGGGTGGCGCCCCCTCTGGGGGCCATGCAGGTGCAGGGTCTACCCTGAGAGGGAGCTTCACCTTAAACTCTTCACCTGGGGCCCCTCACGGCCTCACCTTGAACACTAGGCCCTGCCTTGGACCCTGCCGGGCAGGTAGTTGGGCCCCATAAGATGTGTCGAGTGAACGAATGAGCCCAGGCCTCCGTTTTCCAGGGGAAAACAGCCCACTTGGAGTAGCGAGTTCTCTAGGTCATCTCTTAGCTGAGAAGGGCTATTCTGCCTTTGAAAATTCCCTCTCTTAGATGGCACATTTTATATGTATTTTATGATTAAAAAACATTTTTTAATCGAAAAAAATGCCCCTACCAATAATAAGCCTCTTGGTGCTGTGAGAAGTCCCCCTGCTTTGGAGCCAGACTGCCTGGGTTCAAATGGAAGTGATTCTACTTCCTGGCTGTGTGGCTTTGGGCAAGTCACTTTACCTCTCTGAGCCATAGTTGCCTTGCCTGTAAATGCAACTACAGCCCCAGCACAGCACCTGGCACATGGTAGGTACTTAATACAAGTCAGTTTCCTCTTGTTGTGAGCCCTGATCACACCTCAAACACAGAGGACCTGCCTCTCTGAGTGAATGGGAGTGACCCAGGGTGGGGCTGGATCAAAACCAAGGCTGAGGGCCCTGGTCCATGGGAGAAGGGGACTGCCTCGGGGAAATCCCTCCCACTCTATGGAGCAAAGAAGGTATATGGATCAGAACTCTATTCAAACTTGCTTAAGCAAAATGAGAGAGTTATGGTCTCACATGTTGGGAATCCCACGGAGGACACTGGCTTCAGGTTAGGCTGGATCCAGGGACTCAACTAGACCTTTATCAGGTTGATCTCACTCACTAACCCAGTGACTGGCCGGGGAAATAGGGTACAGTGATTGGCCTTGCCTGACTCACATGCCCTTTAGGGGAGGGCAGGGTTGGGGGCTGCGATCGACAGCCCCACTGATCCAGCTCCCCAAGGGAGGGAGAATGGGTGTTGTCACCAGAAGAAGGGAGGAAAGTAAGATAAATGGTAAACCTTCCGACCTGCCACACACTGTCCTAAACACTCATACTTAAGTCATTGAATCCTTATAACAACCCTACAAAGTGGGTACCATTTTCATCACTCCCATATTACAGATGAAGAAACTGAGGCCGTGGGTGCCTCAGGTCACAGTCAGTGAGGGACAGAGCCAGTATCCAGCCCCAGACAGTCTGGCTCCAAGTCCAAGCGTGTCACCACTTTCTCATGTCGCTTCTCCCCATCAGATAAAAACAAGAGACGGTTGTCAGAGGGGCAGCCCCAGAAGGAGTCCCAGGGCTCCCCTGGAGTAGAATGGGGAGCAGCTGAGGACAGCAGGTGGCCCAGTCTCGTCACGAAGCCTGTCTCGAGTGCCTCTCGCTGTATCTGGAAAATGCTAGGAGATCCCAAAGAACTTACCAGAAATTGAGGACACTCTCAGACTCTGCCCCAGGGGCAAAAGTCCTGGCCTGAAGACCCAGACCCCGGCTTTGCACTGCCACAAGCTGGCTGTGTGAGTTGGGGCCGGTCACTGCCCCTCTCTGGGCCCGTTTCTTCCTCTTGCAAATGAGTAAGTTGGGCCTGAATCTCCATCCCTGAGGGCCTGGGCTCCCCCTGGGGAAAAGCTGGGGGTGCACTGCTCTGACTTGTGGTCGGCCACAAACTGCTCTGTCCCCAGCAGCCCTAGGTGCTGGGAAAGCAAGGTGGCCTCCTCCCCAGCCTGGCCCCCAGCACATCACCGAGAAGGCCCAGCCATGAACCCAGCCTCCTTCCGGACGATGGCCCCTAGTCCCTGGCTGACCACTGCTGGGCCCACCCCTAGCCGGCACCCAGGGCGGTGCCACGCCCCCCCAAGCCCCACCCCCCCACTGCAACTTCCCCATCTGGTGTCTTAGCCTCCTAAACAGGTATCAAAAACTCGCTAGGGCAGGGGTTCTCAACCGCTGATTTTGTCCCCTTGGGGTTTCCAGATTTAACGAATAAAAATGCAACCTTTGGGACATAATTCTACTAAAAAGTTGTGAGTTGCTCATCTGTGATGCAAATTTAACTGGGAAACCTGTATTTTATCTGGCAACCTTATACTCAGGGGACATCTGTCCACATCTGGAGACATTTTTGATGATCAAATTGGGGGGTTCTATTGGCAGCTAGCGGCTGGAGGCCGGGCTGCTGCTGAACACCCCACCACGCCCAGGACGGCTCCAGCACAGAGAACGACGCAGCCCAAATGTCAGCAGTGCTCGAGGCTGACACACCTGCCCTGGGTCGTTCCCGAAGCTGACACACATACCCACCTGTGATCTCAGGGACTTGTCAGAGGGAGCAGTGGTTATCCTCACGTGAAAGCCAGGGAAACTGAGGCACAGGTTAAATGGCTTGTTCAAGATCACACCAAGCGGAGTCTTCCGCCTGTCTGTGCCCTCTCCTCTGTAATAACCTCATGTGTTCTTCTAGACAAGGAGCCATGTAAGGCCAGCCAGGAAGTACAGTAGGGGAAGGGGGACTGGTAGAGCTATGCAGGGTCCCCAGACCCCACGCTGGCGCTCTGGGTTCCCAATGGGCAAGCAAGCCAGTCCTGGAGAGGGAGGCTCCCAGGCGTCGCATCCCAGGGATGCTGTCAGTTGTGTCACCAGGGGGCAGCAGAGACTGGGAAATGATTCCACGTGCCTGTGCCTTCCACTACTGGAAGGAACTGGGTATTCATCCTGACTCCCGGGTCCCACCCACAGAGATTCTGACTAAGCGAGTCTGCATGGGCACCAGGCATTGGTGGGGTTTTTTTGGTTTTTTTTAAACAGCTCCCATGTGCAGACAGGATTGAGAACCAAGGGCTCAATTTTCATGCCTGATTTCACATCACAATCACCTGGGAGCTTTAAAAAATACCAATGTGGAAACAACCCAAATGCCCATGGATGGATGAAGGGATAAGCAAAATGTGGCATATAACATACAGACGGTGGAATATTATTCCGCCGAAGAGGAATGAAATTCTGACACATGCTACATGGGTGAACCTGGAACACGCTGTGCTAAGTGAATTACTAGCCAGACACAAAAGGACAAATATTGTATGATTTCACTCAAATGAGGCTCCTAGAAGCAGTCAAATTCACAGAGACAGAAAGTAGAATAGATGTAACCAGGGACTAGGGAGAGGCAGGGATGGTGGGTTAGTGTTTCACGGGTACAGACTTTCAGCCTGGGAAGGTGAGAAAGTTCTGGAGGTGACGGTTGTACCATAATGTGAATGCACTTAATGCCACTGAATTGTACCCTCAAAAATGGTTAAAATGGGGCTCCCCTGGTGGCGCAGTGGTTGAGAGTCCGCCTGCCGATGCAGGGGACGTGGGTTCGTGCCCCGGTCCGGGAAGATCCCACGTGCCGTGGAGCGGCTGGGCCCGCGAGCTATGGCCGCTGAGCCTGCGCGTCCGGAGCCTGTGCTCCACAACGGGAAGGGCCACAACAGTGAGAGGCCCGCGTACCGCAAAAAAAAGGTTTAAAATGGTAATATGTTACGTATATTTCACCACAATTACAAAAAAACATGTAATGGGAATATACATGCTGGGTTTCATGATTAAAGTTTAAGATCACTCCACAAAACAAACACAAATGTCCACGGGTCTCACCAGACTAACTAAATAAGACGGTCTGGGGGTCAAGCCCTGGGCACTGATATTTTCTAAGTATCCCAGATGAATTTAACTGTGCAGTTACGAAGGAGGGTCCCTGTTCTAAGATTATTCTAAGATTCCAACATACAGGAAGAATAGTGGGTGTGCCATTCATTTATCTGTTGTGATGGTTTTAAAACCTGTCCACAAATTCTTTGATGCCCTTCCTTCAAGAGGTGGAGCCTAATCCCCCTCTCTCTGAGTGTCATCGGACTTAGTGACTTGCTTCTAACAAACAGAGAAAAAAGAAAAGGGAGACGCGATGGTGATGGAGAAACAAAGGCCTCCCACCGACAGCCATGAGAGGGAGCCATCGTAGAAGCGGGTCCTCCAGCCCCAGCTGATACCTTGGTTGCAATGAGAAGTCAGGACTGAGTCAGAACTGCCCAGCTAAGTCACTCCAGAATTCCTGTCCCACAGAAGTGGTGACATAATGCTTGCTTTAAGCCACTAAATTTTGGGGTGATTTGTTACACAGCAACAGATAATTAATACATCCATTCAGGAGTCATTGAACCATGCATGCATCCCTGTACACACCCACCCATTTATCTACCCACCCAGCTCACCTATCCTTTCATTTATCCATCCATCTATCCATTGATCTCCTTACCTATTCATTCATTTATTCACTCACACATCCACCCATCCATCTACCCCTCCATCCACCCACCATCCTAGAACACAGGGCCTAGCACATAGGAGACCCATGTAAATATCTGTCAAATAAATGAACATTTTCTAAACGTCTCCTCTATGTTACTGCCTGAGACAGGCCAGGGGACTTGCCGAGAAACGTGACCCTCGGATCATACCGGGTTGGCACCTGGTCCTGCAGGACAAGCCTGGGCAGCCCAAGGACATACTCTGGCTCACAGAGACTGTTGACCGCCTTGTGGGGAGGAACTTCCCCACCTGAGCCCATCCAACCTCATTTCCTCCTGCTGAGAAGCTTTAGCCTGGAAAAGGAAGGGATGGCAGAGCCGCCTGCCCCTGGGGGTTTTGTGATGAGAAGATCTGGGCTTTCCTGGAGTGGGGCAGCCGCAGAAAGGCCGATTTCCTCCTGTGCAGCCCCATTCTCTTCCCCGAGAACAGAATGGAGGCCCGGGCCCTTCCCACCCCACACATGCCTTTTCTAGCCTACTCTTCTTCTCATCCCTCAGGGTTACATGCTAGGACCTCAGTTTTCTCATCTGTAAAATGGGAATAACAAGGGTATTTTGGAGGTGAGATGACTGGGCGCCCGGGAAGAGCCTCAGCAAAGGCCCAGTGGCAGCAAGCACTACACTGTGCCCTGGGAGCTGTGATGAGGGGTGCAGAGTGACAGTAAAACCAACGTCCTCCCAGCGGGGGCAGGGCCGCAGTGACCACCCTCTCCTCTCCGCTTTGCTCACTCTGCTCCTGCTGCGTCATCTCCTCCTGTTCCTCTAACATTCCATGCCCGGCTGCTCCCACCTCTGGGCCTCTGCACAGGCTGTTCCCTCCTCTTGGAAAGCTCTTCCCCAACTGACAGCTTCTCCCTCCCTCCTTCAGGTGTCTGCTCAAATGGTCACCTTCTCAGCAAGGCCTTCCCTGGCCCTCCTTCCTTTACTCTCTCCATCCCCCTTTTGGATTCATTTTTTTCCATTACATTTATCCTTCTAAGACACTACATCCTTTCCTTACTGCGTTTGCTTACTGTCAGACTTCCCTCAGAACATTGGCTCCACAAGAGGGGGTTTGGCCTTGTTTATGCACTGCTAGATCCCTCACCTGCCAGAGTGACCAGCACATAGTAGGTTTACAAGATGGACGGATGGCTGGATGGAGGATGATGGATAGATGGCTGGCTGGCTGGAAGATGATGAATGGGTGGATGAACGAATGGATGGTTGGAGGATAATGGGTGGATGGAGGATGATGGATGGATGGATGGATGGATGGAGGATGATGGATGGATAGATGGATGAATGGGTGGAAGATGATGAACGGGTAGATGGACGGATGGATGGATGGGTGATGACATGATGAATGCATGGATGGATAAATGAACAGATGTTTAAAGTAAGGATACCGAGCGGAACTTCTCCAGCAGCCCTGAAATCAGCATCTAGGTGTAAGTTCCCCACATTCTAGAAAAAGCCAGGAAAGAGAAGCCCAGACCCCAAGGCTTATTAAATGTGCCTGCAAAGGTTCTGCTCTCCCCATTTATCATCCCAGCGCCAACAAAAGATGGGGGTGGGATGAGAAGGGAGAGAAAAGGAGAAACTTCCCTTCCCAGGTCCCAGGCTCAGCCCTGTCCTGCACCCATCCCCAGGTAAGGCAGGTGCCGCTGATCTTCACGTGGCACCTGCCTGATGTAGGGGCAAGAGAACTGGCAAGAGGTGAGCACTGCAGGGAGGCGTGAGTTCTGGGAATCACATGGACACCAGGAAGGAAGCAGGGCCTGAGACACTTTCCTAGTATCATCCCACCCGAAAGCGTTGGCCCCAGGGTGAGGAGCCCTTTCCCCCGACCCCCAGGAAGCAGTGGGAGGTGGGAGATGGACCACAAGGGGAGCGAGCTGCAGGGGAACATGCCGTGGGGACCCTCACCTCTGCCCCCATCCATACGGTTCCCCAAAAAGCACACGTTTGGGCGGCCTCTGAACACCCCTGTGGACAAAAGCATGATGCCTGCCATTTCAGAAAACAAACAATGCTGCCTGCCATCAAGCCATCAGCCACTATAGCCCTCCCATCCCGAAGGTGCGCCCTGAAGGGAATTCAGGATGGAAAATTACAGGACACTGGCCCTAGAGAGTTAAGATGACTATCAAAGGAATCATTTCAATGAGCCAGACTCTTGCACCATCCCATACACAGAAAGACACTAAGATCATTAACTTGAGATGTCTGTTTTTTGTGGTGAGCAGTAATCTTTTGTAAGTCTTTCTACAGCATTTGTTTTTTCCCAGCAAAAACTCCTATATATCGAGGTTCTTCCCTTACCTCTTTGGAACAGTCCCTCAGAGCCAGCTGAGAGGCTGCCTTCCTGGGCTACAGTCCTCAGAAATGTCCTCGAATGAAACATAATCCTCAACTTTTAGGTTGTACTTTTTCTTTTTTTTTTAAGTCAACACCCCTGGTCACTTCTCTGATGGCCAGCCAGGAGAAGCAGCAATGACCAGACAAGGGCAAGGACACCAGTGGTCCCTTCTCCACCTTCGCCCCGCACAGGAGGAGACAGGGACTCAGAAAAGGGAAAAGGCATGAAATGAACGTGAAATTGGACGGGAGGCTAACGTTCTCAACTAGCCTGGGCATTTTGCTACTGAAAGTGTCTTTAAGAAACTGGAAAGAAAGATTTCAGAGAACAAGGTTTAGCGACAAAGAACACACCATGTTACATGTGTGCTCCATACGTGAGCAGTGGGCCAGCTTCCCTTGCTGGACCGCCCTGAGGATCACAGGTGCTCAGCTCGGCAGAGCGCCTGGCACGAGGAGGTCTCCGGAAATCGTTGAATGAAGGGACATTAAAAACGAAACAATGGAGCTAGGAGTGCGGGGGTGGGAGGGGTCAGTAGAGGGAGCCTACAAGCCCGCTTCCCTTGGCCGCCACTGTGGGGAACGGCCACAGCCTGAGCTGTTTTACACCAAGACATCTCCCAGACTGCAAGACAGGAGCGTGTCTGGGTGACAGGCTTGCGGGCAGGATGGAGAGCTGGAGGGCCCCCCTCCCGGTGCTGGTACCCTGCCTTCTCCCGGACTGTGCTCTGGGGCACAGGCCCGCAGGGTTCAGGGCTGTTCTTCCTGCAGAGCCTTCCCTGCCCGGGGGTCTCCAGCAGCTGCAACACGTGCTGCTGGAAGCGGGGGGGAGGGGGGTCTCCATGGCAACACTGACGTCATGGACCTGGAGTCCCTGAACGCTGCCTCCGCCCCCCACCAGGGCCTGGTGCAGCCGTAGCCTCACTCAGCAGCGGCGGGGACCTCAGGGGCGTTGGAGCTGCCACCCTGCCCTCCGCTGGCTCTCGTCCTGGCCACCAGAAGCAGACAGCTGTGAACCGGGCCAGCCAGGTCTCACCTGCTAGCCACCTTCCTGATGCCCCTTTGTCCTCAAAGCACTCTCAGCTGGCTGCTAGCTCAAGAGACCTTACTTCCTGTTTCATTAACAGGAAGCCCCGGAGAAAGCACATCTTAATACAATGTGGGAGGTGAGGTGCTGGCCTCAGCCCCCAAATGCTAACCGTGCCTGAGGACTGAGACCTAAGGGCCTTGCCCGTCTGTCCCGCTGCACACTCCTCCTCTCCGTCCTGGTAGTCTGCCCCCCCAAGTGCCAGGCACTGCCTCAGGGCCTCCACCCTTGCTTCCCTCTGCTTGGAAGGCTGTTCCCTCCTCCATCTCCCCTCGGGGCGGGTCATTCCCGGCTCCTTCTCCAGGTCAGCTCTGTGCTGCCCTGGGCGGCGCTCCCTCCAGCCTGTACTTCCTTTCAGCTCAATAGATACACCGCCTTGATGGAAAATATCTGTGGGATTAGTCTAATGGTCGCCTCCTCCCTCAGGCTGTATGTGGTGGAGGACAGGGTTTACTGTATTCAGTCCTGAGTCCCCAGTGTGCCTGGCACACAGTAGGTACTCAATACATTAAAAAAGAAAAAAAAAAAAAAACAGGCTTACTGAGATATATTTCACATACAATCCACCCAAGTAACATGTACAATTCCATGTTTTTTTAGCATATTTACAGAGCCGTGCAGACATCACCAGAGTCGGTTTTAGAACATGTTCATCACCAAAAAGAAACCTCTGCCCTTTAGCTGTCACCTCCTGGTCCCCTGACCCCTCGGCCCTAAGCAACCATTAGTTGACTTTCTGCCTCCAGAGAGTTCCCCGCGCTGGACACTCGCTCAGACAACTGGAACGTTAAAGCATGTGGACCTTGGCTTCTTTCAGTTATCAGTGCTTTCAAGGTTCAGTGTATATATTTTTGCTCAGTGAATGAATGAATGGGTGATTGAATGAATGAAAGGCTACGGGAAGCAAAGGAAAGGTGCTCTCCTGGTGGGATGATGGGCAGTGGAGGATGGTCCTGGGTCTGTCATGGGATCCACATCTAAGAAGGGACAGACTCTGCAGGAGACTATGGCCTGGCTGCCCCAGAGACACACTTGCTTGTCTCAACATCAAGATTCCAGTCTCACTGTCCAACCCCTGATGGTGGATGTAGGTCAGATGCCCACTGCCCCTTGGTCCATCGGCAGAGCTCCTTTCCTGTCTTCACATCGGAGTTTTTCATTCATTCGTTCGTTTATGCCACCGAAATGCACGGTTATGATCTATAAGTCTTTCTCTTGTAAATGAATATGTTTCTTTAAAAAAAAATCAAAATAGACAGATGCTTGCTTTGCAGGGTGACTTGAGGCCAGACCCTCAAACCTGGCAGCTCTGGACATCAGTTCTGCAGGAGGCCCCCCGCAGGGCGTCCAGCCTTTCCTGTGTGGGGTCCCTCATGGGGGGCTCTGAAACAGAGGGAAGGAGGCAGGGCGCAACCTTTCAAAGAATAACATAGCCCGAGGACATGACATATTTGGTTCTAATCAGTTTAGGTCCAAGATGGCGGCCCACTTCCAGTGGACCTGGAGCCTCATTACGCGCTCATTGTGACACATCAGCTAAATGACACACCCACAGTTGCCATGACAGTTCCAAGGCGACCACAAAGGTCCACAAGTGGGTGACAGCCCAATTCCTGGAAATCTCCACCGTTTCCCCCAAAATAGCTGGAATACTCCTCCCACCCATTAGCCTATGAAATTACCCACCCCCATAAAAACTGACAATCCCATACCCTGGGACCACTCTCGCCTTATGAGATGGCCCACACTCTGTCCGCGGAGTGTGTTTCTCTCTAAATAAATGCACTTCTTATCTATCACTTTGTCTCTCACTGAATTCTTTCTGCGATGAGACATCAAGAACCTGAGCTTCATTAAGTCCTGAGACCAGGTGTGTGATCTCAGGTAAACAAACGTGGGTTCAAGTCCCAATCTGAGGGGACTTCCCTGGTGGTCCAGGCAAGACCCAACATCCCCAACGCAGGGGGCCCGGGTTCGATCCCTGGTCAGGGAACTAGATCCCACATGCTGCAACTAAGAGTTCACATGCTGCAATTAAAGATCCCACATGCCACAACTAAGACCCGACACAGCCAAACAAATACATAAATAAATATTTTAAAAAACAGTCCCAATCTGAGATGCACGGTTTCAGCTCTGCGGTGGCCTTGAAACTGAGCAGCACCCTGTGGGGCTCTCCCAGGTACAAGCCCTATCTGTGTCCCCTGTTTCTTGTTTGTAGGAAGTGGGCTTTATTCAGCCTCCTTGACCTTCTCTGAGTTCCAAAGGGCAGATCCAAACAGTTGCTAATCAGGGAAGGGAAGGAACACAGAAACAAGGGAGGAGCAGTCAAGAAACAATAGTGCAGGGGCTTCCCTGGTGGCGCAGTGGTTGAGAGTCCACCTGCCGATGCAGGGGACACGGGTTCCTGTCCCGGTCTGGGAAGAAGATCCCACATGCTGCGGAGCGGCTGGGCCCGTGAGCCATGGCCGCTGAGCCTGCGCGTCCGGAGCCTGTGCCCCGCAACGGGAGAGGCCACAACAGTGAGAGGCCCGCATACCGCAAAAAAAAAAGAGAAAGAAACAATAGTGCAGCCTTGTGGCAGGGTCCTCCTCAAGGAATGTACATAACAGTATCTTTGAGTTCTTCTGCAGGAACTTAGGCCCCATCCAGGTGGAGGATGGTAACTACTTCAGGCTGAGCTCAACATTCCTGAAGCACCGCCCTGTTACCTCACCAACAACCAATCAGACAAAAGTCACACACCCTGCAGCCCTCACACCAAATTTTGCCTATTAAAAACGTCCCCCCCCATGGACTTCCCTGGTGGCGCAGTGGTTAGGAATCCCCCTGCCAATGCAGGGGACATGGGTTCAAGCCCTGGTCCAAGAAGATCCCACATGCCATGGAGCTACTCTCCCCAGCTAGAGGAAGCCCACACAGAGCAACAAAGACCAAACACAGCCAAAAATAATAAATAAATAAATTTAGAAAAAAAAACTTCTCTCCCCAGACCATACGGAATTTCGTTTTCTTTTTCTTTAATATTTACTCATTTATTTGCCTGCGCCGGGTCTTAGTTGCGGCACGTGAGATCTTTAGTTGCGGCATGTGGGCTCTTATTTGCAGCATGAGAGATCTAGTTCCCCGACCAGGGATCGAACCCATGTCCCCTGCATTGGGAGCATGGAGTCTTAACCACCTGAGTACCAGGGAAGTCCCAGGATTTCAGGGGTTTTGACCACGAGCCACCCGTCCTCCTTGCTTGGCCCTGCGCTAAACTTTTCTCTGCTCCAGACTCCACCGTTTGGGTTTGTTTACCCTCACTGTACATCGGGCACGTGAACCTGTAACAGCCTCTCAATTCACACCATCTCAGTAAAAACCATTTATGGGTAAGTGCTGGCTCCAGTCCTTCCCCTTGCTGCTCTCCCCACTTCCCACCGAGCTGCCACTGCCCCTGCTCCTGGTTTATGGAAATTCTGGAACCATGCTGTCCACACAAGAGCCACTGGCCACATATGGCTGCTACTGGGCACTTGAACATGATGGGTCCTGACTGAGATGCCCCGGAAGGGCAAATTACACACTGGGTTTCAAAGACTTCGTATTAAAAAACAAACAAAAAAAAAGAATGTAAAATATCTCAATAATTTTTTTCCAATAATTTTTATATTGATTGCAGGTTGAAATGTTTGGGCATGTTAGGGTAAGAGATATATATTACTAAAATGAATGTGGCCTGTGTTTCCTTTAACTTTTAAAAATGTGTCTACGAGAACACTTTACATGTGTGGCTTGTGTTCTATTTCTCTAGGACACCACTAGTCTTGAACGGCCGTCCACCAGGGGACACAGCCCCCAACCCCATGGCCATGGTGGACACCGCCGGAACTCCAGGCCTGTGAGGGGCTTAAGATGCATCGCTGCTACCCACAAAAAACCCCACCTCCCACCCCAGCAAAACCCCTGTAGCCAGTGGGTGGGGGAAGCCCCAGACAGGAGCTGCTGTTGAGACCAAGCAGGACCCTGTGGGGCTCCTGGACACAGAAGCCTTTCTGTGTCCCCTGTTTCTTGTTTGTAGGTCAAGGGATACACATAACAACATCTTTGAGCTCTTTACAGAACGAAAACCCCTAACAAATGGAAGATGCTAGCATTCTTCATTCCGGAGAAGATCACAGTTTGATAACCTCGAGAAGTTCATCAAGAGACCATCTGAGGCCAGATCAAAGGAACCAGAAAAGCTCATCGGGAGCTTTTCTGAGACCAGATTAAAGAAGCGCAGGCCCTGCGCACACCTTGATCCTTATCAGCAACTCTGCCCTTGAACCACTGCTCTAAAACTCCTCACCAAATCCTCCCAGGTTGGGACACACAGTTTTTCAGGGCACGAGCTCACTGTATCCCCCTTTGCCTGGCAAAGCAATAAAGCTCTTCTTTTCTACTTCATCCAAAACTGTCTCTGAGATTCGATTCGGCACCGGCTGCACAGAGGCAGAGTTTTCGGCAACACTGTGAGGGGTAAGTTGTGCCCAGCAAGCTGCTAAGATTCCAGAACCCCATTACTTGAACCTCCCTTCCCACTGGATCTGACAGCCCCTTCCCCTCCCGGCAAATCAGAGAGAAGGCGCCGCCCGGTGTTTTAGGGGTGTTCAGATCCTCGTCCCTACCTTTACGTCAGAGGAAAAACAGCCAGGACCTCTGTCACCAGGAGCTTGGTGGAGACCTTCCAGCCCGTCCTCGGCCTCCTGCTTCTTTGATGACCACAAGTGCTCTGGGGAAGGTTTCATTTCTAGAGGTGACTCTGAAAGGCAGGTTTCAATACACTGATCAGGGAGCAGGTGGATTTCATCTCCCTGACAAATCTGGGAGAGGCTAGCCCAGGCTTGCCTTATTCAGCATTACCGCGGAACAGGAGGGAAAAGTCAGCCTTAAGGTTTTCAAGGCCGCATCCAAGTCTGGATAGAGTACACTGAAAAATAAAGCTAAGTCACCTATCCTGCCATGTACAGCTGTGCAGGTTGGGCACTGTACAAGGGTGCCGCATTTAGAAGTTTGTATGTTTATTACATAAACTTGAATATTTACTACGACAAATTTCCAGCAGGTGGCAGTAGAGTGTTTTGAGGAGGCGACACAACCATTCACCAAGAGGCTTCGCAAGGACGGACAAGTATGGCTGTGATAGGAGATGTCATGGTGGCATTGGCACCCCTTATGCTCCCCAGCCCAGACACAGCAGAGAGAAGCAGCAGCCACCTTGTCATTTAAAAAATTCTGTTTTGATGCCACTTAAGAAAAAAACGGATGCAAAATTCAAATTAAACAAACCACTTTAAAGTGGCATTTCAAACATTCACAATGTTGCACAATCACCACCTCTATCTAGCTCCAAACATTTTTCATCACTGTGGGGCTGCACCCCGCAGGCCTATAAGGCCTGCACTTGCCCAGCTTTAAGACGGAAGAAAGAGCCCAGACTCGGCAACAGAGACATCAAAGGTTTAATGGATGGGGGAGCTTCCACGTCTGAAGCAAGGTCCTGGAGCAACACCCCACCGTATGTGGCTCCTGGTGGGTAGGACATGGTGGCAGGCTTCGCTCCTGAGGGCCAGGGGAGGTTACCAGTTATAGGGGATATGACCTCAGGTGGGCTCATTAGTTACCAGGGAAACCAGCATAGGGACACGAGGCGATGCCCCTCACCGGTCCTTTGATAAGAACAATCACCAGCTGGGGCCCCCGGGGCAAGTACACACAGGAAGGTCAGTCAGGTGAGTAGGACGCAGGGGAAGCAGGCCCTGGTCAGGCAGGGGTTGGAAGAGAGCAACAGAACAGCCACCTTGAGTGGCCTGACCATACACTCAACCCCAAATAAAACCCCATAGCCATGAAGCAGTCACTCCCCAGCCACTGGTAAACACCAATCTGCTTTCTCCCTATACCGATTTGCCTATTCTATTATTTCATATAAATGGAATCATACAGTATGTGGTCTTTTGTGTCTGGCTTATTTAACTCAGCATAAGGTTCTGAAGATTCATCCACGTTGGCGCATGTATCAGTGCTTCGTTCCTTTTCACGGATGGACAGGAGTCCATTGTCTATATACCATGTTTATTTATCTGTTCATCTACGGATGGGCATTTGGATTGTGTCCACCTGCTGCCACTCTTATAAAGTGATGTGGGGCTTTCTCTGGTGGTCCAGAGGTTAAGACTCCACGCATCCAATGCAGAGGGCGTGGGTTTGATCTCTACTCAGGGGAACTAAGATCCCACATGCTGTGTGGCCAAAAAAAAAAAAAAAAGTTGACATGTAATGAACACAGTAAATTACACGAATCGCACCCCAGAAGATTCCCTCCTACCTTCCTCATCAATAACAACCCCTGGGCTTCCCTGGTGGCACAGCGGTTGAGAGTCCGCCTGCCGATGCAGGGGACGCGGGTTCGTGCCCCGGTCCGGGAGGATCCCACATGCCGCGGAGCTGCTGGGCCCGTGAGCCATGGCCGCTGAGCCTGCGCGTCCGGAGCCTGTTCCTCCGCAACGGGAGAGGCCACAACGGTGAGAGGCCGTGTACCGCAACAAAAATAAAAAATAACAACCCCTCTTATCTCTTGCAGAGATAACCACTACTGTGACCTCTATAACCACAGATAACTTGTGCTTCTTCATGAACTTTATACAAATGGAATCACACAGCAAACCCTCATTTGTGTCTGGCTCCTTTCACACAGCGTAACGTCTGTCCAATTCGTTCACGCCATTGTGTGCATCCGTTGTATCTTTTTCTCTTTTTCTGCAGAATCCTCTCATATGGACATGTCACCATGTATTTATTCTTCCTCCTGTTGACGGAGGCATTTGCGTCGTCCGCTGTATGTCTGTTCCACAGTTAGTTTATTCATTCTCCTGTTAGTGGACATTTGGGCTGTTTCCACTTTGGGCTATTATGAATAACACTGCTATAAACATTCTTGTTTGTGTCTTCGGTGGACACATGAGCTCAGCTCTCTCAGGCGTCTACCCAGGAGCAGAGCTGCATGGTCACGGGGTCAGCAGATGTTTAGCTTTAGTAGATATGCTTCCCAAAGCGGTAGAACCAATTTCTACTCCTGCCAGCAAAGTCTGAGAGCTTCTGTCAGCCGCCACTCCCACCTCTGAAAACGGGTGCAAGCTGATTCTGGGGGCCCCTGTCGCCGAGCTCTTCCAGCTCGGCTGGGAGGCACTTGTGTTGCTGAGGTTGGGACAGGAATACCTGGTAACCTGGTATCCTTGGGAGGGATTTCCCAGCCTGTCGTGGAGATGCTCCCCTCCATCCTGTCCCTCTGTCCCCTGGCACAGTCAGTCACTGTCTTAGTTTGGGCTTCCCCAGAAGCAGGCTCTGCGATAACTATTCCAGCAAAGGTAGCTTATTTGGGAAGTGGTCCCAGGAACCATGAATGGAACCATGGGAAAGTGAGAGGAGAAGGGCAGGAAGTCCTAACAAGCAAGTCAGCCCAGGGGGCAGCTGGAGATTAATCCCAGGGAAGGACTCCAGGAATCAAGGAAGAAAAGGAGCCTTGGAGGTCTCCGCGCCCACCAGGAGCCAGAGAGCAGGGGCATTTGCACACCAGCTCCCCCTGCCACGAGGGCTGCTGCCAGGCAGAGGTGCAATTCTGGGCCTCACAGAGCCTCAGGGAATAAGCCAAGAAGCCGAACTTTACCCTTCACTCCTTGCTGGCCCTCCTTCCATACCTATCACCACG
Source organism: Tursiops truncatus (assembly GCF_011762595.2). Taxonomy (NCBI): domain Eukaryota; kingdom Metazoa; phylum Chordata; class Mammalia; order Artiodactyla; family Delphinidae; genus Tursiops; species Tursiops truncatus. The sequence continues at coordinate 6,775,556 of NC_047052.1, forward strand.
TTCTACAGTTTTACTCCTAAGCTTCTCTTGAATTTGTTTCTCCACGTGGTCCAAGCCACAGCCTCAGCCCCATCCACTCACCAGTCAGCAGTGGAGAGATCTTCCCGTAATGCCTGGGTCATAAGGTTGCTTTGATCCCCAGCTCCCTGCGTGACCTTGACCAAGAGACCCAGCCTGTTCTGGCCTCCACTTCCCCATCGGTCAAGAGGGATCATGTTAGCACCTGCCTCATAGGCCTGCCAGGAGGAGTAAATGAGTTCAGACCTATAAAACCCTGTTACCATGCCTGGCGTGTAGTAGGTGCTGTGTACATGCTTTGTCAGCAAATGGATAAGATCATTGCAACGTCCTTACAATCATTCATAGCCCTCGGGGTAAATCCCAGAGTTCGATCAATAAATACGACTAACGAGACACTGGCTGGTCTCACCCCACGCCTGCTCCCCCTGTGATATGCTGAGTGGTGGCCCCAGAAGGTACCTTCACCCGGAACCAGTGACCAGGAATTCATATGGAAAAAGAGTCTTCTTCATAGATCACGTAATCATGCTAAGGATCTGGCCATGAGATCATCCTGGATCATCCAGGTGGGCCCTAAATCCAATGTCAAATGTCCTTACGATAGAAAGGCAGAGGGAAGTGTGAGCTGGAGAAGAGGAGGAACCACATGAAACAGAGGCAGAGATGGGAGTGATGCAGCCGCCAGTCAGGAACGCCGGTAGCCACCAGAAGCCGGAAGGGAGAAAGAAATGTTTCTCCTCTACAGTCTTCAGAGGGAGCAGTGGAAGCGTGAAGTCCTAACCACTGGACCACCAGGGAATTCCCCCTGCCGACCTCTCGATTTGGGACTTCTGGTCTCCAGAAACAGAGTACATTTCTGTGTTTTCAGCCACCGGGTTTGTGGCACTTTTTGTGGCAGCCCTGGAAAACGGATGCACTCTGTGTTTTAGGGCCGCCGTGAAAAAGCACCACAAACTGGGGGGCTTAAAATAACAGAAGTGTATTCTTTCACAGTTCTGGGGGCCAGAAAACCAAATTCAAGGTGTTGGCAGGGTTGGTTTTTTCTGAGGGCTGTGAGGGAGAGTCTGTTCCCTGCCTCTCTGCTGGCTTCTGGTGGCTTACTAGCCATCTTTGGTGTGTAAGAGGCATCATTCTCGTCGCTGCCCTCATCTTCACATGGCCTTCTGCCTGTGTGCCTGTCTCTTCAGATCAATTTCCTGCTGTGCATGTCTGCTTCTGTGACCAAATTTCCCCTTTTTACAAGGACACCAGCCATACTGGATTAGGGCCCACTCCAATGACCTCATTTTAACTTGAATACTCTGTAAAGACTTTATTTCCAAATAAGGCCACACTCTCAGGTACTAAGAACTTCAACATCTCTCTTTTAAGAGACACAATTCAACTCCAACGATAACAGCCACTGCCCCGCCCCCATGCCCACCATGCTTTCCATCTGCAGGTCCCAACACAGATCCCGCTCCGGTCTGTCGCCACGTCTTTGCACACCCCCCTTTCCTCTCTGATGATGTGACGAACGTCCTCATTCTTCACTGTCAACAATACCACCTCCTCCAGGAAGCGCCGCCCCCCGCCCCGACTTCCAAAGCCTGGGTTAGCTGCCACCCTCCATGCCCACCATAGCTTCCTGTCATGGCATCTGTCACACAATATCAGGGCTGCCTGATTGCCAGCATGTGCCAGGTCACTGGGGCCCTGGACGGCGAGGGCCATGTCTCCTGCTTCTTCTAGCATGTTTTCTAGAACGTGCTAGCACCTGCTAGAAACAGGTGTTCAATAAGGAATAGTTGAATGCATGAATGAATGAGGCCTGGCCCTTTTCCAAGGCTCTCTGATCCCTTTCCCGGCTGGCCTTTAGAGAAACTTCTAGCAGTCTGTCAGACACAAATGACAACCAGGTTCCCACGTGGTACAACTCCAGGGAGTACCATTTACACTGTAGTCTAAGTGACGGGAGGATAGCTCATTCTAAAGTAGGCACTGTTTGAGTGTGGCAACCTGGAGAATTGCATCAGGCTGGCCTGCGGACCACAGAGCTCAGATCCCACTAACCCAGTGGCCACTCTCTTGGGAGTGCTTCTCCCTGCCCCCATTTCAGGATCTACCCTGAAATTTCCTGATGAACTTCCCTCCGCAGCTCAAGGACCTAGCGCTCCACTGGGTTCTCACTGGGCCCCTCACCATCAGCTGTGGGGGGAGGGGGGGAGGGGGGAAGAGGGGGAGAGGGGGGAGTTGCACGTGTGTTACGGGAGGAACAGGTAGGGTCCTGGCCTGAAACAGAAGACCCACTCTGGTGGGTTCTGTAAAGTCAGTGAGGAAGGGCTAGCTCTGGAGGGGCGGTGCTGGCTAGGTAATTGACAAGGGACGCTGAGGTCCCGGAACATACACCAGGGGGCTCTTACCACGTGCAGGTCGGCAGGGTGAGTGGAAGACGCGGTGTAACTCAGTTTCTGTACGAGGAGGGCAAGCTGGTGACCTTCTGGTCCAGAGGGTGGGCGGGGTTAAGGAAAGTGAGGCACTGGATGGGCCGGGTTAAGGAAAGTGAGGCACGTGGGGTGGGCGGGGTTAAAGGGAGTGAGGCACGTGGGTGGGCGGGGTTAAGGGACGTGAGGCAAGGCATGTGGTGGGCGGGGCTAAGAAATGTGAGGCACCTGAAGCTGGCAGCCTGCAGGTCCTTCCAGGCCAAGGCTGGCGGGGGGGGGGGGGGGGGGGGGGGGGGGGGGGGGGGGGGGGGGGGGGTGAGGGTTGTGCTCAGAGCTGGAATCGTGGAGGGCGGCTGCCGGGGGAGAGGGGGGGCGGGGGGGTACCTGAGCTCACAGAGGGAGGCCGATTCTGCAAGAAAAGCATGGGGGAGGAAACGCCCTGATTCTCTCTTCCCGCATCCCTGCCTCTCTGCCAGGTAGCCAGCATTCTCCAGGCTCAGCCGGAGGAGCCCAGGTGACAGGGTGGGGAGGAGGGCTGAGGACAGGTGCCTGCAGGGTCCTACCTTTTCCATCTGGCAGTGATGAGCGCCTGCTGAGCCAGGCCCTCTGCTGGGTGGGAAGGATCAGAGACGGCAGGTTGCGGGGCCTCACAGCCCCGTGTCTCGGCCCGCAGCTGGCTGTCGTGAAGCCAGGGCCATCTGGCCTGAGGACCGGAGCTCCTGGAGCTCGCCCGCCAGCCCTGCAAGTCCAGGGCCCTCCTTGTTCTCACGCAGGGCACCTGGCTTCCCTGAGTGGCCGGAGGTCGTCATGTGGGTCAGCTGACAGGCCGCACACCTGAGGGATGTAGAGGCCTCGGGGAGTGAGGAGGCCAGGGGAGGGGGAGGTGTGCGGAGAGGCAGGGAGGTAGCGGGGGTGGGAAAAAGGTGTGGGGTTATCAGGCGGCGGTGAGGGGGTTACACCAGTTGTCCTTGGGAGAGGGATGAGGGGCCTGGCTGAAAGGGCGGGGCGGGGGGGGGGCGGATGGAGGTGCAGAGGGAGGAGACTCAGCAACCCAGCAGCAGTGGGCTGGCCGTGGGGCAGGGTGGAGGTGAAAGTTCCGTTTCTTCTTATCTCGGGGAGGAGCCAGCTGGCTGGATGCGTCTAGGCGCTGGACCTCAGGGAGCCCGCCACAGACCAGAGGCATCCACGTCAGCCAGAGCTTCTCAGAAATGCAGGGTCTTCGGTGCCCACCCAGACCCTGGGGATCAGAACCCGCGTTTTCTGGAGACTCTCACTGGACTAGAGCTTCCGTGACACCCTACCGCACAGCAGTCTAGGTGGACGGCCGGGTTCTACCCTGGGGGTGACTCTTCCCCCCCACCCCCGCCCGGGGACACTAGGCCCCATCTGGAGACATTTTCAGTTACAACTGCAGTGGGTGGTGTAGAGGTACTCCTGGCATCTAGTGGGTCAGGGCTGGCGGGGGCCCGCTCAACATCCTTTGATGCCCAGGGCGGCCTCACAACAAAGGAAGATCTGCCCCCTAACGCGCCAGGGTGAGGAGTCCTGGACATTCGGAGAGGGTGTCCGGGCTCTGCCGTGAGCCCCCGACTCTCGGCCTAGGTCTCGTCCCTTCCCGTCGCCCTGGGAGGCCCCTTCAAAGCCACACAGAGAGGCCAGATGTCAATGAGTCACTTACAGTTTATTTTTGCCTGAAAGTATTTCACATCTCTGAACACAGCTACGTGACAGTAGTATTAACCATCAGGAAAAGCAACAGTGCGAAGGGAAAAGGTGGCATGTCTCGACTCTTCTTTTTTTTTTTTTCTTTTAAAATTTTTTTTTTTTTTGCTTCTGCTTCTTCCTGCACCAGAGTGCTGTAAAGTATGGGACCGAAGGGGAGCGAATAAAACCAAACAGAAAACAACAACAACAAAAAAAAACACGAAACGGAACACACTCACACGCACACACGAAATCAAACCTGGCACGGAAAATGAATTAAGACTGAAACCCAATTTCTTTTTTTTTCCTTTTTTAAAAAAATGAGGGCATAGTCGGGGGGTAATAAAGTCTACCTAGCAAAGTATAAAACGACAAAAGCATGGTTTCCATTGAATAAGATTAAATATATATAAAACAATTACATTGACTGGGGGTTAGGTCTGGAGGTGCTGAAGGGGGGCTGTGTTTGTGCTAAACCAACAGAAGAAGGGGCTTGGGGGAGAGGGGACCCCAAGTAAACCATGAGGGCTGTTTTGTACAGTGAGGGCTTGTTTATAAAAGAAACAGAGGTTGGTGTGTCTTTGGGGCAGGTGTGGGGACGGAGGGGGCAGAAGGGGCGTCTGCGCTGCAGTGGTCACATTCGTGGGCGGGGTGGGCAGTCAGGCTGGTGGAGGCGACGTCTCTCTTCTCCCAAGAGACCATGCAGAGAGGCGGGCATGCATGAGGGGACCGCGGGAGGCACAGGACGGCGGGGAGGCCACAGGTCGCAGAGCCTCAGCGGGGATGGGGGCAGCAGAGGCCACCGCAGATGGGAGAGCTCCGGGGGAGGGGGCGGGGCAGCTCTCCTGCGGGGACGGATGGGAGGACAGGTTAGCACCCTCCCCCTCCAAATGTGTAAAAGGGGGCCGAGAGAAAGCTGGGGCCATAGAGGAGCAAGACGACAATGTGGGGACCCCACTTCTCCTCCCCCAGCTGACCTCCACCCTGTGAGGAAACTGGAGACGTCTGGGATCGAAACACACGGTGGCGTGGCGGGCAGAGGGATGGACGGACGGACCGACATGAGAGCGTTAGCATAGAGAATCCATTACGAAAAAGCAATTAATTTTCCAAGGAGGTTCTTTTTTTTTTTTTTTTTCCGTCTGTTTGTTTCCTTTAAAAAAATAACAAGAATACTACCACTACCCTGACAGCTGACTGGTTTGTACAGTACTACACGCCAGGGGCGGCCGGCGGGCGGGCGGGCGGGCGGGCGGGTCAAAGACTTCATAAATAAGAAGCAGGTCCCAGACCTGCAATTTGTCAACGTTTCTTAAATAGGCGCATTATTTAAATCTTATGTACAACAAGAATCACTTTGCATAGCAATGGCGAGGACACAGGACAGGTGTGGGTGTGATGACGTGACCACGTGACCGGGTCTTGTCCGATGGCGATGGCGATGGCGATGGCGGGGCGAGTTCTCCGCAGGGCCTCGGAGGGAGAAAGCATCCTTCCTTGGCCTCCAGGCCCGTCGGAGTTGCGAGACGATGGCATCAGAGTTGACTCTTCCCACATGGCATTGAACACAGAGGCAAAGAAAATCCACAAAGGGTCCCCCCTCCCCAAGCGCCCCCATCCCCACCCTCTCCCCGACCCGCTGCCGCTCCTCTGGTTGCTACAAAGTCCGTTTTAGATCAGGTCAATGTTTCCGATTATGAAGCTAAAAGAATTAGGTGGGGGCTGGGCGTGCTTAACGGACCCCCTCCCCACCCCCTCCCCCCTCCGCCCTCCGCCCCCAGAAAGACTCCCCCGTCTATCTCACAGCCAGGACGCGGGGTGGGACCCCGAGACCCGCTGCTCTACAGCTATTAGTCAAGAGTTGCGTGTCGCAGTTGCAAACTCCTTCCTGCCGAGTGGGAGCTTCACCAGGCTTCCGTGTAGCGGACGTCCACCTCCTTCAGGTTGGGAAGCTTGGCCTGGGGGGAGCAAGAAGGATCCAGTCCCTTTCAGAACCTGGTGGCGCAGAGCTCCATCCCGCCCCCACCCAGCGGCTGGCATTCCCACAATGCCCTCCCCACTTTGTCACCATCGGGGGCTCCCGAGCCCAGAGCTGGGGAACCTCCGGGAGAACCAAGTAGGCGGCACGGGGCTCCACAGAAAGCAGGCGATAGCTGCTGGGGAGCCCACATTCCCACCCCACAGAGGCTTCGGGTCACTGGCTCTGGGGGCAGGAAACCCAGGATGTGCGCCCCCCACCACTGTCACTTGCAGGCCACCTGCCCTTGGGTAGAGCCCTGGCCTCCGGGAGCCGGCTTCCTCATCTGTGGAGGGAATCCGAGTCCAGTCCCTGGCTCACGGGACGGGGCGAGGCAGGGCAAACCCAGAGCACCCGGTCCGAGACAGTGCCTGTGCCCTCAGGGCTGTCAGGAGTCCGGCGGGGAGAATGGAGAGGGATCCGTAAGCTGCCGGTTCCTGGCGGGTGGGTGGAGATCCTTCCCACTCAGGCTCCCCCACGTGGATCTGTGGCCGGACTACAGGATCCCACCTGCTACTCCTCAGAGCGGCTTCCTGCCCCCCATCGCTGCCACCCAGACGCGCTTGTGCTCTGCCTTCTTTTATGAACGGTTGACTTTTTCTTACAAGCCTTTGCTGTACAGAGAGGCTGCTAACTGGTCTCCTGCCTTTGCTTCCCGCCTCCCCAGCTTCCTGGGCACTGGCCTGCCCGGCAGACTCACTTTAACCACTCCTTTCTGTGTAGGCTCTCCCGCCCCAATGAACCGAGCTGGCGGTCCCCTCCCTGCTGGCCCCTGAGCCCCGTCCTGCTGCAGTCTGCTGCACATGTCTGTCTGCCCGGACTGAGCTCCCTCCTGGGCAGGGGTGAGCCCACCGCACCTCGGCGTCCCTGTCCCCAGCGCAAGCCTGCCACACAGAAGGCGTCTGGAGGCTTGGCCAGTGAATGGGCCCCAGGCTACAGGTCTGGCTGAGCTGGAGGGGAAGCTGAGGGGGGGAGGCCCTGCTGGAGGTGGGCTTCCAGGGCGCCCAGGATCTGGCGCGCTCCTGGCCCGGCCCTTCCTTCCCAGGGCTCTGCGGCTGAGCCCACTCCTCTGGGCCCAGGATGAGGGGGCGGCAGGAGCCTGCTGAAGGCCCAGCCCCTCCAGCCCTGACGAGACATGTGTTTCTACAAACAAAATGTGCCCACCTTCCACCACCCAGATCCTCTTTCCTTGATTTTAAGTTGCCAACCTAGCCCAGCCTGCGGGTCCTGGGTCTCACCTGTGTGACTGCACCAGCCCTGCAAACCTTCTCCATGCTGCTACCCCTTGCTTGTACTCGCCCTCAAAAATCCTGCTTTCCGCGTAACAACCAGAACGAGCTTGTAAAAGCAGAACTCACTACCCTGCTTAGAGCCTCTGAGAGCCTCCTGAACCTGGATGAGATCCAGAGTCCTTCCGTGGCCTGCGAGGCCTTATCCGGTCTGGCTCCAGTCTCTTCTCTCACTTTCTAGTCACGCTGGCTACAAAGTCGGTTCGTACCAACCCTTTCTGCCTCAGGACCTTTGCACTTGCAAAGGAAGGACGGAAGGAAGGAGGGAAGAAAAGTATTACCTTCAGGTCTTCGTAGGTGTCCGCCGACAGCTTGGTGCTGTTCATGTTTAAGCTGCAGAGACTCTTCATAGCTGTCCAGGGACAGACAGACAGACACAGTCATTAGGTCAGTGGGACCCCACAAGGGGCAGTTGCAGGTACAGGATGGAAAAGCTGGGGGCGGACTGAGTTGCTGAGGCCTCTGGTTCGGAGACGGGGTCGGGGAGGTGGGGTTTCAGAGGCACAGCCCGGGACCACTACGTACAGAAGGTCTATTTCAGGCAGGAGCTGATCTGAATTGGGCCCACGTTCTCCCCCTGCCCTCTGAGCCTCTCTCCCTTCTGGTCCCCCTCTGTCATGTCCCTCCACTGCCTGTACCCCAAATGTCCCCAGAACTTGCCTGCCGCACTACAGACAGTGGACCCCGCTGTGACTCTAAACCTCATCCTCTCTGCCCTCCATTACCCCGTCACCCGCCCCCAGCCACTCCCAAGCCACCCGGAACGTGCCGACAACCTTGCAGGAGTCATGCCCACTGCCCAGCATGCCTCCCCCTCGGTCAATTCCTACGTATGTGTCTTTCACCCCCAGATCCAGTCACCTCCCTGGGAAGCCTTCCTGGATTCCTCCCAGCTGAGGCCCAGGGCCTCTCATCTAAACCAATGGACCTGGAAATGGGAAATGCAGATTCCCAGGCTCGACATCAACCAAGATTTGAGTTTAGTAGATTGGGGTCAGGGTACAGAAATCGACAGCTCTACGTGCCTCGAGTATTTTGGGGCTCCTTCTACTAGGGCGGTGCTTCTCAAACTTTAGTGTGCGTTGAGAATTGCCCGGCACTATGTCACAGTGCAGTTTCTGAGTCAGCAGGTCTGGGGCAGGGCCCGAGAATTGCATTTCTAACCAACTCCCGGGTGAAGGCTGTGGCTGGGGCTGCAGCTGCTGTGGTGGGTCAGGGGAGCACGATCGCCCTCAGGGGCTGGGACAGCGTCGGGAGGGCACAGGCTGGGCCTCACTCATTCTTCCTTTTTCCTCTAGAGCATCAGCTCCACGAGGGCAGGGATACTTCTGCCTGGCATGGGGGAGGTGCTCCGGGAGCACACAGCACGGTGCGTGAATGGAGGAGGGGATGAAGGGATGGATGGAGGGACTCACAGCTGAGGGCCAGCAGGCCGGCGTCGGTGACGGGTGTCTCGCACAGGTTCAGCACCTGCAGCATCGTGAGGTGTTCCGACAGGAGCCGCAGGCCGGCGTCTCCAAACTGTGGGGCAGAGACCTGCTCAGCCTGGACACTGACGCTGGCCTCCCCGGGCACCCGGGGCGACGACCCCGAGGCAGGGGCAGCGGCGGAGCAAGGAGACAGGACAAAGCCCAGGCCTGAGGCCCATGGCCTCCACGCCTCAGGGCCTGGGCCGCTCTCGCTTCTCTCCAGAGACTCCAGTGCCCTGACCCGGTTCAAATCCAGCTTCTGCCAGTGCCGTGGACCAGACAAGGGCCCCCCCCCCGGAGTCGGTGTTGCCGTCTGTCAAGGGTGGCTTTGAACTCAGTGACTCGTGGCTACTAGCGGGAGCCGAGGTGGCCCTTCCCCGGGTGGGACAGTGGGACAGCAGGGCAGCTGGGAACGCCCGGGGTCTCTTCTGCGAGATGAAGGTGTCGGCAGGGCCCGCACCTCACAGTGGAGTGGAGGCCACACGTGCTGGTACGTGTTTAACAGCCCAGTCGGTACTAAGCACGGGCAGCGGGCACCGTGCGCTGTGGTCATTACAAGGAGGAGACCCACCAGCCGCCTGCACACCCCCTGGGCAGGGGTGTGAGACCTGTGTCACGTGTCAGCTGTGCTGGGCACGCCCCTGCTCTGGGCCTTGGCGACTCCAACTGTGGGACGGGCCCCTGGGCTTCACGAGGGTCTAAACCTTCTCTGGCCTGGGGCCCTCTGGGGGACGTGGGCGCTGTGCCGTGGAGGGGGCGTGGTGATGAAGCGACTGGCCCCGTGGGTTCTGGGCAGAGAGCCAGCCATGGAGGAGGGTGCAGGGCAGGCCTGGGGCAGGGGTGCACGGTGGGCACGGAGGGGGCACAGGGGGCAGGGGCAGGGCGGGCCACATGTACCTGAGTGGACCACAGGTTCAGCTGCTTGAGAGAAGGCAGTTTGATGAGGTGCTCAGCGCAGGCACTGGTTACGTTGGTGAAGGCCAAACTGAGGTTCTCCAGGTTTCCAAAGGAGCCAGAGCTCAGCAAACGAGCCAAGTCAGCATCCTGCAGACGGGACGGGCAGGCGGGGTCTCAGGAGGCCTGGGGCTGCCAGCAGCTCCCCGAGGCCCTAAGCCTCCCCTCCCCAGCCCCACAGAAAGCTGTGGCGGGGAGGAGAGCATGGTCCAGTGGGTTGGGACAAAACGGGGTGTCAGGGAGGGCGCGGCTGCCTCCACGTCTCCGTGGTGGCAGCTGCCTAGCTGGAGAAAGCCTTCGGAGCTGTGACCCACAGCCTGAGTCACCAGTGGGGTGTTCCGAGGCCACATCCCTCCCACAGGCGTGTGCACGTGTGTCCGACCATCTCACTTTCCCAGGCGGGATCTTGCGCCCACTTCCCACCTGCAAACACTGAGGCCCTTTCAAGGAGTATGTGAGCACTAGACTCTGAGGTCGTTGAGGGTCCCTTCCATCTTTGTGATAGAATCCTTGAGTTTTAGCTGCCAACTGGCTGCCCTGGATTAAGGCTAATCTCCCAGCTAGGTGGGGCCACGTGCTAAACCTGGACAACGGTATACAAGCAGATGTGTCCGCAGAACTTCCAGGAAGGTCTTTAAAGGGAAGGGGCGTGTTCCTCTTTGCCTCTTCCTCCTGGCTTGAATGGAGATAAGATGGCTGGAGCCTGAGCAGCCAGTTTGGACTATGAGGTGGAAGCTATGTGCCAAGGACAGTGGGGCAGCAGGATAGAAGGAACTAAGATCCCTGAAGACCTTGTAAAATGGGGAAGGAGGCACCAGCCCGATAGGCTTCTTGTCATAAGATAAAATGAACTATGAGCACAATTTATCTGGTACGTGAATCCTCAATGTATATGAGCTATTATCGTCATCATTATGAATAACTGGTCACATAGTAACATTAATATCAACAGTAACCTTTATCATAATGTTTGGTTTCCTGCAACCCACTTCCCTCCTAGGGAGGGAAGTACCATAGGGTCCCTGTTCACCTCCTCCCATCACCTCCAGCAGACACTGTCTGCTGTTCCCCACCGGGGAGGATAACCCGCTTCTTCCCTCCCAGCCCTGCAGGAGAATGAAACCAACTCACTGTGGACTTGGAGGGCAGTGTTAGCCTGGTGGGCCCGCCTTTCCTTTGCTGCAACAGAAGTCAGACTGGTTACGACCCACTTTTCCCTGAGCCCTCACCTGGTACCCGCACCTCCAGTAACACCTCTCATGGCACTGTTTGTATTCCTTGGGAGTGGCGGGCAACATGGTGGTCTTTGTCTCAGGGGCAGACCCCGAGGCCAGGTCTGAGGGCAGGTGGTGTATCAGAGAGGCGACCCCAAGAAACCCCAGCAGGGGAGCGGGGAACTGAGACCACAAGGCCCCTAAAGGAAGAGGCTGTGATCACCCCAGCTACCCCTGGGCCTCGGGGAAATGGTGGCGAAGTCACATCCCACAGAGAGACCCCACTTCTCCTGTCAGTCACTGGTTGAGAGCTGCTGCAGGAGACCACGGGGTGTGAATTTTCTACCACTTCTGTCCTGCTGTGCCCGTGGACAGAGAAGGCCCTTTGGCCAGGAGGTACGGGTGCTGGCGTTCGGAAATCAAGCCCCGTGCCCTGAAATGAAGGGCCTGAGGGAAGTGGGCGAGGGAGGGAGGGAGGGAGGGAGGGAGGGAGGGAGGAGGGGCACAGACAGCCACTGCCAGGCTTGGCTCGGAGGGTGACACAGGATGTGGCTGTGAGCGGGCCCATATGGGCTGTTTGACCTTGGGCCACAGACTCAGCCTCTCTGATCATCTGGAAAGTGGCGGGTGGCAATCTCGACCTCTCTGGGTCTGGAGGAGGAGTCAGTGCGGTGGAGGCCGGCACAGGTGCCACGGACCCTGGGCTCTGCCCTGCTCACTGCAGCCACGCTCTCGCTGCTGGGCAGGGGAGCCCCGGAGCCGGGCCGGGCAGCCGGGCGTGGACTCACCAGCTCCTTCAGCTCCCGCTGCCGGTCGCACAGCTGCTCATACATGCGCTTCCCCACGCCCGTGCTCTCCAGGGTCGAGATGATCTGCAGCTGCGTGTCGTTGTTGTCGATGATGTTGTATTCCAGCATCAAGCACAGGATCTGCCAAGAGCCGGGAGGCGAGTTACCGCCAGCCCGAGGCTCTGGGCGGGGCTGGTCCTCGAAGGCGCGGAGGCCTGAACCCTCAGCCTGTCCCAAGAGCCCCTCACGCCTCGGGAGGCGGCCAAGCTCGGCACACCCATGCGTTCCCAGGTCTTGTTCTCTACCCCGCTCTCCGCACTTCCCGCTGTGCGATGCCGGGGGGGATCGCCTGCCCCGGTGTCCCCTCTGTGTAACGGGAACATTAGTGCACACACACTCAGCGCGTGGGAGCTCCTGGTTAACGCTTGTGGGCACCATGCACGCCGGGCCCCTATGGCCTGGTAGAGCCCGAAAGACAGGACACCTCTTTCTATCCCTTGCTTTTCCACGGAAAGCTCTGGGAGTCAAACTCTTTGATGCTCTCCCTGCTGAGAGGTGAAGTCTAATTCCCATCCCCTTGACTATGGGCCTGGCCTCGGTGACTCACTTCTATTTTTTTTTTTTTTTTCCGGCACGCGGGCCTCCCACTGCTGTGGCCTCTCCTGCTGCGAAGCACAGGATCCGGACGCGCAGGCTCAGTGGCCATGGCTCACGGGCCCAGCCGCTCCGCGGCATGTCGGATCCTCCCAGACCGGGGCACAAACACACGTCCCCTGCATCGGCAGGCGGACTCCCAACCACTGCGCCACCAGGGAAGCCCTCACTTCTTTTTTTTTTTTTTTTTAAATTTATTTATTTATTTATTTGACTGCACTGGGTCTTAGTTGTGGCATGCTAATCTTTAGTTGCGGCATGCGTGTGGGATCTTGTTCCCTGACCATGGATTGAACCCATGCCCCCTGCATTGGGAGCGTGGAGTCTTAACCACTGGACCACCAGGGAAGTCCCGGGGACCGACTTCTCATGGCCAGAAAGTGGCAGAAGTGATGCTGCCTGACTTCTGAGGTTGAGTCAGGAAAAGAGATATAGCTTCTGCCAGGTCTCTTTGGACAGTGGCTGTGGAAGCCCCAGGCTTCTGGGGACTTTGGGGGAGACAGAGGTGACATGAGTGCCCGGGGCTGGTGTGTGCTCCTTGGTGAGTGGGACGGCTACGACCAAGGCTGCTGTGTGGACGGCGGCCTGGCAGCCCAGCTGCTCCAGCCTCCGCTGGTCGAGTCCCCTCAGGCCAGTGCCAGACACGTGAGGGAAGCAGCCTTGGGAGGACCTAGCCCACCCCCATCTGACTGCGACCCCATGAGACACTCAGAGTGAGAAGTGGTCAGCTGAGCCCAGTCATCCCAGGAGCAAATAAATGAGTCATCCCAGGAGCAAATAAGACCCAGGAGCAAATAAATGAGCATTATTGTTTGAAGCCCCCATTTGGGGGTGGTCTGTTCTGCAGCAACAGACAAATGGAACAGAAACCTACCCAATCGATCCCTTGGACCCACGTGGATCAAAAAGTGAAATTAAAATGAAATTAGCAGACGATTTGATGAAGGTCTCCAGCTCCCGCTAAGCTCAGGAGGGCTGGGGCTGTGCCTGCCTCATCTGCTGCCGTGTCCCCAGCTCTTGTAATAACTCGGGGCTCCTAGAAGCTCCTAGAAGGTGCTCCATCAACAAGGATGAAGTCCTGGGAGAGTTGGCAACCTTACCAGGGACTCGGACCAGCTCCTTACCTCCACCATGGTCTGGTTCCCCCTCAGCGCCAGGAGCATGCAGGGTCCCAGCTTGTTTTCTGCCAGGGAGAGCAGGAATTTTTTGGTCTTGTAACAGGAGCCCATGAGGATGTGCACCTGTGAGGAGAGATGGGCCAGGTGAAGGGCAGTGACCGCGTGGGCTGTGGCCCGTAGTGCCTGCCTTCTACGTGCTACAAGGATTGTGAGACCAAAAGACACTGATCAGACACACCCCACACCCAGTCCGGACACTGCATCTGCAACGATCACCAGACTCTCCCCAGGGGATTCAAAGGACCCACCCCCCCGCCACCCCTGACACCGGCTCCCATGTGGATGAACCTCGAGGACACTGTGCTGCGTGAAGTAAGCCACTCACAGAAGGACATATCCTGTAGGGTCCCACTCATGGGAGGGACCTAGGGTCAGACTACAGAGACAGAAAGGAGAAGCGGGGGTGGGGTGGGGTGTCGGGGCTGCGGGAGGGCGTGGGGAGCTAGTGTTTACAGCGGGGACAGTTTCAGTTTGGGAAGATGAAGGTTTGGAGATGGATGGTGGTGGTGACTGCAGAACACTGTCGGTGCACGTGTAGCTACAGAAATGTACACTTAAAAATGGTTCAGGTGGGCAGAAATGAACACAACATTGTAAATCAACTATACTTCGATAAAAATATTTTAAAAAATGGTTAAGGTGGTAAGATTTATGTTACATATGTTTTACCTCCGCTCCGTACACACACACAAAAGCCCCCTGTCCCGTCCCCCTCGGGACTCTGCTGACATCTGGCCCTCTGGGTCTTGGCACTGTCAAAGCTGGCGGAAACGTCTCGGCAGCCCCTGCTCAGGGTGCACAGGCCCACCCCTCACACGCAGGGTAGGGAACAGTACGGAGCCCCGTCTCCCCTTCCCAAGCCCCCTGTGAGTCCCAAAGGTATTCTGAGTGATCGCCTGCCCCAGAAACCCAAGAACTGGCAAATTCTGCTCCATCTTGGGTTATCCGCAGGGCGGCCATTAAGAAAAGTGTGTTTCTTTCTGGTGCATCTGGAGATGGGTGCCCAAGGGCAAGGGTCCCCAACCAACAGCTGGGAGGCCCACACACCTGGTGTGCTCTCCCCCTGACTTCACGTTAGAGCAAATGCCCTTCTGCGGTTGGAAACGGCAGCCTAATCAAGGGGACCTCATCCGTGCCATGCGTCTCCATGGAAACGACGCATCACCATCCAGGGGCTGCCTGCTTCCTTCCCCACGTATATTCTTTTCTGCTCCATCACCAACAACTCTGGCATACAAATGCAATCTCTCAGGCTGGGGAGCTGCCAGCTCCCTGACTTCTCTCTCTCACAGTCCCCGCACCAAGGGGCGGGGGGGACCACGGGGCGTTGCCATGGTGAAGCTGTGACATCAGAGCAGAGAAGCCTGTGAGAGGTGGTGCAGGCAGGCAAGGCCAGCATTTTCAGGACACACAGGGCACTCGAAGGGGACACGTCAGGCAGCAGGCGAGGAGTGGAGAGCAAGTGCGTAAGGAAAGGAACCTAAAAATAAGCCCCTTTCCAGAGAGGATCCAGAGGCAGTGCTGGGGTCTGTCGTCACTGCGCACACACTGCCAAGTTCACTGCGGAGAGCGCTAGGAGCTGCTCAGCCCACTGGACCGGCTGCCCAGTAGGGATGAGAATAACCACACCCGTCACTTCTGCGCACTCACTGTGCGCTAGGCCCTGGCCCGGTGCCTCGCATATATTATCGCAGGCAATCGCCATGGTAACCCCGAGACGCCAGGACTACGCTCCCCGTTTCACAGATGAGGAAACCGAAGCCCCGAGAGGCAAGTTACTGATCCGAGGTCATTAGGCTAGCGTGTAGCAGGGCTGCAACCTTAGCCACGGCTGGCCTAGGCTTGCGCCTTCCTCAAGCTCTGGAGCATGAGTGACTGTGGAACGGAGCTGGTTTCGTCAGCAAGCGGGCTAGGTGAGGTTGCCGGCCGCCTAGAGGAGCATCTGCCCTGGGGAAGGGGCATCTGTGCCTCCTTTCACAAGATGGACACTCTCTGCTACTGGAAGAAGGGCCGGCTCTGGACAGCGTGGGCCTGGCCGAGGGAGGAACCTGGAGGCCGGAGGCCTGTGTGACCTCGGGCAAGCCACTGCACCTCTCTGTGCCCGTTTGCACACAGAGGTAGTTAAGGGATGGGGCTGCCGTGAAGATGAAGAAAGATCGTGCATGTGAGGTGTCGGTCACAGTGCACAAGGAAAGTATCAGGAGTCACCAAGGATGCGGTTATTGGTCTGGGGATCTCAGATGCCTCATCTCCAAGGTGGGCCGGTCATCCTGACCTTGGCGATACGAGGCAAGGATCAGACAAGCTGGCGGATGGATCTGCAGCGCCTTCTAGGATACCTGTGCCCATTACGCGCTCAGTCCCTTGAACAAAGCAACGCGCTGCAGTGAACCCCATGAGCTTGGGCAGTTAACACCCGTAACGTCTGGAAGATGGGGTAATAGGAAGTGTCCCTCCTCACGCTGCTGGGGGAGCCTCTGGCTCGGGGCCTGCTCAGGTAAGAGATGAGGAAGTGACACCTGTGGCCGGCGTCACCATCACCATCTTCATCACCGGCATCCTTTCAGCCTGGAAATTCCAGGGCTGGCCCCAGTGGGCACGGGGCGGCTCTCTCACTGGTCAGGGGAGGGGAAGCCAATGTGCCCGCCCGGGGCTCCGGCCACTCCCACCCCTGCCCCTCACGTACCATACTGGCGAACAGCTCCCCGTCGTCGTCGCAGGCCACCCCTCCGGGGCTGTAGAGCTGAAACCAGCCGTCCTTGCCGGCTCGCACGCTCAGCAGGCACGAGTGGACCTGCCGCAGGGGGAGAGCGCTTGGTCAGCCCCTGCAGACCCATGACGACGGTGGCCCACGATCCACACACGCCAATGGCAAACGCCCAGACAAGTCCCACGGTTAAGGAACTGGTTTAACTTAGTTTAGCCCAGACCCGCCCAGCCTTCTACTAAATTCCACGGAAGGCCTTTTGGGAAAAACTCTGATATCCATAAACTGGAGGGGCACTCCAGCTCCTCAGGATGGAGGGCCGGGCCCTGGCTTGTTTAGCTGCCCTGAATAAA
Source organism: Tursiops truncatus (assembly GCF_011762595.2). NCBI lineage: Eukaryota > Metazoa > Chordata > Mammalia > Artiodactyla > Delphinidae > Tursiops > Tursiops truncatus. Next base: position 6,792,327 of record NC_047052.1, read on the forward strand.
GCACGTCTGTGACCAAGCTGGGGTAGAGAGGCGCAAAGGGACCTCTGTGCCGCTCTCTCCTGCACCTTGGATGGGGGCATTTTTTTCTCTTTTCTCTGTCTGGGTGTCTGTCCCCCTCTCTGTGTCTCCAATTCCTCTCTCTCTGCTCTCCTTTCTCTCTGAACCTCTGCCCCACTCCCTCACTTTTGGGGCGTTTGCCCCTCTACCTCTGGGGGTCTGCCTGCTTCCCTACTTCACCCTCATGGGTGCTGTCCCCAGGCTTTGCCTCTGTGCCGCCGATGTCTCTCTCTCTCTCTCTGGGACCCTGACATTCTCTCCTTAGGAGAAAGGGTCTCTGTCCAGAGTCGGGGGCAATTTCAGTGCTGCCCGAAGCACAGCTCTCTCTGTGGCTCTCAGCTTCCTCCCCAGGGCTCCACGTGTCTGTGTGTGGGTGGCGTGTGTGCGTGTGTGCAAACACGTGTACACATGTGGGAGGAATTCCACATCCACCCCGGCCCCGCTGTAATTGCAGGGAGAGAGTGAAGGACGAGCTCCTGCCAAGAGTCACTTACTCACAGATATTCAGTTGATCACAACCCACACACAAGTAAACAGAAAGCAGGGGCGGCAGGGCTCTGACTTTCCCCTCTGAGTTGGAAGACTATCGGACGCTAACTTAGCTATACCTTAAAGAAACAAGGAAGCAAGAGTATGAAACTCTGTTCAACAGATACAGCAGAGAATCTATAAGAAAACAACTGTGGCTCCATCTGGGAGGGAGAAGGTGGGAAGGGAGACGAGTGAGGGGAAGAGAAGCAGGAGAGGAAATCAGAGCAGGAGGCGGGCGGAAGCGGGAGGCACGGCTGGCAAGAGGGGCCTGCTGGGGGGCCGTGTCCTCAGCAGCCTCCCGGGTGTTACCCGGGCTGGGAAGTTTCCCTCCTGGCACTTGGCACTGCCGCTCCGCTCTGGGATGCAGCTGGTACCACTTTTATTCATCAACTTCAAAGTCGGTGTCTGAAATGAAGCCTCACTTTCCAGGGGAATTCTGAGACTCTGCCTTCACGCACGGCGAGGGAAGGCTCAGGGTTAAGAAGAACGGAGACCATCGCTGGTACCCAGACGTTTAAAAGCTCCCTGTCTATGGCTTCTGCCTGAGGATCGCTTTTGGAGTCAGGTGTAGAATCATGGTGTTTTAGAACTAGATCCTTCTAGATCCTTCTCGAACCAGGCTTTATAGTGTGGTCTCTTAGAATATACTCTGGCTCCACCGAGAAGAACTCCCTCCCTCATCCTCCGGCTCCGCCAGTGGTGCATCGTGTCCACCTCTGTCCCCGCCTGGGAACCAGACCCCTCGTGCCCCAGACTCCGTGTGCACAGAGAAGGGGCCTGAGCACCTCAGGGCAGCCCCCGCCTGGCCCGCTGTGCACGCTGCAGGGCTCGCCCCTTCTGGAGCCTAACTACCCCTGGGTGAGGGTGGGGCCTCGGCCCATGTACCAGCTGTGTGATCTCGGGCATGTAACCCCCGTTTTCTCAACTCTAAAAGGAGGGTGATTCCAATGTAAAATGGGGATGATGGTAGCACCTAGTCACAGGGTTGTTGTGAGGATTAAATGAGAGAACGCATGTGCCTGACACAGCGTGAGCACCCAGCGAAGGCTGCTGCTGTCATTACAGCGATGCAATGGGAGAACGGCTGGGGTGGGTTCCCAGCCCACTCTGAGTCCTTGTTCACACACAGGGGCTCTGGGAGGGAAGGCTGCTGCCCTCTCCCTGAAGCCCAGCTGTTGGAGGGGCAGAGTGGCCCCTCGGGGAGGCCCTAGGCCACCATGCCCGGGAAATAAAACCTGGCTCAGATCCCAGCTCAGACATCTTCCCTGGCCCGCTGATACTCAGAACGGCAGGACCAGAGAGGATGAGCCGTATCTCAGAGCTGGTTAGGAGCCCGGGTGCCAGCCTGGCCCTAAATCATGGCCCGTGCCCTAAGGAGAAACAGCCGGTGGGAAACACCTCTGGGGAGCCTCAGTTTACAGTAAAACACTGACATCACGGGCCAGGCTTGGACACTTGGGTTGGGGGCTGTGTTTATGCACAAGGCAAAGGAGCCTTTGTAAACTGTTAAGGATGCCCGCGGGGGACAAGGGGGCCCTGACAGAGCCACATGCGCCCTGCTGCAGCCTGGACCGTGTGCCTGCGAGCGAGAGGGAGGCCTCACCTCTTGTCGTGGGTCTTCGGCGAACCTCTGAATCACGTACTTCAGTTCCCTGAAAGAGACGGGGTAGGGGCAGAGTCATGCGCAGGGTCCTGGCTGGGGTGGGCCAGGATGGGGGGCTGAGGACAGAGCTGGGGAGGGGCGGGGCACCGGCTGAGCTGGCGGGATCAGGAGACGCCTGGACGGGCCTGGACACGCGTCTCCGGGAGAACTTCTGGGAGGAGCCATCCTTGCCTCCCAGAAGGCACGTGACGAGGACGGGCCGGAAGGAGGGCTGGCTGCTGGGGGACGCCCGCAGGACAGAGGACACTCGTCCGGGAAGAAGGTAACAAGGGCGTTGCCCAAATACTCACTTGGTGAACTTCTCGTGTGCGAGAGCTCTGCAACGGAAACAAAGGGAAAACCGCAGTGAGCAGGGCGTTCGCAACAGCACAGTGACCCAGGGTCCTTCCTCTGGGGGCGGCAGGCTTTCTGCCGGATTCCAAGAATGAAGGGGAAGTTGAGCATGAAACACCGACATCGTGTCCCCACTTGACATGACATGGAGCAGAGGAACGGGAACGGGCTGAGCTCCCCGGGCCCCTGCTTACTCGAAAAGGAGGGTAATTCTAATGTAAAATGGGGATGACGGTAGCACCTAGTCATGAGCACCAGGCTTCAGAGTAAGCAGAAGCGGCGCTCCGGGGGGTGCACGTGAGCACGTCTGCACGTGGGCGCCAGGGACCCAGGTGTGCTTGTGAACTGTTCCACCACTAAGGCGTGGCTGCGCTAATTACCACCACTCATCCGAGTGGCAACCGGGGACCCTTCTCAGGGCCAGTCGCCTCATGGGCCCACCGTCAGGTGTATCCCCGCAGCTGTGGGAACAGCGACTGCAGCCGATGACGCCACTGCTCTCGGGAGTCGGATTTCTCCAGTCTCAAATCCTGGGGGGCTCCAGGGACCAGCCGGGCCGGCAAATGGCGTAATTACTGAGTGTAATGGCCCCTCAGAGGGCCGCATTTCATAAACACAGAGCTCCTCCGGAGAGAGCCCGGGGCTGCCTCCTGGGGCCCGGCTTCTTCACAGCTATCAAAACAGGCCTGCAGGCATTTTAGGGCCTGGTGATTTAGACAAAGCCTTCTCCTCAGGCCATTATCCACCAGAGAGTTTTCTCCCTATTTTCCCGCGATAAATTCAATACTGGGATAAGGGCCGGAGAGACGGAAGGGTCCGTTCCTGGCCCAGCTCACTGTGGGGCGTGAGCTAATCCTCGTAATGGGGGTACGAAGGGAGCTTTCAGCATGTGGCCGCGCAGCACGCAAAGCCATTCTGGAGTTTTACTCTGGCCCTCGGGAGACGGGAGAGGCAGGTTTTCCTACGCCCATCTGACGCACAATAAACACCGCTGACGTGACCGCATGGGGGCTGGTACGGAGGGCTTTTGTACTCTTAGCTCAGTGAAGCCATCTAGCCATGCAAGCACGTGATTTCCCCATTTTCGGGGGTGGGAGTGAGCCTCCTCGGGGTCCCACAGCTGAGGACCAACACCTCCATCTCCATCTCCCGCTGTCGTCTGTGGTGTCCCCCGGTGCGTCCCGTGACCTGATCGGTCCCCCTGCTAAGGCCGGGGTGGCCGACGGAGGTTGTCCTTTCAGGGCCGGAGGGTGCTGGGGACGTGTGTGGGACTTACTCTTTGGGGAATGGAATGGGCTGAAGCAAGCTGGCCAGAGACGGTCTCCAGTCATCATAGTCAGACCTGGAACGAGAGGGGCCGACGGTCAGGGCTGGTCTAGACGAGGGGCGGTTAATGGTGTGTTATCACACAGGGTCAAAGATGGGGCGAGAGTCTGGCGACCTCGGCTCCCAGGGGCCCCGAGGGACAAGCAGCTGGTGTCTGCAGTGTGGTCGCGAGGCCTGTAAGCCTCTCTGGAGACTTCCCCCGTGGCCGCCGAAGGGCTAGTCACCCAGCTCCCCGGATTCCTCCTCCTTGCCACCACACCCAGGTTCCCAGACCCTCGTTCCTTCTATCTTCCAGAGCACGGAGGGCTGTCATGGGCTGAAACGTATCCCCCTCAGATTCGTACGCTGAAGTCCTAACCCCAGGACCTGAGCCCAGGAAGAGGTGACAGGTAAAACGAGGTCATTGGGGTGGGTCCTAACCCAACCGGACTGGTGTCCTCGTAAGTGGAGATCAGGACACAGACACACACACAGGGATGACCACCTGTGAGCCGAGCAGAGAGGGCCTCAGACACAACCAACACTACCCACACCCTGATTCCACAGTTCCAGCCTCCAGAACGGTGAGAAAATACACTTCTGTTGTTTAAGCCCCTTGGTCCGTGCTGGAACCTGGCCTAAGCAGAGGACGGCCCCGGACCCCAGACCTAATTTGTGGTCCTGTGGGCCCGGGGCTCCCTGATGTATAGAATTCGCTGTTGTTTGTTTTGCTTTGTTTTGTTGGCACTGCCGTGCGGCTTGTGCGATCTTAGTTCCCCAGCCAGGGATCGAACCTGTGCCCCCTGCGGTGGAAGCGTGGAGTCCTAACCACGGGACCACCAGGGAAGTCCCAGAATTTGCTGTTTTTCAACCTTCTTTTCATTCAGTTGGACCCCTCTGCCCCCCGCCGCCCCAAGGAGCTTTTTCAACATTTTCCTTAATTGCTCTCTAAGTACACTATATCTGTATGTCTGTCTCTACTTCATTCCAAAAAAGAGGAAGATCTTCTCACCCCCCAGAACAAATAATTCGCCCTCACCAACAATGCACAGTTTAGATAACCCCGGCGTAGGAACTGTTCCCACCCCTCCTTCCTCCAAATAAAGTGATGATAAAGTGGCAGCCTTCAGAATCCAGCTCACACCCTGGAGTGTTCCGAGGAAAGCCTCCGGACACACCGAAAAGAATTCCCAGAAAAGCCTGTGGCCTGAGATAAGTTCTGACAGTGTTGCCAGCTGAGGGTTACTAAGCACTGACCAGGCCAGGCAGTGGGCACAGCCCGGCTCACTTAGTCCTCAGAACAGGCACTTGAGGACAAGAGTATCGCACCTGCCCTACAGGTGAGAAAGCGAGGCCCCTCGTGCCTCCTGAGTTCAAGCAGCTAGGACGCTCAGAGCAAGGATTCACAGCCAGGTCCTCGGACTCCAGTGCCCGAGGCTGGGTGTGTGCTTTATGCTGCCCAAGGGTGGATGGGCACAGGGAGCCCAGATCAGGACGTGGAGACAGACCCCTTTCGACCTCATACCTGCGGTCAGTGATTTTTACAGCTGGCTTGTCTTCCCTCTAAACCCCTTCCCTCTTTCCCTCCCACCTGTCACTGACTGACTTATGGTTTCCAGAAAAATCTAAAAGCAATAGGAGCAAACACTGTAGACAGCACCTGTCTCGAGCCAGGGGCCCTTCCAGGCACACACATGGATCAGCCCCTGTGTTCCTCCCAGAGACCTGGTGAGCTGGATGCACCCGCCATCCCCATTCTACAGCCAAGGAAACTGAGTCTCGGTGAAGACAGGCACTGGCCCAAGGCCACACAGTCGGTAAGAGCTGGGGGTTTGACCCCAGCAGCCTGGCTCCCGTGTCTGTGCTCCTGCCCAGTGAACAACACATCTCGTGGCCCCTGTTTCCACCTGCAGAGGCAGGCCCTGTTCCCTTTCTCAAAAGGGGCACATACTCATTTTTCTTTTGCTTTAAAAAAATATGTTCAATGTAGAAATGCCATTAAATACAGGAATCTCTACGGAGTGTTTAAATCACCCATAATCAGAGTGGGTGTCAGAGGAGCTGTGGCCGCGCCCGGTGTGTAGGCACCTGCTGGGCTCCCGGACAGACACAGCCCCGACCATGGCTCACTCCGGAGGAAGGGGAGGTGATCAATGAACAGCGTTGTGTCACCGGGTCCAGGTGCTAAGCTCGGTGGGAGGTTGGGGCAGGGGTCTAGGTGAAAGTGTCTCCCCAGCCTGGAGCTCGGCCTCCTGAAGGCTCTGTCATGGCAGCTCACGCAGGACCAGGGGGAGGACGCAGGGGTGAAGGAAGAGGCAGAGGCAGAGGCAGACGGACTTCCTTCCTGGCCTGGGCCCTGCCCAGCTCCAAGTTTGCAGCTGGCCCCTGGACTTACTCCAAATGTCCGGTCTGACCATTTTAGCGTACATGGTGGGTGTGTTGGGCAGAGACTGGGAAGCTAGGAGCCCGGGGCCTGGCCAGGCCCAAGGGATGGGCGTGGGATCCCTGTGGCCAGCAGAGCGCCTGTCAGGAGCATCCTGAGAGCAGTGCTGGCCTCAGGGCTGGCAGGCCAGGCTGACCTGGGGTGGAAGGGAGAGCTGCAGGCCGGGCTGTGAGAGGCCTGAGCCCACCTGCAGGAAGGACAGGAGAGCCAGGCCTTCCTGGGCTCAGGGAGGAAGGGGAGAGTGAACCAGGTGCCTTAAGCAACCCGAGGGCCTCTGATGGGCCTCAGGTGTCAAGCAGCACACATTTAATCCTATAACCCCCATTTACAGATGAGAAATGGAGGCCCAGAGAGGTCAGGACACCTGCTGAAGATCACAGAGCTCATGAGGGGAGAAGCTGGACTTGAACGAGGCTCCGTGAGCAAGAAATCCAGCCCTCTGGCCTCGGGCTGCTCTCCACGAGCGGTTTAGAGCCTACATGGCTGAGGACTTCCATTCTCTTGCTTGGGAGGGGAGCGGGGGCGGCGGGGGTGGTGGTGGTGGTGGTGCGCATAGGTAACACCAGAGACAAGCTGGGCCGGTGAGGGGTGGACGTGGGAAATGAGGGCAGAGTGGTTCCGGGGATTTGGGGCGGCCGCCTTGGCCCGGCAGAGACAATGCACACTTGGTAGAATTGTAACCCAGCTTGACAGGTGCTGTTAGACCAGAGCTCGGAGCTGTCCCGTGGACAAGGTGCTTCCTCCAAGCAGACTCTTTCCCCGATTTCACGGAATCTTCTGCATGGCATGGGGAGAACACACCAGCCTGAGGGCACGGGGGGCCAAGCAAGCCTCCGAGAAGCCGAAGCCCCCAGCACACGGGTCTGGGACGGGCAGGCCTGGCCCTGACGGCTGTGTGCCGCAGCGCCCAACCTGAACCCTGGCTCTGTCACGGCCACAGCCTGGAGAATGCCGTGTGTGGCTCCCTGGGGTGGGGCACTGGTGGGGTCCTCAAAGGGGCCCCTGGGGGTGAGCTAGGCACAGCGAGGCCTGGGAGACCAAGGGGAGGTCCATGGCCTTTCTAGAAGACCATGAGCGAGGCACCTAATGCAGCCCAGGGCGCCAGGAGGGTGTGTCAGGGACACAGCTCATTCTGCTTTGTTCCTGCCATCACACGCACAAGTATCTGCTCCCTCCAAAGGCAACTAGCTGGCCCAGGGATTAAAATCCAAGGTGAGAAGTGAGTGGCCTTTATCTCTGAAGCTGGGGACCTGGGCAAACCCCCCTTCTCTGCCTCGTCATCCCACCAGGGACCTTCCAGGGCTGTAGGCAGATCCACTGGCCTCAAATGCTCTAGGGAGTGTCCGGGTTCTACAGAGTGGCCACAAGCCCCAGGAATCTGCATCTGAAATTTTCCAAACTGATCAGTCCATCTATACGCATACATACACTACACACACACACACACACACACACACACACACACACACACACGTATTTCTGCTGCTCTGCAGACCTCATCTAAAACCCTCACCGGAAGCCCAAGCACGGAGATGCTGACCGTGGGGATGGGGGTACCTGTCCTTGCCGCAAGCCTGCAGGGTGCCAGGTGGTGTGGCGAACGCGTGGCACACACGAATTCACTGAATTCTCGAGGCAGCCCTGAGAGCCAGCACGCACTGACAGGCGTCCCTATCCTCATTTCACAACTGGGAAACCGAGGCCCAGAGAGGCGGACTCATTGTCTGAAATCATATGATCAGTTGAACGGTGGGGGGGAAGATTGGACCCCAGTCTGGCTGACATTCAACCAAGGAGGTGAGGTGGTCCTTCCACCCCCGCCCCCGGGCACCCAGCTCCCGCCCCCGAGTCCCACTGGGAAGACAGCGGCTGGCAGACGGTGAGCTGACCTGGAGGAACGGCTGGCAGCGGTGGTGTCTGGGGCCTGAGGACCCGCGTGAGGGCAGAGATGCTGACTGGGCTCCAGTCCACCCCACCCCAGAGCCTCATCAGACTCCCCAGCCACACCCACGGGCTTCATCCTGGCCGCGCGGTCGCCTGCAACCTCCTTCTCCATCTCTCCGCCTGTTGGAGGCTATTCCAGCCACTCCTTGTCCGCCAGGGTCTCCAAGCCCCCAGACAGTCCCCCTTCCCTGCACTGAACTCCGGGCGTTTCCGCTCAGCAGAGCTGCGCTATCTGGCTGTGCCAGTCCTTCACGGAGCAGGGAGGTCCTGGGCGATGTCCCCGGCGCCTGCCTTCTACATTCTAGTCACTATCGTGCTTCCCGGTCACGAGGACAACCCCAAGTCCATCTGCATTTTCCCTGAAGGCCCCGAGGGGTGAGGCGTCTTCCAGCTGACCTCCAGCCCAACGAGGCCTCTTTTAAAATCCATGTGTTTGCAAAAGTAACAAGTAGCCAGATTCGAGCTGATCAGAAAACAGTGGATGTGCCCATCTCCCAGCTCTCCCTCACGATGGCGGCTCTTTTCTCTTCCTGGACGGAAGGGCATCCCTTTGCCTGTGGCCACACGTGTGCCAGGAGATTCCCACGCTCCATCCCACCGGGCAGGCAATGTCGCTGCTTTCAGAACTTGGTGCTACTCAGATTCAGAGGGAATGAGAGCAGGGGGCGTTGGGTCCCCAGCATTTAGCACAGAACCTGGCCCACCTGGGTGTGCTGTAAGTGTTTGGTGAAAGAATGCATAAATAAGTGGGTAAACAAAAGTGTGAACCACACACACGTGCCCAGGAGGTTAAGAGCTGGAATCCGAACAACTATAGGCCAAACGTGCTCTGTCCAGCTCCCAAAGTCCACATTCTTTCCATCGTACCACCCAGCTTGGGCCTCACAGGGTGATGATCTCAGAGTCAGCCTTGACCTGTGCTGGGAATAGTTTTCCTTTTCTGAGTCTCCAGGGAACGTTTTGCAGTTTACGTTACTTTCCAATGGTGTTAAATTCTAACTATTTGAGGGCCCTCTGATGGGAACACAACTAATCAGGGCCCCTGTCCACTCTCTCGGGATGGAGTGGTGCCCGCCTGTTCCTGTGGACGCGGTCTGCCAGGCTGGGCCCAGGCTCTAAGCATGGCTTCTTTGGCCCCCACAATGCACTGATAGGACCCCTCAATTCCACATTAGAGCCTCTGTCCTTCCATTCTTTACACACTACTCTCATCTGGGGAGCCGTCCTACTGAAAACAGCAGTCCACTCTCACCAAGTCCTAAATTCTCCCAATAGCCCCTCTGAGGAAGACACCCATTTTAGAGATGAGAAAACTCAGGCCCAGAGAAGCCAAGAACACTGCCTGCAGTTACACAGCAGACTAAGTCCTATGGCCGCATTTCCTCAATTCTCAGATGCACGCTTCCTGCAAACTGAGTCTGCACTGAATGCCACATTCGTGGGTTTTTTTCTTTTTTTTTCCCCTCTCAAAGTGCTGTTATTAAATCGATGATGTGTCTTACTCCCAATGGTACCTTAAAATAGAGGAAACACAGTTGTAGTCAGAAAGTGTAGTAACTCCCATCTGCCCAGTGTCCATGCCTGCAAGATACCTGCTCTGTGCTGGGGCCCGAAGCCATGCCCTCTGATGGCTGGGGGCAGCTCGACTCAGAGAGGGTGGGTAACCAGTGCAAGGTCACAAGCTAACACTGACACCCCTGGGCCCTGAACCCGGCAGTCTGGCTCTGAATCTGTGCTTTTTCCAACGTATCATGCTTTGGAGCACTTTGAGCTGCTGGGGTTTTGCGGGTTTGACACATGTGAGGCCCTCCAGTGGGCCAGTGAGTCAAGCAGGCAGCAGGGTTAGAAAAGGAAAGCTGCTAGGGAAAGAAGTGATCAGGCCCACATCGCGCTCTGTGCTCCCCCAAGGTGAAAAAGGCTTCTGGACGTACAAACCCTGCTTCGTGGAGATCTCCGGGTGGGGCGGGACGTGCTACCCTGAGCAGTGGTCAGGAACGCCGCCCAGCGCCCAGCAGGCAGCCTCTGACGGGCCCCCTGACCCCCACCCATGACCTGGCAGCTGGGCAATGCGGGCAGGCAGGAGGTCTGGAAGCAGATCAGGAAGAACAGAGTCCTCATTCATGAGCATGTTTATGAAGAAGGAAAAAAAATGTGTGTCAACTGCATGATGAAACTCAAATCCTTAGTGCTTAATGAGAAGAATGAGTCAGGGCCCGAACTGGCAGAAGGTCTGGGAGTTCCAGGTGTCTGTGGAAAACAGCCGGAGTCAGGGGCCGCAGGAGGAGAGCCGGGCCCGGCCAGATGAGAAGGAGATGTGGGCCGCGGCTGGCCGGTCCCTCAGAGGGCTGGCCGCCACCCTGGGAGAAAGCGGGGACTCCTCCAGCCTTAAAGAGACTGAGACGTGTTCTCGGAGATGCTCTCTGAGCAGAATTTTGAATCCGCTTCGGGTGGGGATATCGCTAATCGCGGTCGTGCCCTCAGCTGGCCTTGGCTGCCGGAACCAAGGGAGGCCTCCCCTTCTCCTCTCCGGGGCCAACGCAAGGGCAGAGGAAGAGTTTGGGGATGCTGCAACCAGAGTCACCTCCAATCGCGAGAAGCCACTGCGTAACGTGTACGCCTGTGTGTGCACACACGTGCTCACCTCCACAGACACCACAGGCCTCGCTTTTAGAGCGTGAACAGGGGCACCCCTAGGCAGCTCTCATTCACCAGCTCACCAGGCAACCGGCAGGTAGCCTCCACCCTCCGGACCATGAGCACACTCCGGGCAGCACCCCGTTCATGAGAGCAGAACGAACGCCGCAGAGACGAGCAACAACGACGCAGGGACTCAGTGTGACCCCGGCAACACTGACGAGCCCCAGGAGGCAGGCCCCCCCAGATCGAGGGGCCCTGGTGCCCTGACATTAGATAAGCGCCGGGCATCGGTCAGACGCGACCATGCCGTCATGCCCCCAACCCCTCGGAAAAGCCCACGTGCCACCACCCGCTGCGCCGGGCAATGCCCAGCCCTGCAAGTGGCGCCAAGTCCTGTTCTGAAGGACAGAGCTGGTGGGAGCAAGTGGGGGAGGCGTCTGCTGGGTTCTCCCGGCCCGGCTGGTCCACAGAACTGCAGAGCTCAGCGCGGGGCGGAAGGGAGTGGACAGCAAGGCCCCCCCAGGCGCACATAGTCCGAGACGGGTCTGGGGTGTGAATGGTGGAACTGGAAAGACCCTTGGGGGTCAAAGACTAAGACCCCCTCCATTCTAGAGTCACACAACTGAGGCTCGGGGAGGGGCAGGCACAGTCCAAAGCACCCAGCTCAGAAGCACCACTCAGAGCAGACTGGTCTCCGGCTCCTGCTTAGAACTCCTCCCACCAGCCAGGCGCGTGGAGCCTGATCCGCATGCCATGCTCCCTCCCCCGCCCGGCGGATGAGGCTGCATGGGGACAGCTGCTGGAACCCGACGGCCAGTACGCACCACATACGCGAAGCGTACATGGATCGTGTGACACAGAAACACACCCACATGCTGGCTCATGGGCATATCTGCACACATACACAGAGAACACACACACTCCAGCTCTTGTGCACGAATGCTCATACCCACGTGTTGCACTCAGAGCCACTCATGCACAGAAGCAGCACAAGCACCCAGACACACCTACACGTGTGCACGTACACTCACAGGCAGTCGAAACACACATACTGCCCCTATAGAGAAATCCACATCCCTCCCATATCCAACTCCTATATGTAGACACACAGACACACACAACACACAGAAACTCAGGCAATCACCCACATGCTGTTATGCCCTCATACATCCAAAGCCACTTACACTCACACAAGGACAATTGCAGATTCAGAACGAGCCCACACCCTACACAACACGCAGAGGTGTCCACACACGCAAGACATACTCGGGCCCCGAGCGCTGAAGCACATCCTGGCAGGCGTACACACTCACACATTCTCAAACTCATGGACACAGGTGTAGACATCATGCTTGTGCCTGTACCCTACACGTGTCCAGATCCTCGAGCATGCACGTACACACACAGCCCTGCACGCACACACCCCGAAACAAGTGCCCTCACACCCTACCTCTGCATCCTGTGCACCCGCACTCAGCACGCCCACCCTTGCACGCCTCCAGCCAGCGGCAAGCCCCCTCCCCAACCCGAGGGCACCAGGCAGGCCGGGGGACACTCACAGCAGCTTGAGGATCTCCACGTAGCAGCCGAGCGTGCGGTCGGCCTGGGGGCCCAGCTCGATGCTCATGGTGCTGCAGGCGGGGCTGACCATGAGGCAGTCGATGAGGTTGGGCTCGCTGTCGTTGCCCACGCTGGCCGTCAGCGCCGGCTTGGCAGTGCTGGCGGGCTCCACCTCCACGTGGATCTCGCTGGAGGCCACGACCACCGACTTGAGCCGCGCCTCGGACAGCGTGGCTTCCTGAGACACCAGGTCCGGGCTGGGGTGCAGAAGGCGCAGAGGTAAGGTGGGCTTCCGGTCGCAGGGCTGCTGGCAGCCGTTCCGGATCTCCTTCAGGCTGGGGGAATTGTCGCGGCTGGGGGAGAGGTGGAGAGGGGCGTGAGTGCGGGCCCTGGGGGCGGGTCACAGAAGCCGTGAGCTGCCATCTAGTGGCTGCTTCCAAGCGCCAGGCTGCACGCGGCTAAGTGTCCCCGGAACCCCACAGCGGTGCGATGAGCTGGTGCTACTGTATCCCTCCCCACCAGCGAGGAGACAGGCTCCCTCAAGGCCTCCAGACAGGGAGAGGTGGGGATGGCATCCAAACCGGGCTGCCTGTCATCGAGGCACGTGCTGTAGTCCCAGCACATAGCAGGCAGTCGACACGTTTGTGGAACGAGTAAGTGATGTTAACCTCTACACAAGACCCATAAGGCCCCTGGTGTTCACCTCCACCAAGATGCCTTCCCTGGCCACCTTCCGGACGCACCTATGAGACCTACTAGCGATTTTGCTTCTAGTTGCTTCCTGTGGTCTAACTGTCCCCCTCCCCCTAATATCCTCGGGGCAAGGCCCAGGCCCCACCTCTGCGGCCCCATCCCTGCTGGGTGAGAAAGCTCAGCTTCTGCCCTCCACCTGGGAACACCCTTCAAAGGGATCCCAAACCCCAGATGCTAGTCCCCTGGAGTCTGCACGTCCCTCCTGTCTGTAGCACCCCACCGCTCTGGGCTAACCCCCCACCCCGCCCCTTGCAGCATCTCCACCGCCTAGAGGAACAATGCTTGTGCAGGGGGTTAACAGGTGTTAGCTGAGGAAAGTGCGCTATGGCATCATTGAGGTCACATGTGTTTGGGAAATGCTGGGCCTCTTTATAGCAGGACTTGTCAGAGCTCTGAGTCTGGGTAAAGCGCCTCCTCACTGGGTGCTTCCGAACATTACGGGGAGGCGCGCGTCAGGACAAAGGTAACTCCAGCAACGGGCTTCCTTTGTTGGTGCCCCTGGTCTGGCACGGTGCTAAGTGCTATCACGCAGACCACACATTTTCAGATATCTCTGAACGGTAGGTATTACCATCTCCACATTATAGGTGAGGAAAGATGCTACCAGAGGTCAAATGACTACCCTGATGACACGGCTCGTAAGTGGAGAGGAGTGGATTTGAAACCAGGTCTCTGACTGCATGTCCAAGATGCTGCATGATCCCATGCAGGTCCTCCTCCCCCATAAAGTCCTCCCTGATTTCTTCCACCCGCCGCTCTCACCCTTCCTGCCCCTGTGCCAGAACCTTCCACCCATGGCCGGACACCAGTGTCCCTTGAGGCACTTCTAAACATCCTAATGTCCCAGTAGGTCGGAATCTCTAGGGTGGAGTCCGGACACCAGTCATGCTTAGGGCTTCCTGTGTGTGCAGTCACGGTTGAGCCCACTGCTCCAAGAGACTCAGAGCACGATGATATGATCACAAACAGCTGCTCGTCCAGTCCTTCCCTAAATGGGCCACACGCATGCGCCTGTGCTTCCAAAGAGACGCGTGTGCTCCCTGTGCACAAGGACCGGCTCAAGCACAGAACTCACACCCAGTGTGCTCAGAGGGCCTGAGTTTGTCCAGCACGTGCCACGAGCCAGGCCTGAGCTGAGCCCACCAAGGATGTTTGATAAATACACTCTGAGCTTTGCTGGGGAAAAACAAAACCCTTTAGCTAAAGTCCGAGAATTCTATGCCTGATGGAAAATTGTGTGTGGTCCGGTGGAGGATGTGGTGTAGTTACTCAGGGCAAACTTGCTCTCCAGTACTCAGCTCCATCCCCTTTGCCTTTGCTGGGATTTAGGAGTGGATTTTCAAGGCTGCTTGGCTTAGATCGGGCGATTTTCCAGCGAGCTATGCTAACCTGGGTCAAGTTGTCTGTTCTCTTCTGCATCACGTACCTACATCACGTACCTACTGAGAGTGCCGCAGATGGGCCCGGTAGACGGCACGGGGTTTTATCTTCCAGGGACTGACCGAGGGGGTGGGATGGACCTGAGCCTAGGGAAGGTCTTGCATCCCTCAGCGTGATTTCCTGGGGGAGGTGAGGGCAGAACTTGGATCCCCAGCTACTGTGGGCTGCGCGGGGGCTGGGCTGTCTTGAGCAGGGAATCAGGGCAGGCCTGAGCGGGAGGCAGCAGGCCCGCCTCGTCCTCCCCGGGCCTCCACCCTGGGCACCTAGTAGCAACCGCCGCCTACTGGGATCCCCAAGGTCGTGCTTGGCCTCTGCAGCGGCAGCCAGAGGGGAGTCTGGAAACTGACACCTCATCAAGTCCCTTCTCTACTTAAAACCCATCGGCGACTACAACGCCCTTAGAATAAAACCTCCACAACTGACACACAGGCACAGCTCCGCCACTCAAAGCACGGTCCCCAACCAGCAGCAGCGGCATTACTGGGAGTCTATGAGACAAGCAGAGGCTCAGGCCCTGCCGCAGACCCGCTGACATGACCCCAGGAGCAGCTCAGCACGGGAGGTGGAGGTGGGAGAAGCTCAGTGGTACGAGTCTATCCATGGCCTGGCCTTCCTCTCCAACTTCGTCTTCTGCCTCTGCCCCTCTCTCTGCTCAGGGCACACTCAGTTTCCTTCACTTCCTCCCCTGCAGTGGCCTTTAGCGTGGAGCAGATCACTTGTGGAGTTTAAGAATGCAGATTCCTGGACCTGGCCCGGAAACGCTGTGTCCAGGAGTCTGCATTTTCAAGCAGCGCTCCAGGGGACTCTTAAGCAGGTGTTTAAGGACCATGGGTAGGACGTGTGACCAATGGCAGCTCCATCTGCACTGCCGGGCCTTTGCACATGCCGTTCCCTCTGCCTGGAACGTCTTGTCCTCTTGCCTTGCTGACAGCCAGCAGGTGTCAATTTAAATATCACCTCCCTGCAGAATCCCCTCCTCACTTCCCCCTAGAGCAGCGGTTCTCAACTCTGGCCACATACTCCACTTGCCTAAGGTGTTAAAAAAAAGAAAGAACCCGATGCCAGGGACATCCCAATTAAATCAGAATTGCAGTGGGTGGGGCCCAGGCACCTTGTTTTCTTCTTCTTCTTCTTTAAGATATAACCAGTGGGATGAGGGTAAATGTCTAACAACAAAGTCTCCAGAAAGAAAGGAGCCCTGACTGGTAGTGTTTGCCAATTTTCTTGGTGTAAATACTCCCACCATGATTGAAGTCACGCTACCAACATGCCATCCCTGACTGTGGAATTGGGAAGAGATGTGCTTCCAAGTGTGCCTGGGCTCCAGCACACCCCGGGGGAAACATCAGGCCAGTCTCGTCCACAAATCGTAGGTGCAGAGCTTTGTGACTATCACAAGTTCCCCTGTGTAATAAACAGCCACCAGACCAGGGCTCCTCCTCTCCATACTTCGGACATCTGCGGCCGGACAGTTCAGAGGATTCCGGGCTGCTCTGTGCGTGGCAGCGTGTTCAGCAGCACCCCCGACTCCCACCGCTGGATGCCGGCAGCGCCCCTCCTTCTGCAGCCCAGAATGTCTCCGGACGTTGCCAGATATCCCCTGGGGGTCAGAGCTGCCCCCAGCTGAGAAGCACTGACCAAGGTCAAGATGTGAAACATTTCCAAGGACCCAGAAGCTCCTCTCACGCCTTTCCGCCTAAGTCCCTGCCCCGAGGCTGCCACCATTCTGGCCTCTATCACCAGAGATTGGTTTTGCCTGTTCTTGAAACTCAAGGGACGAGATTCACACTCTGTGTATCTTTCGGGTGTGGCTTCTTTTCCTCCATATTATGTCTGTAAGATTAGTTCGCTGCTGGCTGGTTGCACTAGTTTGTTCATTCTTGCTGTCCTGCAGTGTGCCTTCGTGTGGACACACCACAACTTACCCGTTCTACTATTGTAGGACACCGGGGTTGAGGCAGATTCTAGTTTGGGGCTATTACAAATAATGCTGCTGTAAACTTTCTCGTACGTGCCTTCTGATGAATATACCAAAGTGATGAGACCTGGGTCCCAGGGTTTATGTGTGTTTAGCTTCTGTAAAGCCTTCCCAGGTGACTCTGACACGCAGCCAGGGTTGAGACTCCTTGCCGTGAACCACGTTAATTACGCCTCTGGCGTCTTTCATCACAGCCCTGATGAAATCGATCGCATTCTCACTCCCACCCCCTCCACCCACTGCCACACCATCGGCTCTGGGAGGGCAGGGGCCCCATCGGCTGGTTTACTTTTGTACCTCCAGCACCTGGCACAGCAGGGACTCTCACTAAACAAGTGTTGAAAGGATGAGAGAAGGACAGAGGCTGGCTGTTGCTGTGTACAGTGTGCACGGGTCCTAATTCTGGTTCTTTCCATCTCTGCCCTTCTCCTAGGGTGGGAACTGGGAAAGAGATTCCATTCTGCTTCCTGCTCCCCAGTCAGGGAAACCCTGCTCTAGGGCAGCCAGGCAGAGCCTTGGAGTCGCAGAGGGAAAACGCTGGCAGGCGCTGTTTCCTGTTCCTGCCCCGAAACCTAAGTCCCAGGTCAGGTGTCTGTGGAGCGAGCCCGGGGAGGGTGGACGAGGCGGAGGCTTCAGGAGGAAAAGGAGCCTGCGAGTCTGTGACACCCCTGATGCTCTTCCTACTTGCTGGGGTGGCCTGGGCTTGAAATGCATGCGGATCAGCTCCAGAGCTGCGGTGTATGAGGCCAAGGGCAAGTGACCATCCATGTACACAGGGATGCCGAGGATGGTTGTACAGGCCATGCCTTACTCTCTACTGCCTCCTCCTTTTTTTTTTTTTTTTTTGGCTTTTAATATAACATGCTGTAGGGCATGGAACAGGCACCTGGGAATGACCAGCATGACATCTTCATGTTGCCCTGTTTGCACAGGTTTTCAGTGATGCTCCACTGCCTTTCCTTTAAGGACTGAAATACACTCCTGCGATGCTCCCAGCTCTAGCGATGCCTAGACACATTTCGGTCCTCTCCGAGTTGTGCAGTACTCCACCTGAACAACTGGACAGGGCGGCTGCAGAAGATGCCATCTGTGCCCTGCACATCATACCTTCTCTGAGGACCCCAGAGATCACCAGAGAAAGTTCTATATGACCAATGGCATCCACGTCACACTGCATCCCAGGAGCCAACCTCAATCCGGGAAGAATGGGAGCTGGTAAGTAACCACCCGGGTGTCATCATCCTTCAGGGGAGGGACTCTGAGAGAACATTCCACAGTCTCCCGGGAGGTCCCACTGGGACACGCACAGGTGCCTGCAGTGGTCACCTGCTTTCGAACGTCGAGTCTGCTGGCTGTCCTCCCTTCCCAGGCTCCCTCCCACTGCTTCCTGGGGTTACCTCCCTAATAAGCTGCTTGCCCCCAAACCCTGGGGGACCCAGGACAGTGGCTCCGTCATGTCTTCTTCCGGTTACATGTGGCTGCTGGTGAGAAATCTTCAGAATAAAACACTTGTTCCTAAAGCCAAGTCAACACGACGGCCTTGCAGTGCCAGTATTGATTCACAGTGTTTGCTTTTCCAGTCACATCCCTGGGTTCTGGGCCCTGGCACCAGTGAACACAGGGGATTTGGCAAATGCACTTGAGGCAGGTCCAGTGGAAGCCATTCCACCTCCCCGCCTGGCCAGGTGTGTACAGGTCACCGTCCTTGGGGCAAGCGTGTCCCACCCAGGCCCTCCCGAGGCGGTGGGGACTGACCTGTTGATGAACTCTTCGTAGCAGGAGTAGATGGCGGCCAGGCACACAGCCACCAGGTTGGGCAGGACCCGGGGGTGGGGGCAGTGCCCCGTGGGGCCGTGCATGCTAGAAAAGAGGAGAGGGCTAGGTGAGGTGACGGCAGGGAGGAGGGGGAGGCGGGGTGCCCTTCAGACACACACTGGGGGGTGGGATGGGGGGCACCGCAAGTCCTCTGCTGGGGGCTTGGCAACACCGGGATTTGCGTCCTGGCTCTGCCATGTGCAGGCAGCAGAGAGCCAAGCTCTGGACCGTGGGCTCCAGATCCAGGGAGCCTGTGTCCACGCCCAGCTGAGTGGCCTTGGCGAGCTTCTTAAACTCTGCACTCTTTCCTAAGCTAGAAAATGGGGACAACGGCCCCCTCCTCAGTGGGCACCGTGAGGATCTAATTTTCTAATTCATGGGAAGAGTCAGCGGACAGTGGCCATATGTCCTGTGTCTGTAACTCATGCCCAGCGGTTCTGTAACCATCATTCACCTCATTTTCCTTTCCAAGCGGCCTGCTTTGAAAGCAAAGTTATTATGGTCAACCTGATCCTGGCCTAGCATGAGGTCTGGGACACATTTGCTAAGTCCTCCATAAATGCCAGCCATTGTTATTCGTCACAGCTAGGTCTGTGCCTCAGTTTTCTCATCTGTAAAATGGGGCTAATATCCCTACTCCCAGGGCTGCTTGGGGCCTGGGGATAATACCTGTAACATTCCTGGAAAATCGGTGTGGCCGCTGGGACTAAGAGGCCTAACCTGAAACAATTTCGTAAACCATTACTGGGTGCTTTAAAGGGACCCTGGGGTCACCAGGGTTCCAGCAGGACAACTTTTTTTTTTTTTTAATTTATCTATTTTTCTTTGGCTGTGCCGCGCGGCATGCAGGATCTTAGCTCCCCGACTAGGGATGGAACCCGTGCCCCCTGCAGTGGAAGTGCGGAGTCTTAACCACTGCACTGCCAGGGAAGTGCCCAGAAGGACACATTCCTTGGGTTTGGAAATGCTTTGTGAGTTCCAGGTGACTATCTTTTGGAACCGGCTTCAACAGGCTGTCACGATTTTCTTAAAAAATGAGAAGAGTCGTGATGACGACCACTAACGTTCCCATCACACTTAGGCACCGTTCTTGGTGTTTATGTGTATAAGCTCACAGAATCCTCATGTTACCTAGCTGAAGTAAGTACTATAGTTCTCATCTTACAGATGAGGAAACTGAGGCACAGAGAAAAATTTAAAAAATCAAAACAAAAGCACCCCCTCCCCGCCCCAAACACCAAAAGTAAGAGTCAGAATATCAGGCTTCCTCTAGGCCAAGTCTGGGAGGTGGCTGTTCAAATCCCCAGTGATGACTCTCCTGGGCTAGCAGGAGATCGTTCCCTACACACCCAGCACCCACAGGTGGGATCCACAGAAATCCTCTTATTATTTAGGACTGTTAACCATTTCCTGAGTTCCTACTGAGCATCAGGCACTGTGCTAGGGGCTTCCTCATATATCATCTCATTTAACTGCACGACAACCCCTGTGGATAGCAGAGGAAAGAGGATCAGAGAGGTACAGTGACTGGCTCAATGTCACACAGCAAGCAAGTGCCTCAGACCACGTGGGGTCAGGAGGACGCAGGAGACGCTCATAGAAGATGAGACGCTCGGGGCCTCTGAACGCCAGCAGCTCCTCTCCAGGCATCGATGGAGTGAGTGGTTCCGGGCGCAGAGGAAAGCTGGCTTGCAGGCCAGGAAGGGGAGGGGGCCCGGCTGAGGAACCCACCTCTGAATGAACTTCTTCACCACCTCCATCCCCGCGTTGAGCTCGTTCAAGGCGAGGATGTACTCCTGAGTGAACAGCCTCAGCCGCGGGCACTTGCCGAAGTCCTGCAGAGAGAGCAGAGGGCAGGAGCTGGGGAGACAGGCAGGCAGGAGGCCAGGGGGTGGTGGGAGCCCACTCTGCCCCGAGACACTGGGGTGGAAGGCAACCGGGACATGCCAGCCATCTCTTCCTAAGAGCACAAGTATCTTTCACTCGAAGGGACCGGCCCTGTCACCCTCTCCTCACAACTCCCGACGGCTGCCCGTGGAGATGGGAGATGTCCTGCCACAGGAGGGTCCCTGACATGTGTCACCCACCCTGTGGGTCAGCGTGCCACCCAGACGTGCTCGGAGAACAGCCCAGCTGGTGTGTTTCCCTTCTGCGCGGCTGCACGGGGGCCTGCAGATGCCCAGCTGGCCTTCAGCGGGGACCGGCTCCTCTTGTGCCGTCCCCCGAGAGTTTCTGGGCCCCCTGCTTTCTCAGCTAAGAGGGGAAAGGCCAATGTCCAAGGTGGCTGTCGGCTCGGGGACGTGTCAGGAGAAGCAGCACAGGCGGTGCAGGAGAGAAGGGCGTGGGCCAGGAAAGGACCGCGTCACTGCACTTCTGAACCCGTGTGCTGGGCTGTGAACGGCCAGGAGGGCAAGTCACGGTGTGGGGATGAGGTTGACCAGTAAGACATCGGAGGGAAGCCTGGTGGTCTCCAAACTCCGCTGTTTCTTCTCCTGCCCCTGCTCAGGGGGAACCCATTTAATAAAAAGCAACCTGGATCAGACTCTAATCTAAAATAAAGCCTGTGGAGACTTTCCTTGTAGATCTAACCGATCCTGCGGGTCCTGGGGAAAGCCCAGATCAGAACACTGCCCGCCCACGCCCTCCTGCCAGCTCACAGGAGCGAGTTTCTAGAGCACCTGGTGCTTCTTCAACCTGGAGTGAGAGGCTGAATTAGTATCCCCAAGACGACAGGGGCTCATCTGCTTCCATCCTGCCTACTAGGGTTATGCCTTTGCATAAGGAGGGCAGCAAAAGCCACGAGAAAGCTCAGAAGGATCTGCGCAGGCGCGTGCGTGCGCACACACACCACAAATACATACGTACGTACACGCACACACAGAGCGTTGGGCTAGAGGATGGGGCCCCTGCATGAAGAGAAGATGGAAGCTTGATTGTGCTTTCAAACTGAGGAAGTTGCCCAGAGTCCCTGAGTCCCCGGGAAAAGGGTAACAGGAAAGCTGTGTGGCCTTGTGCAGCCACGGCCCTCTCTGGGCCTCACTGTCTCCACTGTGGAACGAGAGCTGAAGAAACGATCTCTAGGCCCCTTCCACCCTTAACGTTTTATGATTCTATGAAAACTGATTCAACTAAGCCCTGCTAACTGCCATTATCTTTGTTATTAGATTTCTGGATAGTCAAGGTCATTTCCCTGGAAATTAACATTATAGATGGGTCTGGTGGCCTTTTAACATGTGGGTGAGGGACATTTTGCCTCTTTGGCAAAGTCAAATATGTTGCCTTTGGAAAGTAGGAGGTCAGATCACGGGCCACTAGAGGCCACAGCCACATCTTCTTGTCGCCTCTGCCACAAGAACACGCCAATGAGTGGCATGTGGGCACAGGATCCGTGATCATTCTTGGGGAAGCAGCTGAACAAACTGTTTAGAATCTCCAGGGGGACATACTTAAGGGGTGCTTCCATTTGTATCTAGTTTTTGTTGTGGCCCAAGGAGTAACATTCTTCGAGACTCTTAACCTAGATTCCGTTTGCTCATCCCTGAAACGGGACACGGGATATAGTGACAAAAGGTGCACTCTGAGAGTAGAGGAGGGTCTGAAATCCCAGAATACCACGGGGGTGTGTGACCTTCCCCATTTACCAAACATTCAAGCGTGTCCTTGAGAAACACTGCACATGGGGTGAAGTCAGGGCTCAGGCTGTGCTGACAGGTCTGTGGCTGGCGGCAGGCAGTGACCAGACACCCCACGCCAGCTCCGAAATGCTGTCCCGGCCGATCACTTAGGTTTAGGGAGTGTGAAGTAGGTGACACCGAAGGCCCGCCGCGCTTCCCGTGCCTGGTGTGAGCCACAGTCACATTTGTCTCTTCTGCAGGAGGGCCTAATCTCCCCACCCTGTCCTGTCTACAGTTCTCTGTGACATAGTTCAGTGTGTAGTTAGTGGACTTTAAAAGCAAGTGGTATCGTGAAGCGTTACAGCATCCCCAGACCCCGGGACCATACGGGGGAGTTCTTTAAAAGTGAAGTAAGCATTCGTGCCTGAGGGTCCCCGGTCTCTGCCAGGCCACAAAAGATGCTATAAATTCTGGATCTGCCTTGTAGCTGTTCTGATTCTTATCCAGAAAATTACACAGTCAACACTCCAGGCCCATAAAACTAACCAGGTATAAGGGAGATGCTGTATGGTTAAGCCTTGGGAGGCTGCCTGAAATTTGACATTTTCCCCTTTGAAGTCAGATGTCCTAAAAGAACCCTTATTAAACAGCCTATTGACTACCATGGAATGCGCAAAAATGCTTACGCACCTGAGGAGGCATGGACCCTGGCCAGGGGTGCCCTGGGGATGTGGCTCTGTCACTGACGTGTTGTGATGAGAGAAGGTCCTTTGCAAAAGAAACTCCAGAACCTTTGCTCTGGACTCTGAAAGGGCATGGCCCTCACCTCACACCACATCCACAGTGACTTTAAAGTTAACAATCAGGGGACTTCCCTGGTGGCGCGGTG
Source organism: Tursiops truncatus (assembly GCF_011762595.2). Taxonomy (NCBI): domain Eukaryota; kingdom Metazoa; phylum Chordata; class Mammalia; order Artiodactyla; family Delphinidae; genus Tursiops; species Tursiops truncatus. The sequence goes on from NC_047052.1 coordinate 6,815,289, forward strand.
GTTAAGAATCTGCCTGCCAATGCAGGGGACACGGGTTCCAGCCCTGATCCGGGAAGATCCCATGTGCCACGGAGCATCTAAGCCCGTGCGCCACAACTACTGAGGCCGCACACCACATTTACTGAAGCCCGCACGCCTAGAGCTCGTGCTCCACAACAAGAGAAGCCACCGCAATGAGAAGCCCGCACACCACAACGAAGAGCAGCCCCCGCTCGCCACAACTAGAGAAAGCCCGCGCGCAGCAATGAAGACCCAAAGCAGCCAAGAATAAATAAATAAATAAATAAACAAACAAACAAACGGGGGGGGAAAAGTTAACAATCAGGGACCTTTTCCTCCCAGCTGGCCCAGGCCAGAGAGTGCCCTTGCAACGATTAAAGCCTAAATTAAGGCAGCGCACACACGCACACACACACACACACACACACACACACACACACACCCATCCCCCAGGGGAGTTTCTTTGTTAGTTCTTGTTCAGAAAACAAGAAATACGTTTATCTCAAATTAAGGAGGATCTCAGAAATAAGCAACAATTTAATTATGGTGTGTGATCACTCAGGGAGAATGGTAAAGAGAATCTGTAGGGTACCAACATGGTACAACCGGTAGTGGCTGCTTGGAATGCTGTGCAGAGAAAGACTGAAGCTAACTCTGGGCTCTGCAGGAGGAGTGCTGTAATCGGCTAATGATGTCTGCCAGGGGTGTGGGATGGGGGAGAGTGGCGCATGTGTCATACTTTCCATTCCTGACTGGGGAAGGGGGTAGGTTATGTACTATTCTTTGGGGATCTGGTGTCGAGACAGGAAGGCTACCTCACAAACCAAATTGTGAGCAGGTCACCCCTTTTCAGAGCTGTTTTCACATGCTGCCTCTCGACAGGGTGGGGGGGCAGTAGTCACGGTCACCCCACAACCGATTCAGTGGCCCAACGTGTGATGCAATGACACAGACACCTCCACGCCACCCAGGCGACGTCAGTCCAGGTTGGTGGCTGGCTCAGCAGAGCCTGTTGGAACACCAGCCCTTGCTTCAGACTGCCAGCTCCCTAGCACCACTCATGAGAGACCACACCTGCCCACAGGGCCCTGAGTAACCTACAGAAATCACAGCTGCCTAGAGGTTCCGGGAGGAACCCACGGCACTTTCTGGGTTTCCGCTTCCTCATCTGCAGAAGGAGGTCACGGGCCGTCAAGGGGGTCACATGACATAATACACTGGAGCGTCACACTGCATCCGGCTCTGAAAGGTGCTCTGTAAATACCTGAGAGTAGGCGCTAGTTGTTCTTATTCCCAGCTGTGGCCCTGGGGCCAGTTAGAGGACTTTGCTCAGCCTCAGTTTCCCCATGTGTAATACAGACAAAACAATGACATTTGCTGCTCTCACTGGACTGAGGACAGAATGCAAAAGGGCCAGCAGATTACAAGAGCCCGGACCACTGAGTGCGCAATGAAATTCTGCGCCTATGTTTTTTAAAATTAACCTAATTTAAGTCCATACTTTATGTGGATTTCCTTGATTTTCCCCTAATGTCCTTTTTCTGTCCCAGGATCCCATCCAGAAAACTCCACTGCAATTACTCATCACGTCTCCTAGGGCCTCTATGCTGTGACCGCTTCTCAGACTCTCCTTGTGTTCGATGACCTGGCAGTTCTGAGGGCCATCAGGTGTTCTGTAGAATGGCCCTCAGCTGGGATTAGTCTGACGTTTTTGTTATGATTAGACTGAGGTGGTGGGTTTGAGAGAGAAGACCCGCGAGGTCCAGGGCCCTCCTCCTCACATCATACCAAGGGGACATGCCGCACTGTGACTTAACACTGTGGACGTTGACCCTGACCTCTGGCTGAGGTCACGACTGTCAGGTCTCTGCACTGTACAGCCCTCTTTCCGCCCTTTCCATGGACGCTCCTATGGGTAGCCCCTCTTAAGGAGTGAGGAGTTCCCTCCCCTTCCTCGAGGGCTGAGTTTCTACAGATATTATTTGTGTCTCTACACAACCATCTCTTTTCCCCCAGCCACATGATTTTTGTCATTCTTACCGTGGAAAGATTCCTCCTGTTGTCTTAAGAGCAAAAAACAGAACCAAGCCGGGTAGGGTGCACGAAAACCCACAGGGTGCAACAGAATCCCCAGCCCAGTCCCTGGCCGTCAGCCGCCAACCCCATCCCCACATCTTTGGAAAAGTTAAAGACTGGAAGCTTGTGCCCCTCCCCTGGCTCTGTGGTCCGGGTGTCGGGGGAACTTACCATGTTATGCTTGAGAATTCTCTGGACCACGGGGGTGAACACTTCGATGACCACCATAGACCGGGGCCGCTCTCTGCAGTGCTGGGGAGGCAGGAGGAAATGGTCAGCGCCGAGCCTGGCGGGGTCCAGCCGGGGCCTGCGGAAGCCCTGACCGTGGTCCGTGGCTCGTGGCAGTGAGCCCGGCTCTGGTGCCTGGGTTCCCCTGCTCAATACTGCTGCACACCTTTTTGTTCATTTTGGGGGAGTGAGAGAAGGAGGTGGGGATGGGATCTTCCGTTTGCTTTTTGTTTTGATCTGACTGACGGTCTGAGGTTGTTTCAGGGGGTACAGACGGGAGTCCGTTCCCACACAATCCTATTGAACAGGGCAAGATCCCCACAGCGCTAAGGTTCGGGGTCTACCAGAGTCTCTTGAAAATCAGGTGCAAGAATACCGGGGGTTAGTGCTTGGATGCCAGAATCTCGAAAATTCTGTGACTTCTCAGTTGAAGGCTTTGATAAGCTGGCTGCAGGGTGCAGGCCGCACGCAGCTCTCGGAAGTATTTTATCTCACCGGCATGGGGTTTTTGTTTTTCAAAGTGAAATTGATGGCCTTCGGGTGGAACAGACGATGTGCTCCACCACATTTAAACCTGCCTGGGCCTGAAGGTGCTGTTGGGATATTAGAAATCCTAGACTATTCTTGATAAGTAAACTTTCCCCAAATCTCGGGGTCCTGGCTTCCAAGTCTGGCAGGAGAGGCTGCCTGGACGTGTCCAGAGAGCTGGCCAAGTGGACCCGGTGGAGGCGACTTTGTTCCCTCAAGCCTTCCTCTCTGGGTGGGCTGCCTGATGGAGGAAGTGCTGAGGCTGCAACTCCAACCGCCCCCCCCCCCCACCAACCCGAGGGAAAACAAGCCCTGAGTCTCACCGATCCCTGGGCCTGGGCCCCTCGCTCCAAACGGCAGGGCAGCTACCCAGGGAGTTCTATCAGGAAATGCCAAAAGGGATGGTGTCCTCCACATCACTGTTTTTCAAACTGTGCTACCAGGAACCCTCAGGTATGATTTACTTTGAACAAAGGTCCATTGTTCTAGAACAAAAGTCTGAATGCCGTGAGATCTGGGAGAAACCACCCAGCTTGAGAGGGGAACAAGGAGCAGGTCTGGATTAAATGGGACAAAATACTGCGAGAGGAGATGACCCGCCGGGACAGGTAAGGGAGCAGCTGGCTGCTCTCTCAGGAGCCCAAACACTGGGTGACCTGACTGCCCTGCTTGGGGGCACAACGCCAGGTGCTGGGGGCAGAGAAGGCCCGTCTTAGTTGTGTGCAGTCCCACCAAGTGGTTACTCCTTCCGCAGCTGTTCCCCACGGGGGAGGGGGGCCTTGGTACAGCACAGGGCCCGATGCCTAGACACGCTCTTGCGCACACACACACACACAACTGTACACTCGGGGCTCACCCGCGTGGGCCAGAGGCCATGCACTGGCACACGCCCACATTAAGAGATGCACCTGGGCATTTCAGGTAGCAGGCTGGGCCCACCCTCTGCTCTGTGGGTCGCTGGGAAAGGTCTGCTGATGGAGAGACAGGGCCAAAGAGGATGATGTGATCCTGTCTCCCTAAAGCTTGCGTCCCCTAACACACACAGAGGACATGCTCCCTGGGTAAGGGGACAGAGGAGCAATAAGTGCACCACGGTCCCCTTCACCCCAGAACCAGCAGGTCCCCAGGAGCCTGCTCTGCCACCCCACGCGCCTGTCTCACTGGTGCACACAGCCCACACCCCCAAAGGACGGTGTGTGGCCGTGGAAGGAACAAGCTCGGTGAAGGGGGTCGGCGAGAGGAAGAGCAGGGGAGCGCTGGGAAAGCAGCAAAGCCAGGCCCTGCGACTTTCCAAGGACATTAGACCATTGCATTAAAAAAAATCACCCAGGGGCTTCCCTGGTGGCGCAGTGGTTGAGAGTCCGCCTGCCGATGCAGGGGACACGGGTTCGTGCCCCAGTCCTGGAAGATCTCACATGCCGCGGAACGGCTGGGACTGTGAGTCATGGCCGCTGAGCCTGCGTGTCTGGAGCCTGTGCTCCGCAACGGGAGAGGCCACAACGGTGAGAGGCCCACGTACAGGAAAAAAAAAAAAAAAAATCACCCAGCAAAGGATCAAACAGGATTGTGTGCTGGTCCAGCCCCCGGGCCACCAAGGTGCTCTCAGACGGGGGATGCCTGGTCCCTGACGTGCTCTGGGGATGTTCCACGTAGATCCCACTGCAAGGCTGGCCTGGCGTGGGGTCCCTGGGACTGGATGTCCTGCTCCAGGGCTCCTCCAAGCTCACCTGGCATCCCCCGCCTGCCTGCCCTGTTCAGGGAAAGCCCCACAGCTGTGCCCTCACTGTGGGCCGGCCGGTGCTCACAGGAGCCCTGGCTAATAATAATAGCCCAGCTCTGATGTCAGGAGCTCAGAAAGTCTGCTGCAAACTTCTCCCAAAACAGCCAGGAAGACATTCCAAGGAAAACTGATGCTCCTCCCTGACCTGCTGGTCTGACCCTGGGTCTCGCTTATCACCTGTCTGGCGGAGAGGGGGCTGTAACCCAGGAACGGGGTGCCTGGCTTGTCTCTGGCTGTGTCAGGGGCCCTGACCTGGTCAGGCCCGGGGGAGGGCCTAAGTTTGGTTTTCAGCAAATTTTGCAAAACCAGCCCCTGCCATGCACATACTGAGACAGGCTGCTTCCTGAAAACACAGGCCTGCTTCCGCAGTGCCATACCTTGCAGAAGAATTCACAGAGATCTGGTGGTGGATGGTTGTTTTCCAGCAAAGGAGCGATTGCCTGAAAGAAAAGGAACAAACATCAGTCGGAATCTCTCGGAAGGAATCGTAGGGGTGGGGGTGGGAGTGTCTACGTAAGATGGTTAACTCACGGTGGAAAGCACAACCTCCTTGTCACCCTCTGGGCAAAAAAGCCATCCTCTAACTTGCCAGCCAGAGCTCCTAAATTGTGTGTGTGTGGGGGGGTACGTGGCTCCTACTGCGAAGCTGATAAAATCTCTGGGCTGCCCCCTACAAATATCCATCTGTAACGATGCATGCAGCTTTAGGGGTTTCACGACCTGCTGATGACCATCCGCGTCCCCCGTGGATCCATACTGCCTGCCTACAAGGCAGGACGCATGGTGGTCATAAGCCCAGGCTTTGGGGGCAGAGTCCTGGGTGCAAGTCCTGCTTCAGGCACTTGCTATGATGTGACCGTTAGAGCAAGTTATTTCATCTCTCTTAACCCTGTGGTCCCCACCAGGAAGGTGGACCAGAGAGCATCACTTTGAGGGTGAGCGGAGGTAGTCTGTGCAGAGAAGGCTTCTTAGCCTGGCCCTGTGAGCACCTGGGGCTGGCCCTTGCCTGCAGCGCAGCTGTCCTGTGCACTGCAGGATGGCTGGTAGCATCCTTGCTCTCAACCCCCAACCTAACCATGACAATCAAAACTGTCTCCAGGGCTTCCCTGGTGGCGCAGTGGTTGAGAGTCCGCCTGCCGACGCAGGGGACACGGGTTCGTGCCCTGGTCTGGGAAGATCCCACATGCCGCGGAGCGGCTGGGCCCGTGAGCCATGGCTGCTGAGCCTGTGCGTCCGGAGCCTTTGTTCCGCAACGGGAGAGGCCACAACAGTGAGAGGCCCGTGTACCACAAAAAACAACAACAACAACAAAAAAAAACCTGTCTCCAGATGCACTTCATTTTATATTAAGGGAGGTTAGAATTTCTAATGCCCCTTGAATTCATTCCTCACCGAGCCTTTTTTTTTTTTTTTTTAATTTTTAAAAAGGTGGCTGCGCTGCGTGGCGTGTGGGATCCTAAGTTCCCCGACCAGGGATTGAACCCGCGCCCCCTGCATTGGAAGTGTGGAGTCCTAACCACTGGACTGTCAGGGAAGTCCTACCACCGAGCCTTCTTAGGCCAGCTGTACACTGTTACCTGTTCCCACTGCCATTCCTGTGCAAGGTTCCCATGGCTCAGATGGTGTTTGATTCTTGATTTTTCTGCCCCTTTCATAATTTCTGTTTTAATGATTTTGCTAAATTTCAAACACAAATAAAAAATTGGAACAATGGAAAAAAAGCTATGTCCAGACATTGCCAAATTCCCCTTGGGGGACAAAATCGGCCCCAATTGAGAACCCCTGGTGTAAAGTGCCTCTCCCAGCCTGAGGTAAGGCCAGCTCTCCATAAACATTCATTATGGGATGGATGGTTAATGCCTATGTGAAGTCCACTCGTTGTGGACTGGTCACAACATTAGGAACTGGGGGACCCAGGACCCAGTTCCACACTGGTCACAACATTAGGAAACGGGAGACCCAGGACCCAGCACCGAGACTGCCGGGCTGTGTGACTGAGTGAGCAGCTCGGCCTCTCTGGACATTTCGTCTTCTAGTCTACAAAACGTGGAAAACGAGAGTTACCAATTCACAGGGTTGCTGGGGGGAGGTGATGAGAGAAAACTCTAGAAGCTTTGGTGTCTCAGGCTTGGGATAAGCCCACTGCCTGGAGTACAGTTTGTCACTGACACCAGCACAGGGGGACCGTACTGGACTCGCCTGACTCCTCAGGAAGGCTCTGTGATGACAGGGTCTCCCCATCACTGAGCCCCGTAGCCCAGACCCTGCCTGCTTGGTTTCAGAGGGTCTCCTGGCTCTGCTCCCACAAGCAGGGCCTTTGGATGTGGGTGGGTACCCCTCGGGGAGGGCTTCCGCCTGTCTCAGGACCGTTAGGGGAAGGAACACGTAGCTCGATGGCAGTAGGGGGATGACCACCGGCCCATCTTCCCCATTATGTGGAAGACGAATCATCAAAAGCGGAGTCTCTGCTTCACAGCAGCAACGGTCAGGCTGACCAACAAGTGGAGAGGGGGCCCAGGGTCTCACTCGCCTAGGGCTAGGCGGTCCAACACGGTAGCCACTAGCCACGTGCAACTCTTCCCGTTGTAACTGACACGGAAGAAACGATTTCTTTCTTTCTTTCTTTTCTTTTTTTTGGCCACACTCCATGGCTTGCGGGATCTTAGTTCCCCAACCAGGGATTGAATCCGTGCCCCCTACAGTGGAAGCGCGGAGTCTCAACCACTGGACCGCCACAGAATTCCCAAGAAACGATTCTAAAGGAAATGAAATTGAAAGTGCAGTTCCTCAGACGCACTGACCGCATTTCCAGTGCTCACCGGCCCCATGAACCTAGTGGCCACTGCAATGCACAGCGCAGATGGAGAGCATGTCCATCACCACAGGCAGCTCTCCCCGACAGTGTGGGAAGGGGGCTGGTGGGCTCCGACCTGACTGCAAGGCTGAGCCCACCACCCTCTCACAATCCCCCGCAGCTACGTGGACCAATCATTGCACTGATGATAATAATATACCAACAGCCACACCCACAATAGCCGTAGCTGTTGCAGGCACTGCCTGTGCTGGGCTCTGGGCTGTGCCGTGTCACTTAATCTTCACTGTGTGCTGGGAGCGGGGTGTGCGTCTTGCCCTCTCCTCAGAGAGATGAAGTCTGCTGCCCAAGGTCGCATGGTGAGAATGTGCTGGGGCCGGATTTGAAGCCATGTGTGTGACCCAGGAGGCTGAATTATTCCCCATGCTACTTCTCAGCCCGGGCTCTCCACACGACCAGGAAACGAGCAACCCATCTCGTGACAACTCCATAGGAGGAGAAATGGGGCAATGAAAGACGATGAAACACCCCAAAGTAGGCCGGGCCCACAGTTCGGGCTCTGCACGCTCATTTTCAGAAGTTCAGCGCCCAGCCTGTCAGGTGGGAACTCTCTGCTGCCCATGCTGGTGAACGCAGGGAGAGGTCAGGCCACAGCATCGGTGGCGGGGCAGGGCAAGGGCCTCCCCCAGTCCTCGAGTCGCTGCCTGGCCCGCGGCTCTGCTCCCCACACTGAGCTCTGGGACCACCTCTGGGAGGAAGGATCACGTGCAGGGTGTATCCTCCTGGCTTCAGCCCCTTCAGTCAAGCTGGGCCCACCTCTTTCACAGGGATGAATCAAAGAATAAAGGAGTGGGAACAGATTAAGCGCCCACAGTGGGCGTCAGGCGTGGGCTCCGCGCTTCCACAGCTATTATCTCATTTGATCCTCACGACAACTCTGTGAGGTCAAGCGGTAGTGATTTCCATTTGTACAGATGGAGAGACAGAGGGTCAGGGAGGTTGTTACAAGGCCTGCCCCAGTCACAGAGTAAGGATCATTTTAGATCGTATTATTAATAAGAAGATTTTATGTTTCTGTGGCATCTTGCTATGAGCCTAGCCCTCTTCCAAGCATGTTCGGTGTGTCAGCCCATTTAACTTTCCCAGCAGTCCTGTAGGAAACGGCACTGTTACCACACACATTTCATAGATGAGGGGACTGAGGCTTAGAGCGTCAAGTTAGCTGGAAATGATCTGATGGCCATCTGGTTAAATACAAATACTCTAGAGCCAGTGGAAAGAATGGAGTATGGGGTAGAACAGTGGTTCTCAACCAGGGTCAGCTCTGCCCCCCTCCCAAGGGATATTAGCAGGTGTGGAGACAGTGCGATCATCACAACAGGGGAATGCTGGGTGGAGTTCTAGTGGGTGGAGGCCAGGGATGCTACAACATCCTACAATGCCCAGGACGGCCCCACCACAAACCATCATCCCTGCCCAAATGTCACCATTGCCGAGGGTGAGAAACCCTGGGTTAGACACGTGCTTGCATGTCTTGACTTGAAAGAATCTTCAAGACATGCTGTTAAGTGAAAAATCGAACACAGGACGACACATCAAGCTTCGCATCTTTAATGTTAAAAGCAAAAAATAAAAACACAACCGTGTCTGTCTCCGTGGGTTTGCCACCCCATGAAAACCTCCAGGGCTGCCTCTGAAGGGGCCGCTGGGATGGGGTGAAATCTTTTTCTTTTTTTTTTAAACAATGAAAATATGCTCATGAAATCCTTACAAAAGTACTTTAAAGAATATTTTAAAGATATTTTAAGTGAAATTAAAAGCTCTTCCATTACTCGCCCAAGGTCACAGCTGGTAGGGGGTGAGCCCAGGGTCTGCACTCAGCTCTGAACTTGAACCACACTCAGCTTTAAGCCCACATTCTTCACCAGCACGTGGGAACGCCGCCAGAGTCTGAACTCCAGGTCCACGCTTGTCCAGTGACACGCCAGCTGTTACCAGCTAACAATTACCCACGGCACTGATGCCTGACTGATGGGTTGAATAAAACCAACTTAAATTACTTGTGAAAGTACTTTTGAAAAATAAGTGCATAAAAAACAAAACAAAAACCAAGCCCCACTGGGAGAAGACTAATTGCCAACAGGTCAAATCAGAAAATGTAATGGCTGGAACGAAAGGAGGCTACAGAAGGCTTCACGATAGTAACAGCACTGGTAATAGAGAACACTGAAAGCAAGGCTGTAAAACGGGCGGCTGAGGGTCAGACCCTGAGTTCAAATTCTTCCCTGTTCTCAGGCATCCCCACTGAGCAGGGGAGCTCAGCCCAGTCCCATTAAGGGGTCAGCCCAGTCAAATTAGCTGAATAAATGCAGGCTGGATTTCTCAGATCACAACTCCTTTCCCAGGCTCCTCCCAAGTCCAAAGCCCTGACCCTCCTTCCAGGGCTGAGGTGTACGGTGGGACCCACAGGTGTTGCCAACCAGGAAGGGAAGATGCCAACTCCTTCCCCGGCACCTCCCAAGTCCAAAGCCCTGACCCTCCTTCCAGGGCTGAGGTGTACAGTGGGACCCACAGGTGTTGCCAACCAGGAGGGGAAGATGCCAACTCCTTCCCCGGCACCCACGTCCTTGCCCGCTTCTCCACCAGCGAGAGCCTCTTTGCCTTTGCCTGTGCTGGGCTCCCTGCCTGGACTGCCTTTCCTAGGAGCATCCTATCCACCTGTTAAGACTCCGTTCACTTACCTCCTCCTTGAAGCGCTCTTCCATACCCCTCCCAGTCCCCTCCCTGAGAGAGGAGGTCAGGTGCCTGCCCTCTGTGCTCCCCTAACACCCTGAACGAATCTCAAGCCCGGACCACGTGATTTCTGGATTATCTGTCAGGTCCCGCCAGCACACAGTAATCCCTCAATGGTGGCTCTGTCTGTGCAACAGAGACCAGCGTTTGGCACATACTTGTCCTCACATGTCAACGAATGTTTTGTTAAGTGAATTTATTAATTAATAACATGCCAGAGAAACGTGGTGGTGGGTGACTGGGGAGGTCCAGGCTGATGCTGCCCCTGTTCTAGCAAGAGGAGGCAATGGGTCGTCAGAGCGGAGCATGGGAAAAACCTCTATATTCTTAGCAGACACCCACTGAGCAGCTGCTATGCGCCAGACACTGCGGTTGCGACACCACAGAAGCTGCTGCCTTTACTCTCCAGGATAAAAGCCCTAAGGCTCACCTCCTTTGGTGCCCACAGGACCCAGCTGCAGCATGGAGGGTGATTCTCCAGGCCGGGCTGGCCAGGGCCAAGTGGGTGGGCTCCTGAAGCCCTAAAGCAGCTCAGAGGGGCACGGTGTCTGGGATGTGACCCTTGTGTCAAAGGCTGCAGCTGCGGGACCTCTTGGGCAGGTAAATGTTCCAGGTCCTTTCCTGGGCACACAAAGCTCTGCCTCTCACTTCCATTTCAAGTTCTGCCTTCCTGCTTCCTACTTCCTTAGGCTTTATGCTCCAGCAATGCTGAAGCTTCCAGAATATACCAGGTTGCTTTAAATCTCTGTGCATGGGACTTCCCTGGAGGTCCAGCGGTTAAGACTCCGCACTCCCAATGCAGGGGGCCCAGGTTCGATCCCTGGTCAGGGAACTAGATCCCACATGCTGCAACTAAAGATCCCGCACGTGGCAACAAAGATCCCATGTGCCATAACTAAAGACCCGGCGCAGACAAATAAATAAATATTAAAAAAAAAAATTCTCTGCATGTTTTGTTTTCTCTCTCTGGAAAGCCCTTCCCCTGTTTTGCCATCTGGCAAACTCCTATTGATCCTTCGAAACCCGGCTCAGACATCATTGCCTTTGCGAAGCTCTCTGGCTTCTTTCCCAGGTGAGTTTATCACTCTACTCTCTATGTTACACGCCTCTTATTTTTGCAGTGATCTCATTTAATAGACCAAGAACTCCTTGGGTGCAGGGGCCATCTTAGTTACCTGTGGATTCAAATACAGAGCTCAGTGCTTGGCACCCAGTAGGTGCAACTTCATTTCTTTCTTCTCTCTTGGGAGAACCACATTTCATAGTTTAAAATCACCCAGGAAGATATTTTACACCAAAGATGCTCACATCAAAGTCAAGTCCCAGAAACTACCATCGCACTTTGCACATCAGAGGGAATTCAATCCGGGTTTCTAGGTGTGGATTAATTGGGAGCATGTCCTGGCGCAAGAAAGAGAGAGTTTACCTTTTAGCTAACAGGGTTACGGGCTGAGAGTAAATTATACGGTCTCTGCCATCTCCGGCCTCCTCTCCCTGCGACCGACTCGGGAAGGAGGAGGCGATTAAGGCACATTTGCTACCAACCTCGGAGACTGATAATTACATCCCCCCAATCAACTGGGGCTCTGACACGTGCAAAGGCAGGAGGGAGACATGTCTGGCCTGATAGAAAAGACAAAATTGAGCAAGGCCACCGTGCTGGGGGATGATGCTGGCGTTTCAAGAGTTCACTCAAACCAGGGGAGGCTTGTGGGCACAGGAGGTGGGCAGAGGGAGAGGGGCTGCCCGGGACTTACCACAATGATGTTTTCATGCTCTTGGGTAGTCAAGTTTGTGTTCTGAAGGATGAGCGGAGAGAGCAGGAGGAAAACAAAGCAAAACACACTATTAATAAAATGGAAATTGGGAGATTGGGACTGACACATACACACTACTATATATAAAGGAGAGAACTAATAAGGACCTACTATGTAGCACAGGGAACTCAATACTCTGTAATGGCCTATATGGGAAAAGAATCTAAAAAAGAGTGGATATATGTACACGTATAACTGATTCGCTTTGTTGTACAGCAGAAACACATTTTAAATCCACTATACTCCAATAAAAATTAAATTAATAAATAAAATGGCACATTTGCATCTCAAAGGTCCATGCAGTTTCAAATGCTTTCAGCCTCTCGGACAGAGGGCACTTGTCACTTTTTCTTAATTAAATAGATCAGAAGACCCTCAAAGGCAGGGTCGGAAGCAGGGGAAGGACGGCTTCGGGGCAGGAAGAATTGAGTTCCAAGCCCCTGTTTCACCACTGGAGTGACGTGACCTTGGACTAGTCACTTCTCAGTGAGACAGTTTCTTCTTCCGTAGATGGGGCTCCTCCTTGGGCTTAAACTCATGCTTGGCCCTCGTCATAGTGACACATGCCACTTGGAAGGCCGGAGGCAGCTTCATAATAAACATGTAAAGAAACAGATTTTCGGGCCTTGACTTTGTGCCGGGTAGTCTTTGGGGAGCAGCACATGGAATATTTCAGTGGTTCCCAAACTAGGTTCCCAGGGAACACTAGTGTTCCATGAGTTGGCCCAAGATGGTCTAGCTATGTTTAAATTCTAGCAATCAACTTGCAAAAATATTAAGCGGAATGGATTAAACTTGCTAAATTTCTAGGGTTTTTTCTCCCCCCCGTCCCCCCGCCCCGCAATCTGGAATTTGCATACACAGCTGGTACCTGTGACCACCATCCTGTGTATGCAAATGAGGATGCGAATGAGGTTGCAAATGAGGAAAGGGATGAATATGCAATAAGCAAGAGACAGTGAAAAAAACTCAGCAACAGCCACTATTGTCTTTTTTGCTAGTGTCCTGGTGTGTTCTGCTCTGACCATCTGTCTCAGTGGACACAAGCTTTCACTGGTATCAACTCTTATTTCCTAACAGCCGTGTTTGCTGTTCATAACACACCTCCTCGTTGGGCAGTAAACCCCAAGATCGACTGTTCCCGGGTTCTAGAAAGAGCTCCACGGGCTGAACAGGTTTGAGAAGTACCTGTTAGCTGATGCATTTACACCAGCTACCAGTGGAAGAAAAGCTAGTGAGCTGTGGATTTCCTTTTGTCCAGTAAGCTGGCTGCCCAAGGGGTGAAGGCGGCACATAACCAGGGTGAGTGCCTGAGCGCCACGAGCGTCCCGGTTCCCATGGAGACCGCCTGACTTATGTGCTTGGGATCCAGGACACGCGGGAGGATGTTTCTTGGATTCTAACACCTTTTTCTTTTTGTGGATGCTGGTGTGGCTTGAGCACCCCATTTATGACAGATTATTAAACACCAGGCATTTTTCAGCCGAGGGCAGAGGAAAGCCTGGCTTTGGTCTTTCCTACTCACTACACCTAAGGCACTGTTGTCAGGGCTTTGCTACCCTCCTCCCACCCATTTCCTGTTCTTGGGATAGGTTCTATTATCCCAATGACAGATGAGCAACCAGTGGCTCACCCGGGAGCACAGGTAACAGCTGGTGGAGTGGAGATCTGACCCCTGTCTGTCCTGTTCCAAAGCCTATACCGCCAACCACTGAGCTATACAGCTCAGTCCATGTGAGGGGAGGTTCCATCTTTCAGGCTGCCGTGGGAGCTCCGAAGGGACCAGCCATCCCTCACCACACCCATGCACCTTTCCAAGAAGAGCCTCTGGCAAACACAGGTGCCGTTTCTTTGGTCCCAGTCACCGGTGACGGCACATGGCACTCTGCAGGGAAACTTCTCTCCACTAAGGCCATTTCTGACCCGGGGTGGAGAGCTCTCACTAACAGCCTCTGGCCTGGAGGGGACACGTGAATCCTGAACCGAGCGGCCACTCCACACACTCAACCCAACAAAGGCCTGGGAGGGTGGGGATGCCAGCTTTAACAGGCCTGTCCTCCCCTTCCCTCCCTTGGGATCCTGCCCACCTTCTGGTCGCTTTGGTGATGCCTGGAGCCTCTTAGGAGGAGGCCTCAGGAACAGTTTACGTAAAGAGAACAGACAGGGAATCCAGTCCATACACAAAAAAGGGCAAGAAAGAGGGAGAGTTTGTTTTTCCACCCATCCCCTCTAGACATCTAGCTGAGGGTGCTGAAGGTCAAGTTCACAGCCATCTCCCACGATAACAGAAATGTGACCTGTTATCCATTGGTCCCTATACATCAGGCACAGTGCCAGGCGCTGTATACATATTAGAGCATCCAATCCCTAATTCTGTGAAACGGGTGCTAATCTTAGCCCCAACTCATAGATGAAAACAGCACTGAGAGATCCAGTACCCTGAGCAAGGCCAGGGAGCTCCTGAGAGGAGAACCGGGTCTTCCTCACTCTGCACACCTGCTCTCAACTGCCGTCCTTGGTGGCCGGGTCCCTCACTCACGAAAGAGTCTCTACCGATTCAGGTAATGTCACATGAGCTTTGCAGTTGGGCAGACCTGGGCCTGGGTCCTGCCTACCCCTCACCCAAGTGACCCTGGGCAGGCGACGTAACCCCTTGGAGCCTCCGTTTACATTTCCGTCTGTTTTAATACTTACCTTGCAGGGTCGCTGGGAGACATGTAAAAGGGCTGGTGTAAATGCCCGCCACTGTGACCGTCACAGAGAACATGCTCAGAAAACATCAGCATCGCTCGGGGAGGCGTTAGCCTCACTGGAGGGGACGCCACCTGGGCTGTGGCCCCAGCTCTGTCCCTCGCAAACAGCGCTCTTAGCAGTAAATTGGGGATAGCACGGACCCCTTGCCTGACTCACAGTTGGTGCACAGCAAATCCAAGCTCCCTCCTTATTTTTCCTTTAAATGCCTCTGTCTCTCTACCCTAGCGCTTGGGATCAGCTGACTTTGAGATCCTTATCTAAAGCCTCAGAAGTGATGCAAAGCCCACGAGCACGTGGTCACATGAAACGTATCTGAGACGGGCAAGAAATCCCACCAGAGGTCGGCCACAGTGTCGTCTGCCACCTTCGCCATCGTCCTGACGACAAGCCTGATTTAATGACGGTGTGATGGCGGCTGAGACTGGTGGGGTTGATGGGGTGGGCAGTGCAGCTCTGCAGTAAGAGCTAGACAGCCTTAAGGTGAAACTCCCGGCCCCACTGCTTTCTCGGCAGGTCACTCGGTATCTCTGGGCCTCAGCTTTCCCATCTGTGAAATGGAGACAGCAAGGGCTGTCTCTCGGGGAGCGTGAGGATCAGATGGGATGCTGTGTGCGTGGCACCCGGCACCTGCCCAGCATGTAGCAGGTGCTTCCTGAGGGCGAGCTGCTTCCCCTTCTCCAGATGAGAAGCCAGTCCCGGGCCTGCCGAAAGGCCCTTCCCGCTCAGGTGGGAAGCCTGGACTCGAGGCTGGGTGTACGGCACAGGCCTCAAATCCCAGACCTTGACCGTGATTCATTTCAGAGCCAGGGTCTTTACTCTTCTGTGGGACGAGGCTGGTCTCCCACCCGAGGACAGACACGTCCTCTGCTCCTTTGCCACCCACTTTCTACCTCTCGCTCCCACCTCCTCCCAGGGCGAGGGACCCTCTCTATTCAGCAGACGTGGAAGGCCTGGGCCAGTTTCCTGGACCAACAGGCAGTGACCAGCCTGGGTCTGCAGAGAAAGCGGAGGTTCTAGGTAGCAGGGAACTTGTGCCAGAGTCCGGGGGGGGGTGGGGGTGGGAGAAGCCATCAAGGGCACCGGGGCAGCCAGAGAAGCAGGGGCCGCTCCCTGGGGAGAGGGACAGAGAGATAGCTCTGCTGGCCACGCATAGCTGAAACCAGGAGTCATCAACCCCAGTGTCCCTAGAGGGCCAGGCAGGCAAATAAATGAGAGAAGTATTAATATCTGTCAAGTGCTTAAAATAGCACCGGAGCACAGTAAACAGAGAGATGTTTCCGAGCACCCCTCGCCCTCCGTCGGGCAGCCTAACTGACGGATTAAAGCCTCAGGTCCCACTGTCTTTCCTGCCAGAACGTAAGCTCTAGGAGGGCAGGGGACCATCTTCATCCAAGTGCGCAGAACAGCGCCTGGCACACGGCACACACTCAAAGTGTGGGGCTGCCTGGCAAAGCCGACGGCTCAGCTGGGCGGCACTAAGCAGCAAGCTGCAAAGTGCTGCTGGATTTTCCGACCGTTTTTAAAGAGAACCTGGAAATCCCTATTTTGTTGTGAAATCTCTCGACTTTTAATATCCTGTGTGAGTTGAAGGACAGCTATGGGCTGTGAGGAATGATTAGAGCGGAGAGCCATGTCTGCCTGGACCTCCAGTGCTGGCGGGGGACGGGGCGGGGGGAGACGGAGGCAGGCCCACGCCATGGGTATAGGAAGGGCAGTCTGGGGGCTTCACGGACGTGTTCCCGCTCAGGAACGAACTAGAGAATTCTAGCTGCCATCATCACCATCGCCAGCCCAGCTCGGGCCCAAGAGCAACACCCACCATGTCCTCCCTCGAATCCAGTCTTGGGGCACAGCAGGGTGGCAACCACTCTACCATCGTCCCTGGACGGCTCAGCTGGAAGCACCGGGGGCAAACCTCCTCCTCAACTCCCTCGTGTCGCTGGGGGACCGCTCACCTCCTCCCGCAAAAGGGAGACAACACAGACTCAAATTCGATTCTGCTGCTTGGTACCGGGTGGTACTCAGCAGGTGTAAAGGAAGCCAACTTCAAAGTGGCGGGGGGTGCGTGGGTGGGGAATGGGACGGCACAGTGCGAAATCAAGCCACGGGGAAGCGTTACCTCTGAGAGCAGTTTCGAGACGATTTCCAGTGGGGCTTGGTTGATGGAGTCATCCTGCAGGGGGGACGTCAGGGCCATGTCCACCAGAGTTCGGATCTCCTTCAAGACGACTTCCCAACGGCTTGGGTTACTCAGGACTTTCTTGTATTTGTAAATCTTTTTCTGGTTGGGAGAGAAAAGAGACCCACACGTGTTATTAACAGGCCAGGGGTGGAATATACAAGACGATCAAAGAATCAGATGTACTGGATGTGAAAGGCCCCACGTCTGGACCCCTCCCAGCCCCATCAGAATCCGACCCCCGAAGAAGGGACAGTCTTGCCCCAAGTCGAAGGCCGCATTTGCAGATAGTCAGGCCTCCTGAACGCTAGTAATTTCCACTCCTTTTCCAATGACATAAAAAAAAAAAGATGAAGCTATTTATCCTTCAGGTTATATCTTTTGCCAAACTTGTTCCCCAAGTATTCAAACGCAATAGGAGGGGAAGCATTCCGGGTCCACAAAGGCACTTTCTTTGCATTGGAGGCACTGTTTCTGCTCACCCTGACCCTAAGAGGTCCCCTTGGAGACTGTGCTCAGCTGGGAAACCTGACAGACAGGCTTGGGGCCTGGAATTCAGCTCCAGCCAGGTGGGGACCGAGCCCAGAATGGTCCTCAGCTTCCACCTGGGGAGTAAGATGGGTGCGTTCTCACCTCCGCATCCAAAGCTGGCGAGTGGCTGGGGCAGTGGCCACGGCTCTGTCCATATGAGGCCGGGCTGGCTCCGCCCTCTGACATCATGGAAACAGAAGCCCTCTCTGAGGCCGAGGTCCCAGCCTGCGCTCCCCCGGCTCCGCAGTGGCCTGCCCCACTGCCGCCTGGCTTGCCTGGCCATCTCTCTCTCTAACTGGATAAACTTCATTAAGTGCTCTCTGCTCCTTAGGGAAAACCTAATTTTAATGTCACTGAGCCAGCAGCCAGCTGGGTGACATGTCACAATCCCTGAACCAAAGTCTGAATGAGGCCAGGAGGAGGTGAGGGTCCCCCACTGGCCCCGAGGCTCAAAGAGAAGCTTGTAGGCCACCAGTGTCTCCCCGACCACTTAGTTTCTGAGTTAAGAATTACAAAGGGTCTTGGAAGCCAAGGCCTAAAATGAAGCATTTGGGGGACAAATTCTGCATCCAACTGGGTAGTTCTCTGTGCTGAGTGAGGCGTGGTGGTGGAACAGGTGGTCGACTGTAGGATCAGACAGGCCTGGTTCTTCCCATAAAGTATTTCACCTACGGAGCCTCAGCCTCGTCTTCTGTAAATTATGCATGAAAATACCCTGTGGCCTCTTCCAATGTGGAACCCTTATAAATCCTGGACCCAGGTGGCCCCCTCTCTGTGAGGAGTTACAGTCAAAAGCGTAGTCCCAACAGCACAACCACATAACCCAAAGGGAACTCGCGATACTCAACCTGCCTCTTCTGAAAAACTTTAAAGGAATGAAATGGACAACCCTCAGTGACCCGGACAGCACCCCGTTTTTTTCTCCCATGTTTCTCCCACACTGCATGATGTTCTGGGGCCTCTTATTTGCTAATCATACCCCTGCGCCACCACCATCACCCGCTTAGTTAACTACATCTAAGTTTATTTCCCATAGTCATCCCAGACCTTTCTTATGTCAGTCTCCATAGTCTGCCTCTCCCTCCTCCTCTCTCTCCTTCCACACACTCTGCCGGCCCCACTGCCTCCCTCCCTCTCTCCAAGCTTTTTTTTTTTTTTTTAACATCTTTATTGGAGTGTAATTGCTTTACAATGGTGTGTTAGTTTCTGCTTTATAACAAAGTGAATCAGTTATACATATACATATATTCCCATATCTCTTCCCTCTTGCGTCTCCCTCCCTCCCACCCTCCCTATCCCACCCCTCTAGGTGGCCACAAAGCACCAAGCTGACCTCCCTGTGCTATGCGGCTGCTTCCCACTAGCTATCTATTTTACGTCTGGTAGTGTATACATGTCCATCCCGCTCTCTTGCTTTGTCACAGCTTACCCTTCCCCCTCCCCATATCCTCAAGTCCATTCTCTAGTAGGTCTGTGTCTTTATTCCTGTCTTACCCCTACGTTCTTCATGACATTTTTTTTTCTTAAATTCCATATATATGTGTTAGCATACGGTATTTGTCTTTCTCTTTCTGACTTACTTCACTCTGTATGACAGACTCTAGGTCCATCCACCTCATTACAAATAGCTCAATTTCGTTTCTTTTTATGGCTGAGTAATATTCCATTGTATATATGTGCCACATCTTCTTTATCCATTCATCTGTCAATGGACACTTGGGTTGCTTTACATGTCTATTGTAAATAGAGCTGCAGTGAACATTGTGGTACATGACTCTTTTTGAATTATGGTTTTCTCAGGGTATATGCCCAGTAGTGGGATTGTTGGGTCATATGGTAATTCTATTTGTAGTTTTTTTAAGGAACCTCCATACTGTTCTCCATAGTGGCTGTACAATCTCCAAGCTTTTGACGTGAAGACAGCATGGTTTTCGTCAAGTAGGGAATGGGAAAGAGTAGAAACATTTACTTGTCAATCATTTTAGATCCTATAAGGGCTGGAAGAAACGCATGGTAACTCCTGTTGGGGGTGGGTGTTCAGTGAATAATAAATACACTGTTGATGGAGACGATGGTGACAAGCAGTATTTGCTGAACTCCGTGACTTTTGTGATGAGGCGCACCTAGCCTCTTGAGGCTCCCCTGGGACTGTAACCAGCCTCCGTCCCAGTTACCTGACTGGTGTTGCCAGGAGCATGACCATGTCTATACAAATTCGAAGTGCCCGAAGTCTGAAGCGGTAGACACTTCCCAAGGCAAGAACCCGGCCCATCCCCGAAGATGAACGCTCCTTTGAGTCCTAGACACTGCGGTTCTGCTCTGGGCCCAGAGGATTGCTTAATTTTTAAATGACCATGAAATGGTCACAGAAACTCACCGTATATTCAGCCCCAAAGAAAACCACAAGGACGCACAGCCGTGCATTCCCACGGTAGATTCTAGACTGGAATACGGTCTGCACTTAAGCGCCCTCTCTCGTAATCAGCGGCAAGCTGTTTACTTTTGAAAGAATAATGACTTCACTCTTTTTGTGAAAACAAGGCATGCTCACTGTAAGAAATGTAAACCACACTGAAAAGCACAAAGAAGAGGATAAACGAAAAAAGGTCTCGAAAATCCCACAACCTAGAAATAGCCATCACTAACCTCTGGTGAGCACTGTTCCAGCTGGCCCTCAGTTAAACTTCGCCCGTGGGGGTGGGCGGCCGTGAGCTCGGCCCCTAAGTCCTCAGGACCCACACTCGGTGTCACCGAGACGGTGAGGCCCAGGTGAGAGGGCCCATCGGGCGCCGCCTGCCCCAGCGAGCCCCTTCACAGGCGCGCCCAGCCTCGGGCTCACGGACACAGCCCCCCTGACAGGCCGCGGAGGTCAACAGCTTTCCCACGAGCCCCTGCTTAAGGCGCGTCCCAAGGAGAGTGGTCACAGAGGCTGCACTCAAGACCAGAGGTTCCCAGGGGCTGACAAGGGCTAACGTTCAACGACCCACCAGGCACTGTGCAGAGCACTTCGGGGCATCATCTCACTCCACCCTCACAGTAACCCCAGGAGCTGGGGACCTGCCATAGGCCCTGGGAGCAGAACCGCAGACAAGGACCCGAGCGCAGATGGTTTATTTACTGGGGAGGTAATGGAGGACACATCAGTGCAGGGGTGAGAGTGAGACTGGGAGAAGAAGGCAGTCAGTCACCGCCAGAGCATCATCAAGTGTTAGGACTGGGCAACAGGCAATGCCACCACTGTGGGGACAAGGCTGAGTCCTGAGGGGGCCTCTGGGAGACAGTGTGGATCACGCCCTAGAGTTGACCCACCCAAGGAGCAAGGAAGCGGCCCTGTTTACCCACCAACTTCCTGGACTTCTGGCTGCCCTGCGCCCAGGCCAAAATGCTCCCACAGCCAGGAAAAGACGTGCCCCCAGGGCAGAGTCACCGTGTTTACAGTCTTCAGGGCAGAGCCATGCCAAGAGGTAGGGCGTCTGCAGCTTCTGCCCCAGGCTCTAGTTTCCTGTTTACACACAAGACTACCAGGGCCCGGAGGTGACATGACTTGCCCAAGGTCACACAGCTAGAAAGGGGCAATTCACAAGTACACACCGGCTCTGGTGGACCCCAGAGGTCTCCCTCTTTCCATTACATGGGTCAGGGCCAGCGCAGATGGTGGAGAGGAGGCGCAGATTCACCAAGAGACACCGAGAGGAAGGCTGCAAGGACGCTTGACGGTCTGGGATGAGGGCTAGAACACGTCTCCAAGGCTCTGAGAGCTGGTGGGAGCAGCAGGGGGGCAGTGCAGCTGTGACACCGTGCTCATGGCGTGTGGGTAGGTGGCTGGCCCCCGGAAGAGGCTCTGAGCCCTGGCACAGGGCAGCCACAGGACAGAGGGAGGCCTGCCCAGGCCCGTAGGGGCCTAGTCACTCTGCCTTGGGTGACAAATCAGCACATTTCATCCCAGGAGCTCTGCTGAGCTCATCTGGTGATGAATCACGGTGGGACTGGGTTGGGGATGCCTCTGGAACCCTGACACCCAGAAGCCCGGCCCTCAGCTTTGCCCTATGGTCCCTCCACTGAGCCCACATCACCAGAAGGGGCGGGTGACCTCTTGCCGTGTCTGGAGTGGATGGGCTGCTGGACTCCTTTGACAGGAACCTCGGAACTGTCTCCCTGCTTGTTTTTGTGTAAGAAAGCCAAGAATGGTCTCACATTTTTTTTTTTAAGGGTTGTTCAGGGGAAAAAACCAACAACAAAGAACAGAATACGCAACAGAATCAAATGTAGTCCACAAAGCCCCAAACATTTGCTGTCTGGACCTTTAAAGAAAAAGTGTGCTAACCCATGGCTGGAAAGGTCGAACCCCACCCAGCCAAGGAGTAACAGCACAACGCAGCTCAAGATCAGGGGCCACCAGGGGAACACAGGTTCAAACCATAAAGAGATACTGCTCCACACCCACTAGGCTGGCTGGAACCAAAAGACAGGTATCTCCAAGTGTTGACAAGGATGAGGAGAAAATGGGATCCTTGTGCATTGCTGCTGGGAATGTAAATCAGTACAGCACCACTGGAAGACAGGTTGACAGTTTCTTAACTCATTAAACATAAATTTATCATATGACCCAGCAACTCTGTTCCTAGAAATCTACTCAAGAGAAAAACAGACTCTACGTAAAGACATGCACGTGAATGTCCACAGCAGCATTATTCATAACAGCTCCAAAGTGGAAACAACCCACATGTCCATTAGCTGATGAATGGATAAGCAAGACATGGTATATCCAGACAATGGAATAGTACTTGGCAGTAAAAAGGATGGAAACACTCGTATGTGCTACCAATACGGATGAATCTCACCAATATGCTAAGTGAAAGAAGCCAGATGCAACAGACTTACTGGAGGATTCCTTTTATAGGAAACGTCTAGAAAAGGCAAATTTAGAGAGACAGAAAGTGGAACGGTTATTGCCTGGAGTTGGGAGGTGGCAACAGGGATTATTAGGCTGCAAACAGATATGAGGGCATTTTTAGATGATGGAAATACTCTAAAACTGCATTGTGATGGTCACATAATCCTATAAATCTACTAAAATCATTGAATCATTCACTTACAATACGTGAATTTTATGCCATGTAAATTACACCTTCATTAAGGTGTTAAAGAAAAAAATCCCAACCCAGGTAGGTGGAGGACATCAAAAAAAAGTCAGAGGCAGTATGGCTTCGTGGTTAAGAGTGCAGGTTTTGCAATCAGCAGAATTCAGTTCAAATCTAAGCTCTATTTCATCTACCCATCCACCTATTCACTTATCCATCCATCCATCCATCCATCCATCCATCCACCCATCCACTCATCCATCCATCCATTTATCTAATCATCCAATAACAGTTACTGGGAACCGTCTTACTGTATGGTGTGGCAAGTACTCAGTTAAGTCCTAAGGATACCAGTGATGAGCAAAGCAGACAGATCCCAGTGCTCGTGGAACTTACAGCGTATTACTGACACCCTACTTTCCTCGTCTGCAACGTGGGACGAGAACAACCACTATCAAAGGCTTGCCACGCCCATTCCATGAGATGATATGTATAAACACATAGCCCTGTTCCTCGCAAAACAGCAGCGCTCATTCTTCTCACCCACCAAGTCCTGTGGGTGAGTGATCCAGAGCAGGCAGGACTCAGGAGGGCTCCCGGCATCTGTGACTAAGCCCCACCCTCTCCCGAAACAACAGAGCCAGCAGGAAGAGCCAGCCGCTCCTCCACTGCAGTCTTCGCCCTCTGCTTATCAGGAAGGGGGCGTTACCTGGGCAACATCCGCCATCTCTCCAGCAAATGCTGCTATACTGCAGAGACAACCACAGACGCCCGGGTTCTCCGGCCTGGGAAAGTGGAGCCCGTCGGCTCCTCCACGGGAGACAAGCCGTCCCCGGGCAGGCGCCCCTCTCCAGGAGAGGTGTGACTTAGAATGTGCGGGCACCACGCCTCCCGCTGACGGGGCGGTTGCTCTGCCGCTTGCTGCAGCCTCCGAAGCTCGGGCTCACGCAAGCACGCATGCTCCCCCCACCCGTCATTAAAGGAGAGGGCGCTCCTGGAGCCAATGAGAAAAAGGAGCCCGGCGGGAGCTGGGCTGGCTGTGACAACTTCTCTCCAGGGGGTGTGCCAAAGCTGTGCTGCCCGGCACGAGAGCCAGCAGTCCCGTGTGGCTACTTACACTGAACCTAATTAAAATGAAATACGACTGAAAATTCAGCGCCTCAGTCCCACTAGCCGCATTCCAGCGGCTGGACAGCCACACGTGGCTAGAGGCTGCCACACTGGACAGTGCAAATAAAGAACATTTTCATCACTGCAGAAAGTTCTATTGGGCAGGCTGTCCTAAAGTCTTAGCATGCCCCAGAGGACCAGTGACGTGCTCGTTGCCTCTCCCATCACTCAGGCAATGCCTATTCGCTGGGGCCAGTATGTGAGCGGCACGCTGCCCATGTCCTCCAACTTTCCCTCCAAGGCCTGCAGGGGCTGTCCCCAGATGTCCTCTGCACACCCAGGGAGAATGACCAAGTGGTTGACTTCTTTGGCTTCCCTGATTCCTAGACAGGGGGGCCTCTGACCTCCTCATTCCCTCAAGACTCACTTGGGGCTATGGAGGAGTGTGCCAGGTAACTCACCACCTCTGCCAACCCCGTGTGCTTCTGGGGGCACACTTACAAAAATTCTCACAACGACCCAACAATGGGAACAGTATAATTAGCTTCATTTCACAGATAAGAAGTCTGAGGCTGAGAGAGGTTAAGTCAAGGAGCTAGTAAGAGCCAGAGCTGGAGCTGGGACCCAGGTAGAGCCGGATCCTGAGTCCCCGACCACAGTGCCACTCTGAGAGGCACACCTGAGTGCTTTCTCTGCCTTGATCGATGCTGCTGCCTCCTGCTGAAATGAACAAGAAGTCTTTAAATTGGAGGGCTGAGCCCAGGAGCAGTTCCAGACTGGCTGCAGCTGGGCGTCTGGATGACAGTTGCCTGGAAAGCCGGGTCCTGGGGAGATGGGCAATTTGTTTGAAAAAGGGGGAAGAGCATGGCACTCTGCCCCCTAAGTGCCCACTGGAGACGGTCTTCCTGCAGTCATTACTGCTTCCAAGGAAACAGCAGGAACTCGGGCACAGTGTCCCGCTCATCGTCTCTGGAGCATCGCCTGGTTGCCTGGGCAACCATGCATCTGGCTGGTGAGGAGATGTACTGGTCTTGGTGCCAGGCTTGCAGCTGGGTACCACATCCTACCTGGCTCTTGGGGCCTGCTGCAACCTTGGCAAAATCCAATCATCCCACGGATCTGACTGACTGCACTGAGAAAATTTTAGCTGGCTGTTTTCCTCACTGAGCTCTGGCTCCTTGGGGACAGGGATAATGCCTTGTCTGTTTCTTTACGGTTCTGTGTGGTGGCTGGAACCGCTGAGGGCACATGGAAGGTGCTCTCAGTATTTGTCAAAGGGAGGAGAATAAGAATCAGAAATAATGGTTGGGCTTCCCTGGTGGCACAGTGGTTAAGAATCCGCCTGCCAATGCAGGCGACACGGGTTCGAGCCCTGGTCTGGGAGGATCCCACATGCCGTGGAGCAACTAAGCCTGTGCACCACAACTCCTGAGCCTGCGCTCTAGAGCCCGCGAGCCACAGCTACTGAGCCCGCGAGCCACAACTACTGAGCCTGCGCGCCTAGAGCCCGTGCTCCACAAGAGAAGCCACCGCAGTGAGAAGCCCGCGCACCAAAGAGAAGCCCTGCAACAAAGAGCAGCCCCCGTTCGCCACAACTAGAGAAAGCCCGCGTGCAGCAACAAAGACCCAACACAGCCAAAAATAAATAAATTTTAAAAAATGACACCTGTTCTTTAAAAGAAAGAAAGAAATAACGGCCAACATGTAGGAAGGGCTTCCACTGTTGTCAGCTACTACACCGAATCCTTTAACCCTCCCAGCCCACGGCAAACGCATGAACTACCTGCAGGGGGAGCTTGTTAAAAGGCAGATTCTAACTCGGTAGAGCTGGATGGGGCCTGGGAGTCTGCACTTTCCAGCAGTTTCCAGATAAGAGAGATGCTCTTGAACCCAACCCCAGGTGCCTCGTCTGTTCCTCCCTAGGAGGCATGCTTGCTCTGCACCCATGATACAGAGAAGGGGGCAGTGAGGGAGTGATACCTTGCCTGCGGTCACACAGCTGGTGTTGTGAGCTATGTTCCCCAAAATGGTATGTCCAAGTCCTATAACCGCTGGTATCTGTGGATGTGACCTTATTTGGAAATAGGTCTTTACAGAGGCCATCAAGTGAAGGTGAGGTCATGCTGGATTAGGGTGGGTCCTTATAAAAAGGCCAGGGGAAGACACACACATACACAGGGAGAGAAGCTAGGTGAAGGTGGAGGCAGAGACAGAAGCAACGCCTCTACCAGCCAAGGGACGCCAAGGAGTGTAGCAACCACCAGAAGCTGCAAGAGGCCGGGAGGGAACCTCCCTTAGAGTCTCTGGAGGGAGCATGGCCCTGCCAACACCTTGATTTTGGACCTCTGGCCCCAGAACTGTGAGCGGTTACATTTCTGTTGTTTTCAGCCACCCAGTTTGTGGTACTTTGTTATGGGAAACCCACACAGCTGGTGAGCAGCAAAGCAAGGCAGACCCCAGGGAGCCTGGCTCCTGGTCACCCTGCTGGTCTGCTTCAGCCCTTCGAGCTGACTCTTCCCATCCTTTTATTTTATGGAGGTGGCAGCCGGGGCCCCTGCTCTCAGCGGCTTCTCCCAGCTTACCCTCGGCTTGGAATTGGTTAGGTTTTCTCTTGCTGGGGAAGACCTGACCTCCTGTCTCCTCTTGTTCCCTCAGGGTTGGAAAAGCTGGCGTCCACGCTTGACGCCTGCCTCCAGCCCATCACCCGAGCGCAGAAGCCCCTGGTCCTGTGCTGCCTGCACACCTGGGCGCCTGCACCATCACTAATGCCATGAGGAGCCGCCTGGACACCCAGAGAAGCTGCAGAGGGAATTCCAAGGAGGATTCGGGAGGACGTCAGCACAGGGCTGGCTTAGGGTCCTCGGCAAAGAGTCATGAGGTGGGCTCTGGCTCAGAGTAAACACAGCCCGCTTTCCTTTTATTTTTTTTTTTAATTGAAGTATAGTTGATTTAGAATGTTTCAAGTGTATAGCAAAGTGATTCAGTTATATATATATAATATATATATATATTTCCAGATTCTTTTCCATTATAGGTTATTACAAGATATTGAATATAGTTCCCTGTGCTATACAGTAGGTCCTTGTTTATTTATTTTTTATATAGTAGTGTGTATATGTTAATCCCAAATTCCCAATTTATCCTCCCCACCCCTTTCCCTGTGGTAACCATGTCTGTGAGTCTGTTTGTTTTGTAAATAAGTTTATTTGTATCTTTTTTTTTAAGATTCCACATATAAGTAATATCGTATGATATCTGTCTTTCCTTGTCTGACTTACTTCACTTACTATGATGATCTCTAGGTCCATCTATGTTGCTGCAAGTGACATTATTTCATTTGTTTTTATGGCTGAGTGATATTCCATTGTATATATGTATCACACCTTCTTTATCCATTCCTCTGTCAATGGACGTTGAGGTTGCTTCCTTGTCTCGGCTATTGGAAACAGTGCTGCTGTGAACATTGGGGCGCATGTATTTTTTCTAATTAGAGTTTTCGTCTTTTCTGGATATATGCCCTGGAGTGGGATCGCTGGATCATTGTTGGTTCTATTTTTAGTTTTTTGAGGAACCCTCCTACTGTTCTCCATACTGGCTGTACCAATTTACGTTTCCACCAAGAGTGTAGGAAGGTTCCCTTTTCTCCACACCCTCTCCAGCATTTCTCTTTCTTTTTTTTTTTTTTTTGCGGTACGCGGGCCTCTCACTGCTGTGGCCTCTCCCGTTGCGGAGCACAGGCTCCAGACGCGCAGGCTCAGCGGCCATGGCTCACGGGCCAAGCCCCTCTGCGGCATGTGGGATCTTCCCGGACCGGGGCACGAACCCGCGTCCCCTGAATCGGCAGGTGGACTCTCAACCACTGCGCCACCAGGGAAGCCCTCTCTTTCCTTTCATGAGGTTTACACATCTGCCCATGGTTGGCAACCCCCATTACGCCAGCTGACAGCCCAGGGTTTCCTACAGCCGGGCACTGCACTAAACTCATCCCAGAACAACTGTCCCAGGGTTCTCAATCCTGGCTACGCATAAGAACTATTTGGGAGGCTTAACAACATTCCAATAACAGAGTCCAACCCCAGGCCAATCCCACTCGGCGGCTGCTGTGGGCAGGGCGGAGCCGAGGCATCTGGCTCTTTGGCCACTGGTATATTTTAAAGTACATCTGAACACCAATGGGCACAACAACATTATTCACAATTGCCAAAAGGTGGAGGCAACTCAAGTGTCCACCGACAGGTGAACGGATAAACAAATGTGGGCTATGGATACAAAGGATTATTCAGCCATGAAAAGGAAGGGGATTCTGACACCTGCCACAACGTGGGTGAACCTTGAGCACATCATGCAAGTGAAATAAAGGCCAGTCACAAAAAGACAGACACTGTAGGTTCCGTTCACAGGAGGCAATACCTAGAGTCATCCGATTCATAGAGACAGAAAGTAGACGGAACGTAGAACGCGGGTTGCCAGGAGCTGGGGGAGTGGGGAGGGGGAGTCCGTGTTTAACAGGGACGGAGTTTCAGTTGTGCAAGATGAAAACGTTCCAGAGAAGGCTGGTGGAGGTGGCTGTACAGTGTGAGTGCACTGAACGCCGCAGAACTGAACGCTTAAATCTCCAGGTGACTTGAGCCTGCAGCTAGAGGTCAGCCCCGGTGTCCAGTCTAAGGTGGCAGATGCGACCCCTGCACGCCGTACAGACGCGAGACCCCAACAGTAACCTGCTCCGGGTCAAAGCGGCTGTCTGAACCAGGACCCCTCCTCAGGGTCACCTCATTGTCCTGAGTCATGGTCAATGAAGAGACCGTGAGCTGCAATACATAGGTACAGCCCTGGACCTGCTCTCAGCTTCTGGAAATGCTCTCCTGTCTCCACATGGCCTAACCCCAGGGGCTGGGGAATGGGCAGTGCCCAGGGCGGGGCTGCACGCACCTTCCGGCCTGGTCACAGCCCTCTAGGGAGGCTGGGGGCTCCCCAGTCGTGCTCAGCACACCTGGCGCTACACCCTCACTGCCTTTGCTCACATGCCTCCACCCTCGTCAACTCCTGGGGTGCTCAGAGGCTCAGTCACGACCCTGCTGTGGCCCTCAGGTGTGTGCAGAGTGGCGCACCTCTGCATGCGGACCTCTGCTGCTAATAAGCTGTGCAGCCTCAGGCAAATCATATCACCTGTCTGAACCTTAGTTTCCTCATCTGTAAAATGGGGATGATAGTCGCGCCTGCCTCTTGCGGCTGTTGACAAGATTAAATGTGATATTTCATGCTGAATCTTATAGATGCTCAATAAATGGTAGCTACTCAGTCAGTAGGACATCGATTAAAGACAGTTAACTGCTGAGAAAAAATAAAGGTGACTAGAAACCCCTAAGTGCCCATCGATAGGGAAATGCCTGAACAAACTACAGCCACATGCAGCATCACACCAGACAGCAGTTAAAAGGAACAAAGGCAAGCCAACAGACCTGCCACGGATTCCACCCCCACGAACCGTGTTAAGTGTAGAAGCAAACACACACACGTGTATGTATATATTTACATGCCTACGCTGCACATATATGGGTGGGGAGGGGAGGACCAAAGAGAGCTTCAACTTTACCTGAAATGTTTCAAACTGTTGCAGGAAGCCATAGCCGTGTATTATACATTTAATTTAAAAGAAATAAAATTCCCAGGATTACTTCATTTTTGAAATGATACGTGTTCACTGGAAAACCAGAATAGTACAGAATGGTGTCCAGGAAGGGAGTAATAAAGTGCGCAACAGCTCAAGGTGTGGGCTCACCGCCTGCACATCTGTATGCGGGTGACCATCGCTCCACAGATTCTCTTCCTGTGCACGTGCATACCCCTGCCATAAAAGTGTACATAAATTTGGCCCATATCGCACGTGTTGGCTTTTTTGTTTTTAATTTATTTTTGGCTGCGTTGGGTCTTTGTTGCTGCGTGCGGGCTTTCTCTAGTTGCGGCGAGCGGGGGCTACTGTTCGTTGCGGTGCGCGGGCTTCTCATTGCAGTGGCTTCTCCTGTTACAGAGCACAGGTTCTGGGCGCGTGGGCTCCCGTAGTTGTGGCACGTGGGCTCAGTAGTTGTGGCTCGCGGAATCTAGAGCGCAGGCTCAGTAGCTGTGGTGCGCGGGCTTAGTTGCTCCGCGGCATGTGGGATATTCCCGGACCAGGGCTCGAACCCGTGTCCCCTGCATTGGCAGGTGGATTCTTAACCACTGCGCCACCAGGGCAGTCCCTGTTGGCTTGTTTTTTAACCTCACCTCTGCCTCCCCGGCATCTCCCCCACCCCAGAATCCATGCTAAAAACAAACCATATGGTTGGCAAACATTTTCTGTAAAAGGGTCAGGTAATAAATGTTACAGGCTTTTCTGGCCACACTCTGCTGCTGTAGCACAAATGGGTGGGGCTGGGTCCCCCCAAACCTCTTATTTACAAAACCAGGCAGTGAGCCTGATAGTCTGTCCACCCCCGTACATATCAATTCACATATTCCTCCACGGCCATACATAAATCAAATGCAAATATAGAGAGAGATTTTCTTTGGTCCTCAGCTTTTGTTGTTTTGTTTTACGAAAAGGGCATCACATTATACGTGGATCTCTGCATCTTGCTTTTTCTCTCTTAACACCTGGAAGTGGCCCCATGTCAATCAGTATAGATGTTCCCATGCTGTGTTTTTTTTTTTTTTTTTTTTTTTTTTTGCGTTACGGGAGCCCCTCACTGTTGTGGCCTCTCCCGCTGCGGAGCACAGCCTCTGGACGCGCAGGCTCAGCGGCCATGGCTCACAGGTCCAGCCGCTCCGCGGCATGTGGGATCTTCCTGGACCGGGGCACGAACCCGTGTCCCCTGCATCAGCAGGCGGACTCTCAACCACTGTGCCACCAGGGAAGCCCCATGCTGTGTGTTTTTATAAGCCACCTGAAATATCACCGGGCAAAGGTAGCATATACGTCTAGAAAATGAAAAATCAAGCCAACAGGAGTCCTCTCGCCTGACCTCAGCCTTCTGTGCAGATCCTCTGGGAGGTCTTCCTGGCAGCAGCCATCGGGCGCCGTGACCGCCATACATCAGTGACCGGGCGCATCCCTGACCAGACAGCCGGGTCCCTGACCAGACACTCTGCATCAAAGAGCTCTTCTCCAGGGGCCACTGCCTGCCCTGAGGCGGCCCCCTTGGTCCAACGCGTACTTCCACGGTTCCCGAGATCAAAGCCACCCCCCCCTGCCAGCCTCTCACATACCCCGAGACGTGTCCTGATTCTCCTTAATTGTAAACTCGACCCAAGGTGTGGGTGAGACCCCACCTTTAACGGAATGTTTAAGGAGATCCTATTATTTTCCTGTAATGATGTTGCCAATGACGTTAGTGGTGCTGGGAACCCCGTGCAGAGCTGAACCACATCCTGAAGGGCACAGTGGGGGCCACCTGCTAATCAATAGCAGGAAAGGCTGTTTTCTGAGGAAACACCCCCAATGGCTAGCAACTCACCAAATAAATTAAAAAATGCAAATAAGGTACCAGAGGCTGCTTTTCCTCTGCCCTGTGGAGGAGGCCGGCCCCAGCGGGTTTGGCTGCGCTTAAGGGCAGAGGACAGCACAGGGCTGTTGCCCTTGGGTCCGATAAAGGGAAACCTCTACCCCAAATAAGGAGTTCTCCGGCTTGGCTTCAGACGGTAGCATCTCAACAGGGGCCTCCGCTGTTTATTTGACTAACAACTTTATCTACTGCTCGCAGCACTTCAGAGGCATCCGATCCGTTCATCCCTTTGTGTGGGAAGCCTCTAGTCCTTGTCGGGCTGCCGCCTCTGGGCTGGAGCCGTGGCTCCTGCCACAAGCCGCCTTAATTTACGAGCACCCTGGAAAAGGGTCCAGTTCCCTAATTAATTCCTCCGCAGCGGATCGTCAAGGGGTGTGCCCAGGCAGGCAATGAGGGTGTGCTTGAATCAGCGTGGGGAAGACTCCTGCCTTCACGAGCGGGGGTCTTGTGCGGAGGCAGGATGCACCAGGGTCTGTTCCTTTCTTGCTGAGGAAGGCCCCTCAGACAGGTCCAGGGCATGGTCAAGACAGAGTCCAGGGGTGGGACCTGGGAGGCATTCACGGCGGTCAAGTCCGAGTTGCCCAAACAAGTGGAGGAGAGGCCGGCAGAGCAATGCAAGAGCCCTTCCTGCTTGATCGCAAGCCGAGAGGGACCCAGCAACGGGGCCTAAGGGACACAGAGGAGGCTCAGGCCTGGGTCTGAATTCTGGCTCAGATACAGGGGAAAGTTATTTACTCTGAGAGTCAGTTTTCGGGTCTGCAAGATGGGGACGCAATCCTACCTCCCAGGGACTCTGTATAGACTAAAATAGGGCAGCAGATGAAGTGGCTGGAAAACAGTCGGCACTCAATAAACGTCTGCTGCTCTTTCCCCTTTATTCTTTTTTAAAAATTTTATTTATTTGTTTATTTCTTTTTTGGCCACGTTGGGTCTTAGTTGCGGCACGCGGGGTCTTTCGCTGCGGTGCGCGGGCTCTTCATTGTGGTGCACGAGCTTCTCCCTAGCTGTGCCGTGCGGGTTTTCTCTCTCTAGTTGTGGCGCACGGGCTCCAGGGCACGCAGGCTCTCTAGTTGAGGAGTGTGGGCTTAGTTGCCCCGCAGTATGTGGGATCTTAGTTTCCCGACCAGGGATCGAACCCACGTCCCCCCTCATTGGAAGGCGGATTCTTTACCACTGGACCACCAGGGAAGTCCCATCTTTCCCCTTTCTTTAAGCTACTGCAGTGGCTCTCCGACTGTGCTGTGTATCAGAATCACTTGGAGGGCATGGAAAACACACCTTGCTACACTCTCCTCCCCCACTTTCCAGTTTATAAGACAGAAGATCTGCATTCCTAGTAAGTTTCCAGGCTACGTTGAGGCTGCTGGTCTGGGAACCCCACTTTGAGAACCACTGAGCTACAGTTTGGAACCCCCGGGGTCCATCGTGACGGAGAGGCCTCTGAGGAAATAAAGACCATCCCTGATGGAAAGTTCAACGCAGGTGCTGACAAAGGCTTCGAGAGCCAACAGATGCCAATGGTCTGCTCCAGCCTGCCACCTTCGGCCATTGCTCAGCTGGCCCTTGGTCTCCTGGGGGCGCTTTTCAGGGTCCACGCACTCTCGGACGTCTGTTCCAGCCCAGAGGGCAGATTCGGCCCACTCTGCCAAAGGGTCTTATCCACGCATCTGCTTGGTCCCCACTGTTTCTCCAGCTCCCACCCGGACACAGACCACCGGGGCCTCCTGCCGCCAAGGTCAGCAGGCTCCGTCCGGGCGGCTTTAGCACCCTGGACAGGGGCGGGCGCTCTGTCCATTTCAGAGCCTTCTGCAAAACCATCCTTGGGGTCTCAGAGGGACAAGGGCCATGGGACTTCCGCCCTTGTCTCCCGATCAATTAGCCTCTCTCCCAAACCCCTTTCCATCCAGAGAGTTGGCTGCCCACTGGGTATTTTCTGATGGCCGGGAGAGGTGAGGACCTAATCCCTCTGTGGGGACAGGCACTGCTCTTTTCAGAGGCTCTGTTTGGCCTTCTCTCTGAGCCAACAGGCGGGCAGGAGCCTTGGAGGCAAACCCAGAACGGCAGGCCACCCTCCCCTCCGAGGCCGGCCCCGCCCCCCGCATGGGCCCCCGAGAGCTGCCCAGCATCCCCGGCTCGGGGGGCTTGCTGCCCACCACCCAGCTGCGGAAGGGACCTGCAGACTCCTGTAGAACAGAAGGTCTTCCTGGTCAAGAGATTGTCTCTCATTTATGTTTTTTGTTTGTTTGTTTGTTTTTGCGGTACGCGGGCCTCTCACTGCTGTGGCCTCTCCCGTTGCAGAGCACAGGCTCCGGACGCGCAGGCTCAGTGGCCATGGCTCAGGGGCCCAGCCGCTCCATGGCACGTGGGATCTTCCCGGACCAGGGCACGAACCCGTGTCCCCTGCATCAGCAGGCGGACTCTCAACCACTGCGCCACCAGGGAAGCCCCCATTTATGTTTTAAAGACTTACTTGAAGAAAGAGAAAGGCACAAAAAAATTTTGCCTTAAAGGGCTGGAAACAAGTTCACCCGCAAAACGTTTACGTGGAAAACTTCCTTGTGTGGTGCGGTGACTCATCAGCCCCGTCAAAGTGTGCGTGGGATGACACGTTGAAGCCCTGGGCCCCCTCCTCGTCTGGGAAAGAAAAAACAACCCACAAATGCCCTTCTTTCCTGACTGTTTGGAGCGTCGGCTGCCACCCGTCCCTCCTGAGGCCCAGGGAAGGCCGTCATGCAGGGGGCACTGGGGTGTCTAATGTCTCCAAGCCCGGTGCTGGGGCAGCAGGGGGCAGGGAAAGGCCTGGGGTCCCAGGGACGTGGTGCAAACCCAGCTCCCCTGCTTCCTGCCCTGCGGCCCGGACAGGTCATCCCACCTGGGGCCCCTGCGCTCCATGTTCTTGACCTTTTGAGTGGGATGGTTAGAGGGATCCAAAGGGGTGAGGATTAGGTACAAGGTGCCTCTCACTGCCTCTGGCTGGTGGACGGCGGGCACTCAGCAATGCCTGT
Source organism: Tursiops truncatus (assembly GCF_011762595.2). NCBI lineage: Eukaryota > Metazoa > Chordata > Mammalia > Artiodactyla > Delphinidae > Tursiops > Tursiops truncatus. The sequence goes on from NC_047052.1 coordinate 6,849,521, forward strand.
CCTTTCCCGCAGAAACTCAGCTTCTCAACAGTAAAAACCGAAAGATCTAAAGTCCCACCTGGCTTGACGCTTGTCTGAATGAAATACTACAAAACCGTAAAAAGAAATGAAGTAGATCTGAACGTGCTGTATGAGCTCGTGTATGAGCTCAAGCACGATACGTAATTAAAGGGTAAAGGACCAAGGAACACCCAGTGTGGATAATAAAACCTGTGTGGTGTTTTAAAAGGAATTTTCATAAAACCTTCTGAAGGGCCCCATGAGACTAACAGGACTGCCTTTGGGAAAATGGAGTGGAGGGAGGAGAGACTATGCATGTTACACCCTTCTAGAGTTTTTAGAATTACCGAGTACATGCATAACTCACTGGTCTTAGATGCTAACAGCGGATATCTGGGGAGTGAGGGATTGGCTGGAAAAGGCGGCAGGAGGGAACTGTCCCGGGTGACGGGAACCTGGATGGTGGTGATTCAGGTGACTACGACAGTCAAAACTCAGCAGACCCAAAAGATAAATGGGTGCATTTTGTTATGTCTCCATTCTAGCTCCATTTATTTTTAAACTTAAAAAGTGTTAACAAAGGTTTATGGACAGTGGTAAGTTTTTTTAGTTTTCTTTGTCCTTTTCACTATTAAAAGAAAATCTTAATACATGCAATTTTAAATGTCTCACCTTAGTACTCTTACATACCCCTGGTAGGTGTATACATTGGTTTGGACCACTTTGGAAAACTGTTGGGCAGCATCCACCAGAGGGGACCCTCTGCTTGCCCTACGGCCCGTGCTCCAAAGGCTGTAAACATACGTTCACCAGGAGACATGTTTATAATGGTTCTATTCATAGTAGCCCCCACCTGGAAGTATCTGTCCATTAACAGAATGAACAAATTAATAGTCTATATTCATTTAGCAGAATGCTATGGAGCAAAGCAAATGAATAAATTACCGCTACACAGGATATTATATATTGCATAGGTAAATCTTATAAACATAATTTTGAGCCGAAGGAGCCAGGCACAGAAGAGTTCAGCCTGTATGATTCCATTTACATGAAGTTCAGGTTCGTGCGAGAGTAATCCATGCTGCTGGAAGGCAGGAGAGTGATTTCCTGTGCTGGGGTGGGGGTGGGGGGGCGTTGGCAGGGACTGGAGGGCCTGGGGCGGGGGCGGGGGGCACCAAGGAGGTGGTCATGCTCTGTGTCTTGATCTGCGTGGTTACACAGGTTGATTCTGCGAGAATTTGTGAGAATTCATCCAGCAGCACTCTTTTGATCTATGCACTTTTCTACATGTATGTTATCCCTTGAAAAGTTTATTTAAAAACCAGACCAGAGGACTTCCCTGGTGGCGCAGTGGTTAAGAATCCGCCTGCCAGTGCGGGGGACACGGGTTCGAGCCCTAGTCCGGGAAGATCCCACATGCCGCAGAGCAGCTAAGCCCATGCGCCACAACTACTGAGCCTCTGCTCCAGAGCCCGCGAGCCACAACTACTGAGCCCACGTGCCACAACTACCAAAGCCCACGCGCCCAGAGCCTGCGTACCGCAACAAAGAGAAGCCCCCGCTCGCTGCAACTAGAGAAAGCCCGTGTGCAGCAACGAAGACCCAACGCAGCCAAAAATAAATAAATAAATTTATCAAAACAACAACAACGAAACAGACCAAAGCGCCCCATGTCTATTCCAAAGAGAGCTCTGGTTGGGGAAAGTGGAGACTACTGCAAGGGCTTAACGCCCATCTGGGGCTTCCTGGCCTCTGTGGGCTCAGACACAGGGCTACGCTGCCCACACCCGCAACCTCTCTAGGCCTGAGATGGCGTCTCCTCCCACCAGGATAAGGGGGTTGGGCTCGGAGACCCACCACCCCGGGTTCAAATCCCAGCTCTGCCTGGTTCTAGCTATGGACAAGCCCCTTTGCCCTCTCAGCTCCTCCTTCAAGATGGGCCTGACTTTGAGAAGACTGCAAGAGAGCACACATCAGAGCCCCCAGCACAGCTCCTGAAGCTAGTAGGTACCTAGTAAGTGTTCTCTCCGTTTACTGTAAAGAAAACCCAGGAGAGCGTGAGCTCTCCTCCCCAGGCCGTCCTGCCCTCTGCCACTTGTTAGTTTCAAACCCTGACGCTTCCCTTGTTATTAGTTACAGGGTCCCCGATGACCCACCGAGGGCCGTGAGCTGTGGCTGGGAGTCGCTGGAGGCTGGACTGGGGCCCTCCCCGGGCGACTGGCAGCCTGGGCCCCATGGCCTCCCTCGAGTTCCGTTGACCACAGGTGCAGAAGTGGCCTGGCTGGACTCACCTCTGTGAGGGCCTCCGCTCTCGGGGGCTTGGCTCTGCCACCAGCTGCACCTCCCGCTGAGGGCCCCCCCAGAAGTCCTGGACTGTGATAGGCCCCCTGCCTTGTGGGGAGAGCCCCTCATTTCACAGTTCTCTGTGGAATCCCTCTGACCCCTCATAGGAAGTCACAAAGCCCTCTTTGACCACGTGCCAGAAATCAATCTGGATGGAATTCCCGCCTTTTCGACCTGGAGGAAGCAGACCTGTGGCCGGGCCTGTAAAAGGACCGAGGGCAACTCCTGCCCTCCTTGCCCTGCTTCCCTGATTTACCTTCCTGCTCAGAGGCGGGACGGCTGACACTCATGACCTTCCCAGGCAGCGGAGAAGAGGAAGCTCAGCAAAGGCTCCCGTGAAAAAGCCCCAAGGAGACACAGGCCAGAACTGACAGGACTGGACGTGGATTCCCAGTAATACTCAAATTCCACAGGTCCAGGAGGTCACTAAAGCGGGTGTGGTGGGTGTTCGCTCCCTCTGTCAACTCAGGTTGACCAGCAGGTACTATGTGGAGAAGAGTTCAGTGACTGATTAGTGATGCATGTCATGGGGCTCACCGGAGGTTGGTGGCACGCATGCTATACATGTGCCCCCTTCCTTCTAGAGCCCTGTCCTTTGGAGCCTTTCTACACAAAGGGAAAGAGGCCTTGGTCACTAAAGAAGAAGAATTAACGTTGATCCAATACTTGTTCACATGGCAGGTGCCGTTCTAAGCTCTTTACTGCGACTAACCCATTTAACTCTCACAGGAACATAATAAGCTTGGTCCTATCATGACCCCCACTTTATTCAGGAGGAAAAAGAGGCCCACAGAGGAAAGCAGCTAGTCCAGGGTCACAGAGCCCGTGGGCAGTAGAGCCAGGATTTGAACTCACGCAGTGTGGCCCAGAGCTCTCCCCTTAGGCATTACAGAAATTTTTCTTTGGGGAGCAAATTGGCAGTATGTGGACAGAGTCACACACACAAAATTACCCCTGCTCTCTGCCTGGTAACCACTGTTGTGGAAACCTGCCCTGAAAAGTAGTTCAAAAGAAGCAAAAGCTTGGCTATAGGTGACAGTCGTGACTGCATTATCTATAACTGAGAAAAACGGGAACAGTGCACATGCCCAAAAGCAGGTCCTTCGGTCAATTATTTTTTATTAATATTACTTTGATTTATTTTGCAGAAGACATAATCCATCTGTGTGTATATACATATATATGCATATATATGTATATATATTTTTTTTTTCTTTTTTTTCTTTTTTTAAAATTTACCTTTGGTCAATTATGTCACGACCTCTCTACAAACGTGATGGACATATGCTGAAACGTTTAAGCTGCAGCGTTAATGCTGGCAGGACTGTCTGCACACCTGGCCACAGCTGCCAAAAGGTCCATGCAAAGGTGGACGAAAGCTGGAAGGGCATTTGCAGGAGTAAAATCCACCCTCAGGTGGGGACTGGCCAGAGCAGAGCGGTCTCTGCCCTCGAATGTGGTTGTAAAGGCGTTTTCATGATCATGGTAAAAGGGCAGAGAAAGAGGGGAGCGGGGCAGGAGGGATGGGCTGTGTGGAAATGGCAGGAGGCGAAACAGGGGTCACTACCTTCCCTCTAGACACTGTGAGCCCAGCAGGAGCCACATGGGAGCGTGTGGCCCAGAGCCAAGGGGGGCCAGGAGCAAGGCTAGGTCAGGTAACACAGCCTCGATGCTCGAATCTGGGGACACGGGCGACACGGTGTGTTCGGGCAGATGTGTAAGTGGCTGGTCCTGACCTTGACCTTCCGGGGCCCAGGCCCAGGTGGTCTGCCGTGTGCCGTGCGCCACGCAGGGCGGGCGGGGCACCTGGCCCTTCCCACAGGAAGCAGGGGATGGCCAAGTCAGAGGTTAATTCACATAATCCTCACGGGGACGTCTGTGAGACTCAGAGAAAAATGTAGAGCTCTCATGAAACGCTTCACGAGACAAAAATACCACAGCCCCCGACACGCGAGGCACGAGGACAGACAGGCGATGGGGATGGTCAGGAGCGCAAGCCCGCAGGTGTGAGGGAGGAACCGTCCGGTGCGTATGCGTGTCTGCGTATGTGTGCGCACACACACGTGTGCAGCGGAAGCCACGTTCCCAGTGGTGACGATCCCAGGTTCTGGAATCAAACTTGTGTTCAGACCCCAGCTCTGTCACTTAATAGGTGCGGGCCCTTGAGCAAGCAGTTCACCTCTCGGCCTCTGTCTCCGCATCTGTGAAATGGGGCAGCAGGAGGACGTGTCCCCTCCTCAGGGCTGCGGGGATTCAGCGGGGTGGTGTGCGAGGTGCTGGCATCTGCTCAGCACAGGAGGAGCGTCCAGTGGGGGGTGCTGAGGCCACTGGCCGCCGTGCGCTGAGGCAGGGCTGGACTTAGGCTCGGGCACGTGTTTTAGGGGAAGCATGCTCGGGGGGATCTGCAGTGGATAGAGTGGGGTAGTCCAGGGGCCGCGGCTGCGGGACTACAAGTGGCTCTTCCCCTGGGAGTAAAGGTCTCGGACTCCTGTGCCCAAGAAGGAGAGGGAGGAGGGTCCAGGAGGAAGGTCAGAGTGGAGGGTGACAGCACCCACTGAAGGGTCCCACCCTTCCCCTGCGCAGCTTCCCCTCAGGGGAGGAGCATCAGCTCAAGGGCCTTCTGTCCCCTCTGACCCAGCTTCCCCCAGGAATCTCAGCACCAGCGGTGCCTCTCTCCCTGCATGGGACTGGGGGTGATGGTCCAGCCTTCCCAAAAGGGCGACCCGATGGGAGAGAGAAGCCAGGCTCCCAGGCACGCCCTACACCCCCAGTTCCTCACCTATGCACCGGGGACCCTGGTTGGGGTTCAGCCCAGGGCCTGATGTGGAAGCTAGACTGTGACACCATTGGGAGTGGCCGCCCTTGGCAATGGCCGTCCCCTCATCCATGAGGCGGGGTAGCAAAGACCTTGCAGAACCGCTACTGCAGGCCTGGCGATAGGAGCGCCCCACAGCCTGCGCCAGGCGGGGCCCTCCGAGGACAGACTGCCCACCCCCTTGGATCTTACAGACATGCCACGGCGGCACTGCAGGGGCTGGGTGCCCACTCCCACCCGCTGGCTGCTCTGATAAGGGCGCAGGGGATGATGCTCCCACGGCCCTGGGAGGGCAGCCCTTCTTCACACTGACCCAGTGGGCGAGGTGCTGGTTAGCAATTTCCCCATTTCACAGAGGAGAAAACTGAGGCCCCCCAAAACACACCCCACACCCAATGCACCCATAACACAGTCACCCCCTCGCGCTCACACACACACACACATACACACAGAGCCCACGTTCTTCTCCACCCTCCTACTCTCTACAGAGGATGGGGTGACCACGTTGCTGTGGCCGCCCCAGGGGCTTGGGAAACCCTGCCTGGGGACTCGGGGAGAGGGCGGCAGCGTGGCCAGGGCAGCAGGCCAGAGAGGATGCGAACCTGGGCTGGGATTTTCCCAGAGCCAAGTGCGTTCCTCTGCCTGGCGGCCTTGCGACAGGAAAACAGGCGGCTTCTGGTCTCACACAGCCTGCTCCCCACCGCGGCGCTCGGTCGGCCCCTGGGGCTGTCGTTGGTGACCCAGCTTCCCCAGGGAGAAAATCATCTTGGTTTTCAAGACTTCTGTGCAAGGGCCGAGGAAGCCCTCTCAGGGAGGGAGAAGGCGTCTTTCAGAGCTGGAGGCACCAGAAGCGCCGGCTACACAAAGCGGGCGCTTTTTGGTACCTGGCTTTTTCGGGGGCACCTTATGCACATGTCTCTTCCCAGCCAGGTACTCGGGGCCTTGTGCGCCCAGACGGGCCTGTCCTCACAGCTGTGAGCACCTGGGCCTCTCGGCTTGAACCTAGAAACAGGCCAGCTTCCTGACAGCGTTATAACCACACACTGGACCCTCACAGGCTGCAGCACACTCTGTCCCCTCCTGGCCTCGTACACCCACACAGGCCTGTCCCCTCACAGCCTGACACACACGGGCAGGCCTGTCTCCGCAGGACGTGGCTTCCAAGGTGCATCTGAGTCAGAAATGAGGCCTCATTAACTCAGTACAACTGTTTATGCCTCCATCCCCCCAGGAACTGGCCTCAGGGGCCAAGCCACCCAAACCAAACAGGCCTGGCCTCCCCAGAGAGCCCCGAGGACAGCGTGCTCCGCTGCGGTCCCACCCCCTTCCTGTCATTCTCCTCCGGGCCCCAGGCCTTGCCTGCACCTCCCTGATCAGTGCTGCCCAAGGGCGGGAATCCGGGAGGAAGGGCAGAGATGCCCGGAGAGAGGGAGAGGTAGGGAAGGGGGTCCGGGGGCCAGGATGTTGTGGGTCAAACCCCTGTCCCCCCTCTGGGGGCCCTGGCACCTTGGACAAGTGACTCCGATTCCCTCACATGCAAACGTCAACAACAGATCATTCAGTGAGCTGAGATGACGCTTAAAATACAGAGTCCAGCGCGGAGGGGGCGCTCCCGACGCGCTGTGACGGCCTGTGGACGCACAGAGCTGAGCTGAGGCCACGAGAGCAACGGGACCCCCAGGATGGAGACGGGCATCAAGAGCATCACACAGGTGTGTTACTCAGACTCTGCCTTGTTCAACATCACAACCCGAGGTAGATTCTAGAGCGGTGCTTCTCAAGTTTCTTTTCCATTATCATTCCCCTAAGGAGCCTTTTAAGATACCCGCCCCCAGCCCCTCCCCACACCTTGCCCTGATCCCTTTGAAACTAAATTCTAGACAGTAAGATTTTGTTGAGTAGGTTGAACTAGGAAGGCCACACACCACTGGAATAACTTAAGGTTTTTTAAGCCCCAAAATACCAATTTTGACGCCCTTGGAGACAATATCACACCTGTGGAGGATGCCCTGGAGGTGTCAGCATAACTGGATAAAAACCCGATAAAGCAACAGGAACGCAGCATTTAAGAGCTAACATTCTTTAAAAATAGAAAAAGTATTCTCTATCTGCGCTGCGGCTACAACAGGGACGTATACGATGGTATAGGAGAAAAAGTGATAAACACAACATTTAGAAATTTTTAAAACTCAAGCTGAGGTTGTGGGGTTTCTAAAGTCCTTAATTTTGGATGTTCTATTGATTCCCCCCCCCCTTTTAGTTAAAGATGGAGAAAAGAAAAGGAAAGAAAAAGAAAAACCCCAAATGGTTGGTGGTAAATACAGAGGAGAGAGTGGCTGTATCAGGGAGGAGAAGCAGGACACATCCCGAGTGGGCTGAAAAGGCCAAAGCTCAGGATCACACACAGCTGGATAAAGGAGGAGAAAGGGCAGCTCCACGAAGCTGTACTGAAATCCACTGTGTGACTATGGGCAAGTAACTAGACCTCTCTGAGCCTTGTCACTTGCTGAATGACAAGGAACAGGAAAGCCCCTGGCTGTGCCTTGTATATTGTAGGTACTCAGTAACCACATATGGATCATATGTGGTTACATATGCTAGAATCTATGCGGACCACAAGATGAGTCACCTATAGAACCAGGATTCGAATCTGGGTCTCAACTCATTTCACCAGCAGGCAGTACCTCAGAAACACCTTATGTTTCTTTGCCATTTTACAAGGAAGGAGAGCGCGCCTCCCTCCAATCTCATCAAAACCGAGTGGCAAATAGCCACAGAAATGAAATCAGGTCGGTGATACTGAAATATCACTGCCACCTGGTGGCAGCATACCTAAATTATGGGGGGGGGTGTCCAAAGGGAAAAACTGCTAGCATCTTACACATGCCTAAAACACAAGCAGATATCGAAACAGTGAGAACAAAGGTCACCCTCCTTCACCTGGCAAAAGGGCCACTCACTGCTGAGCATCTGCTGATTCCTTGATATCCTGATCTGAGTTTCCGCGATGCTTGCTTTCCTTTCTTTTTTTTTTTTGCGGTACGCGGGCCTCTCACTGTTGTGGCCTCTCCCGTTGCGGAGCACAGGCTCCGGACGCGCAGGCTCAGTGGCCACGGCTCACGGGCCCAGCCGCTCCGCGTCATGTGGGATCTTCCCGGACCGGGGCACGAACCCGCGTCCCCTGCATCGGCAGGCGGACTCTCAACCACTGAGCCACCAGGGAAGCCCTCTTTTCTTTTTAAAAATTCAACTGATTAGATTTAACAACCATACACAAACCAAACACCACCAAAATTGAGTGCAGATATCCAGGTCTTTATGAGAACTGCTAGAAGTCCAGGGATCCCCAGTTCTGTACTTGCTCAATCAATTGTCTGAACCCCACATGCAATCCTTGACGTCTGAATGTGTACATTTCAAGCTTGTCACTCTTAAATCATCCTTCTGGCTGTCACTGATCTCCCGAAATCTGGCTTTCTATGCCGACCATCTTAGTCATCCCTTGTAGCTGCATAATATTCACACATTTCACAAGCACTGCCTTTTAGGTGTTCCCAGAGATTCCCGAAAATGGTTGAAGAAAATGTGGACCAGGGCAAGGAGGAAAGCAGAGCTCTGTGGTTTCCACTAAAGACCACCTCTTCCTTGACACTGATCTCGGCCACCTTTTCCAAGAGGCTTTTCCCCAAACTGTCAAGTAGGCGGTATGTCTCCAAGTACTTCCTGCCCCACCCTGACCTAAGAAAAAGCAAAGCAATCACTTACTGAGGACTCCCAAGGAAAACACGCATGAACGACAGAAGAGGGAAGCCTCTAAGTAACCACTGTCCGTGGCAGTGAAGCGGCCTTTCCTGCAGGGCCCCCACTGCCCCGTGCCTCTATTCCTCCCTCCCTCTAGACTGCTCCGGCATTTACCTCCCCGGTGGCCCCTGGCAGGTCCTGATGGATGTCCTGCCTGTCCCGGGACACATCTGGCGGCAGAGAGCCAGGCCTTAGGGACGATGTCCCTGCAGAAATCAAGCTCTCTGCAGCACCTGCAGACTCCAAGCAGGCACGTGCCACTTGCCTGCTTAGCTGTCACCCGGGGCCTTCTGCCTGCGTCCAGAAACGGCAAAAACCTGGGCCTGAACACTGCCCCAGGCCCTTACCAGCTATGGGAGTTGGGCTCCGGTCTGGCCTCGCCTTCCCTGTATAAAAAATGGGAGCAATGACAACAAGCCACCTTACGAGGCTGCCGCAAGGGTGCAATAGGCGTGATGGGCCAGCCTCATGCTCCAGGCACACAGTAGGTGCTCAGTAAATGCTAGTCCTTTCCCTTTGCGGCCCCCACTTGGAGACTCCTGTTCAGCCTCTGAGATGGCCACGCTGGCACAAAGGAGAGGACCTGCAGCTGTCGGGGAAAGGAGGGGAGTGGCCCTCTTTGGGACCAGGAATGTAATTTTCCGGGGTTGTATTTCTGTCCTCCGCCCAGCTGTGACGAGAGCCCCTCCAGAGGCACGAGAAGAATTCTAAGTGTCCCTTTGGTCATCCCAACACGGCACATGGTCTCAAACCCTGTCCAGGGCCAGCTGCTCGTCCCCCACCGCGCTCCAGATTACAGTAAAGATGACAGCTCAGGACAGGCACCGGTCATCCTAGCCATACCCTGCTGGCTCTGCGAGCCCGTGGGCCTGTCACGCCTTGTTCTAAACTAAAAGGTCAGAAGGCAGGAGAGACGGGGGGCAGGGTGCGAAGGTCCTGAGCCACGGAGCAGAACGCGGACTCCCCAGGGGGCTGGGAGGACCCTTCTCATAAATCTGGCCCCTGGGTCTTGAAGGTGACCAGTCGGGAGCTCATTCACCCTGTGTATTAGAAGGCCGGGGACCATGCTATGCAGAGCTAGAACTGGGAAATTAGGGCCAAAGGAAGTGAAGCCTCTGGAAATACGGTTGGGCTTCTGCGCCTCTGATAAATTTACCTCTGCTGGCGCCTTCGGAAGTTCCTTTCAACCCATCACCTCGAGCCCCTCAGATGAGCCCCTGTCCTGAGATGAAGCAGGCACCACACGATAAGGCTCCTGGGCAAAGTCAAGGGCCAGCCGGGCACGAGCACAGTGTCACCATCGCAAGGGGGAAAGGTATCAACCATCCAAGAGGGAGGTGGGGGGCTTCCACACAGTGGAGCAAAGCCCCTGGGCTGAGCCTCCCAGAAGGCAGGAGACCTCTGCCCTCACGTCTCTGGCTGGCAGACCAGCTCCTCCAACAAGCAAGCGAGTCAGGACTTACCTTCCACTGCAGAGAATGGAACCACTGGTCTCGCAGGTAGCTGTTGGCAGCCTGCAACGAGAAGAACAGGACAGCAAGGTCAAGTCGCTGGCTCGCGGCATTTCAGAGCATTTTACAGGCCAGCATGAGAGCCCCAGCCGGCTCTGTCCTGCAGGCTCTGCCCCGTGGCCCTGCAGAGCCTTCCCAGGCATGCACCAAGCTGAACCCCTTGTGTGTAAAACCAGGCCGGAAGTGGTCACCTGGGGGACTTGTCTGAAATAGACATTGCTGCCGTCGGGCACTTATTCTGCTGGGTAGACACTGGTGCCTGGGAGAGCTTCAACTGTACACATATCTCAGCTCATCCGGGATCAGAGGAGGGGCCAGGATGCGTGGGGAAGAGGCGTGTAGGGAGATGAGGATGATAATGTAGCTGCCTGGGTGCTCCCCAAGCCCTGCTCCAGGCACCGGGCCTTTGTTATCCACGTAATCTGTCATCAGCCCTCACGACAGCCCTATGAGGTGGGCAACACTGCGTCTATTCCACAAAGGGAAAAACTGAGACCCCGAGCTCTCACGTCAACTGACCGCACTTAAACCCAGAGCACGGCTTCCAAGCCTGCGGGTTTAACCACTGCACCTCCTGCCAACTGCACAAAGCCATGGTAGAGAGCACCCAGCCTTGACCTCGGGCAGAACTACATTTCAAAGCACCGCGCAGGGAGCCAGGCCTTCCCTGATCCACACCACACCCGTTCAGAGACCTCGGGCCGCTCAGCCTCACGCTGCTCTCACCCCCGGTTCTAGCAGATTTGCTGATGGCAAAAGCAGGATTTACGGCACGTCTGACAGGCCCTAGACGGAGCACTAAGCCCCACGCGTGGACTGGCTCATCCAGTCCTCGCCGGTCAGTGCTGGGAAGCTGGCACTGTCAGCACCATTATCCCCATGGTACAGATGAGGAAACCGAGGCTCGGGAGGTTAAACTCTCCCACGGGCTCACAGGCAGTAGGTGTGGGGCAGGGCCTGAACCGGCGGTCTGACTCATGCTGAAACCACAGTGTGACGGCGTTTCAAGTTTGCTGCTGGCCACCCCCAAGGCAAAAATGCAGCGTCTGTTCCCTGCCTGACCCCGCAGCTCCCTGTTTCAAGTCGCGGTGACCCTGATGGGCAAGGGGCTCTGACAGGGCCGGAGCCTCGCCCCAAGCAGGAATGCCCATCTTCTTTTCCTGAGCCACACAGGTGTACACGTGCACGCACGCACAGCGTGTGCAACTTGGGGTCACCCTCGTTCAAGGAGATCCAGGTCTTGCAGATGACCTCCCCCCACTCCCGCCAAATCATCGACGAAATGTCAGCAGCTCGCCCGGGGCAGAGTTTGGGCAAATCTCTGGGCCAGAACGAATGAACCAGTTCAGTGGCCTGTGCAGCCGGGAATCAGGCTCCCGTGAGCAAAGCTCGGAGACTCATTGCAAACCCTGAACAGATCCACTCCAGCACCTGGAGGCAAGGTGAGTTTGTCTTTCTGCCCCGCGTGAGGAGCAGGCTGGGGGACACCCTCTGTGTGATGCAGGAACATCTGCAGCAGCTGAGTCTCCAGCAGACCCGGGTTCAAGCCCCCATTCTGCCCTGGTGTGACCTGGAGCAAGTTCCCTGATGATGCAGAGCCCGTGACACCTGACAGGGGCAGCAGAGGCTGAAGGGGAGTCCACCACGGGGACCAGAAGCCCCCCTCTGGAGGGTCCGTGCCTGGGTCACCTCCTGTCAGTGCTGACCTAGCTGTGCTCTCAGGACAATTCTTGTTCATTAGGGCGACAAAATACATCCCACACTCAGGAGTAGCGGTGCAGATACCAAATGATGAGATAATCCGTGTAAAACGCTTACTCAGCGCGGCGCCAGGCATGTGCAAACACTACCAGCAGCAGGGAGCCGGCAGCAGCACGGCCAGCGCTGTGCTGATAAATGCGTCACAACAGGCTCTCCTGGATAAAAAGCCCCGGGCACAGTGTGCCTGGGGCCTTCCGTGAATGATGGCATTGGGCCGGTTCCATGCTACCAGGGGCCGTCCCTGGACCAGAGCTGAGAAGAGCTGACCCCGATCGGCTCTTGGGTGCTGGTACAAGCCGGTATGAGCTGGCTGCAGCATGCTTCTGGTCTGCAACCATCTGTCTGCTTTTTAACACACCGACGTAGCCAGAGAGAGGGGAGGTGTGGTAGGTTGAATGAGGGGCCTCCGAAGACTGTCCATGTCCTAATACCCTGGGAATGCGTTACTTTAGGTGCAAAGGGACTTTGCAGATGTCATTAAGTGAAGAACCCTGAGATGGGGAGATGATTCTGGAATCTCTGGGTGAACCAAAGTCATCACAAGGGTCTATATAACAGACAGGCAGGAGGTCAGAGAGTCAGAGAGGGAAGTAGAGGTTGGAATGATGTGGCCATGAGCCCAGGAATGTAGGCGGCCTCTAGAAGCTGGAAATGGCAAGGAAATGGATTCTTCCCTAGAGTTTCAGAAGGAACCAGCCCTGCGCATACCTTGATTTTAGCCCAGTGGGACCTGTGTTGGATTCGGCCCTTCACAATAGTCAGATAACAAATGTGTGTTGTTTTTGTGGTAAATTTGTGGTAACTTGCCACAGTAGCAGTAGGAAATGAATACAGGAGGCATGGCCAGGTTGGTTTAGTGCTGACGTGGATCACTGCATTGGTTCTGAGGGTCCACGGGGGGCCCAGACAGTGCCCACAAGGCGTCACTGGCTGGACTGAAAGACCGAGAGAAGACACAAAGGAAGAGAGAGGAGACAGCAGAGGAGAGGGAAGTGGAGAAGGAGCGGGGGAAGAAGACCCATGTTCTCCCTCTTCTGTGCCCATTGGGCAACCCAGCATGCTGCCCTGCCGACACGAGTGACCCGTGTGTGACCCCCGTGTGACCATCACTGTATCCCCAGGGCCTGGGGCATGAGGTGCCTGAGAGAGACCTGCTGAAGGAATGAACAAATGAATGAACGAGAGGACTGTAAACTCCCTGAGGGCAGGGTCTCATTTCCAACTCCCTCACTCTGATTAGCGTGGCCAGTAGTACCATCAGGGCTGGTTGCACAAGAACGAATGAACACAAACAAACAATGCAAGAAACAGGAGGGCAATGGTAGTAAGTGGTGGATGCTGACTCCTTTCTCTGCCTCGGCAATCCAGTCCAACACAGACCAGTCTTCCCCACAACCAGGCCCAGCCCTTCCCATTCTGGGGCCTCTCCAGTGTGAGTCCCGGTTAAAGATCTTTTTTTTTGTTTTTTTGGCCATGCCACGCGGCTTGTGGGATCTCAGTTCCCTGACCAGGGATTGAACCTGGGCCACGGCAGTGAAAGCCCAGAAGGCTAACCTAAGGGCTAGGCCAGCAGGGGACTAAAGATCTTTAAATGGGCCTCCTGGCCCCTCCCTTGGCCATGTGTGAGCAGGTGATCTGACTGGGCAATCAGAAGCTCCTGCTGGGACTCTGGGTCTCGAGCAAGTGATGTCGAGATGGGGGGTGGGGGGCTGACAATTCTTTATGAAGCAAGGGCTGTGTCTTCCTTTAAAGATGGTTACTGGGCTGGGACACGGCTCCCACACCGGCCTCGGCTCTCCAGGATCCCGCCAGTCCTTCTAGTATATTTCCCTTCCCGCTCGCGATAGCCTGAGTCCACCTCTGCTGCTTGCGTCTTGGAGTCCTGATGGGTCCCCACGGCCCCGCCGGATCCGTTTTTCCCTGCAGCTGTCTCTCCAGAAGGAGCCAGCCAGCTCCCAGAGACACAGCTTCTCCCAGTTACACTGTGAGCCCTCCTGGCACCGCCAGGTCCCAGGGCTCACAAGCCAGATGGTTCTGGCCCTGCCCAGAGCTCATTCAATGTGCCCAGCTCGCTGCTGAGCAGGGACAGCTCCAGAGATTTCCTCTCCTGCCCCGTGTCCGGTCCAGCCTTGTCTTGGTCTCACTTGGGTCTGTGTGCCCCGCCTTTCACAGTCGTCTCACTGTCTGGAGGGGAGGAGAATTTCTTCAGGGACATGAACCACCATCTCACCTGCCCTTTGTCATCTCCCCTCTCAGCCTAACCTTTCAGGCAGGACAACCTGCGTTTTCCAAGTCTTTGCTCATGTGGGAGAGTGCGTGCAAACTCCCATCTCACAGATGAGGAAATCGAGTCTCAGAGCAGGTGGAGGGCCCTGCAGCCCGCGCAGGAGTCCGACCCAGCCCTGCCCTGACCACACCATCGCCCCCATGCCCACCGTTCTTCGAGGGCGCTCGCCCACTTTTCTCTGCTTTTGAAACCCCTTGCCCTCCCCGAGGCCCTGGCCAGGTCCACCCTCCCTCCCCTGCTTCCCAGCTCTTAGAGCCCTTACCCTGCCCACGCCCCCTGCCGGTTATCTGTCCTGCCCACAGGATTAGGAAAGGAGGCAGGATCCAGTGGGATTAAGTGCTGCCTCCGCAGTGAGTCTGGTGTTAAAGAGTCCGCTGAGTGAATTAATTTCAGGCGAGGCAAAGCACAAGAAGCCTGCTGGGGAAGGGTGACGCCACCCAGCTTCCCGAGCCACCTTCCCTGGGAGGCAGAGACACCCAATGTCTCCCGTCCACCCGCGGGCTCATTCCTTCCAACTCCACTGGGAGGGGAGGCGGCCACGGTCCCCTCTTCCGCTGCAGGCTTGCTGCACTTTGGAGGAAGACAGAGGCCTTGGCCGTGTTCGTCCACTGTAACAAACGGCTCTTTGATTCAGAGGCTCAAAGGGATTTCAAGGATCACCCAGACCAGGGCTACTGGGTCTTTTGGGGGTTTATGGGAACCTGAAACCCTTTGAGAGCCTGACACAAGCTGTGGACTCGCACCCAAGTAATGTGCACATGTGTACAACCCCCCCCCACCCCACACACAATTGTGCAAGCAGTTTCAGAACACACCACGGACCAAAGGGTAAGGACCCGACTCTGACCCAACCTTTTCCTCTCCAGCCTTGTTTCTGATGAGGAAACCAAGACCCAGACTTGCTGTGGTCTCATTGTGTCCTCCCCCAACGTCTCCAGCTCTCCTTCGGGCACGAGGTAGGAATGCACAGCCATGGGACTTGTGTCACTTCCGGTGGAAGCCTTGACGAACCAGCGCACGACTGAGGAGGTCCCTTCCCCCTGCCCTGCTGACCAGAAAGACTGCAGATGGAGCGTGCTCCCAGCCGACCCATGATGGACATGCAGCAGGAGTGAGAAATAATCCTTTGCTGTTTGAAGCCACTTAGAATTCAGGGCTGCTTGTCACTGCAGCATAACCTAGCATAACCTGGCTTGCTTTGTTTCAGTCTGGCTTTCACACAGTGTGGACAACCCTTCACCCCCTCCCTCAATGCCTGCTGAACTGTTCACCTTTCGTGTCTCACCTGAAATGGCAATTCTCTGGAATGCCTGTCTGAGTGGTGCCTTCCCCCTCGCCACCCTTGACCACATCAGGTGATGACGCCTCATTGAACAGGTCACACTGCCCTGTGATCGCTTGTCTCGCTGTTTTTCTTCCTTTCCAGCCTGTGGGCCCTGTGAGGTCGGGGACCCTGTCTGACTTATTCAACACTGTGTCCGTAAAACTCAGATAAATGTTTGCTAAATGGAAGTTTGGCTGACTTGTTGAATGAATGAATGAATGAATGACTGGATGGATACATGGATAAATGGATAGGTGGATGGACAGATGGGTGAACGGGCTGATGGATAAATGGATGGGTAGGTGAATAGATGGCTGGCTGGCTGAAGCATCGGTATACCCATTCTGTTCACTGAAGCACATTTCATGTGCAGTAAACTTCAAAAGAACTGTCCAGCCTCGATACCCTCTCTTCCCCATGTCATATTTGACGAGGGCTCTAGAAATAATCAAGGCAGTCTTTTCCTGAACACCTACTGTGCACCAGGCGTAGTGTTTAAGGATTTTACATGTAATATCGCTGATGCTCACGGCACCCAAGGAGACAGGTATTATGGGTCCGGTTTCCAGATAAATTGCCAGCCCAGAGAGGTTATCCTGCTGCCCAAGGTTACAAAGGTAGAGAGAGCATGGTAGAGCTGGGCTGGGCCTCCGGTTGGGCTGAGCCCACAGCCTGCTCTCTCTGCAGCTGGGCTCCCAGGAACTGGGCTGGGGAATCTGAAAGCGCCGTGCTGATGAACGGGAAGGCTCCAATCACCAGGAGGCCCCGCACCGCCAACAAGAGGGTAGGCCAGAAGTTTCCTCCAGAAGAGGGGAGGCAACCTGTGGTGTGGCCACCGCATCCTCACAGCTGCGTCCCCTCTCGATGACGGAACCAGAGAGGATGCGACATCCCAGAGGGAATGGGTTCATCCTGCTCCTTCCTTTGGCTTGTCTAGTTTCGAAGAAGGATAGGGGCTGCTGAGGGACGTCCGGAATCCCAGCACAGGCATCTCTAAGTGCCTTCCAGGGGAATGGAGAGCGCACTGGGCTGTGCCCGGCCTGGGGGACAGAGTGAGTTTCCGCGGAGTCACCACACTGACGTGTGAAGGGCTGAGACTGGATGACCCGGCCCCACGGGACACAGGGCCCACCTCTGAGTCCTGAGGGTCACTCAGCGGAGCCCGGATCCAAGCCTGGGAAAGACCCCTGGAAGCAGGCAGGCCTGCTCGGGCAGGCGCCGACCTCTCCCAGTGATAAAGCTTTCGAATACCGAAAGGGCCTCGTTCCAGGCAAATTCTGCCTAATTTCCTCTTCGAAAGTTGCCAAGTTCTCCCTCATTGTTGTATTGTCTCGAGAGGTGAGATAAACAGTCAAGGGTGCACCGTGGGTGGGTGAGCGTTCCCAGGTTCGCCTTCCCCGGCCCAGCTTCTTAGGGAAAAAACAGCACGTGCTTTTCAGGCCGGAAAGGTCTTTCTCTCTGGCTTCCAGTAAGAAGGGCACCCGCCCTGTCTCTGCCCCTGCTGCCAGCGTTTGCGATCAACAGTTGCCTGGTCTCCTGAGGGGCTTTCGGGAATGTCAGGGAGAAGAGCGGGTCTTGGAAGCTGTTCCAGAAAGCAGCAGCAGCAGAAGCTCGTGGGAAAGGGGGGGCGGGCGGGCCCCCTTGCTCTTGTCCCGCCCAAAAGCTTGTTTTTCCGAACGGTGGCCTCTGTCCGCTTCTCATCAATGGGTGGAAACCCATCTGGGAGGCAGAACTCCCCGGAAGGTGACGTGCCGCCACCCAGTTCTTGAATCCCCGCTCGCTCCCCGACCCCGCAGGCGTGCAAGGAGCACCCCGCAGGATGCTTTCACGGCACTGTTTATGTATTTGTGGAGATACTCCTCACGGCGGAATGCCAGCCGAAAGGGCATTAGGGGAAGAAGGAAGATAAATAGGTCCTTTCTGCCCCCAGGGAGTCTAATAACATGGCATATTAGGGAGCTCACGATGAAACACCACAAAGCATCCAGAAACACACCGATTGGACCCCGGCTGGAAGAAGGCTGGCGCCTTTGCCTGGTGACTCGACCTGCTGGCGTGTTGCTCGGTGTCTCTGAGCAGAGTGGGGGAGGCGTGTCCGCCTGAGAGCGTTTCTTAACCTTCCTTGAACTCAGTTCCCAGGTCAGTTCCCAGGGGTCTGAGTGAGGTACCGAGTCAAATTCTCATAAAGCAGCTGTGTAAGGACGCTGTGGGTAGAGGGGCAGGGAGAGGGGAGGGAGAGAGGAGGAGAGCGTTCAGTCCAGACACACAGAGAGAAGGGCTCAGGTGGAGAGAGAAGCCTGGAGAAAGACACCAGAGGAAAAGAAACTACAAGAGAAGCAGAGAGTGAGGTATATCAAGAGATAGAGATGGGGAGGGGAGGGGAGAGATGGAGAAAGAGGTGTCAAAGAGAGTCAGAGGGAAACAGACATACGTGGATACGGAGAACCTGAACGAGACAGAGAGACCGGGCACGCTAGGGCAAGGACCCCTGTGACCCCCAGACGTCACCCCTACATAGAGAACGTCTGTGCCACATGCAGCAGGATGGAATCCTACTCAGGGACGCAGGAATGCTGGAACCCTACGGACCCCCCCTGCATTCTCAGGCTATTTCCCATGGCGGGAGCGGTGCACGGAGCATGGGGTCAAAATGCAAAGTTCTGGGGTCACATCCTTTGTGTGATGATGGAAACGTTCTCCATCGGCACAACAGCGGCCACGGGCCACACGTGTGTCCTGAGCACTCGGAACACGGCTAGGGGACTGAGAAACTGCCTTCTTGATTTATTAACTTAAATTTAAGTGCAAACAACCCCGTGTGGCCAGTGGCTGATGTAGGGACAGCACGGTTCACGGCATCTTCACCCTCTGCTGACCAGAAGCCCCCAGGTGAAGTGTGGCCTTGACCCCCCGAGCACACCTGGCTGCTTCTCGGTCCTCCCCCCCCCCACTGGAGCAGGGAAGGCTGCTCTGTCACGCCACTGCTCTGGCTCCTGTCACGGGACTCGGGACCAAACCAAAGCAGAGGATCCTGCTGACCGTCCCAAGAGCATGGGAGGGACGCCCTGCCTGCCACCTCCGGGCACCACCCCGGGCCCCACGGGACCCCTACCCCGGGCTGCCCCATAACCATACGGACCTCCCAGCGTGGAGCCCATCTCCAAGATGACTTGAACCCGCTTACATAACAAGACGGCCACACGCCACCCATGAATCACAGGAGGGAGAGGAGGAGGGTGACGACAAGAAGGAAGGAAGGTAGAAGCGATGGAAATGACAGTGACGGAGAGACCAGAGGCGGCAGGGGCAGGGCTGCACCCACCTGGGCCTCCCCGGGGGGCGGGCGGAGGCTGCGAGCGCTTCCCGCCCTGGGTCTGAGTCCCGCCCCGGCTCTGAGCCCCGCCCTGGCTCTGAGTCCCGCTCTGGCTCCCGCAGGTGCCTGGGCTGTGACAGCTGCGCAGTCCACTGGAGCAGGGACCGGGCGAGACAGGGGTGCGGAGCAGCCGCAGGCCCGCCCGCCGTCAACACGTCAGGGGGAGCTCTGACGTGAGGCCACCGCGGGACACAGCCCCAGCCGGGCGAGTCATCACAGCCGGCCCATGGCCACCGCCAAGATTAAAGGGACATTCTGGCGCTGCCCGGTGACCTGCATCCTCCAAGCCGCACTGCCCCCTGTCCCCGGGGCAAGTGATGCTCAAGTCCTCCTTGGGGGTAGGCTGCCCCTCCAGCCCCCAAAGCAATGAGGCCACCCAGCTGCCTCGACCAGGGGAGCGACCATCACACCCAGGGAGCTGGGGGCTCGGGGCCCTCCCTCCTCCAGCTGGGCTACCTCAAGGTTTCCCTCCGTCCTGCCTGCCCGTGGCACTCATGGATCCAGCACCCTCTGCCCTGCAAACGGACTGATCCCTCTACTGGGCCACCACCTCTCAGGAGCTTTCGGTGACTCCCTACTGCCCCTCAGAATGACACTGCGGCTTCTCCACTCAGCTAACAAGACCTGTATGATCTGGCTGCGACCCAACAACTCTGGATGCATGGGCAAGGCCCTGCATCCACCTCCCTCTCTTCTCCACGGCAGCGAAGGCCCCCTCCGCCACATTCATGCTTTATACACCCTTTTCCCTCTGCCCCCCATCCTGGCCCATTCCTACTCATCCCTCTACACCCAGCTCTAATATCACCATCCCGGGGGGAGCCTTCTTTGGTACCCCTAGGCCCAGCGAGTCACTCCCTGCTCTGGGCTCCCAGTCCTTGGGGACAGGCCTCTATTTCAGCTGCTACCTCTGCAGTCATTTGTTTATGGCTCTGTCTCCCCGGGGGGGGCCCAGGAGCTCTTCAAGGATGGGGCCGAGGGGCTGACTCACCTCCCCACCCCCAGCCCTAGCACATGGGACGGCAGGCTCAGTGCTCCGTGATTCAAACTGTAGAGAGTGAGAGATTTAAGAAGAAAACAGACAGGCAGGTGTGGCTCTGGTGTCTTCCAAGAGACATCACTGAATGACGGGGTTTTCCTAAAGGATGCTTAGCTGTTACACGCAGCTTCTGGGGCTCGGCATTCCTCAGAGGCCAAACTGTGTGCCTCTTGGCTCCAATGTTGTAAAACAATCCAGTGGCCACTTTTCAAACAAGTTTTAGGGGGCATCTCTTTGGGCTCAAAGCAGGTCTCCCCGGACTGACAGAGTTAGAAAACGTTCCTAGAAGAAAGCCCAAGGCAGACCATCCTCCCAATGATGAGAGAGTAAATTCTCTCGGGACAAGGAGTCTCTGACTTGGGGTCCCTGTTGGAAAGTGGGGTGGCACTCCCTGAAATGATACAGAACATGTCACATGCATGTACTGCAGCAGCCGCGCTATTATTTCTGCTGCAATTCCTTTCTTGGTGGACCCACCTCTCCCCTCCCATGAGGTCCTGGTAGGGCTATCAGAGTACACAGCTGCCACTGTAAAGGTGGGCATGTAACCCAGGACAGGGCATCCCCTGCGGTGAATCGGACAATAGCACGGCCAATCAGAATCTTCCATGAGATTTTATAGAAAGATACTGAAAGGAAAATGCGTTCTCACGTTTTTTAAGCATTACAAGCTCCAAGAATGTAGTTTGAGGCTGCCAGAAGTCCATCTTTCCCACCCCATGGAGAGCCTCTGCCTGGTAATGAACCAGCAAACGGAAGCAAAGCCAGGAGATAGAGAGAGACTGAATATTAATGATAGCATTTGACTCCTGGGTCCAGCTATGCCTGAAGTCCTCTCTTAGACTTCCACTTACTTTAATACACTTACAGCATCCAATTCTCTTTTTGCTTCAGGTCATTTGAATAATGTTTGCATCATATCCAACAAACAGTCTTGATCAATACACACAAAATGCACCCTTTTCCAAGGAGATGGCTCATATTTCCATCAGAGGCTCAAAAGACTGAGATCAATGAGAAGTAAGAAACCTCCTCACTCGAAGTACGTGCTTTCTACAGCCTTTTAAAGCCTGTGCCTGTGTGCCTCAGTTTCCTCATCTGTAAAATGGAGATCAGAAAACCTATTTTTTGGCTTTGTTAAGAGCAATAAAAACACAACACGGAAAGCTCCTAGATGGTGGCAGGTGTGCAGCAGGAGCTCCATCTGCACGCACTCCTCCGTCTCCCACAGTAAGCCCCAATTTACACCTTTCTTGTACTTGGAGGAAAAAAACATCCTAAGTGAAACAACCTTTCCTCTTAATAGGTGGCTGTCTCCCTCCAAGGGATAAGAGGAGGGCAAGTGAGTGGGGATACGGAGCAGAAACTGCTTGTTCATGTTTATTTATCCTACCTGCAGTAGGACAGTTCCCCCAGGAATTGTAAGCTGTAAACAGTACTTCGGGGCATTCTCCCAGGACAGCAGCTGAACATCTTCTATGGCGCTGTAGGAGACTGAGTTTTCCATGTACCCAGTTGGCTGCAACAAAAAAAGAAAAAGCGAAGACACACATTGGTTACAAGATCAGGCACGATATCTGCACTGGAAAACATTCTCACTCTAGCAACAAGCAGACTGAGTTGGTACACTCACTTGGCAACTCTGGGGACCAAAGGACTCCCTCTTTCCCAGCTGGCAGCATCCAGCTGGAGGGGAGGGGGGCCATGGTGGACACCCGCCCATGTGTTGGGACGTGCAGAGCTGGGACCAGAGTGGGGGCCCTTTGAGGGCAAGGCCTGTGCATTGTTCCTCTGGGCTTCTGCGGGGCCCAGCACAGCCGGAGCCTGGACCCCTCCATCCCTCACCATGTCCAAAGCACCACCCTCTCCTGCCCAGAAAGTAGTCACAGCCCACCCACCCCCACTGGACTCCTTGCCTCATCTCCCCCTACAGATATGCGTCCTCCACTGGGCACTCGGGGCCGTGTTCCAAGTCGGCAAACTCGATCCCTCTGCCCCCCTGCTCAGTAGCCTTCAGTGGCTCCCAGTGGCCCAACCACATATGCCACACTCCCATCCACCACCGACGGGGCCCCGCAGGAATGGTCTCGCACCCTCCTCCGGCCCCACCCCCTTTGTCTCTCTCCCTTTCCGAGCACCCACACACAGACACAGGCCTGCTGACAGCACGGCAAACTCAGGCTGCTCTTTGGTCCCCAAAAGGCTGTGGTCCCCCCGACCCACCCCTGGCATCTCCTCTTCTACTCTCCAGACCCCATAACCCACCTGGTCACATCCCTCCCTGTGCCCTACGTGCTTACCACGCCCGCTTTGTTGGGTTTTTTTTTTTTTTTGATGTGAACTATTTTTAAAGTCTTTATTGAATTTGTTACAATATTGCTTCGGTTTTATGTTTTGGTTTTCTGGCCGCGAGGCGAGGCAAGTGGGATCTTAGCTCCCCGATCAGGGATCGAACCCAAGCCCCCTGCAGTGGAAGCACGGAGCCTTAACCACTGGACCACCAGGGACGTCTCGACCATACCCGTTTTAATTACTGTGGACCTATGCGTTATCTGTTTGCTGTCTGCCTCCTTAGCCAGGCTGCAGCTCCGTGAGGTCAGGCCAGTGTGTGTCTTGGTCCCTGCTCTCTCTCCCCAGTGCCTGGTACGTGGCAAGGGCTCCATCATTTGTGCTGAAAGGGAGAATGATAAGGGCTATCATCGGTCAATGCTGGGGTAAGGGTGGGGCAAGAGAAATTCACAGCCACTCACGGCTGAGTGAGTTCCACTGTCACGGGGAGAAGGCGCTAGGCACCAGGGGGATGCGCTGGCCACCGGGAACCAGCAGTGTCCTTGTCACTCTGGCCCCAGGAAGCCAGACTTCAGCAGAATCAGAGGTGAGTGCAACACAGCTGAGAAGAGTAACAGCTAACATCTCCTACGCTCTGACAAAGGCCGAGCACTCCCCAAGCACATGGCAAGTGCTAGCTCCTTTAATCCTCACAAGAGCCATCCCCACTGCACAGATGAGGAAGCTGACACTCAGCAGGTCATGTGACTTGCCCAAAGTCACCCAGCCGGGAAGGGGCGTGGCCAAGCTTGAACTCAGCTGCTGACTCAGGGATCTCTGCCCGGACCACTAAGCCGTGATACAAGCGATTTAAAATCGGTGGCCCAACAAGTGAATGTTACCCCGAGGATTGAGGACCTCCACGAGGTTTTTTATTTTCAATTTCTGTCTGCCAATGCTGAGGTACGGTGGTCGTGGTGGCGGAGGAGAAAAGGCTGAGGGCTTAGGCTGCCTCAAATCTCCCTGGTACGATCAGTTACCACGCTCAGGAAGTAAGAGTAACTTGACCCATCGATTTGTTCATTCATTCATTCACTCGTTCATTCATCTGACAGATGTTTATTGAGCACCGGTTACGTTCCAGGCCCCGTGCTGGCTGCTGGGGATACAGCAGCGAACAAGACAGAAGCGCAGCGGGGCTAAGAGACAGCAAACAGACAAAATACCCAAATAAGTAAACGATTGGAGAGTGGCCAAGTGCGGCACCAAAAACCAAGATAGGGTGTGGCGACGGGTGGCAGAGAGCTGGAGCGCCGCGGAAAGATGGAGGGGAAGCGCGTCGCGGGCCCATGGCCTGTGCAAAGGCCCAGGGGTGGGAACAAGCTGGGAGTGCTCAGGGAGGAGCAAAGGCCAAAGGGAGGGAGGGCGGGTAAGAACGGTCTTGAAGAGATGGGCAGGCCATCCCTGGAGGGACTGGAAGGCCCAGTGGGATTCCGGGGATTGTTGCCCATGGGGTGGGCGTAGCATCACTGGGACTGCTGCATGGAGACAGTTGGCAGAAGCAGGGAACAGCCTAGAGGCTCCCGCATGGGTCCAGATGAGCCACGAGGCTGCTGACACCCAGGCAGGGCGGGGATGAGGCAGCCAAGTCCATCTAGCCCTTCTCACCAGTGCATGGGCCGCCCCTCGGCACCAACCCAGGCAGCCTCTGTGTCCAACCAAGATGGCTTATCAGTGTATCCCAAAGGCAGACACGTGGGCTCCCCTTGGCCCTTCTGCCCTGTTCCACATCCCCTGCGCTGGCACGTTCTCAGTATTCTGCAGTACATGACTCAGCCTCAACAGCACGTCTTGTCCTGAGAATACCAGCGGCAGCAGGGGCCCAGCGGATGGGTGACTACGCTTGCGCTTCTTGCTGACTGTCTCCCCTGCTGGTGTGTCAGCACCACGAGGGCGAGAATTTTTACCTGCTCCGTTTCTTGTGCCTAATCCGCGCCTGACATTTAGGAGGTGACTGGTATTTCCTTAACAAATGAAGGAATATTTTCCTAAATAAAAAAATGTCCATCTGTGTTACTACTTACAATCACACGCGTAACATACTTGGGAAGAGGCTTTGGTTACTAGTTTCAAATATTAAATTAAAAATAAATTAATAAATTTTAAAAACTCTCCTTTGGGAAGCAATGGCACCTGGGTGCCCGGATGTGCTGAAGAGCTCTCCTTGGTGGCCCGCGGCCATCTCTCTCCCTTTTCTAGGTCTGGCTGGGTCCCAAACCCCAGGCCACTGACCCCTTGATGCACAGAGAAGCCAGAGAACACGTACTAGGACGCAGCCACTAGGGCATCTAGAAAATCTCTGGATCACACCAAACGACAGACATACAGAAACCCATTCCCAAAATCCCACAACGGTATAGAGCGTGACCACAATGGGGTGGATTTGATTATCCAAACTGAGCAAATGGCCAGCCTCGTTCCTTTAGAATTGCACCTTGGGCACATGAGCAGAAAGCCTGGAGGCTTCTATTTCCCACCACAGCCTCCTGGAGACGAAGACACAGCAAGGCCCTGTGCCGCCCAGTGCTCACCAAGCCCGTGGGAACACTTTCCAGATGACCACGGCATGTGGGATGTAACATGATGGAGGGCCAGCTAACCACCTGTGCTGGCCTTTTTCTCGACCCCGCTGTAGCTGTCTCAAGGTGGCCTTGACTAAAAGTTTCAGCACGGGCATTTTGGGGAAACGGGTATAAATAAATACATACTGTTTTTGAAAAGCAGATGCTGTTTGAAGCAGTATTGGCTAAAAGCAAAATTTGGAGAATCAATGAGACCTGTGTTTCAGCCACTTACTGGGTGTCTTTACGTAAGTTACTGCACCTCTCTGAGCCCATTTCCTCCAATGGTAAAATGAGAATTTAAGAGAGTATTAGGAGCCTTAAAGGGAATCCAATTTGTTAAGGGCTTAGCACAGCATCTGGAACATACTGAAAAACTCAATAATATGAACAATTGTGAGAAACACTAATGTTTCTTATTCTGGGATCTTCCTCCTCTAAAGCCATAATTCTAGTCTAACCATGAGAAAAACAGCAGACAAACCCCAGTTGAGGGACAGTCCTCAAAATACCTGACCTATACTCATCAGAAACAAGGGAAGTCTGAGCATCGGTCCCCGCCAAGTCTATGGAGACATGATGACTAAATGTACTGTGAGCCCATGTGAGATCCTGGGACAGAAAAAGGACATCAGGGAAAAACTAAGGAAATCAAATATAGTGTGGACTTCAATAAGAGCATATCAATACAGGTTCATTTGCTGTGACAAATGTCTCATGCTATTGTAAGATATTAACCATTGGGGAAAGGGGATGTGGGGTATGTGGGAACTCTCTGTACTGTCTTTGCAACTTTTCTTTGCATCTCAAACTGTTCTGACATAAAATGCTTATTAAGAAAAATTAACTGCTGCTGCTACCCCTATTGTTGATCCTATTATCATCATCATGGACAGAGCCTGGAGGGGGTGCCCCCGAGGCTTGCAAGGGTAACGGGGCAGATCGGGATTGGAAGCCCCCCCCACCTCCCACGCTGCTCTTTGGATGCAGGTGTGAGCTAATGCTGACCAAGGACCTCCTTCATCCTGGGTACTTTCACACTGTTGGGATGATTTTACAGATAACTGATAATTCCCTGGTAATCTGAACGTGACGATCAGAGCTACATCGGAGGAGATTCCTGCATGGGTTAAAGGCTGAGTTAGATAAAAAGGAAAAATTAAATTCTCTACTTGAGGGAAGCTAGGAAATCCAGCTCTAAGAGGTGCATTTAAGAGAACATTAAGCAGATTAAAAGTTATTTCTACATGTAAAAGCAGTGCAAGAGGTACTGTACGATTCCGTTTGTATGACATCCTGGAATTAGCAAGAACTACAGGGGCTGAAATCAGACCAGCGGTTGCCAGCAGATGGGGGAGGGGACTGGTTACCAAGGAGCCTGGGGGAGGGGCGTGGAGGATCTTTTTGGGGTGATGGAAATATTCTGTCCCGACTGTGGTGGTGGTTACTTGACTGTACACATTTGTCAAAATCCACAGATCTGCACACTAAAAGGGTGAATTTTACTGAATGTAAATTACAACTCAAACCTAAGAAAGGCAATGCGTGAATGTTCAAGATGAGTTGGAAGATGATAAATAGAATGAAATCTTTCAGATAAAATCATTATCAAGGCCTCTCATAAGCGCTTTGGTATACTGCCTTCCTGATTTTTTTTTTTTTTTTTTGCGGTGCGCGGGCCTCTCACTGTTGTGGCCTCTCCCGTTGCGGAGCACAGGCTCCGGACGCGCAGGCTCAGTGGCCATGGCTCACAGGCCCAGCCGCTCTGCGGCATGTGGGATCCTCCCGGACCGGGGCACGAACCCGTGTCCCCTGCATCGGCAGGCAGACTCTCAACCACTGCGCCACCAGGGAAGCCCCTGATTATTTTTTATACGTAATTTTTTTTTACAGGTACACATAATTCTGTAACTCGCCTTTTTTCACATGTTACAGCATATGCCCATTCCATATTCTGAACCCATTCTGAACATGCCCATCCCATCTTCAGAACAACCATTTTAGTGCCTATTAAGTATTTGACCCCCGTTTGTCTCATCACCACTCCCACCCCCTCCCCTAGACACTGCGGTGGTTTCACTTTATGCTACTATAAACAACTCCACAATGAACATCCTTGTGAAACATGTTTTTCTACCCCATGTTTAGGATTATTTCCTTAGGCCGGATTCCCAGAAATGGAATTACTGGGACAAAGGGTAAGAGCATATTTTATGTTGTTGCCAAATTGCTCTCATTAAAGAGAAATTAAAGAGATCTGGGGAGTCCTGGCTAAGCCTGGGGGGCTTTACCCTGGGCCACCAGCTTGGCTGGGCCCTGCTGGACGCTACTCTGACCCGCGTGAGTTCTGAGCAACCGCCTGCTCGATGAGGGCCTGCAATGTAACTGCACGGCATGGGTGCTGGTGTCTCAGAAGTTTGCAAGCAGGGTCTTTTTGCAAGGGGGAATCCTTCTGCGGGGGGGGGGTTCCTTCTGCAGGGGGGGTTCCTTCTGCAGGAGGGGGGGGTCCCTCTGCAGGAGGGTCCTTCTGCAAGCCAGGTCCTGGCTCTTGCTTTCCCATGGGAGTCGGGGAACAGGTCGGGGATGCCCTTGCCCTTTTGCTCTCAGGGACTGATGAGGGGCCCTGGTGTTGCCAGACAGGGAAGAGAACATTGCCTCCCTGCTTCTGTTTCTGAGAGGAGCTTTTTCCCTGTCCACACAACAGCTGGATCTGGACTAGAGGCAGCAGGGCTTGAAGGGAACTCATCAGGGCCCCCAGTGACCCCCAAAGGCCTTCAGGGTTGATGTTCCAAACTCTGTACCTTCTCCACTTTCCCATGTGGCAGAGTTGGCAGGGAGTGGGGTGACCAAAGGCCCCCTGAAAACAGCCCCTGACCTCAGCCCCTAATGCTGGCAGGATGCCACCAGGCTTTACCTCCCCCTGCCTTTCTGGGGAGCCAGCTCCCTCCCGCCCAGACATGCCTGCTTGTTTCCATGGGGATTTCTCTAAAAGCGAGTATGAATCATGAGTCTGAAGGCCCCCAAGAGGAGGCTCTGGGCTGATTCAAGACACAAGTCGGGAAAGCTCCCGGCACTGTTCCTGGGGAGGGGGAGGAGGAGGGGGAGGGGATGAGGGGAAGGGGAGGGGAGGACGGGGAGGATGGGGAGGAGGGGGAGGAGGGGAGGGGGAGGGGAGGAGGGGAAGGGGGAGGGGGAGGAGGGGAAGGGGGAGGGGGAGGAGGGGGAGGAGGGGAACTCTTGCCCGGCCGGGGGGCCAGGCTGGGAACAGCAGGCTGTCTGGGGGGTGGCCGCCCAGGCAGGCAGGCCACGTTGGGGCCTGGGGACGATTTCTTCTCTCCGTGTGTGGACGTCGCCTGAGTCATGCAGGGGACCCACACCGCACAGCCTGACTCTATATGGTACCACCCTTCCGCCACGAGGAAGGATTTGCCCCCAGCGCCACACACAAACCCCTGCCTCAAAGGAGAGAGATCAAATCAGAGGGCAGGGGAGCCCCCTCCGGCCCTGCCTTGGATGGCCAACAACAACAGCGGCAGTAATAATAATGGTGACGCCATTACCTCTTGGATCAGGGGAGTGGGCTTCAGTCCTCATCTCCCCCTGCTGCTCTTTTAAAGACTGTGGTAAAATTCATACAACATAAAATTAAACACTAACCATTTTAAAATGTACAATTCAGTGGCACTTCGCGCATTCACAGTGCTGTACAACCTCCAGCGCAGTTTAGCGCTGAGACACTTGCATCGTCCCAAAGGAAAGCCCGCACCCACTAAGCAGTCGCTCTCTGCCCCCCACCCTCCGTCCATGGCGACCACTGGTCTGCTGTCTGTCTCTGTGGATTTGCCTGTTCTGGCCATTTCACATCAGTGGAACCATACAGTATGTGTTGCTTTCTACTTGGCTCCTTTCAGCTAAATGTTTTTGAGGTTCACCCACATTGTAGCATGTATCACCATGCTGTTCCTTTTTTATGGCTGAATAATATTCCATTGAACTGAGAGGCCACATTTGGTTTACCCACTCATCAGCCGATGGACATTTGGGTTGTTTCCGTCTTGGTTTTTGTGAACAGCCTGTTGGATATTTTCTTCAGTGACACGGCAGGACACACGCTCTGCAAACACCACCCACATGACTCCCCCCACCGCCCACACACACACACACGTAGAAAGGCACGGGTGTCCCTGGGTAACATTTATCAAGCTGTTACCATGTGGCCAGCTCCATGCTGAAGGCTTTATATGCTATATTATCTCATTTAACTGTACAACAACACTGGGGTCAGGGGGCTGTATTTATCTCTATTTATCCACACGCTACAGAAGAAGCAATGGAAGCACAAATCGGCGATGACATGTCACTAGTCCCTGCTTTTAAGAGACAGACCATGGATTCAATCTCACATCCCCCCAGATGGTGACCTCCATCTCTATGCTCTGCCCAACTCCTCCGGCCAGATCCAGACTCCAGCGTGTGTACCTGAACGCACGGTATGCAGAAGGGAACCAGCACGGCGCGGGGCTCAGAATCTCCCTTCCCGCTGCCACCCACCCAGCCCTTACAGCCGCCATCGGCTCAACTCGGCCTTGAGGGCAGACACACACACACTCTCACTTGGGAAAGGCATGTCAAAATAGTTTGATGTTCTTTTTAATCCCACAAAGAGAAAGTTGTATAGCAAAAGCAAAGCAGCAGGTTAACGATTTGGACCAGTTTGGACCCCAGTCCCGGATCAAAGCTCCTCGAATGCCTCTCACACTCCCTCTCCCCTTGTTTCCATAAACCAAAGATACTGAGCATAACTTAGCCTTTTGCTGTCCCGGAGCTATTGTTATTACTACCACCCACCATCCACTGGTGAGTGGTGCTACAGCCCAGCAAAGCTCTTGGTGCCACGAAGGGGGCAGAGAGCTGCCTGCTGCTACATCTACTGGCCTCAGAGTGTGAGAGAGCGTGTCTGACCTGAACAGTCTCCAATCACTCTCTTGATGCCAAACGGCGACTTCCTATCGTCCCCACACCCGACCCTCAAAAGGTTTCTGCTCTACTGTTGTTGGCTGTGAAACCAGACAGCCAAGCCTGTTACAATTACATGTAAAGTAAAAGTAACTGGGCTTTGAGCAGGAAAATCGCTTACGAGAAAAAAACATCTTTCTTACGTTTTAGGGTGTTTTGTTTGATCTTGTTTCCTTGGTGGTGATTATTCTAAGTTCTTCATAAATAACCCTGGATCGGCACTGCCCAACAGAACCGTCTAGGATAATGGAAATGCGCTGTAACAGCGCTGTCCATCGCACGAAACACCCGTGGGCTCCTGAGAACCTGACAGGTGGCCAGTGCAACAGTCACCTCGGGACCGAATTCACATAGCCACTCAACACGTGGAACCCGTTCCGTGTGCAACCTAATGCCAGGGCTGGGCACGTGGCAGTGAAGAGAAGGGACATGGCCCTACTACAGTCAGGGAGGAAACAGATGACCCAGGAAAACCAGGGGGATCAGATGACCGGGAATCTGTGTCGTTGGGCACGGCACTTTTCATCTGTGCCCCTGGGCATCTCTGTCAGCCGAGCAACTGATCAAGGATGTCTGGAACGGAGCCTGGATGGAGGGACAGGCCCAGCAGAGCATCCCTCCCCTGCCCCAGTGTCAGGACCTCTCAGGCCGGGAGCACCCCTGCTGGCTCCCCTCACCCACCCACCTCCATCAGCCCCCTAGAAGCCACAGCCCTCCCGGGAGGCAGGTATGACCACCACCCCTGTGACAGACCAGAAATGGAGGTTCTGAGCAGGTGCGAGCCTGGCCCAGCCATACACAGCAACTCGGGACAGACCAGAAGAGAACCGAGGCCGTCACACTTCACGCCCCAACCTTTGTCTCCAACAGGCGGGTGAGTTAAAAATGGGGGCGGGGGAATCCTGTCACAGTGAGAGACCATCACACCATCCTCCAGCAGAACTGGTGACCCCGCAGGTTCCCCCTGGGTGGGAGAGGACTGGAAAGGGACAGGAGGGAGCTGAAGGAGGCCTGGTACCGTCCTAGGTCTTGCCTCCGGGTGGGAGCGACACAGCATGTTCACGCTGTTAAAATGCATCAGGCAGGACACGGCACGGGCACTTTTCTGGGTGTGTGTGTGTGTCTACTTCAATCAAAAGATTTTTAAAAAACCGGAAGTTCTAGAGTCGAATCCAGGCTCCACCACTTGCGGCTGTGTGGCCTTAGGCAACTCAGCCTCTCTGAGACTCCAATTGCGCCCTTGTAAAAGCGAGGTAGTATGCATACCCACTTTTTTATTTTTAAGACAATAACAGGTGTTGGAGAAGACGTAGAGAAACTGGAACCCTCATACAATGCTGGTGGGAATGTGAAAGGGGGCCGCCACGTGCGAAAGCAGTCTGGCAGTTCTTCAGAAAGTTCAGCAGTTTCCATACGGCCCATGTGGGGAATTTCATGGTATGTGAATTAAATCACAATAAAAAAAAGTAGCAGCATTCAGATCTTAAGGGTGTTTGTGGTAAGCAATTAGGTATGTACAGCTCCGCACCTCCTAGGAGCTGGATATAGGCAACTCCTCTCACGGTCACCCCGAGACGGCGCTGCACAGGGGTGGCCCGAGAGAGACGGCCCGGAATGGGCTGGGGGCAGGGCAGCCGCGAGGTGAGGGCACCGTGTCTTTGAGTTCCACTCCCCGCATGCGGCCCGGGCGCTAGGAGGGAGCTCCTTACACCCAGGCGATCACGTTCAAGCCTCAACAGAAGGAAAAGGGGGCTTTAACACAAGAGCCCTCCAAGGCCCTCCCTCATCACAGATCACTCCAGAAAGATGGATCAGAGAGCAGGGCTCTGGCTCGGAGTGGCCTGGTGCACAGGAGGTGATCAACCAGCTCCGGATGACAGATGACAAGCAGGCCCCCCCCATCCGTTGTGGACGGTCTGGGGTCAGGTCCCCGTATGGCATCCCAGGAGCTCCGGGCCGCATAGCACCGCCTGTTCCAGGCTCGCCCCCCTCGCCTTGTCCCGTCTCAAGCACCCCTCCCCCGACAGCCCAGGCCTCTTTGGGGGGCCAGGAGGGGTCGCCTAGGGGGCCGTGGGATCTTCCACACAGAAGGAAGAGCCACTAGCCCCCCTTCCCTGCTGAGCAGACCTCGGCAGGGCAGCGCCGGAGGCTGGACCGTGAGAGCGGGGCTGGAGTCCGGGGCCAGCCAAGGTTGTTCTCTATGGACTGCGCTCCGTGCAGATGGTCAGGAGGCCCACTGGGCTCATTAACCATGAGTCCAGCCACGGCAGCTACCCGCTTGTATGGCCAAATGGCTCAGGAAGTTTAACATTAGAGCGAAGGGCCGGTATGTCCACGTTCAGACCCTTCCCACTCCAGCCTCCAGGGCGGGCACGGGAAGACAAATGGAAATCCAGACCCCCAGGGTGCCGCGCCACCCTGGGGCGTCTGTGCCACCCGGTGCCTTTGCCACTGGAGCGGTTGATCAAGGCTCTTGAGGGCTGGACACAAAGCCAGCATACTTCCAACCACCGGGTCGGCAAACATCTTCAAGGATCAGCTAAGGAGGTCACAGGCACCATCTCACTGATTCTTCGCAAGGACCCTGGGAAACGGGTGCCGCTAGGACCCCCCCAGGCGGTAGAGGGAGGCTGGGGGCAGCACAGCTGGTCAGGAGAAAGGCCACACTGTTGACTCAGAGGCCAGGTCTGGTCCACTGGGCCACGCCCCTTGTCTGTTCTCTGAGACAACGGCCCTGGAGTGACGAGATGACCAGGACTGGCGGGAGTGGGCCTCTTGACTGGGGCAGAGGTGGGGGGGGCCGGGTCACAGAGGTGCACAAAGGTAACGGCCACACGAGGTGATAAGCACTACGGTTGCAGACAAGGTACAAAGGGCAAGTGGGGGGAGGAATGCTCTGGAACATTGGGGAAGGCTTCCCAGCAGAGGGAAGGGAGGGTACAGAAGCCTGCGGTGTGTGGGACCCTGATCTCGGAACAGGGAGGTGTTACCCGAGGCTGGGGTACCAGCCTCCCAGGAAGGCCTGAGACAGGACCCAGACCAGGGCACAGCCCTTGACTGCCCAACCTATTTCTTGGATATCCTCTCTCTCTCTCTTTCCTCCTATCTTTTAAAAACTTACGGTACACCATATAAACAGTAAAGTGCAAAAATGCACGAATATTTGGCTGTATTTATTTTTGCATAAGCACAGCCCCGTGTCACCCCTACCTGGGTCAAGACATGGACCGTCTGCAACACCCCAGGAGGCAGGCTCCCTTGCGTCCCCCATCTAGATCCGCTGTTCTAGATCTACCACTGGAGATTGGTCCTCGGACTTCCTACAGGAGGAAGCACACGGTAGACACACTGGAGTCTGGCTTCTTTCGCTCGGCGTCACGTCTGTGAGATGCGTGTGTCCGTAGCTTATTCACCTTTTCTTTTCCCCCCTTCGGCTTTGTTGGGTTCTTGTTGCTTGCGCGCGGGTTTTCTCTAGTTGCGGCGAGCGGGGGCTTCTCTTGTTGCGGAGCACGGGCTTCAGTAGTTGCGGTGCGTGGGCTCAGTAGTTGTGGCTCACGGGCTCTAGAGCACAGGCTCAGTAGCTGTGGTGCACAGATCGAACCCGTGGCCCCTGCATTGGCAGGCAGATTCTCAACCACTGTGCCACCAGGGAAGTCCCTTACTGGTCTTTCAAATCGCAAGGCAGCGTTCCTTTCTATGTGCCACCGCTGTCTGTGGACCTTTAGTTATTTCCAGTTTGGGGCTACTGTGTAGAAAGCTGCTGTGAACGTTTCTGTACTTATTGGTAGGGTGCAGGGGATGGCAAATGCACTCCTCTGGGTAAATACCCAGGAGTGGGATTCCTGGGCCACAGGATAAACTGCTTTTATTTAAGTCCAAGAAAACCTGTTTGTGGGGAATTCCAGGGAAGTTTGATATAACGCAAGCTTCTCTGTAGGGCCTGCTCTTCTCAGGTACCCACGCCTTTGGGAGAACAGGATTCCTGAGTCTGGGGGACGGAACTGGGTGGTGATGGAGCTAAATTTTCTCAAAAGGTGGAGCGTGCCTTTCGCACGGGCCTCTGAGAAACGCAGGAGAGGCAGCACCCTTCTCAAAACTGCACTCAGAGCTGCAGAGGACGTTGCGGCAACTTAGAAACTTTTTCTTTGTGGCTCATGTGGCAGAAAGGGACGTCTCTGTTCCCTTCGTGTTCGGTCTCCTTGCTGTGCTCGGCACAGATGCTGTTGCAGATGGAAAGGGCATGTCTGCTCAAGATTAGAGCTCCGAGCTAAAGGCTGGGAACAGCAACTGTTATTTTTTGGTCAACATTAGCGTTAATTTAACTCCAAGATCACAGGCCACTGTCACACAGGCCTTTATCCACTTGGTGTTTTTGATGTAAGGATGCCAGTGGGGACCAGAGGGCACACTGTCAGGTCTTCACAAACATATGCTAGTTGATGGTATAACTCAGGGGCCTCTTGACAGCCTGGAAACAGGGCCACCTGCCTCTAGGCTCTCCTAGGACGGGGCACCCCTCAACCGCAGGACCTTCCTGTGCACTGTCGTCAGCTGTTTGTGTGCTGTGAGCTCCTGAGGACAGGCACCCTGCCACCTTAGCCTGCTTCCAGAGTTAACTGTCTTGGTCAAGGACCATCTATGTGCCTATGCGGGTCAACTGCTCACAGATGTCTTCCCCTTGACTCCTCAGAGGGACCCACGAGATGGATGTCACTATGGTCCCATTTTACAGCTGAGAAAACCGAGGCCCAGAAAAGAGAAATAACTTGCTCTAAGCCATGCTGCCAGTTATCGATGAAGCCAGGACTGGCACTCTAGCCCTTTGATCTAAACCAGGGGTGGGTAAACGTTTTCCGTCAAGGGCCAGATAGTAAATTCTTTAGGTTTTGTGAGTCACATGGTCTCTGTCCTAACAATTCAACAGTGCCCGTTGTGGCGTGAAAGCAGCCACAGACAATAGACAAATGACTGTGGCTGCGTTCCAATAAAACTTTATTTACAAAGACAGGCGGAGGCAGAGGCAGTTTTGGCCTGGGGGCTATAGCTTGCCAATCTCTGACTTAAACCACTCAAGAGGAGTAAAAATACGTGATCGATAGATGGATGGGAGCAAATGAGTGGATTGCTCTCTCTCCTTGCTTTCTTTCTAGGGTGACATTAGCACAGAGCATCAAAAGATGTTTCAGCGGGTAAGGAGGTGAGTGGATCAATTTGCTATTTACTGCGTCCACCAGGGCTGGGTCCTGCTGAGACTTCCTGAGGTTGGCTCCAGCCATGTCCCCTCTACCGACTGGCCTTAGCTCTAACCCTAACTTCTGTGCATGCACCAGACAAGCTCTGCAGAAATTTCCCAGACGACAAACTTGAGGAAACCCCCACCCCGGTCCCATCTCGAAATGAGAACAAACGACCCAGAAGCCAGGGCACGTGGGTGTTCTCTCCTAGCGCCAGCCACGTCCACTGGGGACGTAGGCTGCTGAGATGAGCCGGGAAGTGAGCTAGCAGGACCCAGGTGCTGCTACCCTCATCTTATTTTTGTTCCCAAAACAACGGGAACAAGTCAGCATGAGTGAAGAACCTGACAGTGTAAAGAACGTGACAGTGTAAAGAAAGCTGGGGACAGTGCCTTCCGTCAAAGCAGCCTTCTAGAAAATACCAGGAGAAGGGAGGGTGGGAGGAAAAGAACAAGAATGATGTTTTGGTCCAACATGCAAAAGGAAACAGGCTCAGAGAGGTGCAGTAACTCCCCAGGGTCACCCAGCCGGGAGTGGCAGAACTGAGCCAGGACCGCCGGACTCTCTGAGACAGAGCTGCCTCTTGTGAGTTCCACCCAGAGCTGGACCTCGGTGCGTGAGGATTGCTGGTGGTAAGCGACGCGAGTTTCGGAATGATAGCTCACCTTGCCCTATGGTCCAGGGTCCATCTGGCCTTCATCAACCCATGTCCCTGCTACCCCCGACCCAGCAGATTCCAGCACCCCTCCTCTGAGGTCACAGAAGACCCCTGGCAGATGTCAACCTATCACATGTGCTTTCACACATGGAAACTGTCTGTGACTTACATTTTTCATTAAACAGATTAACTCCATGCCCGGAGTTCACCCCATTCTCCATGACAAGTTAAGGGAGAGAAGGAGCTGGGCTACTTTTTACGAAGTCTGACTATGCGAAGGAATTTTCAAGCATCTGTTAATCGTCACTGGAACGCGCTCTTCCTCCCATTTTACAGATGAGTCAGCAAGGCACCGGGAGGCAAAGCCACCTACAAGAGAGTAGTGGGGCCCGGACTTGACTCCTGACCCGTCCAACCCTTGTAATCGCTGTTCAGTCCTGTGATGGTGATAATAAAACTGGTGGCTCAGAAGACCCTGGAGCAACCCAGGAGACCCAGGAGACCCTGGCTGCAGAGAAGGGGGGAAGAGGGAAAAGGAGAAAGGGGAAGGAAGAGGCCCTTTGGGGATGCAAAGCACGAGGTGCCCCCAGGTTTTCCTGTTCTGGAAACTGGCTCTGACCCTAGACAGGCCAGCCCAGGGCCCACTCGGGATCTGCTGAAACCACCAGAGTCGGTGTCCGTCAGCACAATAAACAAGTGGACTAAGGGGAAAACTCTAATTAGACGTGAAAACGGTGCACAGAGGAAACGTGTGGCCGGCTGCTGGCCCCCAAGGCATCACAAGACCAGAACGGCGGCTGATGACACCCCACGTAGGGGCAGGTGGCACACGGGCACAGGCCCGGCCCACGCCGGGCACAGGTCTGCTGTCGAGCTCTCCTCTCTGCTGAATCATTATTTCCAGAAGGTGCTGCCCTGTGCTAATTACAGCAAGGCGGACGTGGGCCCCTTTGATCCGAGCTGCAAGGCTGGCCTTTCGCGTGCCACTTAGGAGGGTGCGTGTCCTTTGGGGGCACCTGGGGGGCTGTACTGAGGTCACGGCTGGCAGCTGCCTCTGCCCCGAATGTTTTTCAGTTAATGCCATCTCTTCTACGCTGTGAGACACAGGATTTGGGGTTCTGATCAGATCCTGGGGCAAGAACTTGGGAAAGTAAACAGGTCTTTTCTTGCAAAGAAAGAGAGAGAGAGAGAGAGATCTCCCTGCAGGCCTGGGGCTGCACGGGGTCAGCACCTGTCAGGGCAAGTGGAGCTCTGACGTTTCCACAATCCAAGGATTCTTTTCTCTCTCCCCTGGAATCCCAGCACACGGCTGTCACTCTCACCAGTGATTTAACTCCACAAGCGTGTATTGCTTGCCCTACTGTGCGCCAGCAGCCTTACCATGATTGGAAGGACACCAAAGGTGATCCAGCATCACCTACAACGGCCCGGAATAAAATAACCAATACTCAAGGCAGCTACCCAGATAAATTCATCAGAACCTCATGCTTCTGAAACCAGATTAAAACCACCAAGTAATCGCTACACACCTACTAGAATGGCTTAAAAAGAAGAAACTATCAACACCTCACACACATGAGTACGGCCATGATCAAAATAAAACCAGAACCCAGAAAATAACA
The DNA here is from genome assembly GCF_011762595.2 of Tursiops truncatus. Lineage (NCBI taxonomy): Eukaryota > Metazoa > Chordata > Mammalia > Artiodactyla > Delphinidae > Tursiops > Tursiops truncatus. The sequence continues at coordinate 6,887,194 of NC_047052.1, forward strand.
AGTGTTGGTGAGCATATGAAGAAATTGGAACCCTTGGGCACTGCTGGTGGGAATATAAGATGTTGCAGCCGCTGGCGGAAAACAGTTGGAGGTTCCTCAAAAAATTAAGCACAGAATTACCATATGATCCAGCAATTCCATTTCTGGGTATATACCCCGAAGAACTGAGAAGTAGTGACTTGAAAAGTATTTGTATACCCCTGTTCACAGGGATCTATATTCAATATCCTGTGATAAACCATAATGGAAAAGAATATGAAAAAGCATGTATATAAATGTATAACTGAATCACTTTGCTGTACAGCAGAAATTAACATAACCTTGTAAATCAACTATATTTCAACAAAATAAATTTAAAAAGACAGATCTAGAAAATTCCAGAAAGCAAACAAGGAAACAACAAAAAAAAAGGAAGTAAGTTCTGATGAACCTTGAGAGCATTATGCCAAGTGAAACAGGACAGTCACAAAAAAGACAAATACCGGGGCTTCCCTGGTGGCGCAGTGGTTAAGAATCCGCCTGCCAGTGCAGGGGACACGGGGTCGAGCCCTGGTCCGGGAAGATCCCACATGCTGCGGAGCAAGGAAGCCCGTGCACCACAACTACTGAGCCTGCCCTCTAGAGCCCGCGAGCCACAACTACTGAAGCCCGCACGCCTAGAGCCCGTGCTCCTCAACAAGAGAAGCCACCGCAATGAGAAGCCCGCGCACCACAACGAAGAGTAGCCCCTGCTCGCCGCAACTAGAGAAAGCCCGCACGCAGCAACGAAGACCCAACGCAAACAAACAAACAAAAAAAGACAAATACTGTATGAGTCCACTTATATGAGGGATCTACAGCAGTCAGATTCGTAGAGATAGAAAGTAGCAAGACTGCCAATGGCTGGAGGGTCGGGGGGAGGGGGTGGGAGTCACTGTTGAATGGGTGCAGTTTCAGGTTTGCAAGATGAAAAGAGTTCTGGGGAAGGATGGTGGTGATGGTGGCACGACAATGTAAATGAACTGATGCCACAGAACCGTACCCTTAAAGCTGGCTAAAACGGTAAATTTCAAGTCATGTGTATTTTGCCACAACAATAAAAAAAAGTGGGGAAAAATGACAGTAGTCAGTGACAGCCAAGATGAGGAGAAACCAGGATGCTCCTGCCTTGCTAGCGGGAGCATGAACTGGTACAGCACTTTGGAAAGTAACTTACAGCATTTGCTAAAGCGGACTCTCCCCTACCTTCTGCATCCTGGGATCACCACTCCTAGATACTCCCAACAGGGCTGTGTCCACACGGTCACCATGCCCCCAGGGTCACAGGAGCACTTCACAAACACCCGTTGACAGTAACTGAGCAAATAAACGATGGGTATTCACTCAGTGGAAAACGACACGGCGGTGAGAATAGAAAAACTGCAGGTCTTCACAGCGATACGATGAGTTTCACCGACAAAAGAGTATATACCGTGTGAGCCCATTTATATAAGGTCCAAGGATAGTGTAGTGGTCACCTTTGGGGGAGTGGTGGCTGGAAGGGGACCGAGAAGGGTCTCGGGAGTGGTCATCCTCCTTGTCTTAAGCTGGGTACAGGTGACAAGGACGTGTTCAATGTGCAAATTCCCCAAAGTGTATACTTAGGATCTGTGTGCTCTTCTGCAGGTCTTTTATACAATTCAACAGAAGAAGGTCCTTTGAAAGACCGCATTCCTCTGGATCAACGGTTGCCAGTAATGGGCACAGACCAGGGTGGGGGCTTGCAGAATGACTCTGAGATCTCTTCTCGCCACGCATGCCTGCGTCATGCAACAGAAAGAGCCCACGTGTGCCGGGCACATGCCAGGCTGCGGGGGATGCCAAGGTGTGCGAGACCCACCCCTGCCCACAAGCACACCCTGTAGACTGAAAAACTGGTGTGTCTGTGTACACATTGTACACTATCTCAAATGCAGGCAGAAGCTCTCACTGTGAATGTAAATTTGTTGAAAAGCAAGACTGAGTTCAGGCATTTTATAAGCAAAATACATAGGATGTCAAGCGTCAGTAAGTTCAAGTTAAACGAAGCAGGTCAGAGCAGGAGGGGATGCCGGGCTTTGGCGCGGCCATAGAGTTTCAAAAGGAAGGAGAGAGGGACTCCCCTGGCGGTCCAGTGGTTAAGAATCTGTCTTGCAACGCAGGGGACGCCGGTTCGATCCCTGGTCGGGGAACTAAGATTCCACATGCCCCGGGGCTACTGAACCCGTGCGCCACAATTAGAGAGCCCTCGCGCCGCAACTAATGAGGCTGCGAGCCACAACTAGAGAGAAACCCACGCACTGCAATGAAAGATCCCACGTGCCGCAACTAAAATCTGATGCAGCCACAGAGTAGTTAGGTAAATAAATATTTTTTTAAAAATTTTGAAGAAAAACAAAGGGAAGGAGAGAATAACGTGACCATCACGTGGAGATCACAGTGGGAAGCGCTGTGATCGGAGGTAAACCACCCCTGGCCTGAAACGAGCCCCCTGGCTGGTGACGTAACAGGACGAAGCTAAACAGCCCCTCCTACTAAGGGTCAGAGCTCAGGAAGGCAGCCCTTTCTAGGGGCAACTGTGATTGACAATCCCACCCAGAATCTCTTAAAGAGGTTTAATCCGTGAATGGGGAAAAAGAGAGAGAGGAGAAAGGCAGGGAAGGGGTGGGATCTATCCTGTGAGATGGACTTGTGTGTTTTTCCTGGTCAGAAAACAAAAGCAATGTAAACCATGTTTCCCTTTTGCTGCCTAAACACAGAGCCGGGACAGCCAAACAAGGCTTGGGATAATGGGCGTCTCTGGGGATCCGAGGGGCGTGTTCTGTGAGATCCTAATTGCCTCATTTCACATGGCGTCTTAGCTCTGAGAAGCCGCTGTCCTCGTGGAGGCAGGCAGGGTATAATCTTAGACAAATAAACAACAGCTCTTGGGGAAGCATGGCTGGCAGCCGCCGCTGGTGCCTTTCAAATAAGAAGTGGGAAATCCCTGCTTGTTCTGCCTCGGATCTTGCCTGGGGGCTGCAAGCTTCCATCTGAGGGTTCTGGGACGTGTGACAAGGGAATTCTTGCACGCTAGCTGCTTGTGCACAGCCCCGGTGATCCTTCTCCAAGGAAGCTGGGCTGCAGGGCCAGAAGCATCTCTAAGCCTTGTGAAAGCTCTCGCTCACCACCCAGAGGTGGGACCATCATTTAAAAATCTGCCTCTGAAAAATTTATGTCCCTTCTAAAACCTGCACAGGGATGACACAGCGGCTTTATTTGGAATTGCCCAAACCTGGAAGCAACCCAGATGTCTTTTAGTAGGTGAGTGGATAAAGTGTGGCACATCTGGACAGTGGAATATTAGTCAGCACTGAAAAGAAATGAGCTATCAAGCTAGGAAAAGCCATGGAGGAAGCTTAAATGCATGTTACTAAGCGAAAGGAGCCAATCTAAAAAGGCTACATACTGCATGATTACAACTATGTGAGATTCCGGAAAAGGCAGAAATTTGGAGACAGTGAAAAGATCGGTGGTTGCCAGGGGTTCAGGGAGATGGGGGGAGCAAGGGATGACTATGCAGAGCTCAGAGGATTTTCAGGTTGGTGAAAAGTGTTTTGTATGATACTACAGTGGTGGATACACATCATTATTTATCTGTCCAAACCCACAGAATGTACAACACCAAGAGTGAACCGTAAGGTAAACTATGGGCTTTGGAGGATCTGGGGGATTTGGGTGATGTATCAATGTTAGGTCCAGCAGCTGTAACAAATGAACCACTCTGGCGGTGGGGGGCTGTGCACAGGTGGGGACACAGGTACCTGTGAAATCTCTGTACCTTCTCCTCAATTTTGCTGTGAACCTAATGCTGCTCTAAAAAAAAAACCATGAAGCCTAAAAAAAAAAATCTGCTCCCGCTATGTCAGAAGAGGAGGGAGACATAGGCTGGTCACTTCAGGAAGCCAGGTGGGATGCAGGAAAGATCTGGAATGTGGAGTCAGATGGCTGGATCCCCATCCCAGCTCTGCAGCTCACTCGCGGGGCAGCTCACCTCTGTCACTGGTAAGATGGTCACGATGACTGTGACCGTTATGACATCTACGTGGACACTTGGGAAGCCAAGGACTTTCTAAACGGTGGCTCTGAGGGTGCAGATGTCAAGTGAGTCACTGAGTCCGGGTCCCCACGTGTGCAGACGTGACCCAGAGTAACCACCGCATGGATCTGACCCTCAGGCACTCTCCCTACCAAACAAAACCTACCTATGACGTAGTAAACAGAAGTGATAGTAAAAATATTTAATAGCTGAGACAGCCTAGGAATGAATGAATCAGAACAGACACCAGCTGTAAGCAGCTGGTCTTGCGTCCAGGTGCAGCCCACAGGATTCCTGCCTGTGGTAATGAGTTGCGCATGACGCCCTTTTCATGAACAAAAGACCCTCTCTCTCTGCCCAGCAGCATTCTGGGTCAACGCCACGTGCCGCATAACCGGGATTACCAAATCGACCTGAATACGTTGTACTGAAAACCCCCAACCAACCAACCCCATAGGTTTGATCTCGAAGACTGTTCTTTACACTTTTCAAAATTATTAAAACAGTTCAGGGGTCCCAAGGGATTTGCAGACACACACACACACACACACACACACACACACACACACACACACACACACACACACAGAGAGAGAGAGAGAGAGAGAGAGAGAGAGAGAGAGACAGAGACACACACACACACACACACACACACACACACACACACCAGAATTCTGGAGCCCTCACGTTTGAATCCAGCCGTCACCCCTCTTTGAGTAATCTACCTGGCTTGCCTCCTTCACCCAGCTTTAAGCACCCCCAGATACCTCCTCATTCACTTGTCAAGCATTTGCTCCAAGAACAAAAACACAGTCTAGAATCCCATCCTTTAAGGACCTCTCCGTTGAGTGCGGGAGTCAGACACATCATAGATCATCAGAATTCCACATGCATGATACCTGCAGATGGAAGGCACTGGAGCCCTGGGGAAGGTGACCTAACTAACCTCACTGCCGGGTCATTCAAGAAGCCTTCGGAGGCTATGTGATGTTTGAGTTGGGTCTTGAAGGGTGAAGAGTTCATCAGGCAGAGGGGCGGAGGTTGAGGGAGACGAGTCAGAAAAACTCTTAAGGTCCAGATTATGGAGAGCTTTGAACGCCAGGCTGTAACCTCCACTGGATAACCGAGGAAGGTGGGATGGGATTCCTCGGTGCACAAGACATTGAGTGAACCGACGTGTGCGAGGCCTCGGAGAGAGGGACTTGACAGGCGGCCCCCGAGGATGGCTGTTGTCTACAACCGGGTGAGCCTTGAACAACCATCTCTTTCCATTATCGATGATGCTATCATAACAGTCACAACAAGTCATCACCTCAATGAGGAAGAGCCGCATGGCAGTCCCAGCAGGTCTTCCCTCTCAGGGCCACAGCCCACGGCGGGACGTTTGCCTTGGCCATCAAAAGTATTTCTAAACCTGAGTTATCGAAACAGTGGTATGAAAGTTACCTTCTACCTCTCAGCACCCCCATTTACACAAGAGGTTCCAAAATCCCATCTCTGAGGGACCCCGGCGGTTGGAAGGCTAGGTGTGCAGCAACCCCTGTCACCACAAGTAGCTGTTTAGAGCCAAGCAAACCCCAAATCCCTTCTGGAAAAAGAGAGGAGGACAATAAATGACAACAGGACGGATCTCAGAAGCTAGCAAGAGGAAGCAGTGACGTCTGAGTGTGAGAATGCCATTTGTTTATTCGTTGGGTCACTCATTCACTCAACAAACATTCAATGGCAGCGCCCTGTGCTCTGTCCTCCAGGAGCTCACGGAGAACAGGCGACACGGTCAGCACGGGATGAGATGTAGTGCCACACGAGGGTACAGACTCTCCCGAGACGGTAAAGAAGACAACCACCGATTCTGCGAAGCTGACTCTTGAGAAACGAGTAGGAGTTTGCTGGGCGGAGGAGGCAGAAAGGTGTCTGGGACAGTTTGGGGGATGGTGGGAAGTGGGCATGGCTGCAGCGTGGCATCCACGAGGGAAAGGGTGGGCTATGAGATCAGAGAGCTAGGCTGGGTCGGGAAAGGTAGGGAAGGCCAAGCTGTAGACACAGGTCGTGTCCGGCATGTGGCCGGATGGAGGCATCTGGGCACAGGAGAAGGACTGGTGGGGTTCTCCTCCAGCCCAGGCTGTGCGTAGGAGCTTCCAAGGGCCAGGGAGGAGGACTGAGAGCTAAGTCACGGGGCATCTGCAAACTCTGTGGTTTGACATGAACTTCTCTGCAAAACGGAAGGAATTCATACTGACGCAGGCGACAACGCGGATGAACCTGGAAACGGTACGCTAGATGAAAGCCAGATACAAAAGGCCTCAGAGGGTATGATTCCATTCACATGAAACATCCAGAATCGATAAATCCAGAGAGACAGAAAGCAGACTGGCGGTGGCCGAGGGCCGGGGGGGGGGGGGGGGGGGGGGGGGGGGGACCTGCTCATGAGCGTGGGGCGGGGTGGCCGCCTTTGGAGGCGACCAGAGTGCTGTGGAACGAGATAAAGGTGGTGTCTAACAACACTGTGAAGGAACGAAAGGCCACTGAATTGTATACTTTAAAATGGCTAATTTTCTGTTATAGGAATTTCACTTCAATTTTTTAAAAGTTCTAAATAAATGTAATGAATTCTAAGAACTTTACAGACTCGAGGATGACGGCGGAGCGGTTGGCTTGAAGCCTCTGCCCCTCCTTAGGCCTCACACGCAGGTGTCCAGGCCCAGTGGCCAGTGGCATCCTGCACCGGACAGAGAGAGAGGAGGAACTAGGGTCTCGGGGGACTCCTTCAGAGGCCATTTCAAGAGAAGAAAATCATCTCCTGGCACTGAATCATGTGTTGATAATTCCGATGATGGATGACGCCAGGCTGGTCTGTACAGGATGAAACGGCGTTTATTTCCAAGAGCACTGGCCTCCCTGGTAGGATGAACCAAGCCATTGTGTACAGCGGCGATCAATCGATGTTGACGTGCTCTTAACTCCAGATCAATGGCCTCATCACTTTCCATGGAAAACTCTATGACCGCATTAGGCAAAAACAGGGTCATTCTCTGGCAGTGCGAGGGATGATAATATATATGTGCGCGCGCGCGCGCACACACACACACACACACACACACACACACACACACACACACACACACTGTCTTGTACTCAGCTCGACAGAAATAATCCAAAAACTGGCTTAAGAGTCTGTTTCCTGAGCTTCAGACTCACAGTTTATTCATTCATCAAATATTTATAAAAGACTTCCTGTGTGCCACGAAAGTACTTCCAGTATGTTCTGGGTGTTTGGGGACACGTCACCAAACAGAACAAAGCCCTTTGCCTTCGTGGAGGGATTACACTCTAGCGATCGCCGGCGGGCACCTCCACCTTGATGCCTTCCGGGCCCCTCCAGATCACCACCCAAGGTGAGCCCACACGGTGCGCTCCCTTGCTGTCTTCCCAAGCCTGGTTTGTGGCAACACATCTACTAGTTGGCCCCCTGCGAAGTCTAACTGCTCAAACCTCTTCACAGCCCTAACTCCTGACGTTAGGGCATCACCAGGGTCAGATCCAGCTACATCTGCCCCTTCAATTCACCCATGTTTTTCAATGCATGCTACTCCAGTTCTGTCATTTTCCTTCTAGAATACTGCAAAGGCTTCCTGTCTGGATTTCCTGCTCCCAGCTTACTCTCTCCACCTCTCTCTGATGGAACAACATTGCCACCAGAGTTTTCTTCCTGAAACCCACTCGGTTTTCTTGTTCCTCTGCCCAGTGACTCTGGGTAGCCCTGCTTTGCCTTCAGAGAAAAACCCAGCCCTCTGACCCTGCACTCAGGAGCGAACATGACGTTTCTCAGATACTCTGGTCTCTCCCAGAGCCCATGTGATCAGGGCACCCAGAGTACCTGTGCAAAGTCTGAGAGCAGAGAGGAGCTTGGATCCAAAGAAAGGTATTCCCCCCAAACCCCAATTGGGGGCGACAGTAAAAAGAAGGGACTCGGAGACAAAGGGCCTCCTTTGGGGACTCGACCACTCCGCTCTGAACCTTTGACCCAACTGTGGGAAACTCCACTGACAACTTTCATTGACGGCTGGTCCCCCTCTCTGCCCAGGGACAAATATTCCCAATGATTTATTTTTAAAAAGCAAAATCGGGCAATGATTGAGAAAGAATTCAGATTTAGCCCAGGACAGTTGCTCCACAAATAACAAGAATAGACTGGTGGCCGATTGCAGTCAGGGTCAAAGAACAGAGCCTCCTTTGCTGCTGTCTGGGACCACAGCTGTAGGGGAGGCCCCCAGTTCCGACCCTGGGCCGGGACTCGTGACACAGGGGGACGTTCACACAGACAAGAGGCCCAGGGCTCTCCCAACGCTGCTCGCCATCAGTGGGGAGACAGAGGGGCCAGGCAGCCCAGATGTTGGCAGGGTCCCGTTTGCAGCCCCAGGAACAATTCCCTCTTTCACTGCCCAGGCAGGCGGCCAAGGTCAGAGGCAACGCCAGCCAGAGCTTACCCTCCGTGCCAAGGCCCTTTAGAAAAATTTAAATAATTTTAGATAGAAATGTCTCCTCTTTCCTTGCTGTAAACAGACCATTCAGAATATCCTTTGCCCTTTTCTGGATGACATAATCGCCATCCTGAACATGCCTGATTGCACACTGCCACCGTCAGGGGCTCGGGACGCAGTGGCGAGCCGGCTGCTGGACACTCAATGTCCCCAGCTGCCGTGCAGTTTTGCACTTTTCTTTTCTTTCTCTCATTTCCCCCTCCCTCCCCTGCCCCCAGCTTCAGGCCGCCATGTGTTCCTGCTCCTCTGCTCCCCGAGCACGGCATGTCAGTCCGTGAAAATTACCCTACCCTCCTCCTCAGTTGCTGCTTCTAATTCATGGTCTTGGGAACCCAAGCAATACACTTGTTGGAGCTGTGCCCGGGATGTGAGTAATGAGACCTGTGAGCTCGGTGTGGGGCTGCTACCGCCTCTCGGGATGCATCTTCCTGGGGTTCTGGGCTGTATTGGGGCTGGTGTGCCTGCTGGAAGGTGACCTCGGAATAAGTAGGGCGTTCCTCTGTCTACTCGAAACAAGGTCCACTGCTGACTCAAGGAGCAGAGGTTCTTGCAATTGAAAAGCAGCACCACTGAACCCCAGGCTGTAATTAAAGGCCACCCCCTGCCTTTTCGGGAAGGCCTTTGATTCAGAAAGGAACTCCTCTAGATCCCCACTCCTCCAGTCCCACCTGCCTGTCTGATAAGTGATTTTTAAAAGCATCGCCTTGGTCCCATCAGGCTCAGAAAGATGGGGGCTGAGCTGGCAAGCTGGCACATGACCATTCCAGGCAGGAATTCCCAGGGGCGCTGCGTGAGCAGTCCCTTGGTGCCCAGGCCCTCCGGGGAGGAAGCAGAGAGCAGGAAGCGAAGGCCCTGGGCTCTGGGGGTCAGACTCCCTGGGTTCGACCCCCAGCTCTGTCGCTTTGAAGCTGTTTGACGTGAGGCAAGTGGTTCCATCACTCTGTGCCTCTGAAACATCTGCATCTACCTCGAAGTGCTATTGTGAGGAGTAAAGAAGACGCAGTTCTTAGACCTCTAAGCTCCGCAACTCCCCTCCTAGGTATAGAAGCCAACAGAGCTGAAAACGGGGACCCAAACAAATACTTATATAATACATCATTGCACACAGCAGCTTATTCACAGTAGCCAAAAGGTGGAAACGACCCAAAAGTCCATCCGCGGATGAATGGATCAAGAAATGTGGTCTGTCCGTGCAGTGGAACACTATTCAGCCATAAAAACGGTTACATGCCACAACATGGATGAACCTTGAAAACATCAGGCTAAGTGAAAGGGGCCACAGACAAAAGGCCACATATTGTATGAGTCCATGTATGCGAAGTGTCCAGAATGTGGAGAGCCCCAGGGACAGAGCACAGAGTGGTGGGTGCCGGGGGCTGAAGGAGGGAAGCAGGGGGAAATGAGGAGTGACTGCTAATGGCGACAGAGTTTCCTTTTGGGATGGTGAGATGTCCTGGAGCTAGACAGAAGTGACGGTTGAACGACATTATGAACATAATAAAGGTCTTTGAATTCTTCACTTTACAAGAGGCAATTTCATGCTATGTGACTTTCACCTGAGTTTTAAAGACCTTAGCTCAGTGCCCAGCACACAGCTCACTGTGTCCAAGGCTCTGGCACTGGGAGACCCTGCAGCTCCCTACTCAGATTCCTCGTTCGTCCATCAGATGGGTCTGATCATGGCCGTGACCTCATGGGGCTGCTGAGGTGAGGAAATGAGGCAGTGTGTGCAGGTGCTTGACACGGGGCCTGGGACGTGACTAAAACACTCAGTCTGTCAGGCTGAGGGGTCTGAAGAGGTGGGAGCAGGCAGGGAGGGGATGGGGACCAGTGCAGAAGCCGATAAAGCAGGTGTGTCGAAGGCAGGTGAGGAAGCCTCCCAGACCCCACCTTCCTCGCTTATGAGGATCCGAAGAGGAGAAAGAACTCTTCCAAAAGCCCAAAGACACTGGCTCGGTCCTACTGGAAACACTGGTTCCTCAGCAAGTCATAGCTATCCCAGCTTAGCACTTTGCAAACCTGTCGAATCATTTTGCTGTTTTTGTTTTTAAAGCAAGAGAACCTTTTTTTCAAACGAAACCTTTGTCCAGAGTCCCGATAGGTAAAAGATAAGGCAGGCGCCTCTCAGGGCAGGGGGGGAGTGGGCTGGGGAGGGCCTGGGCCCAGCCCCTCGACCTCTCCCCATCCTGCTCTGGTTCATTTCCTCACATCTTCCTTGTGAGACACTCAGGAACAGGCCTGGCAGGTTTCTGCTGATTCCTTCAAGAAGGAGGCTCAAGGTGAGCCCTTTTCACGAGGGACAGAATTGTTTTTGAGCTAGAGATTGTCTTCCAAAGTCCGGAGGGCTGCTGTGGTGAGGCCAGGAGAAGGAGGTGCGTTTGTGGGTGCAGGGCTGAAGGAGATAAGGCAGAGGGGAGGAGATGAAGGTCTCTGGACCCCGAGAGGTGCCCAGGCAGGCAAGGAGCGTCAGGAGGCCAGTCACTGCACCCTGTCTCGGCTGACTGCAGCAGCCCCTCATCCTCTTCTTTCCACTCGTTACTACAAGATGACCGCAAACCTGCTCTAGCAGGCAGGGATGCCATCCCCATTTCCCTGCAGGGGAAACCAAGGCACAGAGAGGTCAGGGCGCTTGCCCCAAGGTCAACTGGAATTCTTATCTGAACCTGAAGAGAAAAACAGAGGCTCAGGGGAGGGAGCTGACAGAGCTGATTAAGATCTGGGACTCTTGTCTCCTGACCTCAGCTCAGCCAGGCGCTCCTTCTGCCCTACTCCACTGGCCGGCACAGAGAGGCAAGCAAGACACAGCTGGAAAAGTCAGCTGGCACCGACTGAGGCCAGACCTCGCCGGCCAGGGCCAGAGCGCGTGGCTGCAGGGCCACAGGTGGCTTGGGCTCGCCTCTGCCATCATCCCTCCCTGAAGACCAGTGTGGAGGGAGCTCTGACTTACGTGCAGTGGTCCCTGCCTGCAGCCACCACAGGCGGGGAGCAGGTGTTACTGCTTCCAGGCCGTGGTCCCCAGAGAGAGTCACAGAGCATGTGTGCTCACAGCCTTTTGTGACACCTTCCGTGTGGAAAAGCCCAAGGCATCCTTATCCAACTGGTCCAGAAAGATATCCTGCACATCCATGAGGCTGAAGGGACCAGGGGAAGGGATGGGAAATTCACAAGGACAGCCCTCTCTAATGTGGATTCCAAGATGAGATTGTTTGGGGACAAAAAAGAGGAAGGAAAGAAGGAAGGAAGGAAGAGAGGGAGGGAGGAAGAGGTCTCATAGACAAACACACTTGGAGAACTGCCTCCCTGTTACTCTCCTCATTGAGGTTTACAATTCATGGCAACCTATTAAAGGCACTGATAAGTCCTGCAATCAAACCACCTGTCTATATTGTTTCTATATCACTGAACCTTTGGATTGTGTTTGTTTTGCTGTTGTTGTTATTCTTATTTTTGCCAGCACACCTATTAACATCGTGGAACAAAACTCATTTCAGGAAATGCTAGGCTAAGATATTCCTGGCGCCACCAGGAAAAAGCGTGAGGGGTTTGAATTTCTTTATTCGGGAAGGAGAAGTCCTTCTCAACTGCAAGGAGAAGATCACACTACACTTCTTAAGGAACTCTGGTGCGCCGCTGTATTTCTCAGAAAAGGTCCAAACCCCTAAGAGTGGCATTCGAGGCCCTGGACAACTGGTGCTGGTCTCCCTCTAAGTCTCACCTCCTGCCGCTCTCACCTCCCTTCACTGCTGAGGATTTCACTGATCCCTCGGCATTCTGTGCTCAGGATCCACTGTGCCTCTAACAACACGCCCTCAGCTTCCAGAAAAAGCCCTGGTAACAATCGCCTAAGCTCACCAGGCAGGGGAAACTTTTCAGAGGTAAGAAAAATCACAAATTTATTTTCCAAAAGTGTTACCAGAAAGAGGAAGTGTGGTGAGGGATTCTTAGTGAAGTCAGTGTTACGGTGCCCATTTCACAGATGAGAAAACAGAGGCTGATACCCCTTCTCAGTACCCTCTTGGGATTTCCTGCTCTTGAGCTGTCCTGGCCCCTGAATGGAACCTGCAGGCTTGTTGGCAGGTTGGACTGAAGGACTCATGCTGAGTTCCATCTAAGTGATCCATCCAGAAAGACTCCTCAAGCGGACTAGTTTCTCCTACTCCTTCCCTGCACTCATATAACTCCAAAACACTCTCATTTTCCAAATCAAATTTTATGGCCCATTAGTCCCAGGGTTGGGGTTGAGCACTTAAGAGTACTCCCCTGCCCTTCCTTTCTGAAGACAAGCATGACCTGGACATCGTTCAGATAATGTGAAGATTATACACTAGGAAAGACCCAGCATTCACACAGCTCAGGACTGCGACTGTCACTGACTGGGATGAGACCAAGGCACGCTGCTCCCACTGCGACGGAGTCACGAGGGAGAGCAGGGAAGAGGCCTTGCACGCAGTGTCTTTCACCGTCAGTGATACGACGATGGTGAGGTGAGTGACGATGCTGCTGAGAGCGATGGGGGTGGCGATGGTGATGATGGTGATACTGGAGGTGGCGATGAGAGTGATGGTAACGGGGTGGTAATGACGATGATGATAGTGATAGCGGTGACGGGGATGGGGGTGGTGGTAATGATGGTGACGGTGACGGTGATGAAAACAGCTCCCGCTGTGGCCAAGTGCTTCTTGAGCCTCATCAAATTTGACCACTGCTGTGACACTTCCCTTTCACAGCTGAGAACACCAAGCCTTAGAGATTCTGGGACATCTCAAAGCCACACGGTTGGTAAGTCACAGGAGTGGGCTCCACAGCTGGATCCAGCTCCAGACCCTCGGTTCTACACTAGGCTTAGTTCGTGTAATTCCGTAGCACACGTCAGCGGTTACGATACCAGGCTCTGCAAACAGGCTGCGTGGGTTTGAACCCTGCCTCTGACTCTTTGTAGCTGCATGTACTTGAGCAAGTTACTGCACCTCTCTGTGCCTTGATATCCTCATCTAGAATGAACACAGTAATACTGTATTTCATCAATTCAAAGATACACAGCCTAATCTCCCTTAAAGGCGATGTGGTAACAAAGCTCTAGGTGCATTCTTTTCTCTCTTAGATGAACATAAGAGAATGCAATATCTAACAAGCAATGGTCTCAGATGTGCTGAAAGATGGTGGTCCCTACCGCACAGAGTTGTTCCGGGGACAAAGGGAGACAGTATCTACTGAGTGCTTAGAATTGCACCAGGCACTAAGCGAGCAGTTATAAGCATTTGCTCTCATTTTGAAATGTTTAGAGTTTAGCCAGTCTACAAAACTCATTCAAGTGTTAGTTCAGTGATCACACTGCCCCTCCCCTGAAAGACCATCACAGACCCCTGCCCACACATCAGGCCTCAAGCTCACACGGCTAGGAAGCGCCAGAGGCGGGACTTGAACTCAGAACTCCTAACTGCCCACACACAGCTCAAAGCACTCTGGCTTGCAGCTTCACTGCTGTCACGCTGGCAGTAATTCAAGCATCCCAAGGGGAACAGGGGAGTAAAGGAAGGGAGCAGGGCAGCATGTCCCAGGCCCCAGCTGCAGCCTCAAGGGCCTGTCGTCACGGTGTTTACTTTGCACTAATGGGTGAAGTCAGCCTCCGCGTGGGACCTTCCTTCCTGGGGCCCAGACCGTCACTCTGGAGACCCGCTGGCTCCACTTAGGGAAAAGTTCTCTGTTCTCTGCAGCCCCGCCTCGCCCCTGCTCTGAGCCTCCTAGAAAACTGGGCCAGCGACAGCTTTGGAACCGCCTGGTGGTGTGGCGGCTGAGGTCAAGGAATTCAGTGCCAGGGTCAATTCAGTCCAAGTCGGCTTCTCAGGAAGGTTCTGAGCCCGGTAAAGCTGCAGAGGAGACTGAGGGATCCCCGCTCCTCCGCTGCCTGACTTGATCTCAACTACCAAACTTTCCTGTGCCTCAGTTTCCTCCTCTGTAAAATGGGAATGATAATAACAGGTCCCTTGTTTGAGTAAAAGTTAACTGAGATCATCAGAGTAAAGCATTTAGCATGTACTGAGCACACAGTAAACTTGGTTCATCTTAGATATTATACTATAAGGCAACTCTCCTCGAGGACATTCCAGAAGCAGCAGGGAATGCCTCTTTGAACTCCATAAAGTGGGAGCAATGAATATCCCCTCCCTGAGGAGGAAAGGACAAAGATTTCAGTAGATGACAATGTCCTATAGAAATGTTCCTCCAGCAACCACTTAATGAGCACCTACTGTGCTCCGGGCCCTGTGGCCACTCAGGGGACAGTAACAGTCCTCGCCAGGCCCCCTTACATTTGGTGCATTCTGGCACTCAGTACTGGTGGTGAAAGCACTGACGGAGCTGAAGTGTGACTATTTGCTTAGGCGTCTGACCCTCTGCTGGGTCTGTGAACCTGACAGCAGGGACGGTGACCCGTCCCCCAGAGGTCACCCATGTACCCCCAGCACGGACCCCAGGGCCCAGCACATCAAACCTGCTAACAGATGGGTGAAAGAAATGAATAAAGGTCAAGGGTTTTTCAGGTCAAAAATCAAAGCCTCTTTCTTACAGCAACACCCATCATCTTTCCCTCCCTCTGTTTTTTGGTGAATGAAAGTTTCCTGATTTGTCCAGTACGAGAGCCTCCAGGAGTTCCCAGTTTTCGCCAAACCATCATCTCTTCCTGATGGGTTACGCAGACACCACGAGCCCAGGACAGGGCCTGCCCAGTCCGGCTGAGCCACCACGCCAGGTGCCAAGCCTGGCAACTCCCCCCCCCACACACACATCCTCCTATCTGCCAGCAGGAGGACTCCTGGCGCTGGGAAGTTGCCGGGGCCAGGCGCCGGGTGGCCCCGGGAAGGGGCAAGAGGCTACCAGGAGAGCTGGAGGGGATGCAGACTCACAGCCTGCCGCCGGATGCGGAGCTTGGGGAAGTGCGCAGGTGGGCTCCCTGGCAGCACCCACCACCCCGCCCCCGCCCCGGGGTTCAGCGCTCCAACGCAGCGGCCAGGGGTGGCTACAGAGCTCTCCAAGAGTGGCCAGTGCGACTGCAGAACTGCGTTCCTCGAAAGTGATTTGAACGCAGCGTGGCTAGTGGCTACAGTACTAAGCAGCCCAGGCAGGGACTCCACAGGTCAAGCCCAGGATTTGGAGGTTAAGCTGCAGCCCAGGAAACCAGCCAGATGCAGCACAGCACGTCAGAGCCCGGCTCTCAGACACGCGGTCTCCTCTCTGCTCAAGAGGCCTCAGACGGCTAACAGCTCACGTTCACGAACCCAAGCCTCGCGTTAAGCGCTGTACTTACATTAACCGGCTTCAACCGGCACACCCACCCAGGGAGGCCAGCGTGACGGCACCGCCCACTTCCCAGAGGAAGAGGCTGAGGTTTGTGTTGCCGGAGGGACACGGGATTAGAACTCAGGTCTGAGTATTCCGGGGCTTCAGCCGCCATCCTATGTCGCCCCATTCTCCCCACCCCCATCTCAACACACTCACACACACCCCTCCGGGGGCGGGGCTGTCCGCCAGCCACCCTCCTGCAGCAGGGTGTGCAGGGTTGTTCCCCCCTTTCGTGCATCTGCTGAACAGGGATGCAGGGCAAGTGTGGAGGAGGGCGCTGGGTGGTGAAGGCCTCCGGGGGGTGTCCAGTTCCTCTCAGATGGCCCACCATCCACAGGACACGGAAGGCTTTGCCAGAACAATCCGGAAAGTGACAATTCCATCGACAATGCTTCCTTCAACTAAAGTCAATTTCTGTTTTCACATCTCCCCTCAAACTCCTCCTTCCAGCTCGGGAGAAGAAAGACTTGGCTCTCAATGAGCGTGGGTTGGAGGTCTGCTTCTCTCCGACTTCTCAACGCGCAGTGACACCCCGATGTGGGGGCGCGCTGCCCCCGCCTGGACCTCCCCACCTCCGACTTCTGGAGCACCCACTCCGCAATCTCCCCGCTCCCCTCAGCCAACGGTCAAATTCCTCACCGCTTCTTCCCAAAGCCTCCAAGGATGAGATAGCAGAGGGAGCACCTTCCTTTTTAAAAGAAGGTTCTCGTGCTATGGCTGCATTTAAAATCCTGGCTGTTCCCATAGAGGAATTTCCCGATGACAGCTTTGATAATTAGGGACAGGAGGTCATTTCATGATCTTATATTTACATTTCTCTCTCAATCTGAAACTCGCCGATACTTGAAGAAAGTGGGATGTGAATGACCAACCATGCTGGTCTGCCTGGGATGGAGGAGTTTCCCAGAACAAGGGCCTTGCAGTGCTGGGCTGGGGAAGTCCCGGCTGGTCACTGACCTCGGTCACAAGGGGCTGACTCTCCCAGCCCTGTGTCACTTTCCACGAGAAGCATCAGGCTGATTTCACAACCATCACCAGGGACCTGGGGCACCTCTGACTACGGGGTCATCAGTCACCAGGCAAGGAAGGGCCATCAAGAAAGGAGCCTGGATTTGAAGGCAGACTGAATCAGGTTTGGATCCCAGACCAACCCCAATCCCAGACCAAGTCCGTGCTGGCACGTGGAGCAAGGAGTTTCTTGGGGCCTCAGTTTCTTCATCTGTAAAATAAGGACAGTAAGGCTCCCCTCCCAGGGCTGCCGTGGGGAGGACAAAGAAATAAAAGCACATTAGGTGCTCACAGAATACTTTTTGCTGCCACTATTAAAAAAGCCCAGAAGAAGAACTAACTTTTCTGAATAATTGCAAGGAAAAACTCTAAATATCTCATTTAATTAACGTTCCCACACCCTATACCCCATCTGTACAGGGGGGAGGGACTCTTTCCAGGACAGACCTCAGAGCCCAGCCTTGGGATGGGGGGTTCGTGCCGTGGCCCACCATCCACAGAAAGAGCTGATGGGGGCCACGTGCTGCTCTGAGCAGGGTCAGGGCAGACACGGTAGCCAAGCAGGAGGCCGACCTGAGGGACAGAAATGGGAAGCTGAGTCTGGGGCAGTTGCCTGAAATCACCACTCTGGAGATCCAAGAAAGAGATGGCCGCTCAGATGGCGAGCTCAAGGTCTCTGAAGCCTTGGCAAGAACATGCAAAAAAAGTCCCGGGCAGAGAAGGAGGGAAATTGGCCCAAGGACCGGCCCAAACACTACATCAAAGTGTCCTGGGCTGGTGCCCAGGGCTGGGGCCAAGGACTTCCTGGTGATGAGTCCATGAGGGTCTGATGGTGGAACTCACTTCCCAAGTGCCCTTCCTCCCGTGAGATGAAGTTCTGAGGGAGCTGTGGTGGGCAGGACCAGGACAACCAGAGAAGAGGTCATTTCAGCACAGGTCCACCCATCAGTACAGGAAGAGGCTGGGACTCTTCTGGGCATCGCGGGAAAGGCTCAGAGCTCGGGAAGCACTCCTGGCTTGGGAGGCACAATCGGGGCTGCCATGCGCTGGTCAGGGTTGCCATGCTGGGAGCGGGGTGGGGCCAGCCAAGGCGATGAATGGGACGCCCTCCAGTCCACGCTGCGCTCTCTACGCATGCGTGCGGCTCAAGAGGAGGGGGCTGTGTGAGCCCGCAGCTCTCTGGACGGCCTGTTTCTTTTCAATGGATCTTATTGTTTCAAACAGCTTCAGATTTACAGAAAATAGGCAAGACAGTACAGTGAGCTCCCATGTACCCCGCACTCCATTTCCTCTATTTACACTAGTGCGGTGCCTTTGTTACAAGTGAAATAATATTGATGCCTTATTTTAACTAACGTCCATGCTTATTTCCGATTTCCTTATTTTTCACCTTTCCTGCTCCAGGATCTCACATCACATTTAGTCGTCATGTCTCCTTAGGCTCCTCTAGCTATGACAGCTTCTTAGGTTCTTCTTGTTGTTAATGACCTTGAGTTTCCAGGAGCGCTGGTCAGGTGTTTCGGAGGAGGTCCCTCAGTTGGGATACCTGATGTTTTCCTCATGACTACACTGGGGTTGTGAGTTTTGGGGAGGAAGAGCCAGGAGGTAAACTACCCTCCCCCTCACATGCTATCAGGGGTGCAGGCCATCACGGGACTTGTCGCCGTGGTGGTGACCTCGAGCACCTGGCTGAGGGGTGTCCGCAGGTCTCTCCACCGCACAGGTAGTCCTTTCTTTCCCTTTTCCATACTGTGCTCCTTGGCAAGAAGTCACTATGAGAGCCTCTCTGGGTATGGCCAGTACTATTCGCACCTCTTGATGAAGCAACTGCTCCAAGGCTGTGTGAACGGGGTGCGGAATCAGCATCTGGAGGGAGACAAACGGGGCTGCTGATCCGGCTTCGGTCAGTCTCTGTGATCAGGCAAGAGACATGCGCATCGGACCTCTGCTTGCGGACTGTGCCCCCCAGACGGGAACGATGAGAACCACGCCGCAGGGTGGTCGTAGGGACCAGAGGTCGTGCCTGTAAAGCGCCCAGCACTCGGTAGGGCTCAGGAAACGTGGTCCTCATTTCTGGTGGCTACAGTGGGGGGCTGATGACCTGAAGACCCGAAGGTGAGACACAAAGGGGATCGGGAACCAGAGACCCCAAGAAACGGAGCAGTGTCTTCTTCCAGAGCTGCACTCAGAGGACCCAATTCACACGGGATGATGTTTCACCAGGGAAAGAAAGCCCTTTCCCTCGTCCCTCCTCGCTTCTCCTCCCAGGCCTGCTGGCGCCTAGAGGAAGAAGGGGGCCAATCGGGAGACTCTCGAAGTCCCAGCCACGGCCCAGGGGTGACGCAGCCGCTTGGCAGAAACACCGAGAACACAATGAGCCATGGAAAAGGGCTTCTCAGCACCGGCCTCGTCAATACCAACCCTCCGCCACCGGCGAGGAAGCTGCTGTCAGCACCGTTTTATAGACGGGGAAACTGAGGCTCAGAACAAAGCATCACGGGAAGTGGCCAGGTCAGGCTCAAGCCCAGGCTCTCTGGCTGCACCTGCCCCATGACTGTAGCACCTGAAGCACCAGGTCACATCCTCTGAGCAGACAACATGGTGCGCCAGGATTGGCTGTTAGAACACACGCGGCTCTGGGTGTGGGCCTTCTCAACCCTTGTCAGCCACAGCCAGGCGGCCACATAAACGGAGATTGCTATCCTGGTAAAAACACACTGCCCTGGGCTCAAACCACAGCCAACAAGGGGCAGACCAGGCCCCTCTGGAGAAGGGTCTCAGGTTCCCCTTTGCTGATTCTCCAAAGGAGAGAGGGCAAAGGAAGATTCCAGCATGGTCCTGGTGCACAGTGGACCCTCAATGAACAGATGCTGACGGACTGAAGGAGTGACTGAAAGCTGGATGAATGAATGGATGAACGAATGAATGAAAAGTCATGCGCACACAATAACAACTTAGCACCTACTCTGTACAGGCACTGTACCAAGACTTTACCTGTGTTCACCCGTTTAATCTTCATGAGCAACCTCATAAAGTAGATATTATTCCCATTTCACAGATAAGGAAACTGAGCCTCAGACAACGAAGTGATCTTAACAAGGCTCCCCACCGGGACATGGAGCAGCTGTGGGGTATGAGCTAGAGCTGGCTCTAGACAGCTATTCACATCTCTGCCCAATTCTGCAGTCAGTGGTCTTGCTTTGGCCACAGCAGGGTTAGTTACACTGGAAACTGGCAAACTCTATAACCAGGCTTCCCCCCAGAAAATGCACCACTTCCCAGAAAGCAGATTCACAGGCACACCACTGATTCAAACTCAGGGAGTCAGAATTCGCGCTCTCCGCCACCAGGGCACATCCCCTCCCTGAGTGTGGGTCTATGTGTATGTGGTGTGTGTGTGCGCACGCGCGTGCGTGTGCATGCACACGCGCACACGATGCTCTGCCCTTCAGGCTCCCCGGTTTTGTGAGAAACCCACACTCAGAGTTCAGATACCTATGGGATGATTTGTCTCAATGAGCGAACACCACGTGGCAAAGCTATGGATGCCCACCTACAGCCCGGCGGCCTCCTTGGCAGGGCTGTCCTCGCCAGTCAGCCCCTGCAGACCACAGCCGCTGGAAGGGCAAAATACAGACCAGAGATGCCAGGACCCAAAACGCGAAGGGAGGCAGAGAGGAGGAGAGCATGGCCTTTGGGGCTAGTTACCTCTGGGTTCAATCTCCAGCTCCACTACCCACCGTGGGGCCTTCCTCAAGTCATTTCACCATCCT
This sequence comes from Tursiops truncatus, assembly GCF_011762595.2. Lineage (NCBI taxonomy): Eukaryota > Metazoa > Chordata > Mammalia > Artiodactyla > Delphinidae > Tursiops > Tursiops truncatus. Next base: position 6,907,929 of record NC_047052.1, read on the forward strand.
GAGCCTCAGTTGTCTCATCTGCAAAACGGAGCAATAAGCCGTCCTACGTAGGATGTCCAGAATAAGATGATATGGGCAGAAGGCCCGACCCAGAGTAGGTGCTCATGCGCGGTGGCTACTAGAGCCTCGGCAGACACGGAGCAGGGGTAAGAGAGAACAGGGACAAGGCCACTGAAAGACTAACTGACTTAGAGGAGGGGGCTGGCACGCCCAGAAGGGAGAGGGTCCACTACAACGATGCAGACACCTCTCTTCCTTGCAAAATGCATTATCATGTTTCAATCTTTGCTAGTTTTCCAGGTGAAAAACTGTATCCCATTTCCTTTTTAATTCACATATCTGATTATTGGGAGGTTGACTCTTCTCAGACAGTTACTGGCCATTGCATTTCTCCTTTCGATCTTTGCACATTTTCCCCTTCAAGTGATCACGGCTTCTCACTGATTCACGCACCCTTTCTGCACATTAAGGTTTTTTACTCTTTATTTGCCAAACTCTTTATGTGCTGCAACTGTATTTTCCCAGTTCATCACGTGCCTTTCAAATTGGTTTATGGTGAGGCTGATCTGTTTGTCTGTTTTTCCACGCTCAAGGGTCACTTTTTACGTAGCCAAATCCAGTTCTCCCTTCCTTTGTGGTTTCTCGAACAGAAAGAGCCAAGGTTCAGGGCTGTTGTTGATCTGTGAGGTTGATCCCCACTAATTGGCTTGCAGAGTGAGAAACAACTGTAAAAGTTTCCGCTCTCCTCCCCACTCGCCCAGCAAGCCAAGGGCCGTGCCTGGGCCTCCTCCCCGCCAGGGCTTCACTCACTGGGGTCACTCCCCTGTCCCCTGGACCTCCTCTGCCTGGCACGGAGAAGGAGTGACTCGCCCCCGAGGCACCGCACCCTGTGACTCGCCCCCGAGGCACCGCACCCTAGCAGCCCAGAGGCTGCGGGGTTTTCACAGAGCAGCCCCTCACCTGAGGGTGGGGGACCCAGCTCTCTTCTGATGCACGCGCAAGCCTGATGGACATTCGCACATGCACACACCCGTGTGGCCGCCGCCCAGCTCCCAGCAGGCTCCCTGGTGCCCCTTCCCGGTCAACGTCCCGCAGAAATAACCACTCTTGTGATCTCTGTCACTACAGGCTAGTTCTGTCTGCCCTTGAACTTTGCATAAGTGGAGTCGTGCAGTAGGTACTCATCTGTGTCTGGCTTATTTTGCTCAACATAATGCCTGTGAGATTCATCTGCGGTGTTTATTTTTCATGGCCGTATAGTACTCCCCTGTGGGCTTATGCCATGATCTGTTTATCCATTCTACTGTTGATGGATACTTGGGTTGTTTCCAGTTTTAGGCTATTACTCAGGCTGCTCTGAACACTCTTGTTCATGCCTCTTGGTGAACATCATTGGGAATAGGATCACTGGGTCCTGGGAGAAACAGGAATGAACACGTAGAGCCTTGCCAAGACCCGGGAGGCAGGCAACACGAGCCTCATCATGTACATGAGGAAACAGAGAGGTCAAGCAGCATGCCCAGGGTCACACAGCTAGAGTGTAGCAGAGCTGGGACTGAAACTCAGCTATGCACAGCTCCTCTCTCACATGGGTGGATGCCCTGAGTGGTACCTGCTGGAGAAAGAGATTTCAGAGACAGGGAGATCTCTTCAGGGGCAGGATAACGCTCCTTAACTCCCTGGAAGAGCAGCAAGGCCCCAGTCTGTCCCCAGGAGGCTGGGAGACCAGGGATGGGGCCCAGAGGGCTGAGCAAACAGAGACGCATGAATGAGGCCTAAGTCCACCAAACCCCAAGCACATAACTTCACCTGGAAGCAAAGGCGTCCAGCTGCCCGGCGTGCCCTCCTTCTTGGGGAGAGGGCAGCCTCCGATCTGAAGCACCTTTGTCTCCCTGGAGTGTCCAAGACGGAGTGGCAGAAGCCTCGCTTGTCCAAACAAAGGACAGTCAACGGTCCCCCACGTCCCCTGATGCCCGATTTCAGCTTCAAAGGACCAACTATTTCTCCAGTCTCTCGAGTTTCTCGCCCGAAGTTTCCTGTTGGCTGTGAGGACACACTCTGTCTGGTCCTAGTCCTGAAGCCTAGAGGAGGGGGCATGTCCCCCCGTGTGACACCTGTGCCTGCTCACCCTTTGCCACCCCAACACAGGGCTGGGAAGAGACGGATGGGGCTAGCATGTCTGGAAGGAGGAGTTCATGTTCTCAGAGGGAGATAAATGTAACGACAGACAGATGTGTGTTGAGGCTGCCTTTCCACTGACAGGATGAGTGAAGGGCTGAAGAATCAGAGAAGCCAGGAGGCACCCAAACTCTTCCTGGGCGTGGGGTACCAGTGGCACAGCTGCTGTCTCTGTGTCACTCCCTCCCCTTTCGAAAACTCTAAATTTCCCCTATGAATGTCCCTGCCTCCATTGGCTGTAGGGTCGCCATGGTTACCATAGGAAGCTGCCCTGTGTACACTATGACCCGGCCCGGTAGCCATGGTGATGGTCCAGAGGTCAGTATCTGCCCTAAGCCTGGCCATATGGGGTCCCTTCTTGGGAACTTGGAAACTGAGAGTGAGAGCAGACAGTCTTCTCACCAACGGGGAAGCTGCAAAGGGTAAGCCGGGTGCACTGGAGGCCGTGTTTTAGCCTGAGAGAGGCAGAAGGAGGAAGCAGAAATGCAGAGAGCAGTGAAGATGAAGGCGCCAGGGGCTTCTGGTCCTGCTTTCCCACGGTCCTGAATTGGGCTGCTGTGATGTGTGCCTGGAACTGGGAAGGTTACCTGAAGGCAGCACCTTTCAGTGGGTCTTGCAGGATGCATAGGAGTTTATACAGTAAAGACTAGGGAGAAAGGCTCGTCTCCTCTGAGTAAGCCCAACGGCACCCAAAGGTGCAAACTTCCCTCTGGAGGGTCCGCCATGTAGCCAGATGCACCCCACTCCACGCCCAGCTGGGACGCAGACTCTGGGCTAAAGTTCACAGTACTGCCCTGACCTTGGTCCAAGGAGGGACTTTCCGTAGGTTCCATGGTAACCGTGCCATTTCTGCCTCACTCCCAGAACTGAGCCCATAACCAGCCAGAAGGTCCTGAGCTCCCTCCTGGATCGGCCAGCCCTCACACGGCACACCAGAGCAGCAACCCTTCAGTTAACCCACTCTGGAGGTCGCTACTCCACCCTTACCGCCTTGGAACCCCGATCTGCGCACGTGCGCCCGGCACGCGTGCGTTCGCTGCTGTACTTCGGCATGTTATCATTTGCAAACTCATTCTCCGTACACTCACCCGTCACCTCGTGCACGTTTTATTCATTGCTATATACACGCCTCCACTCATCACATATTTACCGAGCACCTATTACGTGCTGATTCTTCCCCCAGTGCCCAGTTTCTAAGAGTGTGATCTGCAGGGTCACCAGCCTCGGAATCGCCTCGGCTTGATTGTTTGACATACAGAGCAGCCCAGCCCACTGCCACCATCACCCAGGACCACGTTCCTGTAACAGGCTCCCTGCGCTGCCGGCGCGCACTCCAGTTTGAGAACGGCTGGCAGAGTGCTGACGCAGGCCAGCTTTGTCCCCTCCTCGTCCTCGTGATTCACTCCCCACCCCCCATCGATCCTCAGAGATTCCAGGAAGGGGCTCAGAGCCACATTACGTGGAGAAGAGATTCCTCTCTGATAGCTTTATGGTTTGATTTCTGCTCCGGAAGCATTAAATATATACATAACACGCACACACAGAGATCTACATGTTTCTAAATGTGTCTGTGGGTATATACACTTTTAAGTTGAGTCTCTGGAGGTCTTCTTGAACATGTCTTAGGGAAGCTCCCCCAAGAAAGGTGACTTAAGTGGGCATGCAGAGGGCGATGCCAGTGGCCCCAGGGCCAACAAGTCTTTATCTGCGGTCCCTCTGGGCCGCCGGCTCCCCTGCCCGTGTGGGGGGCTGAACTCTCTTGTCCCCTGAGAGACTCATTTGCCCAATTAAGACCTGGACTCCCCCGTGACGTAATAGCCGCCTGCTTCTCTCTCACCCACCCCGAGCTCTCTCAGACCACAAATATCGATCTGTCCTAAAACTGCGAGCTAGGAGAGAGGAGGGAGGCAGTGTGGCTGGCCTCCGGGCCCTGGGCTCGGGCTCTGCGGCTCTGGCAGCTGCACGACGCTGGGCTCCGCCGGCCGGGCCGAGGCACCGCCAGCTGGAGACAGCTGAGCCGCAGCAGGGCTGGGCGGTCCCCAGCCTGCGGTCTGCAATGGGAGTCTGGCTCTTCGAGGCAAGGTAGACGGCCAGACTACAGCAGGAGCAGGGCCAGAGGCAGAAGCTTTTCCAGGTATTGATCTGTTTTCCAGGGCACCTCATCTCTGCACCATGAAGCCCCGTAAAGATGAGAGTATGAGAGAGGCGGCCCGACACTGCACAGCTCATAAGAAGCAGGAACACGCCCACCAAGAGCGGCGTGGTGCCTCTTGGTGTTACAGAATTACCTCGTGTAGTTCACCCCGGAGCTTCTCGCGTTTAACGTGCATACGGATCGCCTGTGTGTTTTGAGAAAACCCACATTATAACGCAGTAGGTTCGAGAAGGGTCTAGAGCCTGCAGTTCTAACAGGTTTCCAGGTGACGCTGAGGCTGCGGCTGCATGGACCACGCCTCAGATGGAAAGTTATTTCACACCAGATGGAGGAGGTTATCGTCATCATCGCTCCCATTTTAACAACAAAAAGGGAACTGGCAGCTTGTAGAATTCAGGAGCTGCCTGGAGCCACAAAGGCAGAAGAGGCAGAGGCGGGATCTGAACTCGGGACTGGGGGCTCCACGGCACAAGCCCGTGACCACGAAGCCGAGGTGCCACCCCGGTCACCCTCTGGGCTTTGCTTCATTCTCGCCAGTTCTCCGTGTCTGCCGTCCCGGGCGCCAGCCAGGCTGTGGGAATTAGAAAACGAAACCCCCTCGCAGCCAACACGGGTCATGGCCTGGCGAGCTGGGGGAGCCTTTGTGCAAAGAACAAGATGCCCTTTTCTCCGGATGGGTCAGTGCCTTGCCAGGGCACGTGGGATTCCGGCCCACTCAACCCTTGGCCGTGCCACGGGCTGAAGTGAAAAGTGCACCACTGTCTGCAGGAGGCCGTGCTCCCCAGTGTTTCAGGCTGAGGTAGCAAGTCCTCGTGAGGGCAACACGAGGGATTCCAACAGCACTTAGTTTAAATTCCACCTCTACTAGTTAGCCGCTGTGTGACTTGGAGCAAGTGACTGTACCTCTCTGAGCCTCAGTTTCCACATGTGGAAAATGGGGGAACTACCCACCTTCCTCACGGACCTACTGTGAAATATGAACTCGGCGCCCTTTGACGCCGGCACAGAGTCGGCACTGGATAGATGAGTGAGCCAGGCGGGTGTTCAGGGGCCCGGCGGGGCACCCTGCCCGTGGTGGGGGAGGGTGAGGTTGGGAAAAACGGGAGGACACCTCGGCAGCCTTGCTTTGCCGCGTGACCCACTGTCATGGGCCACAGCCCAGTGAGCACTGCCCTGGCCCCCAGGCCCGCACCTGGGTGCCTGCCAAGCACGGCCAACACTCCGTGTCGGTCCCAGATGAACTCGCTCGGGGGCAGGAGGGTCTGGCACCTCGCAGGTGGTTTCCGGGATGAGAGAACGGCCAATGAGCCGTTCCCTGTGAACAGCTCAGAGCGGAGAAGACCCAGGGTCTGAATCCTGATGCTCTGAACCCCGAGGCAGATGAGCCTGGCAGGCCATGGCCCTCCGTGGGGCCTCCCCTGCTCCGCTGACAAAGGGGGCTCCAGGAGAACCGGCACAGGCCGTGTACTCGGTGGGTGAGTTCCAGTTACGTCTGCGCCCTCATCTCATAAATGCCCCTCAGCCAGCCTAGCTGCCCTCAGCTTCCCTCCCTCACATGTTTACACCCAACCCATGAGCAAGTCCTGTCCTTTTCACCTCCAACCAGGTCCTGCAACCAACCCCTGGTCACAAGTAGCCAAATATCAGAGTCAGCTCTCACCTGGACGATTACAGCAGCTCCCAGCAGGTGCCCGGGGCGCACTCTGCCCCCTGCCCCCCTTACACAGCACTGTCCACACACACGAGAGAACTTTCTGGGACGGTGGAGGTGTTCTGTACCTGCAATGGCTAGTGAGTGCGTGAAATGTGGCTGCTGTTGTGGAGGAAATGAATTTTCGGCTCTATTTCTTTTCAATTAATTTAAATTTCAATGGTCACGTGTGGCTCGTGGCCATAGGACTGGAGGTTTAGGCTATTCTCCATCCAGCAGCCGAGGGCTGCTTTTTAAAGCCAAAGTCAGTCAGACTGTGTCCCTCCTCTGCTCAAAACCCTCCAAAGACCCCCTTCTCACTCAGAGGAAAACCCTAAGCCCTGGCACGTGCCTGCAAGATCCTCTGTGATCTGCCCGTCTCCACTCTCTCCAGGCTTAGCACCTATCTCTTCCTTACTCACTCCGTCCTGCCCCACTGGCTTGCCACAGGGCCTTTGCACGTGCTGTACCTACCCATCTCTCTCTCTCTCTCTCTCTCTCTCTCTCTCTCTCTCACACACACACACACACACACACACACACACTCCCCCAAATATCTTCACAGCTGCTTCCCTTAATTCAGGGCTCTGTACTTGACCCCACGAAATGCCACCTGGGTCCCCTGTGCCTCATGGCCCACTGCTTTGTTTCTTCAGAACACCTATGACCACCTGAACTATTATGTATTTGTTCACATGTTTATTCTTTCTTTCCTTACCAGAATGTGAGATTCATGGAAACAAAACCTTTGTCTGTCACGCTCGCAGCTGTATCTCCTGTGCCTGGGACAGCCCTGGATGGGCACAGGGCAGGCCCTTGATAAAGGTGAACGGAAGAATCGTTAAGATGCCCCGTGCACAGTAGGTGCTCAATAAATGGCTGCCGTTGCTGCGGTAACAGTAAATTGTCACCATCATTCTTACCCCGAACCCAACCAGTCCGTGTCAGGGCCTGATGTCACATCACCTGGTCCACTCAGCCAGGCCCGGTGTTCGCCTTAAATAAAAGCCAACAGGGGAACGACACCCTCTCCTCTGCTCGCATGTCCTGCCTGCAGGTGCCAAGAAGCTGGAAGCCCCACACAGAAGAAGGAAGCCCTGTGCAGGAGGGCAGCGGGGGGGAACCCGTGGTCCCGGTTGCCGGGCAACGCCACCCCATCACTCACAAACACCGGCGAGCAGGTTCCACCGGGAAGGACTGTGTGTTTGTTTACTCGGCTGTCTTATCTGCCAGCCTGGCAGCCGGGGCTTGTGCCTTGCTTTCAAAAGGACAAAGTACCTTGGGGAGCGACGGCTGAATGGGACCAGAGTCACGATCGCAGGGCACGTGTCTGCAGGGGGGAAGGAAGGCGAGTTCAGGTTGCTGAGGACCTGTGCAGCCCACTTTCAACGCTCCAGACCACCCCTGTGAGGCCGTGGGTTTAAAGGAGAAAACACGAGAAAGGTGCTTCCTGTGGCGCCCGGCACCCCGAGGAGAGCTCGGTAAACATTAACCGCTGCTGTGGTGATTAGTTTTATTCTTCTGGAACCTGCTCCTCGCAATTTTCGCATCAGCCTGCCTGGCCAGGCCTGCCTCCACCTTCCCCCCCCTCATTCCGAGTCTGTCCCTCTGCCCCTCCCTCACTCTAATCCAGCGTTTCTCGACCTCGGCACTGCGGACACTTGGGGCCAGATGGTTCTTTGCCATGGGGCCTGTCCTGAGCACTGTCTGGTGTTGAACGGCAACCCTGGCCCCTACCCACTACTGGTGGCAATGGAGGATGGAGGCCCCTCAAAAAATGAGAACTTGAACTACCATAGGATCCAGCCATTCCGCTTCTGGGGTGGGTACACACCCCAAAGAAGTGAAAGCAGGATCTCCAAGAGATATCCGTACATCTGTCTTCATAGCAGCATTATTCACAAGAACCAAAAGGTAGAAGCAACCCGAGTATCCACGGAGAGATTAATGGGTAAAGAAGATGTGGTTTATACACTCAGTCTTAAAAAGGAAAGAGATTTTGACACATGCTACAACACAGAGGAACCTCGAGGACATTACGCTAGATGAAATACGCCAGCCACGAAAATACAAACGTTGTACGATTCCACATATAAGAGCTACCTACGGGAGTCAAGGTCACAGAGACAGAGTGTGGATGAAGGGTCACTGGGGACCACGCCCCTCAGGAGGCTGAGCCGGGCACCTCGGTCCTGCTTACTCTCCCCCACAGAAGGCTGTCCTCACCCCACCATCAGGTCCCCACTCAGAGGGAACCTCCTGTGGGGCTGCCCACCCCAGTGTGCGAAGCTGAGCCCACACAGCCCAGAGCCCCTGAAAGTTCCCTGGGATTTAGCACAACGAGGATTATTCGGAAACATGACTGGGATCTCCCAGGGATACAGAGAAAGGTTAAAGATGCGAGAAGTCTCGAAGAATATATTCCAAAATATTAACCGCACTATCTCTGGGTTGTGGGATTCCAAGTAATTCTTTCTTTACTTTGCTTCGCTGTATCTCCTATAAGCAAGTATTTCGTTTGCTTGTTTTTTGCTGTAAAAGTTAAAGTAAAAAAGAAACCAAACAGATAAAGGCATTTCACTCACCAAGAAAAAAGCTAATATTCAAGGTATTAGTATTAAGAAGCCAGTGAAGTAACTAACAGGGTGCTGGCACTTGGAAAAGAACAAGCTCCAGGGACCAGGAATGTTCTCTTGGGTGGTGCAGCAGTCAAGGCAGTGGGGATTCAGTTCTTTTAGGATCTTAACTGTTCAGGCTAAACTCTGAGCCACCTTGATGGGTGCTCCTTCTGCCCACACACCCTTCCCTCCATGCTTCACCTAACAGGTCCCTGACAAGCCTCAAGCCTCAGATTAACCATCATCACTTCTCCTGGAGGCCCTCCCTGACCCCACCCACCCAGATCAGACACGTCCCCCCTCTTAACAACTTCTTAAAAACATTTTTAAATCATTTGAGTTTTACAGAAAAGTTGCAAAGATAGTACAAGGAATTCCCATGAATTCTGGTATACCTCTCACCCCATTTCCCCTAATGTTAACATCTTCATATCCATGGGACGTCTGTCACAAGCCAGAAGCCAGTGTTGGTACGTGGCTATTAGCTCACTCGACATTTCATTTGGACTCGACTGCTTCCCTCTAGTGTCCTCTTCCTGTCCCAGGATCCCAGCCAGGACCCTGCATTACGCTTGTCATCACATCACCCTAGCCGCCTGTGGTGGTCTACAACGGTCTCTCGCACGTTCCTTGCCTCCGAAGTTCTGGACAGGTTTGAGGTGCGCTGCTCAGGTGTTTTACAGAATGCCCTTCAAAGCGGGTTTCTCCAATGTGGCATCTCATTTTTTTTTTTCATTGTGGTAAAACATACATAACATAAAATTTAGGATTTTAGTCGTTCTTAAATAGCACGCACGTTGTTGTGCACTCTTCACCACCATCCATCTCTAGAACGTTCTCATCTTGCCAGCTGAACCTCCGTCCCCATTAAATGTTAACTCCCCTTTCACCACCCCCCTGCCCTGGGGGGACCAATATTCTTCCTTCTGCCTCTCTGAATGCAAACCACATGGGGATGCCGCTTCACCCCCGTTAGGATGGCTATTATCAAAACAACAGAAAATAACAAGCGCTGGGAGGACGCAGAGGAACTAGAACTCTTGCCTGCTGCTGGCGGGGATGTAAAATGGTGCAGCACCCAGGGTGGAAGACAGTTTGGCAGCTCCTCAAAAAATTAAACACGGAATTACCACACGACCCAGTGATTCCATGACTAGGTATATACCCTCCGGAATCGACAGCAGGGACTTGGATGGGTATTTGTACACTTGTGTTCACAGCAGCATTATGCAAAATAGCCAGAAAATGGAAGCAACCCATGTCCGTGGACACCTAGTTCCTTTTAGAACTGGCCTCCCCTTGTAATAGCCAGTTCAACACCTGTGTCCTCACCTCCCTACCTTCCACCTCTCGGGGCTGTGTCTACCTTGCTCCTTGGGGCATCCCAGCCCCAGCGATGTCCAGCACGGAGCATGGGCTCCACGAGGGCACGCTGAGGTCACCTGCGGCCAGGTGAGCCTGCGCCACGATGGAAGTCCCCGGCTGAGGCTGCATCAGAAGGCGGTGCTGTGGTGGAGATGCCACAGCGGACACCCACGGTCCCCCAGGCAGCTGCTGCCTCCCTGGAAGAGCTGGGACCCAGGGCAGGGGCACTGGGCGGGGCCTGCACTACTGACACCACCTGGTGGCTCTTGAAGCAAAGGTGGGAAAGAGAGGCTCCCTCCCCGGAGAATCTGACCAGCAGCCCCTCCCTCCCCAGCACACACACACCTGGGAAGTAACAGCCACAGCTGTGTCCACCAAGAGAAGAGTAACAACCTGCTAACAGTCGTCCTCACTGGGCTGAATGAGCACTTGACAAGGGATGTGACTCGCCCCAGGTCACATAGGTATCATCCTGGTCAGTGTGACTCTGGAACCCAAGTTCTGATGCCCACGGGATGTCCCTCCCGGCTGGAGGCGTCAGGAGTTAAGGGAGCCCATTGCATGATTCCCACCGTATAACTGGGTCTGCATTTGTTAGGGAAACAAAGGCTAAAGCAAGAGAAGACGGTGATTGTTTGCGGTGGGACCGTACTCAAGTGGTAAGAAGAGTGAATGACAGCCGCAAAGGAGTCGCTATTTATTAGGCACTTACTGTATGCTAAGGTTTACCTCCTAGCCGTCCTCTTCATGGCCCCCCACCTGCAGGCATTATTGTCCACCCATTTTAGAGGTGAGCAAACTAAGGTTCAGGGAGGAATCAGGCTCCTCCATTCAGGGTAGATTGTCAACAGCCCCAACGGCAATAACTGGCACCAAGGAGTGTCACCTTCTCTAAAGTGCATGATTGGATGCACTAGGGCAGGAGGGGTCCCACACCCCCGCAAGACAGGAGCGGAGGGTCTAAGGGGAGGGGACAGCTGTTCTAAGGCCAGGCATGGGGCTGGGAAGGAAGGGCCACGAAAGCAGCCCTTCTTTCAACCCTAACCCACATCAGAATATCCTTCCGGGGCTTCCCTGGTGGCGCAGTGGTTGAGAGTCCGCCTGCCGATGCAGGGGACGCAGGTTCGTGCCTGGGTCCGGGAAGATCCCACGTGCCGCGGAGCGGCTGGGCCCGTGGGCCATGGCCGCTGAGCCTGCGCGTCCGGAGCCTGTGCTCCGCAACGGGAGAGGCCACAGCAGTGAGAGGCCCGCGTGCCTCAAAAACAAACAAACAAAAAACACCCTTCTGAATTTCACACTTCTTGCCTGTTAATTTTCGAGTTTCTTCCCCCCCACACCAGTTTTATTTACTCATACGTGGAAAGTTCCAGCAAAGGTCCAAGGTGTGTTCCAAGGAGGCAACACAGTCCCGCTGCACTTGCACTGGAATTGGAAGATCGGGGTGCACTTTCCTGCTGTGCCACTGGAAGCTGTGTGACCTTGGGCGAGTGGCCTCACCCCTCTGAGCGTCAGTCTCAGCACTGCAGGATGGAAGGAATCATAGGCACCAGCAGGCTTGCTGGGCTCCTTAAATGAAATCGTGACTGTGGGAGCACCTGGAGCAGAGTCAGGCACGTGCAGCTCTGCAGGAAGTTGGGCGGAAGCTGAACGGGCGGACAAAACAGAGGAAAAGGCCGCTCGTGCCCAGCAGGGGGCGGGGAATATGGCACACACCTGCCCAGGTAACACACCTGACACACTGCGGCGCGAGCCACACAAGAGCCCAGGTCCTGGTTCCCCGCTCGGTGCCCCCTCCACCCGCTTCCTGTCCGGCAGGCCCTTTCCATTTGGGCGACCCTGGGGCCTGCAGGTTCCCCTCAGATCTGCCTGGGAGGCCTGGCAGTGGTGTTAACAAGCCCGTGGGGTCACCATCTCCCTGTGTCCCCCGCCAGGGTGTAGGTGTGTTCCCCAAAGGTAAGCCAGAAAGGAGAAGACGTCCCCACCTGAGGCCAGGGGTACCCTGAGTTCCCCAGAGCCACGGTGACCACTTTGGAGAAAAAGGCATTTTTCCCGAGTCGCTCCATCGTGTTTCCCATCCCTAGACGATGCCTGTTGCTTATTATAACGATGACAACATCGGAGATATTTCTTGTGGATTTCCACAGGGGGAAACGACAGGCCTTCTTTTCCCTCTGGCTTTGCGCTGGATGCTGCAGACCTCAGATGAGGTCTTCAGGTGTGCGATGGTTCCCTGGGCTGGGAGGAGTGAATGCGGGGTGGCGGGGGTGGGGGCATCAAAGTGAGAGGGGGTTAGGGCATGTGCCGAGGAGGGCTGGCTGGAGACCCAGGAAGGGCGGGCCTCCCCAGGCGCTTCAGCCCAGTGCCACCTGCTGCCGGGGCTTCAATCTGCTGAGGATTTAGGGGGGAGACAAATGTATTTTTCAATTGCTATCATTTCCTGAGTGTCCATTAGGCGCTAGCAAGTACTGTTCCAAGTGCCCTAAGCTTTGGTTGGGCCTCCGGGAGTCTTGCCAGACATTATAATTATTTCCATCCTACAAACAAGGAACTGTGGTCCACAGAAGACTAAAGTGGCCTGGCCAGGGTTACACGGTCAGTGAAGTGGCCACAGGAAGAAAGACACCTATTGACGCTGGTAACTGAAGAAAAGGAGAATGTACAGGGACCATCCTGAGTCAGAAAGTAGAAATTTGGAGGTTAAGGTACAGATGAATTCAATTATATGGAAATGCTTGTCAATTTGGGATTTTGCAAACATCTCAAGTGCCTGGTGGTGACTTCCTGGAGGTGTGTTGTGAAGGATTCTGCAGCTGCATCTGGGCTCAACAGGAAAGAGTGGTGATTGATTACTGATGTCTGCTCTGGGCACAGCTGTGGGAAACACTACAACAGATGCCACATTTACCATCACCAGGCAACTGTACATCCTCCTGACGCTGGAGAATGAACCTCCCTGGTCCTTAGCTTCCCCTTGCATTAAATGAGCTCAGATAAAGAATAATAGGTAGAAATACTTTTGGAGAGGAGGGTATTTTTCTCTGAATATTAAATCACACACTTGGCATTCAATTCTTACAGGCAGTGTACACTTATTAGACACCCACTGTGTTCTAGGGTCTCTGCCCTCACAGTGCTTAGCAAGGAAGACAATTAACTTAATAATTAAATACAGTTGGTATAAATGCCTCAAGTGGAAAGTCCAGGGGGCCACCACACCCACCAGTCCCTGCCTCTCTGGCAAGGATTTGACCCTGACGTGGAAAATTACCTTCCCGTCCACAGTCCACTGGAAACACTTGCATGTGGGCTCTGGCGCCCAGCAGGGTGTTGAAGGCTGAGGAATGTGGGCACGAGAGGGAAAGGGCACCTCGGGAGGCTGCAGCACACGAAGCCCAGGGTGGTCCCTCCACCAGCCATGTGTCTATCTTTGCTAATTAGAAGGTCATGCCTCGTCCTTTGATTCTTCCACCCCGAAGAGGAATCTTGGCCACGCCGCCTAGAGTTTTTGGCAGGGGGCAAAGGCACAGGAGAAAGAGAACGCCAATGGCATCCCTCAGGGCTCAGAGGGAAGGTGTGTTTACAGCCAGTGGAGCGCGTCCAGCTTTATCTCTAGGCTGTACTTAGAGGTCTCGCTCTCCCCTTGGCCTGAACAACCTCGCCCACCGCCATGCGGGAGGGGGGCCACAGCGCGTCACAGTCACCTCCCCTGTTTAAGGCTGGCACCAAGACCCGCAGCGGGGTTTGTTTGGAGGATCTGTTCTTCATCAGAGGAGCCTTAGACAATCCCCCTTTCTGGCCCGAGGATGAGGAAGGCATCTCTGAGGCCGGCGCTTCCCCCAGTGCAAACAGCGGAGCCCAGGCTGCCCAGCCCGGCTTTCGACTGTGGTGCTTTTGCAAATATCAGTAGGTCCTGGGTCCTGTTTCCCACATCCCTGCAGCCAAGTCCGGCCGGCCTCCTGGAGGCATGGCCCCCTCTGGGGCCAGAGACCCGGACCAGGAGGAAGCCGTCGCCTCCCACCTCCCTGAAAAGCGGTGGGCGGGCAGAGGGGTCCACGAACACAGCAGGCAGGATTAGCGCAGACAAAAACGAGGAGCGACTTCCAGAAACTGAGGGAGCCCAGGCCCTGGGCACTGGGACCAAGTGGCGAGGAAACCGTCTTTATAACGTTATCCCCCAGCTCACTTCCCTAACCCCTCCTCACTGCTCAGGTCACAGCTGACAAATCCCTGCCTGGGGCTTCCCTGGCGGCGCAGTGGTTAAGAATCCGCCTGCCAACGCAGGGGACAGGGGTTCGAGCCCTGGTCCGGGAAGATCCCACGTGCCGCGGAGCAACTAAGCCCGTGTGCCACAACTACTGAGCCTGCGCTCTAGGGCCCGAGAGCCACAACTGCTGAAGCCCGTGCTCCTAGAACCCGTGCTCCGCAACAAGAGAAGCCACCACAATGAGAAGCCCGCGCACCGCAACGAAGAGTAGCCTCTGCTCGCCGCAACTAGAGAAAGCCCGTGCGCAGCAACCAAGACCCAACGCCCCCCCCCCCCAAAAAAAACCCTGCCGTGCCCCACCCCGAGCAGGCAACTGGGCCGCCCCATAAAACGTGCCCACTGTTCACGTCAGTCCCCCTCATCCTCCCACCCTGGAATGGACTGGCAGCTCCATGAGGAAGGGGCTTCGTCAGCCCCAGTCCCCAGCACAGTGTCTGGAGGGAAACAAAGAGCAAGGGAGGAACAGAAGCGGGGGAGGGGAGGGAGCCTGGTTTCTCCTACCAGGGCTGGCCTGTGTGGTCAGCAGAATAACGGCCCCCAGAGATGCCCACGTCCTAATCCTTGGAACCTGTGAATATGTGACATGACAAGGCAAAAGGGTCTTTGCAGGCGTGATTAAGAGCCTTGAAGTGGGGAGATGATCCTGGGTTACCCAGGTGGCCTCACGTCATCACATCGTCCTTATAAGAGGGAGGCGGGAAGATCAGAGGCAGAGACCAGAGTGATGCCGCCACGAGCCAAGGGGTGTGGGCAGTCTGGAGAAACGGGAGGAGGAAAGGGAAGGGATTCTGCCCCCTCGTTGACACCTCGATTTTAGCCTGGGGGACCCATTTTGGACTTCTGACCTCCAGAACTATGAGATGATAAATTTATGTGGTTTTAAGCCACAAAGTTTATGGGAATTTGTCATAGCAGCCAAAGGAAACTAAAACACCCAGGTAGGACACTCGGGACCTCCAGCCTGCGATGATCAGCCCCACTGATCCCACATCCATAACAGGCGGACAATACTAATGGCCACTGAGTCCTGGTTTCCTCCTACTCCAGCTACCGGAAAGATGGAGAGTCCTGCCCCCTTGGAGCCAAGCCACGGCTGCATGACAGATTCCAGCGGCGGAACCTATGTGAGAGAAGTGACATGAGTCCCTTCCCGAGGCCAACGGACTATACTGCCAGCGCTGAGGGCTCCAGGACTCCCCGCCCCTGAGAACCCCGGTGTGGAGGTGACACATCACCAGGTGGAGGAACCTCCACCAGCCCGGCCCCCAACATACCGCCACGTGGAGCAGGGTCCCTGCTCATGCTTCATGGACACGTCAACGGAGCAAGAAGAAACCGACTTATGCCCCTGGGGTCAAGGGATCTTTTGTTACAAACACAACCTTGCCCATCCTGACGAGGCCCGTGGGGACCCGTGTATGTAAGCAGCAGCTGTCACCCCCGTGCATCTGGTGGAGCTGTCCACTCAAGAGCTCTCAGCCGCCTTTGGAAGCCTTGCCACAGACCCTTGCAATGTCCCCAGGGTCCCCTCAACAACTTCCACCAGGGACAGGGGAAGTCTGCCGTAGTCATCAGATGACCATGAAGTGAAGTCACTTCTTCCAGACAGTGTGGAGGGAAAGGGGAAGATGGAGCCGCTTCCCATGCCTCCCACGCGTGCCCTGCGTGTGTCTTTGAGGCAAGTACCCGCCGACACGCCCAGTGTGACCTGGTCCTTTGTGCTTCCTTCCTCGGGACCCGCAAACGTCTTCCCGTTTCTGGGCTTCTCTGCCAGGCCCTCTGCCATGCCTATGGCTGGGATTCTAGGAAGTCAGTGGATACTTTCAGAGCTTTATTGTCCCATTCGCCACTTGCTAATTAGCAAGGAGTGACTAATCAGAAAACAGTGGCGAGGCAGAGAAAATACTCCCATTTTCTTGGCTTTCGGTTGCCCATGGTTACTGAGAACCCTCTGGCTTTATCTGATGGAGCTGGGGTGCGGGGTGTACAAAATGGGGGTGGGATTTTCTTTGTCCTCTCCTGGGCAAACGGGAAGAACCTGGGAGGCTGTCACTACAGAAAAGGGTGGCAGCGTCACATAAGGATGGCAGTGTTGTGGTCACCGGGGGCACAGCTGGGGTCTCGGGAGCCCCTGACCCTGAGCGGAAGAGCTATGGGAACACAAACGGCCCCACTGAGTTCTGGCCTCTCCAGGCACCAGAGGCCATGTGACTGGGCCACACCATGTGGGAGAAGATGCGTCTACCCAGCCCTGCCCGATGCTGGGAGGGGAACCAGAGTCCCCACCTCCCCAAAGCCTGAGGGTGGGGACAAACCTCTACCTGCTGCCCTCTCCCAGCCAGGCTCCCAGCCACATTGTCACCTGTGGTCCTCATCGCAACTCCTCCTCAAGGTTGCTGTCTTTTATTCTCCCATTTCACAGACCCAAACGCTGAGGCTCAGAAAGTGGGTGTGACTAGCCTCAGGTCAAGTGAGTAACTGGCAAAGCTGGGGGTCAAGTCCAGGTCTCTCTGTGTCCACCGGTGTGACAACGGGGGGAGAAGGGGTCATGTCACACACAAGCATGCAACACGTATGCGTGCACACAGGAGGACACATATGCATGCACGGATTTAAACACACATAGGCACACAGACACGTGTACACACATGCAAATGCACACAAATGCGCACACACACAGATGCATATGCGATGGTCACCCAGACGCAGGTTAATACGCACACACACACAAGCACTTGTATATGTACACACACAGCTTCTCAACACGCAGAAGAAGGGGACACTCGCCACCCTGTGCCCTGCTCTGCATTCTGTCAACCCAGCTGCCAGTTTAGCAAAGGCCAGGCCTTGCCGCCTCTGGCCCTGGGGCGATTTCATCACTGACGGTGATTTCCAAAGACAGTAAATAAACAAGCAGGACTCAGGCCTGCCTCTCAGGGCCATTTCCTCAGCACGTCCCAGAGACACACACACACACACCACTCACACACACGCTACACACACATACACACCACACACACCATAGTCACACACACTATACACACACACCCCCCACATACTCACACTACACACACACCACTCACACACACATACACACCACACACACCATAGTCACACACACTATACACACACACACCCCCCATACTCACACTACACACACACCACTCACACACACATACACACCACACACACCATAGTCACACACACTATACACACACACCCCATACTCACACTACACACACATACACACCACACACACATACACACCACACACACCACACACATACACACACTCACATGCCCACACCACACCCTCACACTACACACAGACACACACACACTCACACCACACACACACACACCACACACACACTACACACACATACACACCACACCACACACTCACACTACACACTCACACCACACACGCTCACACACACACACACACAACCCGGCCCTGAAAGACCCCCATCTGGGAGTTGTCCGGAGGGCAAGCGGCAGACCAGGGCTGGCAAGGGAAAGACGGAGGGATCTGCCTGCGGCTTCCCCAGTGGGCCCTCAGCACGGCTCCTGACCTCGTGGGTAATAAGAGCCCGATGAAGAAAGAGCAGATGAAACAAACGGCCCCACTTCTGCACGGCTGGCATTTTCCAGGGAAAAGTTCTGCCTCTCGAATGAGTGACCAGCTCAGGTTAATCGCTGCCTAAGAACGGGCGGCTCCCTCATCCCTCAAGGCTGCTCCCCCTGGTGCTACTGCAGGTCCCGCAACTCAGGGACCAGCTAGGGGTCAGAGAGCCCACCGTCCCCGCCCTGCAGCTCCAGCTCCAGCTCGGCTGACTGAATAAGCCAGTGATCGGTCATCAAAAGAGCCCTTTCACTGACCACCTACTACGTGCCTGGCCTTGGGCTACGCCCTTGCCATCTAGGCCAACAGTAAAACAGAGTTAACGGCCCGAGCACCCAGGCCCAAGTGGACAGACGCCCGGGTTCAAATCCCAGCGCTGACAGCTCAGCTCTGACGCCTGCTGGTTCCACGTCTGTCAAATGGGTTGCTATGGGAATGCACGGCACAATGTGTGTTAGGGGTCCTCAGTCACGGGCATCTGGCGGTGTCTGGAGACACTGTGTTTGTCGCAACTGGGGGCGGGTGCTACTGGCACCTAGTGGATGGAGGCCAGGGATGCGCTAAACGTGCTCCCATGCCCAGGACGGTCCCCAGCACAGAGGATGATCCGGCCTCACACGTCTAGTGCCGAGAGTGAGGGATCCTGGTGCAAAGGGTGCAACACAACGCCTGGCTCAAGGTAAGCCCTCAGTAAACGCCTGCTGCTGTCATCGGCTCAAAATGGTCCCGGTGGCCCTACAGCGTGACATTATTGTCACCAGGCTGCAGAGGAGGAAGCGGGGCTCCGAGAGGCTGCGACTCACTCAGGTGACTAAAGGAGCAGAGCTGAATGGGCCGCCCGGCTCCACCCGCATTCCTGTCCCCCACGGCACCTGGAGCTGTGGCACAGGCTGGTCCCAGGCCCGGGGTAAGCCGCCCTCGTCGTCCCAGCATCGCAAGCCAGCCTCTCCGCCGCGCTCCGTCCTTCCGCAGCTCCGCAGAGGGAAGAGGGGTCGTTTCTGGACCAGTTTTCTGGGGTGCCGAAGGGACGAACACCGAGTGTGGACCCTGCAGGCAGCTCGGAGCAGACTCTTCCTTCCCCCTCCTCCTCTCCCCGTCCCCCACCTGCCTTCCGGGCTTTTGCTCAAGAGGGGCCCTCTGAGCAAGATGCCCGCCCCAGCCCTGCGAGCTGGACCCTCCCCCCGCCTCCCGGAGGGTCTGCAAGAGCCGGGACGGCCTGGTCTCCCTCCACTTCCTGCTTGTCCGTCTCCGCACTTACAGCCACAGAAACGCACGGGGTCCATGAGTAGCCACGCTGAACTCCTTTCGTCTCTCCAGCCTCTTTCTAGAGCCCAGGCCTTGATACGTGTTCCTCCCTCTTCCTGGCACACTGTTCCCCTCCCCACTTGCCCCATACCCTCTTCACGAGACGCAGATTTCACTGCAACACCCCCGGCCTCTGGAGGCCAGGCTCGGCTGGGCCGCGCCGCTTCAGTGCACCCACGCCTCGGCACCTATCGCCCTGCGCCGTAACGGAATGCATGCTGCTCTTCATCCAACGCCAAGAGCCGCCAACCCCGAGGGCAGAGCCTTTCCGAGCGCCCCCCTTCACGGCCCGGCGTATCAAGCAGCACTGCATTCCCAATGCAACTTCCTGCAGTGATGGAAACGGCCTGTTTCTGCCCGGTCCAGCATGGGAGCCAGTACCCACAAGCGGCTAAGGGGTATGTGAAATGGGGCTTGTGCACCTGAAGGACTGAATGTTTAATTTTGTTTAATTTTAATCACATGGAAACAGCCACACGTGGCTAGTGGTTACTATCTAGGAAGTGCAGGCCTAGAACCATGCCTAGCGCGTGGTAAGTGCCAGATACCCGCCGGTTCAGTGAATGAATGAATGAATGATGTTCATTATCCCACTTTATCGCCCCACATTATGATTGTCCCACGGCAGTCGTCTCCGGCTGGCTGAGGGCACCCCGAGGGCAGGATACAGTGGGTTCCTGCTCAGCACTACATCCCCAATGTTTTATATGGTTCCCGGGACCTCAATAAATATTCACTGAAGGAATGAGCTGTAACTCAGTCCCCCTCTCCCTTCCTTACAACACCGAAGGAAAACTGTGGTGAGAAAGAAAGCAGTCCCACTGGGCTGGTTTCTGAATGTATTTCCAGCCCAATTCTTCCTTCTCGCTAAAGTGACCGACTGCCCCATGCGTGCTGGTGTCAACTGTGAGATTCGGCTGCCATGAGCAAGCATCCTTTCTCTCGTGCCCTTCCCTTTCCCCCGATGCCATGGAACAAGGAGAGCAAGTCTGTTTGCTCTAGGCTCAGAGGAAAGGATTAGGACTTCTCTTTTCCCCGGGGCTGCTGTTCCCTGCTTCTGTGCACAGGCGGCAGGGGCCCCCCAGGAACTTTCAGGAAAAATTCTAACTCATGAGAATGAGGATGAATGTGAGATTCTGTTATAAATCAAATGCCTTTCATCTCTGACTGTCGACTGCGATGCTCTCCCACACTGTTATTCTCCCCCCGCACCGCCCGTCCCACTTCCTTCCAATGTAGGTCACAGTGGATTCTCCCTGCGTTCACTAGGTGTGCCTCCAGTGACGGGGGTAGCACCGCTGGAAGCAAATTTAGGAATCCTCTCAAGGACATGTAGGAACGCTGTGCTCTCTCGGTCAGCTGACACCCAGACTTGCAAGCGCAGGAGGAAACCCTGTGCAAAGACCCTGCGGCACCTGGAAGGGTGGGCAGGGCGGTTCCTATACCCAAGGAAGTTGGACGGGTAGAACTCGAAAGCCATCATCGCAAGGATAACGATGCCAAGGAAGGTTTAGTGTCCAGAACAAAAGCAGATCAGTCGAGTGGTAACCGGCCTTACTTGACGGCGAGTGTCTCACTAACCGTGTGACCTCGAGCTAGTGGCTTCCCTTCTCTGGGCCTCATGTTTCCACCTGCAAAGGGGGAATCATGCCAGAACCTGCCCTCACAGAGGCCGAGGGCTTAGCAGGGGCCCAGCACAGAAGCCACCCTCAGTACGCATATATTACTACTGATGCCGATGTGTCTGCCAGCCTCTTTCAGCAGCACATCAGCATCTTACTACAGAACCTAAGCTTCTGCTCCTCGGTTCTGACCAGCACTGAGCTCGGACCCCTGCCGGGCAATGCACTTGGTGCCGGCGACACGGAGACGGGTCAGAGTCTGCACCCCTTCTCAGGTAGCCAGACACCTGCTGGACGACGGACGCAATAAATCAAACACAACAGTGCACGTGACAAGAGAGTCTAGCGAGGATAAAAGAGGCTAAGGAATCCGGCGGAGGAAGGACTCGATCTGGGCAGGCCTGGGAGGTTTCACACCCATGTGAGCTGGGCCCGGAAAGAGGAACGAAAGGGGATCCCTGGCTGTGGGCCTGGCATCTTCAAAGGTCTAGAAGGGCACAAGATCATGGGCTCTTTGGGCAATAGCAAAAGGTTGTTTGTGGCTGGAGCAGAGGGTGCTTGGTAAGGAACTGGCAGGAGATGAAAATGAAAAGATTGAGTTTGGGCCAAATTCAGGCTTCTCTGCCAGGAAAATAAGGAGCTGAACTTTGTCCTGTGGATGACAGAAGGGTTTTAAGTACCACTCATAAAGTTACTCAACTCTGGAGACTGGTAGCATGCCCCCTACACACACACACACACACACACACACACACACACACAAGCAGACACACAACACTCCACACACATATACCCTCTCCACGCACACAGACACGCACAAATACACACGCACACGTGCACATATGCACGTGCACACGCATTTACCCATTGAGGACGAGAGCTCTTATGGGTAATTGAACGTGATGCCTTTGCAGGTCAAGGCGACCACATGTAGCACCAGAGACTTTACAATAAAAATCCAGTATTTTTCACTTGCACAACTTTCCAGCCTGATCCTCATTTAAAAAAAAAAAAAAAAATCCTCCCTCGCTCCAACTTAAAAGGGAAGTGTGGGTCTGTCTGCACGAACTCAGAGCCACGGTGCAGAAGGTACAGTGATGGGGGCCCCATGAAAGATGGAACGATGGTGCGGGAGACTCCACCATGTGAAGAGAGACCACACTTGGTCTCTTCCTTCCTCTTTCTCCTGAGCTGATGAACTGTTTTCCAAGGAGAATGGTTAACCCAAGGAGGCTCCTTTGGATTTCTTGCGGCAGGTGGGTGCAAATAAAGATGAGTTCAAGTTCCTTAAAATAGCTGCATTCTCCTCAGTAGGATAAACCTTTTCCCCTGCAATATGGTTCATACCAGCATAATAGCTCAGCAAACCCTTCTCTTTCGAGAGAAAGCAGAAGTTGAAATGGCAAGGACTTCAGGGGCTGGATTGGAGGGAATCAGTTTTTAAAAACTGAATTCAAACTCAGTTATTTCCTCGGAAGGAGAGACTGCCTGAACCAAGTAAGGATCTGCCTTTGTCCCAGAGAATTCAACGCCGTCTCTGTTGGCCTGATACAGAAGCCAGGCGCTGCTCCAAGACAGGAGCTGGTTTCATCCCCGCCGTGACTCCTGATGGGGAAACTGAGCAGCGAAGTGACTTGCCCAAGGTCACAGAGCAGAAGCCAGGATGTGACCCAGGCCATCTGGCTCTAAGGGTCAGGCTCTTACCCCACGACCCTGACCTCCCTCTCGGCACATTCGGCCCTCTCGTTCTGCTGGGCTGAGGCCGGGCCACACGCACACTTAGCGGGGCCCAGGAAGACAGCGGCAGAGTCCTGAGCGGCCCTGAACTTTGGCGTGGGGACGGCTGGCCAACACGATGTCTTAGCAACAAGCAGCAATCAATGGGGGTGGATGTGATTGTTTCCAAATGTTCTCCTGGGGCCAACAAAGAGGACTCTCTGGCTGTCATGTGGCCTTGGCTGTGACTGGGGGCGGGGAGGGTTGAAAGATGGCCATGAGGCCTGGCTGTGGGTGCCACTCTATGGCATCTCAGCACTATACTTCTTCAGATTCCCCAAAACTGACCCAGCGCACCTATCAGATGGGTACACTGAGGCCCAGAGCAGTGAAGCAACTTCTCCAAAGCCACACAGCAAGTCAGAGACAGAACCAGGAGTGACACACAGGTCCCATGATGCCTCTGCCCTTCCCACCTCACAGATTCCGAGTCAGTGGGGGTCAGGTGAACACTCTTTGGAAGGGGCCCCTGAACTTACCTCTCACTAGGCCTAGGACAGAAAATCCACAACCCCCCCGCAAAGAGCCAAGTCACAAGCCAACCTATATATTCTGGCCCTTTGTAAAACGTTCCTCCTCTTTGCTCTTCCATGCCGGGGATGGTGTTATGGACTTAATGTGTTTGTCCCCGAAACTCCTATGTTGAAGCTCTAACCCCCAATGTGAATGGTATTGAGAGGTAGGACCTTTGGGAGATAATTCGGTTTGATGAGGTCATGAGGGTGGGGCCCCCATGATGGGATTAGTTGTCCTTACAAGAAGAGAAAGAAACCAGAACTCATTCTCTCAGCCTAGTGAGGACATAGGCAGAAGGTGGCTGTCTGCAAGCCAGGAAGAGGGCTCTTGCCAGGAATCGACCATGCTGGCATCCTGATCTCAGACTTCCAGCCACCAGAGCTGTGAGAAATAAATGTCTGCTGTGTAGGCCCCCCAGTCTATGGTATTTTGCTACGGCAGCCTGAGCTGACTGAGACAGATGGAGAATACTACCCTTTAGACTAAGGCCCAGAAAACTCCACTTGTGCAGTCTGTTCTTCCAAATACTGAATAATTTTCCCTGCTTCTCAGGACCAGGACCCCATACTGGGCATCTCCCACCCCCCAGTGCCTAACATGGCCCCCTGGCATACAAGGGGGGGCTCAAGAAACACTTGCTGAACAAACAGAACTAAGCACTGGTTGAGTACCTGCACATTTACTACCTGTGCCCTAACGTAACCCTCACTCACAGCTGAAAGACTGTTCCTTCCTTCACAGAGCTCCCAGCCCAGAAGTCTGCAACTTCCAAATCAACCAGTGCCAACCTCCATGAAAATGAAGAATGCCCAGACCCGGCAATTCTGTATCTCAGCAGTTACCCACAACCGATGTGTGCACAGGGATCTCAGATAAGGCTGCCTGCTCCTGCACTGCATTTAAGAGAGAAACGACCTTCGCGTCCATCGACAGGGGTCAGGGTTGGGGAGTGGCCATTTCATGGAATTTGATGCGGCAGCTGAACAGAACGGGGGAGGTCTACAGCTATCAGATGAACCCAAAATAAGTCAATTAAAGGAGGGAAGCACAAAATGAAACAGACATTTTATTTTTACTGAGAATATCTAAAACGGGTATTTGTTCTCCACCTTTCGCGGCAGCAGCGAAGCCTTGTCCTTGAAGATGCCCCCCTACCGAAATCCCCCCAGTCTTTCTCACAGAAGCCCCAGGCAATCTGCAATTGACAATTTGCAATTCCTGCTCCTTTAAAGACCTTCACAAGTCCGTCTGGTTATTGTGGCTTCTTCTCACTCTTTGACGGTTCTCTCACCCACAACAGCTATTGTTTCACTGAGACTTTCTTAAGCATTCCATTTGGTTTTCATAAAAACAACCACTCTCTTTTCACACTCATATTTCATAAGTTTACGTAATCTTCAAGTAAATTGTGTGATTACAGTAACACCTATAACCAGCATCATCAAGTTTGGGAACAAACACACTGGCTCTTGGAAACACACAGCACGACTCATCAGGAGAAAAGCACAGGGGCTTCCTGGAGCATCCCGTCAGCTGTGCCTCAGCCATTGAGGAGGGGGTCGTCGTCCCAGCCAATCTCTTAAATAAGTCTTCAGCCATTTACAGTTAGAGGAGTGAGTCCAGTTAGCATAATGCATGCGGTTCTAGTGAACTAAAACACACATCCCCAAAAAGTCTTAGTAAGAGAAAAGGCAAACTGCAGAAAGATACATGCAATCTGATTCCTTGTATGTTTATAGACTTGCTATAGAGCTACCTGTTTAGATATAAATCTACAGAAAAAAAAGACTGGAAGGATGGGATGTGGGGTAGGAAGGGGACTGGTGGTCAAGGAAGGGGAACTTTACACTTTTCTCTAAGGCATAATTTTTTGCAAGAATATGTATAGATAAAGTATATAATTGAGTTTTTTTAATCAACAGGATTTAACAGAAGAGTACAGCACAGGAGACAAATAAGCCTACAGTTGGATACATATGCAGCTCAGAAAAAAATTAAAATAACACTCAAAACAAGAAACATTCTACTGGCTTCAAAGAAACAGCTTTCTGCCTCTCAGCTGGGGTGAGCAAGTGAATGGCGTGGTCAGAGGCACGCAGGGGCTGGAGATCTTCAACGGGCAGGACTAGAGGGTTCTCACCAGACACAAGGTCCGCACTGGCGTTAAGCCACCGCAGTGACCGACTGCTCTCGGCCCTTGATTTGCTCCTCCATTTAGCCGGATGTGCTGTACCATCTGACAAATTCGCCGAGAAGTAGCACTCAAAGGGAGCTTTCAAGGTGGCTGAGTTATTCTGCAAGTTAGACAACTACTTTCAGCCTCATTCACTGCAAACGCCCATCATTCATCCCCCAGGGATCTGTGGGTCCCCCGTTCATGTGAGGCATGGCACTCAGACCCGGGGGCTGGCCGTGAACTTGGAGACTGTGTCCCAGCACACAGGACACAAAACCACCAACGGACAAATTATTCCATGGGAACTGTGCTCGTGCTATAAAGCCCTTAAAGAGAACGACCTAGCCTATCCTGGCGGTTGGGGGAGGCCCATGAAGGGACCCCTGGGGAGAGGGCACTGAAGCTGAGAACCGGTGGGGACTCAGGAGGGAGGGAGTGAAGGTGGGAGAGAGGATGGCCTTTGCAACGAGGACAGCGTGCACCCAGGTGATCAGAAGGCTGGCCTGGCTGAGCAAAGGACTCCCTGGATGGGGCCAGGGAAGTGAACCCCACAGTGCGTGAAGAGGTGGCAGAGATGGGTCTGGACGGAATCATTATGTAGCCGTGAGGCCCAGGTCAAGAATTATGAAGGTTTCCTAAACACACTGGGGGAACCTGAGCAGGATTCCTGAGCAGGAGGGTGGCATTTCATCATGCTCGTGCCGTCCATGCCCAGCTGAAAAAACACTGGTTTTGCAGCCTGTGCTTCCAACGTGGCCCTCATTTTCTTCAAGCACCGCGGGCCTCACCAATGTGTGTGTCAGGCCCCCTAGAACAGCTAGACCCTCTGCAGCTGTCCCCACTCATCATGATCAAGGGTGCCTGGTTAAAAACCCTCTCACCGTGCTGCACAGACCCTCACACTGCTGGGCTTATGGAAACATTCCCAAAATGGTTTTCTGTGCAATTGAGACGCCTGCTTGGAAGATCCCTGCTGCAAGCATTTCTTCCTCCCAGGCGGCTACACCCAACTGTTTTGCTGCAAGGTTCTGCGTCACAAAAGGGATCTCCCAGCTAATATGACATTCGGATGAACCGGAGAATCTAGGCTGCCTGAATGCAGGGCAATCACGTTCCTTCAGTGTGTGCTCTTCCTCTCCATTATCTAATTGAATTTCCTATGTGTATGAATATAAATACTGTTGTTCTGACCCATGATGAACTGGTAAACAGACTGATTATATAAGCTTTAATAGACTAAGGTTTCCAAAAAGAGATGGACACCATTTCTTTTATTTTAATTTAAAATGAACGCAATTTCCACTGGATATGGATAAAATTAATGATCTTAGAAGGAATCAACTTGCCTGTGAAAAAAAATTCGGATAATCGAATCACCATCCAAGATCATCCCACGGTGTTAGATGGAGGTGTCACACGCTATTTCCGCCTTTTTCTGTTTCCTTGGCATGAGGCTATGCTAACACGTTCCTTTGCGAGCACTGAGTTTCAGGGGAATCGGCTTAAATGGCAGGGGATAGATCACCACCCCGAAATTACTGCAACCAAGAGAAGTCCACAGGATCAAGACCAGACCGAGAAAATCTTATAAAATGGTAATGAAATCAACTTCCTCCCCAAACCAGGCTCTTTTTAAATTGCAGTTATCAGCTTACTCAGTTTATGAAGTAAGAATACGGAGATACATGCCAGCCTCAAGCAAATCCTCTGAAAAAACTCCAGCTAACCCACCACACGTTCACGAGTGATGATGAAACTGGTTTCGACCATGTTTCCACCGGGTCCCAAAACCCCTCGCAGTCAGATAGGGAGCCTTCTCTCAGTGTGTACCCCGCTCAGGTTCCCGGAAGCCGGAGGGGGCCCAATGCTGACTCCGTGAGTTCTGCGGGCAGGTCTCAGAGCGTGGGGGGGTAGGAGTGAAGTTCTGAGAACCAAATGGTCCCGGTCCTACCCCTCCTCCTTCCAGACACCTGATCTAGGGAAAGTCATCTCACCTGCCAAGCCTCAGTTTTCTCGTCTGAAAATGGGCACAGCGGTGGTACCTGCCTCACAGGGTTGTGGCAGGGATGCAATGAAATGCGTAACGTGCTTATTTAATAGTGTCCCCTGGCAAGTGTCAAGTATCACTGCTATTCACGTTCTAGGAGGCTTACTTCTTAATTGACTAAAACAGTTTATAGTACCGTGTTTATTACACCAGATCGCAGGTATAACGCATCGATCATGTTTTCTATGATACTTTCATGGTAGCGCTCGGCTGAATTATCTCCAGCAGCAGTAAAATATTGGCGATAGCTTTAAGAAGACTTTCAAATTAAATGAACAAAATAAAAATCAATGTTGGATGATTATAGATGAAACAGGTTCAAGAGAAAATTAAGACAGCATCATTAAAAAGCAACCACTCTGAATAAAATAACCATTTTTTAAAAAGTTATTACTGTTACTGTTCGATCCAGAACACCTGGTCTCTTCTCCCTGACACACCCAATTCCCACACTCGCCCTACGCTTCTCTGGGAATCCTCAGTCACTCCTTTGGTTGACCTTTGCCCTGTGCTCCCTCCAGGCAACTCTCACCACCCCAGGGTCTCACTGTCACAGAGAACAACACTGGTCACTTCGCTAATCAACACAAGCTGTTCCTGGAATACCCATGTCTAATTCCTCCACTGAACATGCACAAAACTCCCGAGCTGGCCACTTCTATCCAACTTTATTTCTCAGGATCCCCCCGCACCCCAGGCCAACTGTCACTCTCACGTGCCCCCTGAAAGGCAGGATGGTGGAGCAGATGGGGCAGACCCGAGTCTGCATCCCAGGTCTGCCTCCGACTGGCTCCGCGGTCTCCAACAAGCTGTTTGTATAAGTCACACAAACATCACATATACAAAAGTTGCCAGACAAGACTGTACACGCTGAATGCACTGGTGTGAAGCTCGGGGACGGACAAGACTACTGGATGCTAATGAAGGTCAGGAGAGCAGGTACCCCTGGGGTTGAGGACACGGGGAGGGCTGGCCTACTTCTTGATTTGAGTGCTGGTTACACAGATGTGTTTAGTTGGCAAAAATTCACTGAGCGGTACAGTATCTGTGCATATTTCTGGATATATATTTAAATAACATTTACTAAAAAAAAAAAAAAAGCAATGAAGGACAATCTGGGCCTCAGTTTCATCATCTGTAAAATGGGAGGTACTGGGGAGATAATAGACCTACTGCAGAGGTCTCTGCCCGTGCTGCTTCTCCTTTCCCTTCCTGCCCTAAATTCTATCCACCTCGCCTGAAGGTCGTGAACTAGGTGCCCATCCTGAGGTCAGCTCCAGGACTTCATTTAAGATGAATGATAAAGTTTTGGAGATCAGCGGCACAGCAACGTAAATATACTTAGCACCACGGAACTGTATACTTAAAAACGGTGAAGATGATAAATTTTACATTGTGTGTATTTTACCACAATTAGAAAAAAAAAAAAAAGAGATGAACTATAAGGGAATATTCTAATCCTGAAGATGAATCTATAAAGCCCCAGAGTTAGTGACTTGTGAGAAAGGCACCAAGTTGCACCCTGGGGCTTCTATGTTTCAAAACGCTTGCCTTGAGGCACGGAAAAAATGAATAAATAGCAATAGCTGTTAAAAGAGAACACAGGATACACATTTTTATGTATTTGGAAAAATATGTTGAAACACGCAGGGATTTAGACAAAGAGTAGGAAAAGGAGCCACGGACAACAGCAATTATTGTTCTGAGAAGCAGAAATCCTGATGCTTTTCTTTTTCTATTTTTCTACACTTTGAATATTTTAGATTCATATTTCCTAATCATAAAACTAAATGACAATAAATAACTTTTATCTAGGCTTCATGGTCTAGCTGCTCCCCTTTGTGAAGTGGCTTTTTAGCCCAGTTTTATTGTGTGTCTCTGTGGATTCCTGTGTTTCTAAGAGACACCACCGCCCCTCTTCCCTACATGGAAATATCTAGGTTTCAGCCCTTTTTCCTGCTGAGCTTAAATCAAGCCCCAGAATCCTTCTCAATACAGTGTCCAGGCAGTCCCATCCCTAATTACACTCGCCCTCCCTCCTCTTTTCCCTTCATTGTTTCCCAGAGCTCGTCCTCATCCCCCTGGACACAAGTGCAGGATGGGGCAGGGGGACGTCTTGGTTCTAAGCAGAGGGGATGAGAGGTTCAACAACCACACTTGCGACTGACCACCTCTCAGGTGACACCACCCCTCTCCCTTTGGCTGAAAGCTCACTCTTCTTTTTTTTTTTTTTTTAATAAATCTATTTATTTATTTTTGGCACGTTGGGTCTTCGTTGCTGCGTGCAGGCTTTCTCTAGTTACGGTGAGCGGGGGCTACTCTTTGTTGCGAAGCACGGGCTCTAGGCACGTGGGCTTCAGTAGTTGTGGCACACGGGCTTCAGCAGTTGTGGCGCACAGGCTTAGTTGCTTTGCAGCATGTGGGATCTTCCCGGACCAGGGCTCGAACCCATGTCCCCTGCATTGGCAGGCGGATTCTTAACCACTGTGCCACCAGGCAAGTCCCCACGAAAGCTCACTCTTGACTCAGTTCCAAATCAAGGCCACCTCTTTCCAAGCCAAGGAACCGCCAAGCATGGGTTCCTACAGAGCGTGACCCAGAATGGCTTCCACATGACGGTTAATATCAACCTAATTCCAGAATCCGGGCACTCAGAGGGGACGCACCTCTGTCCACGTGCAAGAAAGCAACTTCAGGGACTTCCCTGGTGGCGCAGTGGTTAAGGATCCGCCTGCCAATGCAGGGGACATGGGTTCGAGCCCTGGTCTGGGAAGATCCCACATGCCGCACAGCAAGTAAGCCCGTGCACCACAACTACCGAGCCTGCGCTCTAGAGCCCGCGAGCCACAACTACTGAGCTCACATGCCACAACTACTGAAGCTCGCGTGCCTAGAGCCCGTGCTCCGCAACAAGAGAAGCCACAGCAATGAGAAGCCTGTGCATTGCAACTAAGAGTAGCCCCCGCTCGCCGCAACTAGAGAAAGACTGTGTGCAGCAATGCAGTCATAAATAAATAAATAAATAAATATATTAAAAAGAAGAAAAAAGAAAGCAACACCAGCAACAAGGTTGGGGAGCACCTTCCAAGCGCCTTCATCCTCCAACAGGTTCGAGGAACCAGTTATTTCACGGAACCTGGTCTCTCCTATGTGTAATATGAAAGTAACTAACAGGTACCTGATTTCAGAATTTTTACAGGGAAATTCATCTTTGCGTTGGCCAATTATAGCTGCACTGCAGACCTTGCGGTAGGGGTGCTTTGAGTCCCTGCCCACGAGCGTATCCTGCACAGGATCCACTTCCGTTGATCCAGAAGTGCCTGGGACACTGCAGACACGAGGTCCCTCATCGCTGAGGTTCTCTGGCCCTCGGGTGGCACGACTCTGGGGGAGACACAGATTGACTTCGAGTCCCTGCTCAAGCGTACGATTTCTTATCACTGCAAGAGCTTGTTAGCCCACGGAGAGTGTGGGACCATCTGAGTAATTTATTGGATGGAGGGGGAGGTGGACATCAGGGTCCAACACTGGCCACTGGGAGTATCCTGAAAACTCAAGGACATATGACTACAGTGCATTTACTATGAATTCTGCTCAGAGGTGAAAGGTGTGAAGTAAAAACGTACCTTACCGAAAGTCAATGACACTGATGGAAATAATAATAACTGTACTATTAGTAACAGATTAAGGGCTTTGATGTGCCAGACATGGTACTAGGAAATTCACATCTGATCTCATTCTTGTTAATTTTAGCAGATACTAAGGGCTAGCTCTGCTTAGGAGAGACAGAACTTACTAAGGCTGTGGGAACAACAACAAAAACAACAACAACAAAACTTGTCCGTGATATGCCATGAGCAAAAGTGATAAAAATACATAAGAAGCACAGAAACCCATCATGAGAAACACCTACAAGAAAGTTAAACACACTGGAAATTATATGCACATGAGACTTGGAGACCCCAATTAGCTGTGTGACTTTGGGAAAGTTACTTGACCTCTCTGTACCTCGGTTCCTTGATCTTTAAAAGGAAGGCGTTTAACTTTACAACACTATGAATCTACAATAACTGAAACAGTACAGCGCTGGAGCAAGGATAGTAAATCAGTAGCAACTAACAGAAAGCCTAAAGGAGACTTCAGCACATATTTGAGATTTTTAGCATACGATATAGGGATATTTTAAAGCAGTGGAAAAGGGAACATTATTCATTGAATAATACTGGACAATCAGTTAACTATTTGGAGGGAAAGAACAGCCTCACACCTTATACCAAAAATTAACTCTAGTTTAATTTTACAGTTATATGTTAAAAAACAAACAAACAACAATGGGGAATGTCTGCTCAATCTTGAAATTTGGAAGAACTTTTATAAACCACTAAGACAGTTCATTAACAAGCCATGGATTAAGACACTGAGATCCAACCACAGAAAAATGTGAAACTTCTATATGTCAGTAAATACCTCACACGAAATGAAGAAGCCAGAGAAAAAGATAAGTGGGCAGGGGTAACAATTGCTACATATCTGATTTGAAAAAAGATTAATAATTTTTCTATATGAAAAATGAAACCCTTATAAACTACTTTTTTTAAAAAAGGCATATACTCCAATTAAAAATAAAACATAAGGAATCTAAACAATGCACAACAGAAATGCAAATAGTTAATAACAAACTCATGAAGCGAGGGGAGTGAATGAGATTTAAGGTAGCCAATCCTTACAGAGGGTACCACGCGAGGTTCGTGCTCCTTAAGAGTTCAGAGTTCACTATCATCAGGCATGTGTGGCCTTGCTTGTGTGGTCAAAAGGGTGCATTCCTGAAAGTCCTGGCCAAGAGACACAGCTGACCACAGGCTGCCCGGGACGTGCCCAGGTGCAGGAATCCTGACAGAGACAGGCACCCCAGCCCCAGCCTGGTGGAGATAGACAGACCCACGTAAGGCGGGCAGTGGAGCTGTGAGCGGAGCTTCCACGGGACCCCTCTCCTGCTCTGCCTCGAATGAGACAGCAGGAAAAAGAAAACGCTCGTCTCCAGGATCTTCCTTCCCCCTCTGGCTGCCCAGAGGATGCCCCCATGCTCAAGGTTGATGGCGGGGGGGGGGGGGTGGGGGTGGGGGGGGGGGGTGGGGGGGGGCCTCCCTGCCTTCAAACTAGCACTTCCCTGCTGTCCCGCACTGGCTCAGCCCCAGCTCATGCTCTGGAGAACCTTCAGCTGCAGCCCCTTGATTTTAAAGATGAAGCACAGAATGATAATATAAATAACAGAAGCTGTCACTTAGTGAGTAACTATCACTTCGTGAATGCCTACTACATACTTAGTAGGCAGACTTCACTCCAATGAGCAAAGTGAGGCTCTGCGAAGTTAAATAGATTCACTTCTTCACTCATTCATTCACTCAGAAGGTATTTATCGAGCATCTACAAGCACAGAGCCCTGTTCTGAATGCTGGGTATACAGCAGTGGGGGGAGAGAAGACAAACGAAAGTCCCTGCCTTTCTAACAGGAGGGGAAAACAAACAAAACGGATAACAAATGCATAGTCTGTTAGATTATGGCAAGTGCTAAGGAGAAAAAATAAGGCAGAGAACGAGAAGTAAGCTAAAATATTGCGGCGGTGGGGTGGGTGTCAACATCTTAGACGGGATAGTCGAGGAAACATGATTAGGTGACTTCTGGGTAAAGATCAAAAAGAAGTGAGGGAGCTGGCGGTGTGGATAGTTAGTCCAAGATGCAAACAGAGGGACCAGCCAGGGCAAAAGCCTCCAGGTGCATCGCCGGGCGTGTCCACGGCGGCAGCCCAGGTCAGCCCCAGTGGAAGCAATGAGGTGAGCTCGCAGGCCACACTGCCTTTGCTGACGGCCCGGGAGGCCACGTGGTGCGCCCAAGGTCACACGGTTAATCATTGAGAGACCAGCCAGACGTGGATGGCACTACGGAAAAAGGGCATGGAGCTCGGCACTGGATGCCCCACCTCCACCCTCCTTCATGGGCTGGGGGTGAAAAGCCCTGGGACCTGCCGACCCACCTCCCACCCACCTCATAGTACTGGGTCCCAGAGCATCACCTCCCCCTTCCTCTGGCCCCGGGGAAGCTTCTCCTGACTCAGCCACTGGACAAGCGGAGGGGGCCTCCTTCGATCTGCAGGACTGAGCTGAGGACAGCCAGCCCCGGTCCCTGGGGAAGCACAGGGCTATTTGTGGGATTTAAAGGGTACTTGAAGAGACTGCGAGTAAAGCCCAGTGGTTCATCTGTTGGGCTCAATTTATTGGTCTGCCAGGAGAGGTCATTTAGGAACTTTTTCAAAATTGGTGACGGTTGACATTCTTGAAGACACTTATATGTACGCAATGGCCTGCTGCACAAGCATGCACTCACACCACACGCTCTCCTGCCAAACGCACATCTAAATGTGAACACCCTGTGCTTGTTCTTCTCTGCCATCTAATTACGAAGGTGTCTGCAGTTAGCAGGAAGACGGGCAGGGCAGAACAGACTCTTGAGGCCGAAGACTGCGGTCTGGAAGCCAGCTCGCACAGGCATGAGCTGCACGCCCTCGGGCTCCTAACTTCCTTAGCTGTCCTGGCCTCAGTTTCCTCATCTGGAGCTCACCAGCTTACTGTGAAAGCCACAGGTAACGTAAGTAAAGTACCCAGGGTTGTGCCTGACAGAGGTGGAGATCCACGAAATGGAAGCTATCCAATCACGGTATGGTTTTAGAACTACTTGCAGTGCAATCGTTTCATTTTAGAGGACAAACCAGACCCACGTAAGCAAATTTATAAGCTATTTCTAAATACAAATGGCAACAGAGGTGAGATAATCAACAACTAGCCCCAACTAGTAATTTGCAACAGAAATGAATGTTTCTTAGTCAATAATCTGGTTTTTTTTTTTTTCCTTTCCTGGCTGTGGCATGGTTTGAATCAGCCAGTCTGGGAAAAGCCACGACATGGTTTTTGAGCTCTTGAAATCAGTTAACTTGGAAGGAGAGGAAACGATTCCTGAACCCAATAAACCCAGTTCTCCAAGCGAAGGTTGGACTGCGAACCTGAGCTTGACTATATTTGCAAAGGCCCTGTCTCCAAATAAGGTCACATTCCCAGGTACTGGAGGTTAGGACGTGAACAGATCTTTTTCAGGGACGCAATCCAACTCACGACAGTGGTAATGGTATTAGAGCAAGCTGACATCAGCCAGTGGCTAATGTCCCAAGTTCAACACTTAGAAGGGACGTGAGTGGGTAAATGTGCCGGGTGCCAGGTTCAGCTTTTCCACTTACTAACCCGGAGGTGTTAGGATAAAACATTTAATGCAGGAGTTGTAATGCTAAATAAGGTAACGTATATGTAAAGGAGGGCACAGTGCCGGCACTCAATCCCACCTAGAGATGCCCTTATGGGTAGTGACTGGAGGAGGCTCCTGGCTCCATCGCTGGGTAACATCAACATCTCCTGGTGACACAGACGTCTTGGAGGTAGCAGTCACATAGGCCCCGGCTCAGGGAGAGCCGTGGGAGGGAGGCGGGGCGGGAGAGGCTCTGCTCTGTTCTCGGGGGAAGGAGGCTTTTGTGAGCAGAAGGCAGGAGGTTCTAGAGGATTGTCAGGGTGTCAGCTGCAGAAGGTGCTGCTGGGGGAGCCGCTGACTCAGACGGGCCGCACCGATCCCACCAAAGAGGAATACTCCCACCTAGAGAAATCTGTTTGACTTTAGGAAAGTACAGGTTACAGTGATACTACACACCCCACCTTCCCGCTCAGCAGACGGGAGAATGAGTAACAGGAAATCCATCAAGGTCGCTAAGGGATCTGCCATTTTCGCTGGGATTTTTCACCCCAAAGCGGGGTCCAGTTCACATCGTATTTGCTTGGGGTGATGTATGATCAGAATCCCCCAGAAAGGAGTTTCCAACATCCTAACACATGGGTCCCGGGTAAGCACGCATCGGGATCAGTGAGTCTCCTTGACACTAAACGAGGTTAATTTCCCTCTGGCCTTAAATGGAACAATTTATCTACCAAGAACACTGGATGGAAGCGGGACTCTCTAAGAAGGTTTTCAGGAAACGGTGATGGTCTTACCGTCCCTGGCCAAAAAGTCCTGCACCCCTAACCCAGATCCTTGTACAAAGGTTTTCAGATGACCCCACGCGTTAACCAGCCTATCAGTTTCCGGAGGCTGCTGCAGCGGACATCTATAACTTGGTGACTTAAAACAACACAAATGTATTCTCTTACAGTTCTGGAGGCCAGAAGTCCAAAATAGGTCTCAGAGGGCCCAAACCAAGGTGTCGGCAGGGCTGCACTCCTTCTGGAGGCTCAGGGGGGAGACTGTCTGCTGGCCTTTTCCAGCTTCTAGAGGCGCTCACGCTCCTTGTCTTGTGGCCCCTTCCCCCATCTGCAAAGCTGGTGGCAGCATCACTCTCACCTCTGCTCTGTTCTCACAGTCTCCACCTCTGACCCTGTCTCTTCTGCCTCCCCCTTCTCTTACAAGTATCCCTGTGACTACACAGAACCCATCTGGATAACCCAGGATACCTTCTCCATCACAAGATCCTTAACTCAATCACATCTCAGAGTCCCTTTTGCCATGTCAGGTCACATAGTCACAGGTTCTGGGGGTTAGGATGTGGAAATCTCTGGGGGGCATTAGTCTGTCCTACTGCCCCATATAAATGCTGTCCCAGTGCCCCTTGGAGGGCCGTTAGGCCCTGCCTAATCTGCCTGCTGACCCCTCCAGAGCTGTATCTCCCATCTGACCTCACACCTGGTGGCCTGAGGTTCACTCAGCGCCCCCGGCACAGCTCACCTGTCTTCCTCCATCAGGGAAAACCAGATGCCCACTCTCTCCCATCACCCTCCCTCACTGGGCCCATCCCGAGACAGTGTTAAGATGCAGCTTCTGGGGCTTCCCTGGTGGCGCAGTGGTTGAGAGTCCACCTGCCAATGCAGGGGACATGGGTTGGAGCCCTGATCTGGGAAGATCTAACATGCCGCGGAGCAACTGAGCCCGTGTGTCGCAACTACTGAAGCCCGAATGCCTAGAGCCTGTGCTCCGCAACAAGAGAAGCCACCGCAATGAGAAGCCTGCACGCTGCAACAAACAGTAGGCCCTGCTCGCCACAACTAGAGAAAGCCTGTGTGTAGCAGTGAAGACCCAACGCAGCCAAAAATTTTTAAAAAATAAATTAAAAAGAAAACAAAATGAAAGAAGAAAAATGTTGAAAGGCTCTTACAGTGGATACTCATACATTCACCAGTTAGATGCTACAAAGCACATTTTACGACTCCTGCTTTTTCAGCTCTCTATCCATTCTTCTAGCCATCCACCAGGCCTCGGTATTAGTGTTCAATAATATTTTTGTGTGTGTGTGGTACGCGGGTCTCTCACTGTTGTGGCCTTTCCCGTTGCGGAGCACAGGCTCCGGACACGCAGGCTCAGCGGCCATGCCTCACGGGCCTAGCCGCTCCGCGGCATGTGGGATCTTCCTGGACCGGGGCACGAACCCGTGTCCCCTGCATCGGCAGGCGGACTCTCAACCACTGCGCCACCAGGGAAGCCCAATAATAATATTTTAACACGCAGGCCATAAAGCCAAAGTTTCTCAAACAACACAGCCCGGCCTTCCCCACCACAGCTCTTCACCAAGCCAGGGCCGTCTGCAAACCTACCTCCCCGACTCCGGCCACCACCACCACCCCAGGCCCCATCACCTTGCTCCCTCCACCGCCACGCCCCCGCCCCCAGTCCCACTTTGGGCTGATGAGCTGGAGAATGGAGATGTCGTGAAGTGGGCAAAAACTAAGGAAATACGTTCCTCTTCGCGCTCAGACCCGTCTGGCCTTGCGCTGTCCGAACTGTACCATCACCCTGCAGGCTGCGTCCTCCAGTGGAACCAGTCCCAAGGCTGCAGGGCGCACGCCCCTGTGTGCTCACTCCTGGGAGCCCAGACGGACTCAAAACATGTCCAGAGCCATCCCGGAAACAGACAATTCCCATAATTATGAAGTGAAATTTCTCTTCTCAGTTTTGTGGGGTAGGGAGCGGCTGAAAATCATTGAGGGCCCAGGATGCCTGACCACCCCTCCAAAGAAACTCTGATTCTCCTCCACGGAGCTGCCTGGAAGCAATAGAGTAAACCTACTCCGTCTGGTGGGCTGGATCCTGCACTGTGGGACCTGCAGTGGGAGAGGGGGTACCTCCTGAGAAGAGGGGGCCTGTGTGTACTCGTGGGCAGGGGAAGATGCTCAGGCCTCTTAACCTTTTTTGTGCCTTGGAGCCCTTGGCTGTCTGGTGACTCTGGACCTCTTCTTAGAATAAACTTTTTATTTTTTATTTTATTATTTTTAAAATGTACACCTTTACTTTATTTTTTGGCCACACCGTGCGGCATGCAGGATCTTAGTTTCCCGACCACGGATCGAACCCATGCCCACTGCGATGAAAGCGTGGAAGCCAGTGGACCGCCAGGGAAGTCCCAGAATAAACTTTTGAAATGGACAAAAGAAATTCATAGGATCGCAAGAGAACCTAGTGACATATGGATCACAGTGAAATATGGTTATCAAAATATTTCTTAAAATTTGTGATAGAGCAAAAGATAACTTCTTTACTGCATTAAATAACAAGATCTAGCCGTAGGAGTAGTGACAAAGATAACGATATTCCAAGATATCTACAATGGCAGGAACGGTATCTGAAAACATCTGGGATTTCTGTTAGTGACTGTGTCACAGGTACTGCTAACATTGCTGCCGCAGCAGCAATGACTGTCTACAGTCATTCTCGAAGGAAATGCTGCATGTCAGTTACAGGTCAGTGACAATAAAAAGCTGTCATTTTTTTTTTTCTATATCCAGGTTCACAGATACCCTGAATTCTATCCATAGGCCTGAGGATAAGAACTCCTGGAAGTTAGGAGTTTTCCTTTTTGTTCCTTTTATTTTATTCCTGATGATAAAATGCTCCCTGCACCTACATATATACACAAACGAAGTGACAGTTGAAAGGAGAGACTCGAACAGATACTTGTACACCAACGTGCACAGCAGAGCTACTCCCATTCACTAAAAGTTGCAAACAACCCAAATGTCCACTGACAGATGAGTGGATGAACAAAATGTGGTGTGTGCACACACGTGCGTGCACACACACACACACACACACACACACACACGAGTATTATTCAGCCTTAGAAAGGAAATTCTGACATGTTACAACATGGAGGAACCTTGAGGACATTATGCTAAGTGAGATAAGCCAGACACAAAAATACAACCACTGTCTGATTCCATTCACATGAGAGACCTCGAGTAGTCAGATATCTAGAGACAGAAAGTATCACGAGCACGTGGTTACAGGGACCTGGGGGTAGGGAGAATGTGAAGTCAGGTGTTTACTAGGGACAGTTTCAGTCTGGGAAGATGAAAAGATTCTGGAGAAGGACGGTAGTGATGGTTACACAACAGTGTCAACGTACTTAATGCCTGTACACTTAAAAATGGCTGGGACGGTAAACTTTACGTTATGTATATTTGACCATGACCATAAATAAACAAATCATACATTAATTAATTAATTTAAAAAAAACAACAAACCACTCCCTGTAGAACATGGAGGGCACTGGCTCTGTGAAAAGAGCAACAGCCTCCCCTGTGGCTGGGGGCCGGGCTGCTACACAGGCCTGGGATTGCGAGCTGCCGCACCACCGTGGGCAGGTCACTTCACCTCTCTGGCTTCAATCTCCACTTCCGTAAGAGAGGGCTGTGGTCACAAGTGCAGCTGCCACGCATCAGGCACTGGGGCCGCGCTCAGCACGGTGACAGTCACGCCGCCTTGCTGAGACTTCCGTAACCCCCAGGGGTTGGAGCACTGTGCCTGTGCTCACAGGGGACTTAGCTGACCTCACCCGAGGTCACTGGCAAGGACTGGCAGGCTGGGCTGACAGAGGAGCCCCAGGTCCGGCCCTGTGGTTATCTGCCTGGTGCTCGTTTACTGTCTCTCCCACTGGGCAGCAGGCTCCAGCATGACAGACACCGTCTCTGTTCCATTTGCCACACTATCCCCAGGGCAGGCGCTCCGGAGGCGCAGTAAATACCTGCTGGGCGACTGGAAGAATCAAGTTCTGTCTGACCGCAAAACTGACTTTCCTTTTAAGCGAGGGACGGTGGCATTCACTGGGCCTGGGCTCTCAGGTCTCCACGTGGACGCTGTGATTCCCCCGGCGAGTCACAGGTCACTGTTCTCCCCGGGGCCGCCAGCAGAGGTGGGGCTGGAGGGAGCCACAGTTAGAGGGGCTGAAAAATCCACGTACCTGCTGGTGGCTGCCCACGTACCGGCACACGTACCACACACACCTGGCGAAAACACCGATGACTCAGAAACCAGGAGCTGCGAGTTTCTGCCAGTGTGCAAGGGGGTGGCTTTTGGTTCAAGGGGTCCCGACGCCTGGGAGACAGCCGAGGGGTGAGGTCAGCCTTACGGCCATGCTCCCTGGATGAGGGAGCTGCGCCTGAGCTAAAGGTCAGGGTTCCCTGAGGGTGACTCAGTGCAGGAGGCAACTCGGGGTGCTCAGCAGAGCGGCGCCGGCACCCAAGGCTGCCTTTGCCACCTCGCGGCCGGGGCCTCCAACCAGGGGGTGAGGGTGGTCAGGGAAATGGGCACAGCGCTCTCCCAACAAAAGCACCGTCATCGCATTTCCTTTTCAGACGGCACTCTAGGCCACAGGGCTCTTTCAGGGAGGGGGTTGGCAGTGACCTAGATTAGGCAAACACAGCTGAGCTGGGTGACTCGGGAACCTGAATTCGTCAGACTGCATTCGTCAGCTGCTGGGCCAGGGACGTGAGGGACGCCCTGCCTTTGGAGTCCCACCAACATGGGGGCAGGTGGGGTTATGAAGCCCACCTTGCAGCCGAGTGACCACGGGCTCCAGGTCCCCCTCTGTAAGACAAGGTTTATCTGCACAAGATGGCAAACACAGGGTTACTGTGCAGCAGGGAAAAGAAGTGAGCGAAACAGGAACCAACAGACACAGATCCCAAACCCGGGAGCAAATGGCGCAGGGGGGAAAAGCCAAGTTGTAAGCACATTTTAAAAACATACGCAAAGCAATGCTACACACTGTTTATGGTTACATGTGTGTGTAAAAGTATTTAAATGGAAATTAATGGAAAGATCTACACCAAATTCGTAATAAAGGGCAGCTGGAGGCAGGTGCTGAGCTACAGGTCAAGGTAATTATTCAGTTTTTCAATGTTGTCTTATTCCTTTTACTTAAAAAGGCAAAGCAAAGAGGATAAAATATAAACAATGGTCAATTATGGGCGGTAGAAATGTGTTTTCTGATATTAGTCTTTGACGCTTTCTGTTTGATTATTGGCTAACCTGAAAGGCATCTTGATAGATCCGTATGTGGTCAAGCAATGAATCCTACTGCTTGTATATGTATCCTACGTTTTGTTTTTCTTTTTTAATTCTCAAAATTCAAAAAGAAGAAGTCTCAGGCTCCCCTGGTGGCACAGTGGTTGAGAAGCCGCCTGCCAGTGCAGGGGACACGGGTTCAATCCCTGGTCCGGGAAGATCCCACGTGTCTCGGAGCAACTAAGCCCATGTGCCCCAACTTCTGACCCTGCGCTCTAGAGCCGGCGAGCCACAACTACTGAGCCCGCGTGCCGCAACTACTGAAGCCCACACGCCTAGGGACCGTGCCGCGCAACAAGAGAGGCCACTGCAATGAGAAGCCCGCGCACCGCAACGAAGAGTAGCCCCTGCTCGCCTCAACTAGAGAAAGCCCACGTTCAGCAACGAAGACCCAACGCAGCCAAAAATAAATAAATAAAATAAATAAATTAAAAAAAAAAAGAAGTCTCCCAGAGTACGCAGTGTTCATTCAAAGTGCTCACTAAACTGCAGTCCTCCCAAAAAGAACCCAGAGTCGGGCGCTCCCCGGCTCAGCTCGTAGGCACTCCTCTGACCTCTGGCTACTTCAGGTGAAAAGAGTTGGTCCGCTCGGCCCTGGGCCCTGCCACGAGGCCATGTTCCTGGGACAGGCACTTAAGGAGCTCTGGGTGTCCCGCAGTGGAGGCACCAGCACTGAGCCCTCCATCCCGCCCGTTTCAATCCAGGTATGGCCACCTGGAACACGGCTCTGATGGCAGGGTCCGATCCACCAATCACACCCCAGGAAACCCAGTGACGGCACCGACCGCCAATCGGAACGCCTGCCCGGCATGAGCGAATCGTGTTGCCACACCAGGTTGACAGGATTTCAGCTCGAGGCAAAGACATTTCCTTTCTCTTGGGAAGCCTTTATCAAGGTGGATGTGCAATTTATGGACGGCGTTGTCCAACAATGAAACCAGCAGCCCCCGTGTCCGCCCACACTTAGCTCCTAAATTTCAGATTTCCTCTTAAATTGTAACAGTGCCTCTTGAATCCTGCTTACTCACTCTCCCTCCCTCATCTCTAGATAAAAAAGAAATGACATTCTGTATGCTATGTCTCACTGTATCATCTGCTTGCCTTTCTACGGAGAACTCCTAGCTGTAAGATTTCAGATGCCAGAAGGGAAAAGAAACACTCAGGATACTTTATTCCTTTCCCTGATCGTAGCCAACCCCCAAGTGAAGAAAAGGATCACGTGCTGGACAACCCGTGACCCCCATACCGTGGCCATGCTGAAATCTGGATGCAAGGTACCGCAGGAGTTTTACAAACCATCTGGTTTCTCCTGCAAGTAAAGGCGGACTCGGATGGGAAAATACGGACTTGGAACTTGCATGGTTCTCTGGTTTACTCCAGGGAACCACCAGGAGGGGCTTTTTGGATCAGCTCCCCACAGACCCCACCTGCTACTTTCAGGGTCCACATGAAGCCCCCTCCCCAGCTGAGGTGCCCCAGACATTCAGGGCCCTCCCCTTCTGGAGGCAGAAACACCCCTGTACAGCCCAGTCCTTCCAAGAAGCAGCACTGACGTTTTGCGGCGGGGAGGCGACCTCAGCAGTAACCATTTTACACAGCAGAGCGGCAGTGGGGGCAGCTCGTGTTGTGCTGTTCAGGGGGGCGGCGAATGCAGAGCCACCGGATAACTAAAACCTCTGCTGTCTTCCTGCCACTGCCGACCATCACCATAGGAACCACATCCTGCTGCTACCATGGCAACTGCACAGTACCATCCGCTCAGCAAGCAATGATGCAGAGGCCACTCGGGAAGGCTTGCTGCAAAAGGTCTTGGGGCTGACAGTGTCCTGCGGTCCACAGTCACGGGCACCGGGAAGTGACAGAAGCCTTCCGAAACGATTAGAGCGGGGTTTAAAAGCCCTCATCCTGCTCCTCAAGAATTCATTTACCCCCAAATTAAATCCTTTCTAAAGTACATTCCTGTTCCTGAGCTGCAGAAATCTCCAGAGTAAAATACATAAGAAAAGAACCCTACAGGTACTTCTTTCCACACGTGGCCACAGCTCAAATGGAGAGAGCAGGCTGTGACACCAAGGGGCTTCCACAGTAGGACCACAAGCTCCCGACAGGAGCCCCTACAGCAGACTCGGCACTTGGGAGAGGCCCTTCCAAAAGCAGCATCTGATTTCATCCTCACAACCCTGCTCATAAATTGAAGGTCCCACTTCCTACCCATATTTTACAGAGGAATGAGGCTCAGAGAGGTTAAGTGACATGTCCAAGGTCACAGAGCACACTGGGCAGGGCTGTCTGAATCTGACTCTCAGGCCCTGAGAAATTCCGGTCACCTTTGTTATCTCCAATGCAGTGTTCAATGAATCAGGCCCTACTTATTAATAGTGGCTAATGGTGATTTTTAATAAGTATTATTAAAAGTATTTTTAATAAGTATTATTTTCAATACACATTCATAGCTACTCCACAGAGATTGCTTACTTTGTGTGAGGCATCCTACGTGTCTCGCAGAGACTGTGAGGCAGAAACTACTACAGATGAGGAAACTGAGGTGCAGAGAGGCGAAATGACTTGTCTGAGGGCACAGAGCAACCAAGAGGCAGACATGGGGTTCAAACTTGGCCAGCTAGACTCCAGAGCCGGGGCTCTTGACCACCGGCTTCCCAACCACACGTGCGGCTGAAACACAAACATTAGACCCCAGCCAGCCAGCACAGCTTCCCGAGGCCTCCCAGCCCTCTGGGCTGCGCCTGTCACCCCATGACACTGTTTGAAAGGACCCTGCTTGGCCTCACAGGAGCATCTGCGTCAGCACCCACGGCTGTGTCCACGCAGCCCCTCCGCGAATCCTAATGACGGCTTCAGTGAACGGCCCCCTCCGTGCACACGGGACCTTCCAGGGAGTCATGACTTCACTGCTCCCTCTTCATTCGGAGGCAAAGATTTCAGAAGCCGCTTCCCGTTCACTGCAGTCCAGGGAGACAGGGCCCTCAAGGTTGAGGTAGCCCTGTCTAGCCCGTCCCTGCACCTCACAAAGGCATTTCCATGGTGTAAGGACTCAGCAGAGCCATGTGAAATTGCCGTTCTGTAGGGTAAAAGTGGCCAAATGCTGGCAGTTTCATGTGGCTTATCCTAATGTCTGCGCCTCATCACAGCCCCACTTTACAGATGAGCAAACTGAGGCTCAGGGAGGGTTAGTGACCTGTCCAAGGTCACAGAGACGGGGAGTAGGAGATGCAGCACTGCGGCCAGGTCTCTCTGGTTTCACAGTCAAAGTCCTTTCCCCTTCCCAACAGCCATATGCTGTTTCCCCGTGTGCCCTGGGGGCTGGGAAGCCCAGCGAGGCTGTCACTGAGTGGGAAAAGAGACCAGAGAAACCACTTCCTGTACTCTGTAAGGTATGAGTTAGGAGGCCAGGGGCTAGGACTTTCTCTGGGGGTCTAGGCTCTGCTGTCAAATGCAAGCAGGCCCAGTGTAGTGGTGGGACCAGCAATTACAGGGATTTTGTCTCATACTTTGAAGTCAATATCCATAGACACAGAACACAGGAAGCAGGTACACAGTTACTTAATCGGCTTGAGCTCAGCTGGCT
Organism: Tursiops truncatus; assembly: GCF_011762595.2. NCBI lineage: Eukaryota > Metazoa > Chordata > Mammalia > Artiodactyla > Delphinidae > Tursiops > Tursiops truncatus. Next base: position 6,952,275 of record NC_047052.1, read on the forward strand.
AGTGAGTAAGGTAGGACGCTAACGCCCACTGCACAGTGCTGGCTGAGAAATAAACGCCATGGTGTGAGCCACAAGCCCGGCGCCACTCTTGGGACACAGGCGGGACTCAGAATCCGCACTTCCCTTAACCACGGCTGGCCTCTGGACCTCTTGCCAAGCTGGTGGGGTGCAGCCCAGCCTGGTCCCTTCCCAAGCCTGTGCCCTCTTTCTGTCCCTGAAAGGTTCACGCATTTCCTGTATTCCGTCCACCATGAGAAAGCCATTGTTTTGATTCACGACCCTGACACCTCTCTCCACTTCCCAACTCTGTGGCGTCAAAAGCTCAGGGGACAGACAGTGAGCCAGGTGAACTGAGCCCTTCGCAGATGGCAGGTCACGCTTTCAAAATCACGACAGATTTTTCTGTGCTCAGCGATCTTCTGATCAAAGAGAGAGCCAAACAGGAAATGTAGGGATGAGATAATGAACAGGCTTGAGCCATGGGGGTTTCAAAGGTGACTTGGGAAACAGCATCTCATTGACTCAAGCCTTCCAAAGGATGGCAAGTCCTCAAGGAGCTGCATTACCTGCTCCCGCCTCCACTCCGGTAACACACACACACACACACACACACACACACACACACACACACAAACAGAGTTAACCATGGTGGGGTGAGGGCAGGGGGCATTCAAAGGAACTCCTTTCATTTACTTTGCCTGCAAAGAAATTCCACAAATCCATTGATGTCCACTCTCCTAGAAAATCCAACAACTATAAGAGGTTCCCATTGTTGTGATGTGAGGTCAAGGTTGAAAACAGATGTTTTAAGCCAACTTTGTGCCACAGCTGCATCTTCCAAGTCTCCAGGGAAGACTTAACTCCAAAATGGCATTCCCGAAGGATGGGACTGTTTCCGATATATTCCCTACAGAGACGAGGCTGTTCCGTGTTTCTTCTGGAGAAAATGTTTCCAGTCTCCCTAGTGTTTTGAGGGGAGTTTCCTAGGACACACTAGCTTAAACATGGGGTGTCTTTCCGTCGATACACCATTACTTAGTTTACAGTTACGTAGCTAACACATTAATACAGTGTTGTCATAAAAACTCAACGATCCAGAAATATGAAGGGCGAAAAGCAACAAAGTCAGCTTCACCTGGATTCAGTCCCACTGGCTTCCCCAGCGATAATCCCTTTTGCCAGTTCGGGGGTGTTTCCTTGGAGTCATTGTCTAGGCATTTATGTGCATGTAAAAAAATACCTTATGTTTTGGTCTGACAATGGGTCTCAAACAACAGCACGTCTTGGGCATCTCTCCGCGGCAATGCATTTTAGATGAACCTCACTCTTTTTCATCGTGTATCATACTCCACAGGATCAACGGACTGAAACGTACTGACCGAGTCCTTCACTGACAAACCTGGACGCCGTCTCTAGCTTTTTACTCTGCTCCCTTACACATCCTCTAGGGCATGCCTCTAGACGCACGAGGGAGAACTTCTTTAGGACAGACACCTAGACGCTTTGGTACCTATCGCCAGGCCCCCAGACTCAGCGGTACACAGCCAGACCCGGTCCCAGCCCCGTGGAGTCCTGAGCCCCGAGCGAGCACGGGGTGCCGTCATCCATGGGACACACAGGCTGGGGAGGCAGGGCCAGCTTCCTCTAGTGGGGAAGACAGACCTCAGAGTGTCCAGGGAGGGGCGCTGGGGACAGATTCCAAGCCTGGTAAGAGCACACGCCTGCCCAGAACAAGCGGGCAGTCGGAGTGCCATTCCTCAGGAGGAAGATGCAGTCAGCGTGACAGAGACCCTGCCGGGAAGGATGGTGGAGACGGAGAAGCAGGCTCCGAGGAGAAGCGTGATTTGATTTTACTCTTCAGCAAGCACCCAGGGGAAGCAGGAAAGAGAAAGCAGGCTGAGATGACAACCCGGGCCCCGAGGAAAGGCATGGGCAGACCGAAGCGTGAGGAGGGGAGAGTCTGAGCGCGTGGAAAACGGCAGAGGGAAAAAGAACTTATGGCTGAGACCTGAATCAGGTGACAAGACTGGAAATCACGCAGAAGCTGGGACCGTGGGGTCTTCATCTGGTGGATCAGAGGCAACTAACCAGAGACAGAAGCCCCTAGGGTGTTTGAACTGCGGGACTTAATTAATGCAGGGAAATGGGTACACAGGGATGGAAGACCTGAGAAGTCAAATGGGGGACTCGGAGGAGACCCGGAGATCAGCAGCAGCAGGAAGCTGCCACCACCCCTAGACAGGAAAGACAGAGGGAGGGAGTGGCAGTCCTGACGCCCGGGACTGGGGACAGAACCACAGCCTGTCCAGTGGAAGCCAGGGCCACGGGGGAGGGGCAGCTGCTGTTACAGAGACTTCCGGAGACAGAGAGGGGGAGAAATCCTCCAGCCTTCCGCTGGCTCCTCCCACTGGCCAAACCCAGTGACACAGGCACTCAGGACATGTGGCCTGCAGGGTCGCCCCCTCTCCCCGGCACCCAGCGGGAGAGAGGAAGGGCAAGGAATGGACAGGGAGTCAGCAAGTCCAGACCAGCACAGCTAAGACTCTGGTACCTGGAGTAGCACCTGGTGCAGGAGACACGTCTCCTAAAAGCATAAATAGAGCCCAGATGGCATCAGAGGCCCTCCAAGCCTACGATCGATTTCCCGATAGCCACTGACGCTGCTCTCAGACTGACGAAATCCGCCTCTCGTTATCTGAGCCCGGTCCGCGTGCCCCACATCCAAGAGTCGATCGATAGCATGTTCTCTGAAACAGCAGCCAAGGGGTGCCCGCCTGCCTGGCCTCAGAGCTGGGACTGCACGCGCCCCTCCCCTCCCGTCCCCACAGACGACAGTACCATCCAGCGGAGGCTGATTTCCACACCATGAAGCCGGAGGGACCTCAAAGGTTCAGGGATAAGAACCAGAACTCACTTAAAGTGTGAGTCATGGGACATGCCTGGCGGCCCAGTGGTTAAGACTTCGCCTTCCAGGGCAGGGGGTGTGGGTTCAATCCCTGGTTGGGGAGCTGAGATCCCACATGCCTTGCGGCCAAACAACCAAAACATAAAACAAAAGCAATATTGTAACAAAATTCAATAAAGACTTAAAAAAAATGGTCCATATAAAAAAAAAAATCTTAAAAGAAAAAAAAAAATGTGAGTCACTTTGAGGCCTCCAAGTGCACGCGAGAGGATCCAGCCTTACCTGCCCAGTCAATCCTGAAACCCTGCTCAGGGTCTCCGGCACATCCTGGCTCAGAATAAAGGCCCACTGCCAGTAGGTTTCTCTCTGCTAGAGCCTGTGCTTCAGTCTAGCTGGGAGAAGACATGGGGAAGAGGCCGAGGGCTTTGCGGCTGTCCAGCTCTGCCAGTAACCGGCTGGGTGGCTGTGGGTCACCCCCGGGGCTCGGGCTCCAGCTCTGGGAAACGGGAAGGATAGGATCTCCCTCCAGGGCTGCTGGGAAATTTACTGAAATGGTGCCTGGTTCTCAAACAATCACCCTCGGGTGAGCCATTCACTGCACCTCCTGTCACTGGAGCAAAGGGCCCCATTCTGGGCCCATGGCAGCCACTTCGGACAGACAGTTGTATTAATGTTAACTAGAGTAATAATGCTGGCACTGACCCAGCACAGACACGTGCCAGGTGTCATCCTAAGGACTTCATATCTCTTAAGCCACTTAATCTTCACAAGCCTGGGAGGTAGGAAATATCATTACACCCATTTTACAGGTGAGGAGACTCAGGCACTGAGAAGTTCAGAAACAAACCCGTGAACTCACAGTTTGTAACAGGTGGAGCCAGAACTCGTTCGCAGGCACCCCAGAGGCCACACGATTAACCACCTTGCTCGCACTATCCATTACAGGTACCCGCTCTGTGCCAGGAACTAAGTGAAAGGCCCCCCATTTTATGGATGAAGAAATGGAGGCTCAGGGAGGTGAAGCCACTTGTCCAGGGGTCACAGGCTAACAGGGAGCCACGCAGGTTGGGACCGAGGTGGTCTCATTCCAGAACTCTACTCCCGACCCACGGGCTCAGCCTTGTTGCCAAGGTCAGGTTGGTCTGCCCTTCCGCTCTCCTCGCTCCATTTCTGGAAACTTCTCTCATCCTCATCCTCTGGGGGTGGTCCCACGTCCCCCAGAGGGGAAGCTTCCTTGGTCACTCTCTTCCTCCCTGCCCACCCTCCCCTCGGCTGCATGGGTCGGAACACCTGCCCTCCTCACGACAAATCCGCACACAAATCCACCCTCAGACAGACCAGAAGTTTCACCGGATTCCAGCCTCTTCTACAGTAAATACATGAAGTCATTCTCCATAAACACACACGTTATTCTGGGGACCAAGAGTCTCTGGACATCAACAAAGCTGGCAGCGTTTTTCTTTTGTTTTTTTAAACCAGCAGCAGCAACCAAAAGCCCCGAGGTCCATCTAGGGGTCCGGCCACAGAGCCTTCCTTGAGCCCATGACTGTGCTGGGTACTCGGGACAAGCCCGGCCAGGGCAAGGGGAGCAGAGCAAATATTGACAATAGTGCAGAGGCTGCAAGTCAGCGCAGTGAAATCCATGCCCAGAGGCTCTGAGAGCTGGAGCCGCGCCGCTGGGCCAGGGACCGGCTCCAGTTTTGCCTGGGCCCCCAGGGACGGCCCGGTCTGGGAAGTGTCAGAGCCGGCCCTCGCACCCCGGCCAGTGCCCCTCGCAGGAGGACGGGCGGCTCCCACATCAGCACCCTCGGTGCGACCCTGGAGGTTTCACCCCAGCTCCCCATGCACTTGGCCCTGGGAGGGTGTCCTGAGGCCGCAGGGAATCAAAGGCCAGCTCTATTTTCGAGTTGGCCTCTCGGGAGAATCCCAGGGAGGAACGGAACCCAACCCAGCCAGGTGGTGTGACGGATCAGCTTTCGGTCCCTTCATTCACTCGACAGCCGTTTCCGGAACACCTACTATGTGTGGGGCCCGAGCCAGCAGTGCTGGCCTGGCTCCTCCACTCCAGCCTCTGGCTGGCACCTTGGCAACGAGGCCAGCGGGGAAGGTGGCACCTATGAATAGCCCTCTGGCAGGAAGCCCCTACATTCCGGGCCTGGTGAGCAGCGGTGAATGCAGGCAGGCCCCACTCCTTCTGGAAGAAAGGGAATCTTCCCATCAGCTGAAAAGAGGAGAGAACTTGGAGATTCACAAAGGGTTTAGTCGAGGAATCAAAATCAAGGCCAGAGGCTCCCACTGGCCACAGGTGGGACGATCGACATCAAAAAGAAGAGTAACTACATTGGATTCAGACACATCAAGTACAAATTTAAACCCCTGAACTCACATTGATAGTAAAAAAAAGTTTTAAATAAACCTTGGGAAGGTTCTGCCAAATCAGCTCATTGCTCTAAAACTTGGCGATACGGGGGAAGACTGAAGCTTTCTTCCCTGCCTTTTCTGTGTAAACTGAACTTCAGTACAAACAAGTAGCTGACGAAGTGAAGCCCTTTTTAGAATAATTCCATCTAACAAATGAAGAAGGAAAGGTAGACTTAAACTATCGTCTCTCTGCATCCCTGAGGAAATAACGCACCCCAGCATGATCGTTGATGACAACTAAAATCTTAGCAGGAAAGCCGGTGGCTGTTGTGTTAGACAGCACAGGTGTCGAGCTACCTAGAAAGTCACAGGAGGTGCAGAAAATTTACAGGGAATACAGGGTACAGAGGAACGAGCTCGATGACACCACGAGGAAGCAATCGGCAAAACTGGGGGGATGGAAAATTCCACAAGATACATGACCTGATTCCAAAAGAGAGTTAAAAACCCTTAAGAGACATATTAAGCAACCGTGATGTACTGACCATGTCTGGATTCTTCTTTGAACAAATCACAACCAAAATCATTTACGACACAACTGGGGAAATGTGACAGGGCGTTTGACATCAAGGAATCATTGTTAGTTTCTTAGGCAGGAGAATGGCATTACGTTTCTATTTATTTTTTTAAAGATACCTTATTTTTTAGAGATACCTATTTAAGTAATCCCTGATAAAGTGAGATGTCAGGAAATTGCTTCCAGATAATTCCTTGGCTGGGGGAGAGGGGAGTGGCAGGGGGAAACTTACTGGACAAGACTGGCCCAGAGCTGGTAACTGCTGAAGATGGTGACGGGTGTGCAGGGGGTCATTTTACTGTTCTGTGGTGCCAGTATATGTTTTTAAATTTCCCAAAATAAAGGTTTGATTTATTTTTTTCTTTTAATTAGGGACAAAACCATGAGTCTCGGGCTGGTCTGAGGCAGCAGCACAGGAGGGTGGTGTTGGAACAATGACAGCCAGCCCTGGAATCTCGCCTCCAGGATTGAAACCCTGGCGTTGTCACTGGCTGGTCTCGTGACTGCACATGTCCCTTCACTGCCAAACCTCAGTTTACTTCTCTGTTAAGTGGAGCTAATCACAATGGTGCTTCCTCGGGAGACTGTTACGAGGATTACAAAAAATAATCCAAACTGAGGGCTTAGCCCATAATAACGTCAGGTGGCAGCATTACCGGTTTTCACATCATCATCTTCAGAGAGAATGTTGGACACGAGGTGTCTGTCCTGAGCACATTCTAAGCTGAGCTCCAGGGTCCTCACCCTGGGAAACGAAGGACCTGATCTCTGCAGCTCTTGGGCAGTTGTGAGGAGCGAGTGTCTCCTCGTCCCCGAATGGACCCTGAGAACCATGAATTCCAGGAGGAAGAAGGTGGAAGGACGCCGGTGCCCGTCATCGAAGCCTCGACAGGGCACTGCTAGGGAGAGAAGGCAGAGCCCAGCTAGACGGCTCCTGCCACATGGCCCATCAGAGGTAAAAGGGCACCCTCATCCGAAAGGGTAACGTAAACCGATCAGAAGACGAGGTGCGTTTGCCAGCCAGATCCGATTTAGGCGAAGTTCCTCTGGGGCAGAACTTCTAGGTGGAGTTCCAGACCAAGGGCCTCCTCCCAGAGAGGTGGGCAGGCCATTCCATTCCGTCTTACCAATCTCACTTCCACGCCCCGGCCCATCTGGTCAGGGGAGACAGGAGGACAGCTCTTTGGGGTCCTGGGTCCCGGGTAAGACCCAGCCACAGAGATGTAGCTGGGGCAGGTGTGCCCAAGAGAAAGCGGGTCAGACCATGCCCTTGGGCGGTCCAGGCAGGGTTCGGGAGCCACCCCGAAAGATGTCCCTGCCTGACTCAAGGGAAATGCTCTGTGCTGGGGCCACACTGGCCTGACCTGCTCGGGATGACGGGAGGAGATGGACAAACGGGGCAGGAGGGAAAGACAGCCAGACCGCGACTCCCTGAGCGCCCACCCTATCAAGAAGGCCATTCCCATTTTTCGTGCTGACAAGGCTCAAGTTCAGAGAGGCGCCGGAGGTGACACAGACAGGAAGCAGGGGAGCCTCTGTTTCAAACCCAGTGACTGTCTCCAAAGCCATGCTCCCTCCATTGCACGCTGCCCAGGGCCTGGGTGGCGGGGACGAAACCCCAAGAGGCGGGGAGGCACACACGCTGGGTGGTCCTGCCAGGGCCGCACCGGCTCTGCAGGACCGAGCTAATAAAAGCCCACCGCGGTGAGAATGACGTCCCAGAGGCAGGACAAGGGCCCGCCATGTGGGGAGCACGCGTCACCTTCGCAGACTTGTATGAGCCTGCTGGCTTTTCTCCCTGGAGGGCGATCTTTCTTTGAAAAACAGTAAATAACGATTTCCCTCCGTATCATTAAAGCTGCTTCTCTTCGGGCAAAGTGAAAGGGAACCGGAGCTGGATGAAAGAGTTCATTCCTGGGAGAGGCGGGACTTCACACCAAGCAAGAAGGCGGCTGTACATCCCAAGTATCCAAATTCCTTCGGAATGAAGGCATCACGTGCTGAATTTTGCAAACAAACCGAGGGAGGCTGGCTCTGGGCTGTGACACTTGTTCTCCTAAGCGTTGCCCAACCCACGTTGCATCGTTGACGAAGCACATGTCAGGCCCCCGGATACGAGGTCCAGCCCAGCCTGGTGCCTGCTCTCTCCACAGGCCACCCCAGGCCTCCACACACTGTCCTGAGACCTCCCTCAGGGGCACCCTCTCGGGGCAGCACGGTTCAGAAATCTCTCTCAATGTGTTATGTTCCAAAGGCACATAACCTTTGACCCAGCTACTCCACTTCTAGGAATTTATCCCAGAGACAAGCTTGCACGTCTCAATGATATACGTATGCGGCTGATCGCTGCCAGCATTACTTGAAACAGCAAAAGGCTGGAAACAAACCCATCATGAGGGAATGGTTCTGCAAATCCAAATAGGGGAATACTCTGCAGCCACAAAGAGAGAACAAAGGAGCCGTACTGATAGAAATAAATAATGCAGGAGTGGGTGTGCGGGATTCCGTCATTTGTTTAAACAAACAAAACAGAAAATAAAAATATGCACGCATCCGCTTGTGTGTACCTAGGCTACCTCTGGAGATGGGACCACTTCTGTCCTTCAAAGATCCTCAAGGCTGGCCTGGTGTCCTGGGCAGCAACAGGACGCGACGCACGCCCTCAGCACTACTGGCGCTGTCATTACAAACCCTCCCTAGATCCCAAGCCTCTTGTGCCTCCAAGAACCCCAAATATAGAGAAGGCAAACACTCAGTAACCCACATCCACTCCATCAGGAAATCTCACTCAAGTCTTGTGTTTAATCCTAAGAAGCCTTGTGGATTTTGCATTCCACCCCATATCGGCGCCTGCTCTAACAGCAAACTCCCATTTTAAATGACTCCTTAGTTAGGCTGTTGAAACCTTCCCCATCACCAAGTCTGCTTCTAAATGGATGCTTCCAGAAAGGGGTGACATATTACAAATTACACACCAGTGAAATCACCTAACCTTTCCCTCCGTCAAGTAAAATGCTCATTCTAAGAGGATGAGCCATGTTTTCAATTATAGATTAGCTAAAAGACTTAACCTTCTCCCTCTGAATCGACAAGTCAAGCAGATACGTGGGGAAGACACACCGGGTTAGCCTATGGTTTCTGGAACTCCTGATTCCCCGTAGGCTGCACGTACCCTGTTTGAGAGGAGTAGTTTGAGGCCCATCATTCAATCTGCAGAGTGCAGGTGCCCGAGACCCCCAAGAGCCAGGCCACGGGGCTGCATCTCAGGGCACATTTAGAAAAAGGGCTTTGAGCCACTTCGACTTCAAAGACCCACTTTATTCTCCTCCCACTTAATAATCTTTATATTTGGAAAACCTCCCCAGCCCCCAACGAGTGTTCTGAAGCCATTACCAACTTTTCTTTCCATTTTCCATTTTTATTTCCATTTTCCAATGCTATTTCCATAGCACAAGGACAGTTTTTTAAAAAAAAAAAAAATCGTAAATGTCAATAAAAGGAAGGATCAGGTTTCCCTGTGTAATAAAGTGGCTGAACTTAACTTAGCCAGGATCCAGGTCTCAAGAACAAATGTCAAGACTGCACTGGGCTTTCTGAAGGTTCAGAATTTCTCCGGGGAGCCTGCCTCATCACTATCTCCTGAGATCCCAACTCAGTAAAGCAGTTCAGAGAGCAAGCTCAGAATCACACAGACCTGGATCCAGCCCCAGCTCAGCCACCTGTGCGACCTAGAGGACGTTCCTTCACCTCTCTGAGCCTTGGTGGCCTCATCCATAAAACGAGGCTAAGAACAGTCCCACCTGTCAGGGTTGCAGAAGGATGAATCAAGAAAATGTGTGCAAATGGCTCAGCCTGGTGCCTAGCACATGGTAAGCACCCAATCAACAGTAGTTCATGTTATTCCTGATTTACACCAGCCCCTGCTTCACCAAGGAGAGCCCCGAGGTCTGGGAAGGGAAATTATCTTGGCCAACATGTCAAAGTAGCTTCCTGACGCTGCTCGCCATTTCTTCCCTTGCACAGCCTGGCGGAAGTAGACAAGACTTTCAGTTCCCAAACCAAGAAAGCACTAAAGCTACCCTCCAGCAGGGTCCGGAACCCAGTCCAGAGGGCCTCACCTGGTGCCCTGGGCCCACGGACCCTGCTGCCTGTGGAAACCGGAGTGTAAATGGTGGGACCAAATCAGCAGCCCTGAGGTTGTGGGAGCCTGGCCGGCCCAGAGGACCAGTCACACCCAGAGCGGGAACAGGCAGGAGTGTGGTAGGTAGCAGGGCTGTTCCCAAACACGCAGGTCTCCTCCTTTATCCAGGCACAGGGTGGGGCTCCACTTCACCCCTCCTTAAATTGTAGGTGTGGCTGTGTGACTCGCTCCAGCCAGTGCAATGGCAAAAGTGACGTGTGTCACTTGCAGGTCCATGTACAAGTTGCCACATCTCTTATCCTGCCTTCCTGATGGGGGAAACATATGTTGAGATGGGGCCTCCACCAGCCTGGGGCCCCGTGTATTCCGGAGACGAGCAAGGCCCCTGCTGAAGTGCCCCGGATGTTTAGCACGAAGGAGAAATAAACTTCAGTTGTGTAAAGCTACTGGTGGGCAGGGCTGTTTGCTACTGCGGCATAACCTCGCCTGACTGGCTGATACAAGAAGTTAAACAGCACAGTCTATGGCAGCATTTCTTAACCTACCTGTTGTGAGAGACCAGTTTCCACTTTTACTTTTAATTTCCAATCCACTGCAGACCAATACTTTTGAAAAACACAATAAAAACAACATTGCAATGTTAAATTACTAGCAAAGTGTCTACACTCTTATTCTCGCTCTCTGTACTCATCTCCTCGCAGATCGGCCCAGATCCCGGGCCACACTGCAGAGGCACGGCCTGTGGCTCAAGGCAAAGGTGGGCTCAAGCCCCAGCTTCACATTTTTCTAACGATGGGGAAACGATTTTACCTTTTCAAGCCTCAAGTCTCCATTTGTAAAGTAAGGATTTTCGCGTGAGGGTTTAAACACGAAGCGCACAGACCACGACGCCAGGTGTGATCACACACAGGCCCAGTGGCTGGTTCCGGGATCTGGGCGGGGCCACAGGCTGCAGGCAGCCTCAGAGAACAAGGTAGTGGGCGAGATGCAGAATGCACTTCCAGACACCCTCCCTGAGTTAAGGTGGTCAGACTGGGCAGGCTTCCTGGCTGTCCACCGAAACCGGAGGATAATAACTACTGTCTCGGCACCAGGAGGAAAATCTTAAGATAATTTATAACCAGTAAGGAACCAGGGCTCACCACCACTTGCGAGGCGTCATAAATTACTGATACCTCACAGTGACCCCGTGAGACGGGTACCAATCAAGCCTCTTCTGCAGGAGAGGAAACTGAGGCTCAGTGTGGCTAAGCAACGTACCGGCTGACACACAGCAGAGCCCGGTGTGGTCACCCACGGCTGGCTTCGCTCCAGAGGAGGGTGACCAACGGCCCTCTTTCCCTGGGACTTGGGACTTCCCAATGAGGAAACAGGGGTGAGCTGTTCGCCCAACCCCAGAGCCCTGTGTTCTTCAGCCACCGTATTTAGCACGTGCTGAACTGGAGCAGGTCTTTAATAAAACATCCACCGGGAAAGCCACATCCCACGACATCCTGCAAACACATCTCAGGACAGGGAGACAGGGCGCAGTGGGTGTGCACCAACGATAAACCAATTACCAGGCATCTTGAGGACAGCCATGTCTCCATACAGCCTGGGGACTGGCCCTGCCCCAAGGCCGGCTCAGGAATGGAAACTTCGAAATACCGATCACATAACCAGAAGCTGTTTTCTGGCCGGCTTCTTTTTCTTTTTTTTTTTTTAAATTCAAACAACAGGTAATCAGAGTGTGCTGGGTTGGTGATGTATTGTCACAATTTGCCAAACAAAGCAAGGGGACTATGAACGGGAGTAATGCTTCGCATTTCTTACAAGGGCGAGTCTTGGGGGTGACTTCATCTTCCAGAGCTGCTGGCTGTGTCCTCTGTCTCCCTTCTCATCACCCCCCCCCCCCAACGAACCCCCAGACCCATAGCACGACACCCGCGAATGCCTGGCATGCGAGAGATGCCCAGCGCAGTAGGTGAATGAACTGATGCAGCAGGACATCTCTGTTCTGCAGTGACTCAGGCAACCCCCCGGTGACCCAAGCTGGTGGTGATGGCTGTGTCACCTCCCCCTCCATCGTTCCCGTGGATCCTGTGCCCACGGTGTTCCCGGGACTGTCCAAAGTACTCCACACATCAGCTGACCCCATCAGCTATCCTCCAAATGGGACAGACAGTCTGGGGAACGACTTGAAGTGGGGCATGACTGATAATTATACCAGGATTACAAATGTATCCTGGGATTGTCCCAAGCAAAACAGGATAGGGCTCACCCTGCTGAAGGACAGCACCTCATCTTACCCTACCTAGAGCGACATGTACCTCCGTGGGAACAAGCCCAGATGCTGAGGCCAGACTTTCTGGTCTAAAGCCCGGCCCTACCACCAACCAGCAGCAGCCTGAGTTACTTAACCTCTCTGGGCCCCGGTCTCCTCATCTGTGTAATGGAGCTAAGTAGCAGCGGCCTCAGAGGGCTGCTGCAAAGATTACACTAGTTAATATTTGCAAACTCTTAATGCAGGACCTAGCATGTGGTAGGTGCATTATACAGGTGTTTATTGAATCAAGAAGTTCTACCATTCCCAGGGGAGTACGAGAATCATCACTGTTTTACAAATAAGGAAACTAAGGCACAGAGGGGTTACATAACTTGCTAGTTAGTGACAGGACTGGATTCGAACCTAAGACTCGGGCCATGTCTTAACCACCGGCAGCCCTACCCCCCTCTCCCGCAATGGGGAGCACAGCAGCTCCTCTCCCCGTTTGGGAGTTTAGGTCACAGGTCAAGTAAGAGGTGCAAGAAGGCCTGAATCCACACGTGGCACATGGCACTGCCAGAGCTCGCCCTAGGCCCGGAGAGGTAGCTGACTCAGAGGAGGGGGTCTGGGTCCCCTGAGGCTGCATGGCCCCAGACCCATAAAGGGCACCGCTGCCTCGGTCACAAGCCAGAGTTCCCCTTTTTCCCTCTAGCCAAGTTACTCGAGCTCAGAAATTCCTTTGCAAGACAAGGCTGAAATGCAATCTCCAAGCCCATCGGGCCCAGAGGAATTTCACTAACACAAATTGCCGAGTTCTCCAGGAAAACGGAGGAAGCTTGCCTGAAGTTTCAGATTCTTGGTAGGTCTTAGAAAGCTCAGGCACTCGAGCGGCTCCTGGAAGCGGCAGGAAGTGGTTTGCCTTTGCTTATTTTCCAAAGGATAACCACCAGATTTGCTCATAAAAACTTTTAAACCAATTGGCAAGGGGCACCTGCGCTATCAAGTGATTTCTCAGCTCCTTGGGGTTTTCTTTTGTTAGTTCAATGTGCGGCTTCAAAGCAGCAGCGCTCAGGGCTGGACACAGTGCTTGGCACACGGAAAGGAAGAGAGAAAGAGCGGAGTGGGGCGGGCGGGGGGGAGGAGGGAGAGAGGGAGCGTGGGCATCTTGATGAAGAATCAAAATTCACCGAAAGAAAAGCTGCAAGTTCAGTGAAAGCCCACGGCTCCAGGCCCAGCAGCGCTCAGACAGCACTGACCACCAGCTCTAACGGAGGTCAGAGGGTGAAGACGGCTGAGCGCAAAGGGGGGACTTGGTGCCTCCCTCCAGGCTGGGTATGTTTTGTAGAAGGAAAGAGAGATTCCACGGGGGGCGGGGGGGTGGCGGTGGGGAGACGGCCAAGCAAGGTGCAGAGACAGGTTAAGGTGCCGGGGAGCGCAGCAGCTCTGGCCGTGGCCCAGAGGTCTGGATACTTCTCACGAGGCCAAAACAGGAGAGTCTCGCCTCGGCCGACAAGCCCAGACTCGAACGTGAGGGCGACAACTGCAGGCCCTGGGCAGGGCTGGGAGCCGCTGATGGTCAGATTCAAAGGCCCTGCGGGGTCGGGGTGGGCGGATGAGCTGGAAGGGAGGTGGGGGACAACTGCCAGGAAGTGAAGGACCAGAAGGAGGAAACGTGAGTTTCCTGCCGTGGACTCGTGGGAAGCCTTTGGACCGGTCACTCCTGCCCCCCGGGACGCGGCCCTGTCCCCGGCCCAGCCCAGCATGGCTGTTCCCAGATACCTGTGCCAACCGAGAAGATGGATGGGAAGGGAGCCAAGTAGGGGCCCTGGCAGAGGAAAGAGCTGTGGGGCTCTGGGGGCGGCCCTGGGTCAGGGCTGCCTGCCACACAGGGGCCACAAGCCGGGGAGAAGCTGAGCACAGGTGGCCCCGGTTGGGCAAGTCCAAACCTGTAGAATCACTTCCCTCTCCGGCCGGGTGAGTGTGCGGAAACAGAGAACAATCTAGAAGGTGGGAAAGGGAGCTGGAGACTGGGGCGAGGCTTGGGAGGGAGGTACAGGATACCTGCGTGTCTGTCTGTGTGTGTGCGAGTGGCATGCGTGCAGACATAAGCATGTTCTCTGGCACGTGTATCGTGTGTCCTCCCGTGCACGTGGGCAGCGTGTGCACCCGTGACCTTGAGAAGGTGGTCACGTGTGTACACTGCGAGGGGTGTACACCACGCCTACACACATTCACAGGGTGAGCGTGGCACAAGCCACACACCTTCACGGGAAGAGCATCGCGGCGGGCTTCAGAGTCCTGGCTAGAGCCAGGCTGGGGCTGAAGCTTGGCCTGCCCTGCCCTAGCGTGCGACCTTGAGCCAGAGACCCTAACTTCCCCAGGCCTGTTTCCTCATCTGGAAGACAGGGCTCATGGTAGTCACCACCTCAGAGTGTCCTCAGGGGGATTAAATGAACTCCTGGTTGTAAAGCACTTTGGTGGGGCCTGAGTAAATGCGATGTATGTGTGTGTTAAAAAAAATAAATACACACATGTAAGTGAGTGCTCACACGGTTGGACATGCACACCTGTATACACTGCAGAGGTGTGCACAGTGTGGACTAAATGGGGGCACGCGCACACTTGGGGCAGGGAAACATGGGCTGGGTGTGCAGCGGAGCAGCGTGCAAGAGTGAAATGTGCCCAGCTGTTCTCCAACACACGTGCTGCGTGTAACCACGACGCCAGAGGTCGTGGGAAGTGTGTGCGACTGCCCCAAACACGTGCTGCTCCCGGGCCAGTGTGAAGACACGTGTGCACATATGCGGGCGTGCAGAGTGTGCAGGCATGCTCGGGGAGCACGCGCGTGCATGGGGTGGACCCGCTCGGGGGGGAGAATCGTGTTGAGCGCGGGCCTGATAACCCCAGTGGGAAGGGCGGCTCTGAGCAGCCTGGGCTATTGGTGGCCAAGTGCTCAGAGGGACCCATCGGCTGACTGTACGTGGAGAAAGGTGGGGAACCCACTCCGGCAAGGCCGGCAACACGGGCCACCGGTGACTCAGCCCTGTGCCTCAGCTAGTTCTGTAGGAAGGACGGAGAGAAAACGCGAGTGTGAGCTGGTGAGGGACAGACATGCACGACAGTCCACGGACCAGCCACTGCACACACGCGCGCCAGGGGCTCCGCGTGCTATTTCCTTTCACCCTCCTGACGGCCCTGGGAGGAGTGCCATCCCCATTAGGTTAAGTAATTTGTCCCCAGACCCCCAGCTCGGAGCAGGGGCTCGAAGCCAGCTCTGTGTGCTCTGGGCCTGCCCTCTGAGCTGCTGCGCGGTTCTGAATGAATGAATGGAAACGAATGAAAAAATGGGCGTACACAGGCAGGAATGAATGAACAAACAAACAAAGAACAATGAAAAGCAAACCGAAACCGAGTGCCCAGAGAAGGCCTGGCACAAGGGAAGCGCCGGCGTAGCGGGGGCATGCCACGTTCAAGAAGCCGCGGGGGGACAGGGCCGCCCCCCGAAGTAGTCCTGCTGGGGGCCCAGGACCACGTGGCAGAGGAGGCAGCCTGGGTGGGGTGGAGGCTCCCAGGGCCGGCCTCCACCAGCCCCGAGTCTGCGCAGGCCCGGCAGCTGCACGCCGGGGCCTCAGGGTGCTTTCTGAAAACTGGCATTCCACGTTCACCTCAGCTCCCCCTGGGACTTCAGATTAGAACCCAGCTGCCAGGGCCTGGCCAGCCTGCCTAGGCTGGGATGTCACAGGGAGGACGAGTGCGCACTGCAACCTCAACGAGCCGGCTGTGTCGTAAGGCCCCATAGGGCTCAAGCCAATGATGGTGAGAGAAAGTCCCCCGGCCCCCGGAGACCCTTCTGGAAGCTGCCAGCCGGGTTCAGGGGCCCTTTGCAAACGGCTCCTTGAGCCCTCAGCTGGCCACACCTCGCAGTCCTGAGCTCCAGGCAGCCTTGGACCAGTGGCTCAACCTGGCCGGGCCCCGAGCTCCTCCCCTGGGGTGGGGAGGGCCCCATACAAGGTGGAAAGCACGTCTCATGAGACACGTAGCAGGTCCTCCCACATGACGGCTGCTCTCATAATCAGCAGCCATCGGGGGCCAGAGCTACCTGGGCAGACGGGGCCCCACGCTGCTGACCCCACGGCTGCCCGAGGCTGCCAGGAGCGGCTGTGGACGCCTCGGCTCCCCTGCCCCTGCGTCCCTGCCCCTCTCTACATCTGAGACCTTGCCACGCCCCAGACACCCCTTCAGGGGCCCAGCCGGTACTTCTCCGCAGTCCACTTTCATGGCCACTGCCAGCTGCTCAACTCACCTGCCGCGATGAGGTGAGCAAGTGGCCCCAGTGCCCGGTGAGTGGGCGGCCCCTAGGCACTGCCTTCCAACTGGCACTGCTTTCTGTCTTAAACCTGCCCTTTGCCCTCTTTCCTCCAATTCTGTTTAACAGAATGTTCTTCTTAGACTCTGTGATTGTCTTTTTTTTTTTTCTTTTTTTTGCGGTACGCGGGCCTCTCACCGCTGTGGCCTCTCCCGTTGCGGAGCACAGGCTCCGGACGCGCAGGCTCAGCGGCCATGGCTCACGGGCCCAGCCGCTCCGCGGCATGTGGGATCTTCCTGGACCGGGGCACGAGCCCATGTCCCCTGCATCGGCAGGCGGACTCTCAACCACTGCGCCACCAGGGAAGCCCTCTGTGATCGTTTTAACTGGGAAGAGACACAAGAGATGGAACGTTGGTTTTCAAACTGTGCTCCTTGGGACCCCTAAATGGGCTCCAAGGGTCCCCGTGGGGGGCTGGCCCCCACCTCAGCCTGCACGGCATGGCTTTATGGACCTGCTCTTCAGGATGGTGTCTGAGGAGCACTGTGACATCAGAATCACTGACAGTGTGTGCACAAAAGTCCACCCAATTTAACATCACAAAACCCTTTCTCACCGAAGCCCCGCTCCACCGTGCGGCTTAATCCCTCTGCACAGCGCACAGCATCACCATCACCCTCACCATCATCGTCATCACGGTGGGACGCACCATCATCGTACACACGTTTCACTTACTTATCCGTTTCCTATCCATCTCCCATAACTAGTAAGGCCCATGAAGGCAAGGGGTTGTTTGTTTTGTTCACGTCTGTATCCTCAGGACAACAGTAGGTACAACAAATATTGATTCGACATTGTTTTAATGAACTAAATGCAATAATTAATAACAGTAACCACAGTACTCACTACAGGCTAGGCTCTGTCTATACGGGTTACGAGCGTTAACTCACCCACTGCTCACATTGACCCTTTAAGGTAGGTCCCCTTGTTATCCCCATTTTACAGAGGGGAAAACTGAGGCACAGCTGAGCTCACCACCCCAGATCTGCAGCATCTTCAAGGCCCCTGCCTTCCGTCACTGGCTCTCCTGCTCCCCTTGACCCTCCCCTTTTCACCAGACAGTCTCTGCTCCTGCAAGTCTCAGGGCTGGAGGAAGCGGGAGCGCGCAGGCAGTTATCCTGCAATGTGTACGTTTCCGAGATGAGGAGACTGAGGGGCTAAGAAATTCCTCTCTAGGTGAGGGATAAGCTGGAGAGGAAACAGCCAACAGTGAAGTCGTGGAGCAGGGCTGACCAACATTCCAAGAAGGATGGCTGCCTGCTGCTGGGCATCAGCGAGGGCTTCTAGGAGGTGACAGCTCTCAAGGGTGTCAGGCTGGAGCTGCAGCTCCTCCATCAGGGAGGGCTCCATGTCAAGGCCTCCAAATGCCAGTGGCCAACAGTTCTGGGGTCTCAGCCACTCCTCCCACAAAAATAAAAGGAAGAGGGGCCCAGGATATCTCAGGTTAGGGGACACAGCTACCCACCCTCCAGTAAGCAGGTGTGTGACTTCCATCAGCCCGTGGTCAGCAGCAGGAGGGCTCTGGACACGGCCCGTGAGCTGCGCAGGAGCACAGCAAGCTTCCCACCAGCCTCCCCATGCCGACCGCACCCCAGCAGCCGGGCAGCCGGTCCCATCCTTCCCTGGAAGCCAGGGCGGAAATCCGTAACTTCCCTCCTCGCGGGAAATGGAGCGGTGGTGGCGGGCTGGGTCGGTCTGCTGTTCTCCCGGAGGCCCCTCCGCCGCCCACCTGCGCGGGCAGCTCCTCTTCACGCCCACGCCCAGCCCCCTCACAGGAGCCTCGGTCCTTAGGTCTGCCTGGCTCCCCCCTACCGCTGTGCCCAACCTGCCCGGGCACACCCATGGGGGCTCCTCCTCTACCTCCCCAGGCCAGGAAGTTCCACTCTGACCATCAGTGTCTATTCCTCACGAGACCCTATGTTATGGTACTAATGACGACGATGCCCGTGACGGCAGCTGACACTGTGCCAGGCACTTTCCACTTAATTAATTCACATAATTCAAAACTTTGCTACAGGGAGCGTGATTAGGCCCATATATAGAAGAGGAAACTCAGGTTCAGAGAGGTCACCTAACTTGCTCGAAGCCTGAGAGTGCCCAGGTATAGGACTTTGGTCATCAGAACCAGGTGGAGGTCCCATCTCTCCGTCTCTGACACCAGCTGTATGACTGATGGCTAGTGACGTAACCCATGCATCATGATGGATAATGGGGCCCATGCCATGGGCTTCTTTAGCAGGTAAACGAGATGATGCAGGCAAGTGCCTGGCAGCTAGAGGCTCTGGATAAATGGCAGCTGTTATTATTTATCCTTAGTAAGAATATTCACGATAAAAATCAATTCTGTGCTTTTCTGGGGACAAGAGTACCAGGTACCCACAGGCAGGTATCCAGAGGGAGTCAAAGGAGCCCAGGACGTGGGGCACAGGATAAAGAGCCTGAATCCTGGCTCACCACTTCTTACCGTGCGGCCCTGGGCATCGTGGGCAAGGTGAGGAGGGCAGCCCGTGACCCCTGGAACCGTGCAGAGAAACGTAAGCAGTGCTTGGCACGAGGGGCCGCCCTGAACGCCAGCCCCTGGTAGGAACCAGCCAGCGCTCCTCTAACCCGCTCTTTTGATGTTGGCTTCCTGTGGGAAGTGTGTCCTGCTTCATTTCCTCCCCGAGGTGAAAGGAAGGCTGTTTGGCCTTCCCCTGGGAAGTTCCTAAGGAGGCCCAGCCCTCCCACCGCAGCCCCAGGCTCCTCTCCCACCCTTTGCATCAACGCAGGTCGCAGGTCGGTGCCGGGGCCCTTCCCCCCCTGCATCTGCTCCATTCTTGGTGCACATCTGGAAACACCCCTGGATGACTGGACCTGCTGCGGGTGCCTCGGCGCGGGGCTGGGGACAGAGAGAGGAACGATGCCACAGTCGGCAGGCAGGCACGCCCCGGTTCTGCCAAGGCCAAGGCCAAGGCCAAGGTCGGAGGTCAGAGGGAGCACAGGGTCGAAGCCAGCCACGGGCTGAAGACCCAGGAAGACGTGGCTCCAACAGCCTGATGCCCACCTAACCCTGCCCTGCTTCCCCAGGTAACTGGTCAGTGGGCAAGGATGGTGCCCGGAGGCAAGCTTCTGGAACATTCCCCACCCAGGTGGGCACGGCTGTGACCTTTGAGTCAGGTACTCTGGCTTCCACCTCTCAGATCAAGTGGAATCACAATTCCACACACTCACACACTTTTTTTTTTTTTAATGAAGAGATGAAAAACGGCTAATAAATAAATCATCTTTCCTGAGACTTCCTGAAAAGCTCCAGTTCATAGGCTGGGCCTGAAAATGAAGCAAACGCCCTGTGGACTGTGTGGACCCCGCTCAGGCTGGTCCTGTCCCTCCACGGTCATGGGGCCCAAGCCGCCCAGTTTCCTCTTTGAGCTTCAGTTTCCTCATCTATCAGTTCCACTGTTTGGAGGATTACAAATGGCACAGATGCCCTGTGCATGGTAGGCCCTCAAAAAGTTTGTTGTTGCCACTGTTACTGTTCTTCTTATTATTATACTAACTCTCTGAACTGCAGTTTCGCACGTGTGAAGTGGGAACCATCAGGCTGCATGAGCCATGTGGCTGGGGAGGCGACACCAGGCAAGGTTCCCGGTCAGGGCTCACACCATGGTGGCTGCAGTGCCGCTGCCATCGTCACAGTCACTGCAAGGAGCGCAGCCCCTCAGGTCCCAGCAGAATCCGCGCCACGTGCCCGGCCTGCTCCAAGTGCCGTACACAGCAAACTGCACTTGATCCTCACGCCCCGAGAAGTGGGCAATGTCGCTACTGTCTGAATTTCACAGATGGACAACAGGTAAGGAAGAGATGACAACAGGTAAAGGAGAGACTAAGCACTCCCAGGTCCCCTGGCCTGCAGGGTGGCAGCCAGCCGTGCACCGGGGCATCCAGGCCCCAGCGTCCGTGCCCACCCACCTCCTCACAGACGGCTGTGCTCAACACCCACTGCCCCAGCGACTGGCTTCTGATGCTGGTGGGGTGCCCGGGGAGGACCTGGTGGACGTGGCTTTGTCACTCTGAAGCGGGTGTCACCGTGTGCCAGGTGCTTGCCAACGCTGTCACCCCGTGCAGACAGTGCCGTCACCAGAGGCGGAACTGGGGTCACTTGGCTGGGAAGGGGCAGACTCGGGTGGAAACCCGTGCCCAGCTACAAGTCACTGCGCTTAACTTCCCATTCAAGTTTCATACGGACAACACAGGTATCCCACCTCCCCTCCCCACCCTTGCTCACACCCTGGTCCCGCCGGGCTCAGAGGCCGCCTACCGCAGAGAAAGCAACGACTTCATATAAAGCAAGGGGTTCTCATCTCCCCACTCGCCACCCCTCCCCCCATTCCATTCCCTCCCGCTCTCTCCTTTTCCCTTTTTCTCTCTTCTTCATCCCACGCCCCACCCGTCTCTCTGCGTCTGTCTGTCTGTCTGTCTATGTGTCTCTCTCGCTGTCTGACTCTCCCTGACTCTGTCTTTGTCTCTCATGGCCCAGACCCCGTGCTCCTCCCCTGAAACCCCTTCTCGCTTTGCGCCCATCTCCCTCTTCGCGTTCCCGCCACACCACCCATCCTCCGCTCTTGCACACCCTGCCTTTCTCCCCAGTGGTTCTGTCTCCTGACCTTCACTGCTGTTCAGGGGTCCATCTGCGCCAGGCTCTGTCTGCGCTTCCCCCGCCTGGATTTCTCCAGGGCCCTCCTTTCCCTCACGGGTTTAGAACACCCTCCCTAGGCGCCTCTGTCCCCAGACCCTCTCCCCGGGCCTCTCCTCTCTGCTCCTCGTCCCCCCTTGTTCTGCAGGCGGGACAGGAAGTGGGGTCCTGGTCGGAGGGTACGCGGTGCCACCTCTGTTGCCGACAGCAGTGCTGGTGGCTGAGTGTCGAGGGACGGGAGGAAAGAGGGCACACGTGAGCTGAAGACACGAGGGCAAGTGTCTCAAAGCCAACTGCTCACTCACAACACTCAACGCCACACCATTTTCAACCCGTGAATTTAAAACACACACAAAAAAAAAAGGAAGAAAAGAAAAACAATGACACCCAGGGTGGGCTCGGCTGTGGGAAAATGAGGACATTTGTGCTGCCGAAGGCATTACAAATAGGTTCAACTCTTTTGGAAAGCAACAGAGCCTCGTTACTATCAAAAGCCGTCAAAACGCTCATACTCCTTTGACCGACTAATCTCCCTCCTGGGGATTTTTCCAAACAATTATTCATCATCATAAGGAAAGGGGGGAAAGAGCTACGAGCGTACAGATATTCACGGTGGCACATTCTAGTGACGAAGAAAGGCTGGAAATTGACTTAATATCTAACCAAAGGGAGACGGTTTCATAAAAACACGGTGCAGTGACTACCACGGAGCCACTGAAAATAATGATTGTGGAGACTGTGAGAAACATAATCTCTGCTGGTGACGGCAGAGGAAAAAATGAAAAAGAAGCCGGCATGTTCACCCTGTAATGACATAAAAATACATGCCTATATGGACAGAAACCAAGAGGAATAATTAGAAAATCAATACAAGGAGTGCTCAATGGCCAAATCCATTCAGCTCCAGGTCAGATAGGGAAGGATGCCAAATAATTGGAATCTGTGCGGTTCCAAGTTTGGGACAGCAATTAGCGCGGGTTAGGAAAATACAGAATTTATCTGAAAACACATCCAGATCTGTTCAGCTGGTACGTGTTTGGGTAGGACAGGATATTCGTGGTTATGTTGAGGTGGTGTAACTGTAAGTAAACGATTTTTCTTTTCTTTTTAAACTCTTTAATGTTGCTTTGATACCGTTTTTGCAATAAAATAAAGGGAAAAAAAGCAGGATTCTCATGTACCAGGCTTTCGAGCTGACAGAGGGCTTTCTCATCTATAATCTTAGTTGATCCTCACAAAAGCTCTGGAAGGGAGGTACGGCCGGGAGCTGCTGACCCTATTTTTACCAAGATGAAAGCCAGGCCTCAGAAACGAGGTGACTTCCTCAGCCTCGCTCAGCCACGTGGTGGCGGAGAAGGAACTCAAACCAGGGCCACCAGGAGGGAAGCGCCAGGCACCACACAAGGCCTGTGGGCCCGTCCTCTCTGGGCAAGCAGACACCAGAGCTCCAACCCCCTGGACGTCTCTGGTCGTCCCCCGACGTGACACCACTCTGGGCCACACCACGGATCAGCCTCCGGGGCTGCCAGCCAAGAGCCTCCACAAAGGTAACGCCCCTGACCTGCAGCTGACCGAACGCCGTGCTCTACACATGGCTCAGGAGCAGGGGACCCACAGATGAAAACCTCCACCACTGGTCTCACCTAAGCCCTGCAGCCGGATGAGGAGGACAGCACAAGCACACCAGCTGCGGCTGTGAATCCCGACTCCTCCGCTTACTGTCCGCGTGCCGAATCGCCCTGAGCCTCAACACGACCAATCAGTAAAATGGTCATAACCTCCAAGGGTTACTGATGCAAGGGGACAGTGCGTGTCATGCACCCCATTCAATGTCCGGCCACAGCAAGCGCTCCTCCGTGCCTCAGGGCCTTTGCACTTGCTCCCTCTGCCTGGAATGATACCCTTGTGGCTGCCCCCTTCACTTCCTTCGAGTCTCAGCTCGAGCGCTCCCCTGGCGCTCGGAGCCTACCCTGTTCACATGATGGACGTTCCTAACCCGGTATCCTGCCTCGGTCTCCTTCATGGCCCTCATCCATCCCCAACGTGCTGTGTATTCATCAGGTTAGGGTCAGGCTCCCCCTACCATGAGAACAGAGACTTTGTTCCTTGCGGTGCTATATTTCCTAGCACACAGTAGGAGCTCAATAAATGGTGAATTGATTAATTAATAAGCGGTGGTGATGATTTTGCCACAGAAACAGGAACCTTCGGCCACACTTAACTAAGGGCCGACGCGGTCTTTACAGCCCCCAAGGGGCATCAGATTCCCCGGGACACTGCAGGCCTCTGGCCAGGACACCACAGTGCCCATGGGTCCTACGCCCTCTCTGCTTCCCTGCCCACTCCCTAGGGACCGAAAGGGCACCAGACCAAAGACTGCCACTGAGAATATACCACGAATCCTGCTGGCCGAAAACACGACAAGCTGCCTCGCTGTGGCAGGGACTATAGATTTCAGCACATCCACTGGATTCCGGAACCCCTGGGGGAGGCCAAAGCCAAATTCCTAGTGCTGGATGGCTGGGGAAGCTCCCCAGGTCTCTCCCTCCCCACTGTGACTCCTCCTGCTGGGAGGGACCCACCGGGCCAGGACCAGGACCACGGGCGCGGGCATTTGCAGAAACCTCCCTTGTGTGGGGCGTCTCACACACATCACAGCTCTACTCCCCCGGCACCCTGAGCCAGTGCCATTTCACAGAGGACAGGGGCTCCAAAAACCCAGATGTGAAAGCCAAGGCCACCCCAGGAACCGGGTCCTGGGAGAAGAGCGGCCACATGGTTTGCTTTGGTTCCAAAGGGCTTCCAGACCTCTGGGTACAGTGGGATTTTTAGAATGAGGGACCCACAAACTAGACCTCCAGGGCTGGTCTCTCACCTAAGCCCCTGCATCCAAATGGTGTATCTCATTACAGAGGGGAAGAAAGTATCACCTTCCTGGAGTTCTGGAAGCCCACTCTTTGCCCCAGGGACCCTGAGCCTCTGCAGGTAAGGTCCACTCTACAGGCAACAAGTACCACCTCCCCTCCTCCCCCGGCTAACTCTAGCTCCGCCCCCGGGTGTCCACTTGGATGCCGCCTCCTGCAGAAAGCCTTCCCTGACCCCTCAGGTCAGCCTCTGAGAGTCCCCGTGGCACCTGGATGGGCGCTGCTCCCGGATGCATCTCCCATGCCTGAGAGTGAGGCCAGGACACAGCAGACACTCAATCAGCTGAAAAATGAGTGACTGACAAGAGAATGAATGAAAGCAAAGAGTGGGAACAGAGGGAATGAAAAAAACTGAATGAACGACAGAATAAAGCGTGAACAAAACATGCAGGAAGAAGCAAGAGGCCGTCCCTCCCCCAGTGACCGTCCAGAGTCGGGAGTTGCAGTCAAGTGGCAAACGACGGCAGCGCACACCTGACTTTACAGTCACCCCCCATTGACCCCTCGAGATCACACTGGGTGACAAAACAAGAGTGAGTCGGGCCCGGGGGAGAGTTCCCGGGACGGGGTCCCGAGGCTCCAGGGCCCACCCGACGCACTTCTGGAAGTCACAGGGGCGATGCCAGGACTGTGGTCAAGCAAGGGGAAGGGGCCCACTGAGGGGGACAGGGAAGGGACTGGCCCGTCACCCTTACGGCAGTCCCAGGAGACTGGCAGTTGTGCTCCTGGAGGGAACCAGACACAGACTCAAGGAAGGACTGCAGAGAATCCACTAACACAGACTCCCGCTGCGCACCAGGCCCCATTCCAGGCACTTTTCGCTACTACCTCATTTAAGCCTCACAACAGCCCTTTGAGGGAGACAGTATTATCTCTACTTTAGAGGTTGGGAAACTGCAGCACAGAGACACTCAGCAAGTGGCCCAAGGTCACACAGCTAGGAAGCAGAGGAAGAGGAATTTAAAACCCATGCAGACTGGCTCCGGAACCAGGACTTTTAACCACTATGGTGAACGTCTCTCAGCTTTAGTGTGCTTTGGTCATGTAGATGATGATGATGATGATGATGATGATACTCTAATAATACTCTCAGCTTTAGTATGTAAAGGTCATAGAACCGACAAACAGTTAATAAATAAACAGAGTATAACAACGGCCCCTCCAAGTCACGTACCACAGTGTTCACTGCAGCTCTATTGACAATAGCCAGGACATGGAAGCAACCTAAGTGTCCATCGACAGAGGAATGGATAAAGAAGATGCGGCACATATATCCAATGGAATATTACTCAGCCATAAAAGGAAACGAAACTGAGTTATTTGTAGTGAGGTGGATGGACCTAGAGTCTGCCATACAGAGTGAAGTAAGTCAGAAAGAGAAAAATAAATACCGTATGCTAACACATATATATGGAATCAAAAAAAAAAAGGTTCTGAAGAACCCAGGGGCAGGACAGGAATAAAGACACAGACGTAGAGAATGGACTTGAGGACACGGGGAGGGGGAAGGGTAAGCTGGGACAAAGTGAGAGAGTGGCATGGACATATATACACTACCAAACGTAAAATAGAGAGCTAGTGGGAAGCAGCCACATAGCTCAGGGAGATCAGCTCGGGGATTTGTGACCACCTAGAGGGGTGGGATAGGGAGGGTGGGAGGGAGACACAAGAGGAAGGGGATATGGGGACGTATGTATACATATAGCTGATTGACTTTGTTGTACAGCAGAAACTAACACACCATTGTAAAGCAAGTATACTCCGGTAAAGATGCTTAAAAAAAAAAACAAACAACGGCCCCTCCAGAATTTATATAAAAGAGGGGCTGGAGGCGGTAATTCGGTGAGACAAAGGGTATCGGGAGAGTGTCTAACAGTGGTTTGCAAAACTAGCACATTTTTTGTCTAGACTGTATGTCAGTTGGGGTGTGGCTCGCCCCCCCGCCCCCAAACTACTGTTTGGTGCCCTAACTTTGCAGCCGAGCGCCAGGCTAATCACTTCACATAGATTTTCTCCTTTGAAAGTGCTGCAAGGATGCCCCGAGTTTGCAAATAAAGCAGCTGCGGCTCAGAGAGGTCAGGTGACTTGCCCAAGGCCAGACAGGTAGGAAGTGACATTTGAGCTGAGCCTCTCTGACCCCCGAGCCCGGGGCCCTGGCCCTCTGGCTCTGGCCTCCTTCGCTGCACAGGGGAGGAGCTGCCCGGAAGCCAAGAGGGACAGCCTGCCCGGCCTGCCCCTTCCCTTCCCGCCAAGTCGGCCCCCTCGGCCTGCCACAGGGCCCGGAACCCCATCACTTCAAAGTGACTCACCCTCGAGGGCCGGGTGGCTTGGTTTGGGCCTGGGGGGAGGGGGGGCGGTAAAGGGACCAGAGCCATGCTCACCCCTGACCACCCAGGTTTGCACCGGGTTCCCCAGGACCTCGGGAGTCCAAGGGCAGCCCTCGGCGACCGCCCAGCGGGAGCAGCAGAATGCCACCGGTGCTCAGGAAGTCGGGTGGGGCTCCCAGGCACAGATGCAGCGGGAGGAGGGGGAGCCCCAAGGCAGCCCCGACTCCTGGCTGCGCAGCGGTCTTGCCTCTCTGTTCCCAGCAGGGCCCGGTTGCTCTCCCCGGACCCCCACGGGCTGCAGGCCAGCCCCGGCCCAGAAGGCCTCCCCTCGGTTTCTCCTGCTGCCCCCAACCCGGGTCCCACGCTCCCTCTAGAGGCTTCCCTTGTCCTGCTCAATGCCCCCAAAGCGGTCATCCCCTGCCTTGTGCCCCGGACGCCAGGAGGCCAGGGGGAGGCTGGAATGTGCCATGCCTGAGGTCACAGCCCGAGTTTGATTTGAGTTGGGTTGAGACGAGAGGAAAATGGCCAAGAACAACTCGCTCATTTACTTCATTTCCAGACTTGGCGGCTGCCGGGGCCAGGCTTCCAAACCAAGCTGGCTTTGGCCAGGACATCTGCAGCAGCGCCGGCCACAAGGCACATCTGGATCCGCTTAGGGAGTTAAGAGCCATAAACTTCTCTTAAGAAATTAGTTCCTGGGGAGCCTGGGTCTCTCTGGGGACTGGGTGAGGGCCCCCCTTGGGCTAAGGACGCCTGGAAAGCACCTCAGTGGGGCCGGTGGACCTCTAGGTGTGCTTGGAGTCACAGCGTGCGCTCACGCACAAAGCGGCTTGAGACGGCAGGCAGGCCAAGCCCTGACACTTCCTGCGGTGTGACCTTGGGCACCTCTCTTGACCTCTCTGAGCCGCTTGGCAAACCATCTCATCTCACCTCTCCTGGAAGAGAATGAACTCGGGAAAGGACCCAAAGTGCCATTTCCTAACTTGCCACTGTGTGCTGGGGTCTAGTGAGTACCGGCCCACATACGAGGTGAATGAGTGAAGGAAACCGGGAATGAATGACCGAGACTCGGTTGCCTCATCTGTCAAATGGGGAGGATAATCTCCACCACCCCCTCCCAAGGCTGTTCTGAGGACAGACGGGGAGAACAGTCTGAAGGCTCTGGCAGAGTATGTGCATACCCGTCCCTTAATGTTTAAGTCTGTCAACTGCAGACCTCATAGCCTGAGTCTTGGGAACATGAACGCCCTGAGAAAACCTAACCCACGCAACTGCCCCTGCACCCGCTCACGTGAGGTCTGACACACGCATTTACTCTGACCAGGCAGGTGACGAGCGTGCAAACCGACACGCAGAGAACACAGGGTGACGGCCTTGAGAATGGCCCTGGCTGAGCCCCCCTCAGCCTGTCAGGCACAGGGCCAGGCTCATGCCCAACACCTCACCTCTCGGCACCAGGTCTGGGAGCTCAGGGTCATTAGCCCCGTGACACGGGCTCAGAGCAGCGGGGTGACTCAGTGGAGGAAGCGGCCAGCACCGTCATTCATCAGCAATACTACCTCCAGCAATTCCCCTTGCCTCGACTTCCCCATCTGCACCAGGGGATGACAGGAGCACCTATTTCATCAGGCCGTTTCTCACCTGTGTAAAACGGCACCCACATAACTAAACAATCCCGAAAATGCTCAAAAACGTCTGGCGTATTTTAAGTGCTCAGCAAATGTTAACTCTTACTATTACTTCCACTGTCTGTCTAAACCTACAGCAAAATACATAAGCCACTGGTTCCCATTGTGTCCAGAGGGATGACCTGGAATCTTCTAAGCTAGAGATCGCCACTCTGGACGCACGTTCAAATCACCTGGGGAGTGTTTACAGATGGTGGTGTTTCCAGCAGTAACCAACTGCGTTTTGTGGGCACAATTAATCGGCATTTCTACGAGCAAGGATCATTTTTACATTATCATCAGCTTTCTACAATAGAGTTGTAAAATAGCTCCAAGACAATGGAAGGCAGAAAATAGCTCAGATGAGTGAGCGAGACAAGACACCCAGGAATCTTTCCCCACCCATTTCAAAGTCATTTACAATATTTCTTGACAGACGTGATCTCAGAAATAGATGGATGTAGAATGTACTATCGTTGGAAAATTTAGAAACAATTCAAATGTCTGTCAAAGGAAACAATTCTGGTATATACGTGCAAGAGACTACTCTGCAGCTATGAAATTAGATGACGTCATCATAAAAACCGATGCCTGGGCCCCACCACACATCGCGTGGACCCCAGTCTCTGGGGGTGGGGCCCGGGGAATCAGCATAGTCTCCTAAAGTCCCGCAGGTTCTGAAGGGCAGCCCAGGATGGGAGCTGCTGCCTTGGACAGAAAAGGGAGGTCGTCGGGGGCTGCCTGCAGGCAGGAGGGGAGGGAAGAGGGTGTGCCTGGGCAGAGGGCATTCCCAGGAGGGGACAGAGGGATAAGGAAGCTGAGAGTCGAGCAAAGGCAGGCCGACCGCTGAGGAGCAGAAGGGAGGCTGAGTTCCACACTTGCTCCAGAAGCCACCTGGCATCCTCCAGCCCTGTCCAGAGCCTCCGAGGACTGGATCTGTCCAATATTTCCACCACTTAATAGTCTGCAAAAGGCTGATCAATGGTCCTTAACTAGCCGTTCTGTGTACACACCCCACAGGCTCACTCCTGCCTCCCCTCCAGCTCTACCTGGACCAAGGGGAAGGGAGACGGTTTTTACTGCGAGGGCTTCTATAACCGAGTCATCTTTCTCCACTAGACTCAAGGTGAACTTGCACCCCCTCCAGGCCCTTAGGGGGAGGCAGGAGGCCGTGGCAATGGCAACCCCGAAACCTTGGCCCAGGCAGGGGCCGGCTGAGTGCCACCCAGCAGTTTCTGCTTCTGCACCTCACAGAGGTTTTCCCCAGGCTGGCAAGTGCAGCTGCACAGCTGCCAACGCTACTTCACCAAAACCGACTGCCACAGGGAAGGGGGACCAGCAGGGTCCGCGAGGGGAGAAAGGCTTCCACCAGGAGGGCCTCCAAGCTGACCTGGGGTGATGACGTCAAAACAAGACTGAAATTATTTTGACTTGTTTCCTTGCTTTCTGTAAAGCCACAGAGAAGGTTCCTGTTTTGTTCACCACCAAATCTCACGTCTAGAAGAAAACTGCACACAGGGTAGGTGTTCGACAGACATTAACTAATTCTGTAACCTTGAAATGATTATATACAGAATTGAGCTAAACTGGATGCTACCTTACACGAGTCCACTGGAAGTCAAACGCATAAGGAAAAATATAACGGGTGGGAAACATGAAACGCAGACAATTCTTTCTACAGTCGTTGGTTTGGAGAAAGATCGCCATTATTTGCCTGAAGAGATAATGTACTTCAGGAGAGGCTGAGAAATTCTAGAAGCAGAGCTTGTAAACCACTGTGTCACATAAATAGCAAAAGCCATGTCAGACTGGTGGTGGGGCTGGAGGGGGGACAGCGAGGGAAGCCCCCAAACAGCACAGCAGGTGAGGCTGGGCTCAATGCAGCGAGGCCTTGATGGGCCAACCCTTCTCACACAACAGGGTGGGCAGTGGATGCAGGCGGCAGGGAGGGAGGGAGGGAGGCGCTGAGGCCTTTGAGAGCTGCCATGTTCTTGGATGCCTGCTCCGGCACAGCTCTCTTCTCCCTCAGGGTCAAAGCCAAAGCTCAAGCAAGGCCTTACACCGTCTGGCCCCTCCCTGACTCACTGACTCACTGACGTCAACTCCTACCACCCTCCTCAAGTTGACTGGCTCTACTTCGACCACATTCACCTCCTTGCGTTACTAGGAAATGCCAAGCTCCTACCCCAGGGCCTTTGTACGTGCTGAGATAACTGCATGGCTTGCTCCCTTACTTCCTTCAGGTATCTGCTAAAATGTCACCTCACCCAGATCTTCCCTGACCACCTTACTTAACATGCCACCACACACAGACCCCTCCTCACTCATGCCAGCACTCCCATCCCCCTTACCCTGCTGTATTTTTCTCCATAGCATTTATCAGCAGCTGACAAGATTCTCTATTTCCTTCTTCTTCCTACAGGGGCCCAGGGGCTCCGAGAGGGTCAGGACCTTGTCTGCTCTGCTCTGCGCCTTGAACAGTACCTGGCGCACAGCGGATACTCCAGCCACACCTGCGGGATGAAGGAGCGGGCGGGCGGGCGGGCGAGCAAGCTCTGCTCGTCCCATGACTCGCCTCATTTGGTTCCTCCTCACAGGTGACCCTGTGAGACGGGCACGGTCTCACCCCCATTTTACAGAAGAATGGGCTTGGCTTAGAATGTGGTGGAGCCTGGACACTCCCAGCTCCGGGGGCTCCAAAGCCCAGGCATGTCACTTCCCGCCGAAGTGGCTGATGTAGCGTGTGGGGCCTGCCCGACCCCATCGAGCCAAACACCCTCCTGTCTAGGAGACCGCTGGCACCTGCAGGACGCGGATACTCCCAGCTCTCCATCTTCCTGCCCAGAGGCTGCAGGACGGAGGCTCCTCCTCTCTTACCTCCAGGCCCCAGGCCAGCCCCACTCTCCCCTGCTGTGGAAGGCACAGTAACGGCCCCCAAGGACGTCCTTGCCCTAATCCCTGTGAATATGTACTGTACATGGTAAATGGGACTTTGCAGATGCAGCTAAGCCAGGGATCTTGAGATGGGGATACTGTCCTGGATTACCTGGGTGGCCCCAATGTCATCACAAGGGTCCTTATAAGAGGGAGGCAGGAGGGTCAGAGTCAGAGAAGGACACGTGACAACAGAAGTAGAGGCTGGCCTGATATTGCCGTGAACCAAAAAATTCAAGCAGCCTCTAGAAACTGGAAAAAGCAGGAAACAAATTTTTCCCTAAAGCTTCTAGAAGGAATGCAAAACTTGGTTTTAGCCTGCATGAGACCCATTTTTGGACTTCTGACCTCCATAAGTGTATGAAAATAAATGCATTCTGTTTAAGCCACCAAATTTGTGGCACTTTGTTACAGCAGCCATGGGAAACCAACGCACCCCTGCACCCTCAGCTCAGGGGGTGCTGCCCTGGCCTCGGCGTGGTCTGACCTCATGCAGATGCTCCAGGGACTTCTTCTTTCACAGTTATCCATCAGTGGCTGGGAGCTTGAACTGTGACGCCAGGCAGCCCGTTCAACTTCAGCCTCCACCTCTCACAAGCTGTGCAACCTTGGAAATGTTTCCCAACTTCTCTGTGCCACCTTCTCCTCATCTCTTACACGGGGCCAGTATCTCCTGCAAGTGCCGTGAGGCTGGATGTGAGAACCCACGCAGAGACAGGGCCCGGCTCGCTCAAAGGAGGGTTTGCCACTATGATCTGTATCCTGCAGAGAAATCTGGGCTGTGCAGAGAGGAAACTGTGCCCACCTTATCCACCACGTACCCCCAGAGTGCCCAACAGTGCCACGCTATCAGGTCTAATGTTTGTTGAATGAATGAATGAATGAGTGAGGCCCAAAGCATCAAAAGAACTCAGACACAAACCGTGTGACACAGTGTTCCTGAAGGAAGCCAAGCCAGGCCCTGAAGGTCGCATGGCTTCTCCTGGGTCGACGCCAGTGGATACAACTGGGCAGAGGAAGCACTGATGGCCCAGGCCTTCCAGTGAAAATGCTGTGTCCAGCTTCAAGACTGGCCTCAGATCGCCACCGCACAGGCCAACCTGCCCTCTCCCTTCTTGGTTTTTTTTTTTTTTTTAATTGATTGATTGATTGATTGCCGTGTTGGGTCTTCGCTGCTGCGCACACGCTTTCTCTGGTTGTGGTGAGCAGGGGCTACTCTTCGTTGCGGTGTGCGGGCTTCTCACTGCAGTGGCTTCTTGTTGCGGAGCACGGGCTCTAGGCGCACGGGCTTCAGTAGTCGTGGCGCACGGGCTCTAGAGCGCAGGCTCGGTAGTTGTGGCGCACGGGCTTAGCTGCTCCGCCGCATGTGGGCTCTTCCCGGACCAGGGCTCGAACCCATGTCCCCTGCAATGGCAGGCGGATTCTTAACCACTGCGCCACCAGGGAAGCCCTCCCTCTCCCTTCTGCTTCAGGAGAGCCCCCCGTCACGATGGCTGCATGACGGCTGATGGGGCCCCACCTGTCTTTCCCCAGTAATGTATGAGCAAATCATGTCCCCTCTAGCGCCAGCTCATGGGGAAACATGTCATTATGACATCTCCCCTGCACGGGGCTCCTGTAGGGGTAAAATGAGAGAAGGCGAATGAAGTGTATAGTGCCTGGCATACAGTTAGTGCTCCATAAATGCTAGTGAGTTTTTAGTTATTTTATCCCATAGTACACATTTGAGTAGCTATAGGTCCCCCTTCGAAATCACATATAAATAGGACTAACTGCGGGGGCCGGGGACAGCAGAAAGGGTCGGGTCAGGGCTCTGGACTCACACAAAGATTTGAAGCTGTGCAAGCCTGGATAAATTGCTGAACCTCTCTGAACCTGTTTCCTTATCTATAAAATGGAGATCACATGTAGCCCCAAAGAAGCGCTATAGCACAGTGAAGTCATGCGTATCAGTCATTCTCACACTAGAATCACTTCAGGAGCTGTTTAAAAAAGCCCAGTGCCCAGGCCTCCCCTGGACCAATGCACTCAGCATCTCCAGGTTATGAAGACCACCTGAGTGACTGCACAGTACAACCAGGTCAGAGAAACACGGATGTCTGTATGCACCCGGCACATAGTAAGTGCTCAGGAAATTCAAGTTTTCCTCACTATTTCACCAACTGGCAAGGCTTTTCCTTCATTCATTCAACATACATTTGTAGAGCGCCTAGTACACGCCTCGCCTCGTAGATGCAAATTCACAGGTTTAAACCATATGCTGGTTGCCAAGGGCTGGGGGTTGGGGGATGGGGGGTTTCCTCTTGGGGTGATGAAATATTTTGGAACTAGATCGAGGTGGTGGTTGCACAACACTGCGAATGCACTAAATGCCGTCAAACTGTCCACTTTAAAATGGTTGGATTTTGTCAATCTCACCTCAATAGAAAAAAAAAATCACAATCCAGACACAAAAGGACGAATACTATGATTCCACTTTTATGAGGTACCTGAAGTGGTCAAATTCAGAGGCAGAAAGTAGAATGATGGCTGCGCGGGGCTGGGAGGATGGGGAGTTAGTGTTTCACGGGTGCAGAGTTTCAGTTTGGGAAGAGAGAAAGTTCTGGAGACGGATGGTGATGACGGTTGCACAACAAGTGAATGTACTTAGCACTGCACACTTAAAAATGGTGAAAATGGTAAAACTGCATCTTCTGTGTATTTTACCACAGTTTAAAAAGTCATAAGCTGACCTTCCAAGACATCACGATAAATAAACTTGCCGGGGCCCATCGGAGCGTCCCCAGCACACAACTCACTTCTGTCCGAGGCGACACCTTCCCAGCTTTTCCAGGCCAGTGGCCTCGAGTACCAAACGCCCTCTTTACAAACAGGATGGAGACTGTGCATTTGTTTTCTCTACTGGGCAAGGCCAGATTAAGTAAAGAAAACAGAGGATCCCTCCCCTCCCCCCAGGAAAGACTCTGCCGGCTCAATAGCAGAACTAAAAGGGCCGGAGCACACTTTCACTTCCCGCTCCCCCCAGGCCCCGCGTCCGGGTGTCCAGCCAAGCCCAGGCATGGGGGCAGGTGCTGCCCTTCAGGCGGGTCTGGAGGGCCGGGCGTGCAGCCCAGGAAACAAGACACAGCGACGCCGCCTCCAGGAGGCAACTCCTGCAGCTGAGGCTGAGAGGGGCCGCCGGCCCGCACTGTGCACCGCTGGGCACGTCACTTCCCTGTCTCGCCCTCAACGTCCTCACCTGAGAGACAGGATTCAGGCAGGAAAGGCAAATGAGCCGCCTATCAACAGGGGGCTCTGGGAGGGTTCTCAGGTGGCATTTGGGTTCCACGGGGCACCAGGATGGCCCAGTGATGACCGCCATCGGCGGGCTGGGGGAGGGAGATGACAACGCATGGTCCAGTCCTGGATGAGCTCCCCTAGACAGCAATTCCCATGAGGTCCCATGAACCTTCCTTCCAGATCTGGAACACACTCAGTGGCCTCCCTGACTGACACACGTCCCTTCAACTTCTGCTCGCATATGTCCTCTCTCAGGGAGCTCACTACCTCTTCCGGTAGCCTATTCTTGCACATACAGGAAGCCAAATCTCTGCCTTCAACCCTTTCTCAAGGAGCATAGTTCCAATCTCTGATACTGTAAAGAATAAGACAGTTCTTTGTTCTACTTTACACCCTTGATGAAGAAAACTTACTCCATATCCCAGCTCCTGTTAAAAGAGTTCCTTCCACTGTTCTACATGTGGGCAGGTTTCCCAAGGATGGCCTGTTTTAGAAACACGAGGGTACGTCTGTGCCCTGCTTACCATGTGTCTTCCTGACTACATTTCCTAGACTCCCCTGAAGCTAGGAATTGCTTTGTGACTCGGTCTGGCAAATAAGATGAAAGCAGAAGTCTCCTTAAAAAAGAAGTCCTTTTCCACTCTCCCTCCCACTCCCACTTACTGCTATCACTGCTAATTGGAACGCAGATGCGACAGCAGGAACTTGAGCAGCTACTTGAACCATGAGGCAAGGTGCTAAGACCAGTGGAGCAGCAAGGCAGAAGAAGCACCTTGGGTCCGTGAAGAGCACAGACCAACCACACTAGTCCGAACATGATAGCCTATACCCTAGACTTTTACATGAGAGAAAAATGTAAAACTTCTGTTTGTTTAACCTGCTGGGGTTCTTTAATATTTTACGAACCCTGAACCCAAATACAGGATAAATCAAGTCTTACTGCCAATGATTAAAGAGTCTGGCTGCCTTCACACAAGACAGAGCACCCTGCCATCTTCAGTGGAAGAGGAGGTAATCCCAGTCGCCAGGCCCTGGTGATTTCAACATACAGCCCCTACCATGCCGTAGTATCTTCCCCTTAGGAATTCGGGGCCAACATTTCCAAGGTTGATGTGTTCCTGCCAAGTCAGTGGATGGACTGGTTTTACCAGTGGGTGATAATGTAACTAGCCACCATTTAGCAAGCACGTACTATATGCTCCAGGTGCTCTGCCCAATTCCGCATGAATTATCTTAGCCCCACAAGATGGAAACAGCCACGTTACAGGTGAAGCCCAAAGACGTCCAGCACGTTAGAGGTAAAACCGAGGACCCAGCCCGCTTCACTGTCTCCTGAAGATTTTCAGGACGTCCAACGGGCTGAACTTGGCTGCCGCTGGGAAGTGAGGACCTGAGGAAGGGAGGGGTGGGGAGAGGATGAGAAGGAGGAGAGGATGGGGTCAGCAGGAAAAGCCCTTCACTCCGCAAAGGGGGATGTTTATAAAGAGTTCAGGGCTGAGAGAAAGGCAAGGGCTACAGCCAGAGAGCAGAGAGGGGCACACGTGGGAACGTCAGGAGTCGCAGCTGGAATGGTGGTGTCATGTTCACATACTACTTTACATACTGCTTTGGATGGCTAAAACTGTTCAGCATCTTAAAAGGCGAGGGAGAGGGCTTCCCTGGTGGCGCAGTGGTTGAGAGTCCGCCTGCCGATGCAGGGGACACGGGTTCGTGCCCCGGGCCGGAAAGATCCCACGTGCGGCGGAGCGGCTGGGCCCGTGAGCCATGGCCGCTGAGCCTGCGCGTCCGGAGCCCGTGCTCTGCAACGGGAGAGGCCGCAACGGGAGAGGCCGCAACGGTGAGAGGCCCACGTACCGTTAAAAAAAAAAAAAAAAAAGAAGGAGAGGCAGAATGTGCAGTTTATCGTATGTCAATTACACCTCAATAAAGAGGGTTTTTTTAATGTACCCAGGGCGGGGGCGGGGAGATGGGAAAGAGGGAGGGAAGGGTTAAGACCTCCGAACACAGCGGCATCTCATCACACGCGTGCTCCTCTCTGCCCCTGGGAAGGCCAGCCATGCTGACCGCAACAGCTCCATCCACGAAGCCACAAGCCCTCCTGTGAAAAGGGCCACTTCACCTCCACGTTGCTGAAGCCTCCTTAGGTGAAATAACGTCTCAGAGCTTCCAGAATGAGTCACCCTCGAGCCTGCCCACCCCAGAACCACGTTCCGCCCACCAGCAGTTTCGACAAACAGTGGCCGGTCCCCTCCCACCCCCCATGGCGGGGCTGGCGGGGCCTCGGAGCAGACACGGTCCTGGGCTTGCTCCCTGGCCCTAAGCGGGGGGAAGGGGAGGAGGGCGGGGCACCCCACAAGGAGGTACCTCCAGCACAGCCCCTCTGCAGCTCTTTTCACAGGTGGGCATGGATCCTCTGCTGTCCCCACGGCCCCCCTTCCAGGAAGTGTGGCCGACGCAGGGCAGGAGGCCGGGGTCCCCCTTCTCCTGCGGCCTGACTCCGTTCACCGCGGAGACCCTCACGTGGCACCTCCCACTGGAGGTCTGGACTGAAACTCAGAAGCCTGCGTGAATCCCCACGGGGAGCAGCAGTGGTGTGGGGTTCGCCCGGCCCAGGTGGGCCCTGGCTGACTGCCAGCTCATGGTCGGGGGAGAATAAGTCAGTGATAAGTGACTCAATGAAAAGATCAGCAGTTTTCCTCCCATCACCCATGTGGACCTCTCCACGCTCAAGAAGGTACAAACTCCGATGACCCCGGGCTCGGGCAGGTGAGGAACCTGAGTTCAGGGGGCCGGCTAAGGCCAGGGCGAGTGGAGGGTGTATGCCCAGCCCCAAGCAGGCACATACACAGCCAGGAGCAGCCTGGGTCACCGCCTGCCTCGGTTTCCCCAGCTGCAGGAGGAGGCTGATAACAAAGACACCTGCGGCACGGAACCGTCTTGAGGATCAGAGGAGAGAAGAGACACAAGTCGTTTAGAATCGCGCCAGGCACACAGTGAGCGACACAGAAGTGTTTGCTTTTGTTGTTATTATTAGAAAATGGAAATCCGGATTTTTTTAGGGGAACTCTCCCGATTTTCAAATGCGGACAACTTACTGAAGCATTTTTTTTTCCGAAATACTGTGTGGGCCAAACAAAACAGATAGCAGACTGGACTTGGCCCACGGGTCTCCGCTTGTCACCTCTGCTCAGCGTGGCCCCTGCTTCCCTCCAAGGCAGTCAGGTCCCACAGCCATCGCAAACCACCAGCCACCAGCCAGGATTTGAGATCACCCCACTTCCAGCACCAGCTTCCAGCCCATGAACCTCTTAATGGGAAATAAATGTTTCAGTCAACCCGCACCTGACTCTCACACCAAAAGGACAGAAACTACTAATTCCTACCCACCACATCCAAGTTGCCAGTTTTCTTTCATAGGAAGGGGGGGTAAAAAAAAAAGGACCTATTAAAAACAAAAAAGAAGGGCTTCCCTGGTGGCGCAGTGGTTGAGAGTCCACCTGCCGATGCAGGGGACGCGGGTTCGTGCCCCGGTCCGGGAGGATCCCGCGTGCCGCGGAGCGGCTGGGCCCGTGAGCCATGGCCGCTGGGCCTGCGTGTCCGGAGCCTCTGCTCCGTGGCGGGAGAGGTCACAGCGGTGAGAGGCCCGCGGACCGCAAAACAAAAAAAAAAAAAAAGAAGAGAGAAAAAAAGAAAACCAACAAAGGCAAACTGGGGAAGGGCACTGCTGTTGACCCGGGCGACAGCCACCGCCATCAGAGGAAAGCAGCTCAGCTCTGGGCCCGTCCCAGACATGAAAACTACAGAGCAGCGTCGCAGACATACCCCTGCCCTGTGTGTCATTCACGCAGGAGGAATGCATCAAGACGCCCTCCCCCAGGCCGGACAGGGAACAGAGCTGACCTCAGAGAAGGACGTGGGGGCCCAGGCGGAGCGGTGGGAGGGTGGAGGCTGCCACACTCACGCCCACTGCGCAGATCAGGACAACGGAGGGGACGGGGTGCAAGCCCGTGCGGTGGACCAATCGGACGCGCGGGGAATAGCTGTCCTCACACGCTCAGGATGAGCAGTGCAACAGGCCCCGGGCAGCCACTGGGCGGTCGCTGCACAGCCGAGCCTGAGGCAGGCCCAAAGGGGCGAAAGGAGAGCAGGACACACAGTCCACCCTTGACCCCGTCTCACCAACCTCTGTAAAAGGACGCCAGATCTCGCCATGGCCCTGCTTCCCAAGGCACTGGGAATAAAATCCAAGCTCCTTGCTGAGGTCACCGTGGCGATCGGCCCCTGCCTGCCCCGCTAGCTTTCCACCTCGGGGCCTTTGCACTCGCTGCGCCCAACCCCGGAACGTTCCTCCCCAGACCCCCACAGGACCGGCTCACCATCAGGGCCGCCTCCTCGGAGAGGCCTTCCTTGACTGAGCTGTCTACAGTATTCCTCTGCCCCGACTGTCTCTACCCCGTCCCATTTCTGTCCTAGCACTTGTCACCTCTGAGAGGACCTTGGTGATTGCTGACTCGTTTAGTTGCTGTCACGTCCCCACACCCCGCCGTGAACACTAAGCTTCCCGAGAACAGAGGCCGTGCGTGGCACAGAGCTGCCGTTCGGCGGTGCTGAGTGGGTGGTAGAGTTCACCATCTACCCGTAACCAGGAGAACCACAGGCAGGACGGGCCAAATCCTCCGCCCGCAGGCAAGCCGAGGGCCGTGGAAAGAGCGGAGAAGGCCAGCCAAGGAGACACCAGAAAGAATACTGAACATAAGAACAGCTCCTCTGGACTGAGCCCTGTTGAGGTCCTGGGCCTCGTCCTAGGCTCGTTTTATGCGTTCTCTCACCGCATCCTGACCACAGTCCCAGGTCACAAATATTACTACTGAGCTCATCTTAGAGATGAGGACACAGGCAGAGGTTAGACAGCTTGCCCCAAGTCACACACACCTGGTAGATCTGAACACAGGAGTGAAACGCCAGACAGCCTTTGAAGATGTGCATGTATGTGTGTGTGTGTGTTGTGCGTCTGTGTATGTATATGCCTGTATATGTGTGTACTTATGTCTATGTGTGTGTGTGCATATGCATATGTATATGTACACCAGACATTACATTCCCTTTTCCTCTGCAAGAAAGGGCTTCCTTCCCTACTGATCTTAGGAGTCTCGGGGCCACAGCCAAGAAATGACACCAGAAAGTCGGGAATTGAGTTTACTTGCAAACTCACGGTTTGAACTTTGTGAAACCAATATTCAATCACTTTTGACACAAAATCATAGTTCCCTATGGTCCCCCCAGTGTAACCCAGGAGCCCCCCTTTGTGTGGAGTCTTAAAGGGCGGGCAGGGGCCAAGGGGAGAATACCAGGGCCAGGATCCCCGGGTGGGGGGGGGGCACTGGTCACTGCAGTTCAGGCCCAGCTTATCTTTCGCACTTTCTCCAGACACCCCGAGGGGAAAAGAAAGCTGCTTTGAGGTCAAACTTCTGAAACATTACACCACCTCTGAGAGCCGGCCTGTGTGTGCAGATGCCACAGCGCGCAGGACGGGAAACGCCAAGCAGAGGCCTGGAACCCTGGCCTCTCAGCCAGCAGCCCGCGTGCACAGAGAAAGCTCCGAACCTGGGCTGCTTCTCGAACCCGAACCCGACCCCGAAGCATCCCTGCGGGCGCCTCGTCCAAGGGCAGAGCAGCAGGGAGCCGAGGCTTGAGGCCACTGTATTTGTCTAACTCTTCTCAACATCTTTGTTGTTGTTGTTTTAAATTCTCTTCAAACTGAAACTGTCAAGAGTTGAGTCTGATAAATCTGAAGGCTGGAGAGGAAGTGGTTTGTCCTTCCTCCCGCTCACGACTTCTGCAAAAGATAACACACAGCTCTGGGTGAAATGTCAGGCGAGGCCAGGGCTCCCACCGGGGCCCGAGCCTCCGGACGAGCTCAAGGTGCAGGTTTCTCGGGTTCCCTGGCCCCCGCGGCCTGCGGGGCTTCAGGAGACAGGAGGAGCCAAAGGAAGCCCTCACCTCCGCCCCCCAAACTGGATTCAGGCCGGAGCCGCCACCTGGCGGCTCTTATACCTCCACAGCAGCCTGGGAATAGCGTGCTATTATCCCACTTTCCAGGCAAGACTACTAAGGGGTCAGGATGTAAATAACATGTTCAATTTTATCTCAATAACTTGCTACGTGTCCCATACAGCCAGGGACTGGCAGAGCTTGACTCTAAAGCTCTAAGTCACCTGCCCCGGGAAGCCATCTCCGGCCCCTTCCTCCCGGGCTCAGGAGTCAGGTCCCCTCCTCTGTAGTCTTGGTAACGGCACTAGTCATCACAGGAACAATAAGATCTCTCTTCTTCTCGGGCACCAGCTCCGTGCTGCGCATGGCACTAACACTAGACATGCACTATTCTCACCAAACCCTCTCAGAAACCCAGAGGATTGGTACCACTATCTACCTCATTGTACCAAGGAGAAACAAAAGCTCAGAAAGGTGAAGCCACTCGCCCAGGTCACACAGCTGGCAAGGGGCGGAGCCCAGGGTGGGACTCCCAACTTGCTGCTCGGATCAGGAGCCCAGGGGTTCCTTTCGCCGTGGAAGACTGATCCCAGCCTTTCAAATACCAGACAGTTCTCTCCATTATCTAGAGCTCGATGCTTCTGGCCCAGAATGACCTCAAGGGCTGGCCCCTTTGAGTCTTTCCACCAACACCAAAGGTTCAGGGAGACAGGCCATTTCCTTGCTGGCAAAGAACTGAGCCCCACCCATGTCACCAGCTCAGCATTTCCCAGGTTCTCATGCCTAAGGATGACCAAGTCAGAGCAAAGAACGAGGTCCCTTCAAGTCCCAGCAGGAAGGAACAAGATGTTCAGGGCATTCCAGGGACTGGGCTTCCATCTTCAAGCCCACAGTCCTGAGCCCAGCACCCAGGACAGCTCACCCGGGCCCACCCCATTCAGCACACTCCTAGCACAAGGAGCGGCTCCCTCTGCAGGCAGTGCTGGCCCTGCCACACCTCTGGGCTCTGCCAGCGTCTCTCTTGGCCTGGAATGCTGTCCCCTGCCTTCTCCACCTGGCCGAAGCCAACCCCTTCTCTGATCAGCAGCCTTCCCCTCGGGGGACCCCGGTGCTTCCCCGAGCTCCCCATCACGTGGGGCGTTAGATCCAGCTGTCCCCAGCCCTCTCTCCTCGGGCTCTCTGTATTCCCAACCTTTGGAGCCAAGCCTGGTACCCAGTAGGTGCCCCACAGCGCATGTTTCAGGCATGGACGCCTGAACGTCGAGTGAGGAGCCCCTAGCGCGTACGGAGGACGCAGCGTGCACAGCCCCGGGGGAGTCTCCTCCCTTCGTTCCCACCCTACCTTGTGTAGAAGGCTCCGTCCTGTAAGGAAAGGAGGGGCACGGCTGGGGTTCGAGGCCAACCCTTCTGAGCCTGGCACAGACACATCGCCTGAGAGCGTGAGAGGCAGGTGGGTGGGGAGGGAATGAGCCCACTGTAGTTTATTTCAGAGGCGGGAGCAGAGCCGATCCTGCGGGAAGGGGGAACGGCAGCCCCCCATCCATTCCCGCACCCGCCTCCCCACCCTCCCAGCCCACCCAGCCCCATAAGGCCCTCTCCTGTCATCTCGGACTCCAGCGAGCCACCAGGTGGCCCCAACTGTGCATCTCATGGTCTTGTGCAGCAGGGCCCAGGCCCGTGTGAGCCCTCGGATTCGAAGAGGGGCAGAACGGGGAGGCCCCGAAAAGGAAAGCACTCAATTCCTCTTCCTGCCAGGCCTGAACCTGGGGTACAAATGGCACTTCTGAGGGGAGAGCTTGCAAGCCCTCCCACCTTCACACGGCAGGCATTTGTGGGGGGAGGGGGGCCCTTGTTGGGGTGCCCTTCCTACACGTCCCCCACCTGCCTGACGAGACCCGGGGTGGCCGTGTGCCTCCTGTGCAGGTGGGACCTGAGGCCAGACACTCAGAGACACTGAAGGGCTCAAGTGGGACTGACGGTGAGGGGCAAACCAGGTCCAGGTCCAACACACACAGTGGCTGGGCCCACACGGGCCGGATGACACCCTGTAACCTTGCCAAGCCCTTTGCCTGATGACCTGGAAACTTGCTCA
Organism: Tursiops truncatus; assembly: GCF_011762595.2. Taxonomy (NCBI): domain Eukaryota; kingdom Metazoa; phylum Chordata; class Mammalia; order Artiodactyla; family Delphinidae; genus Tursiops; species Tursiops truncatus. The sequence goes on from NC_047052.1 coordinate 6,994,756, forward strand.
AATTAAAAACCTCTCTGTGCCCAAGGAGATCCCTGTCCCTGCCCCGTGAGGATGGGCGTACTTCGAAGGGCAGTCTGGGGGTTTCTGTCTGCTTATTTTCCTGTGTGTTCTGCTCATCGCACCCATCTAACCAGAGGGCCCTGGCCCCAACTGAGGCACAGGAAAAATGAAAGAGCTGGGCCCTGCCACAGAACTCCTGGCACCAGCTGCAGATCTCGCCTTTGGCGTTCCCCAACTTGGTCAGGGAACAGGGCCCCTTTCATGGCTGGGCCCTTTGTTCCTGTTCCCAGGGAGCAGGGCGTGCTGGACAAATTCGGTTCAACCAATGCATCCAGGGAAGCGATGCTGTGTCGAGTCCCCTACACTCACCGCCCTCCTGGCCCCTCTGCGTTAACCAGTGGATTGGATGGGCCGGTTTTGCCGTTTTAAAACCACGTAGCCGGCAGCCTCATCATTCCGGGATCGCAGGAGCAGCAGCAGGCGTCGCTGAGAACTCACGACGGGCACTGTGCACAGTGCTCCATGGGCAATGTCACCGTTAGGCCGCATCGTAACTCGAGGAAGCAGACACACCACTATCTTTCGTATACAGACAAGAAAACTGAGCCTTGCACCTCGCCAAGGTCATTGCTAGCAAGAGGAGGAGCTGGGATTCAAACCCGGTAAAGTGCACACATCCCTGGCCTCCAAGCAACCAAGAAGTAGCCAGACTGGATTAATTTTTATTTTTTTAAGAGAAAGAGAGAAACGAAGAGGGAAAAAAAGAGAAAAAGATGCGGTTTTCATCACATTTATAGCTATCTGAAATTACGGTGTTCTTTTGCCCAAGCGTGTCCCCTACTCTGGAACGTAAGGTCCTTGAAGGGGCCCTGTTTTGGTCACCCCACAGCCCAGCCCGTAGCCAGACACCCCCAGGAAACCCCCAGCAAACATCTGTGCAGTGAGGGAACACGCACAGGGGGAGTAAACAGGGCCCTGTGAACCCAGGTTCGCAGGGAGAGCCTCCACAGCAGGGGGACAGCAAGGAAGCGGCACAGGGACGACGCAGCATGCAGCATGCCTGTGCGGGGTCCCACCCAACAGGGCCCGACTCCACTCGATGACGTCGATGAGTCTCAAGTCTGCAGGCTGGTTAATTTCACTTATTCATTCAGCCCCTTCTCTACTGAGCAGGAAGCACCACCAGGCGCTGTGCTGGGCAGCCCTCCCGGGACTCAGACGGTCCAGCGGGTTGGGGGGGGGGGGGCGGGGCAGATAACAGGAAAGGGAACAGGCAAAGCAGGACACAGAGCAGTCACAGGCAGGGGGGCGTGCCCTGGAGGCAGTGCACATCCAGCTGGGTCGCAAAGAGCGAGCGGCGCCTCCTCCCCCCTCCCAGTGCCTTACACAAAGGTTTGCCCATTTCTGAATGAAGACCTATCCACACCCCCAAACACCGTGCAGATACAGAGTAATCCTGTGTGGACGGAACAAACGGCACACGCAAACGACCGGCATACAGAAAACATTAATTATCGTTCCCGGGTGTTCCCATTCTGGTTAAATCTTATTTTTTTCTTTTGTTTGACTGTACTGACTAATTATTCTACAATGAACCCGAGTTCCCTTTGAAATGGGAGAGAAGGAGATGAATGTCTTTAAATAATAAATGTCCACACCTAGGTATGTAGGCAAAAGAACTGAAATCAAGAATCCTAACAGATATTTGCCCCCATGTTCACAGCATCATCATCACAGAGTCAAAAGTTCATGGAAACAGGGACTTCCCTGGTGGTCCAGTGGTTAAGACTTCACCTTCCAGTGCAGGGGGTGCAGGTTCGATCCCTGGTCAGGGAATTAAGATCCCACATGCCTCTGTGGCCAAAAGACCAAAACATAAAACAGAAGCAATACCGTAACAAATTCAATAAAGACTTTAAAAATGGCCCACATCAAAAAAATCTTAAAAAAAAAAAAAAGAGTTCATGGAAACAACCCAAGTGTCCATCAACAGATGAACGGATAAACAAAATATGGTCTACCCATACAATAGAGTACTATTGAGCTGTGAAAAGGAAGGAAATTTTGATATATGCTATAACATGGGTAGACTCTGAAAACATTATGCTAAGTGACACCAACCAGACACAAGAGCATAAGTATCATATAATACCACTTACAAGATGTACCTAGAACAGGCAAATCCACAGAGACCGAAAGCAGAATAGCGGTTGCCAGGGGCTGGGGGGAGTGGAGAAGGGAGAGTTATTGTTTAATAGGTACAGAATTTATGTTGGGGATGATGAAAAGTTTCGGGTATAGGTAGTGGTGATGGTAACACAACACTGTTAATGTACTTAATGCCACTGGATTGCACACCTACAAATGGTTAGAATGATAAATGTTATGTATATTTCATCACACACACACACACACACACACACACACACACACAGAACTCAAATGCCTAAATAAGACTGTGGCGCCACAGTGTAGATAAAGAGAGAAAACCAGAAGCTACGCCGGGCAAGGAATGGTGACCCGGGCAGTCTCTCTCCCTGGGCCTCAGTTTACCCAACTGTAAAATGAAAGCACGGGCCTAGATGATCTCAAGAGGCCCCGCCAGACCAGACGTGGACTCAGCAACCAGAGGGATCTCGTCCCTCATGTAGTGACTCAGAGCTGATTCAGGGAAGATGCTGGCAGGTATGTGCCTCCGGCTCGTGACACCAACCCCCAAGATGCACCTCTTCCAGGTAAACGGGTGGTACACACCTACTAGGAACAGTTCAGGCTCAGCCTGGCCCCTCATTATCCAAATGGCCACGCCCAAGCCACACCCCCCCACAGAGCCCCAGTTTTCTCACCTGTGAGACAGGGAGACTGATGAGAAAGCTACCTCCTCTGCACCCCCTTCCTTTACATACCGGCCAGGGTGGTCATGGAAGGTCACACAGGTGAGGCAGATGAAGCCCTAACTTCATCCCAGAGCCGGCTGCCTGGAGAAGGCCACCTTGGCCGGTGACTAGGACGTGACTAGGACGGCAGGGACAATCCCAGCCACACCTGAGCTCAGCAGCAAGGAGGCTGCCGAGCTGGAGAAACAGAACTCTCCAGGCTTTCCCTTGTCCAACCAGTGCCTACTCATTTTTCCTCAAGTGGAATCCTACCAGGGTGGGGACATGAAGAACACCGAGGAAGTCCCTTGAGGCCACAGGAGCAGCGTGGGACTCAGGGAAAAACGCATGGATTCAGGTCAGCCTGACCTGGGTGTGACTTGCAGCTGTGCAACCAACAGCTGTGTGACCCCGAAGGCCAGGGGCTGTCCCCAGCCCTGTGACACGGGGACACTGCCCACCCGGGGGGTTGCTGCAAGGGTGAGATGAGATGCATAAGTGCCCGGCACACAGTAGGTGCTCAAGAAATGGGAGATTCCATTACTCCGCCCAGCTGGACAGTCATCTCAGATCTCCCTACAAAATCTTCAGGGATGCGGGAGGCCTCCAGGCTCACAGCACACTTTTAAAGACAAATTTGAGAGCCATAAAAACACACCACCTCATGCCGCCCAGACTGCCAAATGTAGTGGGGATAATGAAGCAAAACAAAGGGAAAGTCCAACTCTTTCTCCGGCTTAAGAACACCCACATGCAAACGTCAGTGGCAAAGCAATCACCCCAGCAAACCCCAGGTCTGAACGTGAAATGGTTCCCTGGAACCCTCTCTCTCTCAAGTCACCGAAATCATGCTTCAGTCCAGGGCGTGGCTAAAGACGGTGCCCCGGGTAGGGGGCAGAGGGCGTCGGAAGAGTCAAAGGCAACGAGGGGACTCATTACTGGGGCCCTTCTATAAGTTACCAACCAAGGAAGACCCTGGCTTTCTCTTAACTATGCTGGTCAGCCTGCTTGAAGTCTTGCGTGTCCAGGAGGAGAAAGCACATTAGAATTGTACTCATCCTGCCCCTCACAGAAGAACTCAGTTCACTTCAGCGGGATCTGTCAGGCAACCTCCATCGTACAGGCTCAGTAAAAACACCAACCTTTCACAGAGCAAAGGATCCAAACTACTTAGTCCCAATTCCAAGCAACTGAATACAAAATCCACCATGGCCTATTTGGACATTCTCTGGACTGTCATGCTTACTAGAGTGTTTAATCCTTGACTACCAGGGGTTGGTGGTCATTCTGTCCCCCGCTTCACAGGTCAGAGAGGTGAGGTGGCCCAAGGTCACTGTGCGCCGGGCAGGCTGAGCGCTGGGCCACCATCTGCAGTGCCAGCGGAGTCGCCCTGTGCTCGACCACGGCGCGTCTGCAATGATGCTCTCTGCCTTATCAGAGTGAAGAACTGTTCTAAACCTTAAAATAAACATTTTAGGGGCAAGAAGTACCAACCTTGAAACTCCAGACTAGGGTAAAAGAAAAAATCTTTTACCATAACCAAGAAGACTAAACACAGCTTAACAAGCATAGAAAATGCTACGTGGACAAACCCACTTGCCCAGCCAAAGGAGCAGAACTCTGAATAAAAACCTTGACCTTTCATAATGAACCATTTTGCTTTTGTCATTTACATGTTTATTTCCGGGCAAAGTTCCATTCCATGCTAACTAGAGTGTCCCAGGCCCCCTGGACTGACTATAACCTGAGGGGTCCATGAGTCAATCCCTAAAAATGCCTACACTACAGATGCTAAACTTTATAAGCCTGTCATCTTAGCATTTTGCCTGCAGAAGGGTCCACAGCTTTCATCAAATTTCCAAAAGGAGTGTGTCCCTCTAAACGGTCTAAGACCCAGTCTCCTGTCATATCCATTCGGTCTCCCTGTCCCAATCGGCCCAGATACAAGGATGGAAACGAGATGAGGAATGAAAGAAAAAATACATCACTTCCCAAAGCAAGTCATGTGATGCATAAACAGGCCAAATTTAAGCGGCTGTGTTGTTAAAAAATAACAATAACACCACAATTTCACAGGGTCTCCAAGAAGCAAAGAGGAAGAAATGCAGCATCACTTGAATCTTTAAGGCACAGCCACTGAGGGGAGGGCCTTGTCTACAGGGCTCACCACCACACGCCAGGACCAGAGCAGTCCTGGGCGCACACTAGGCCCTCCACCAGTATCTGCTGGAGGCTGAATTAACATTCCATGTCATTTATTCCTCACAACCCTGGGATGTAGGGATTACAATTTCTAGTTTCACAGACCAGGTTCAAAGAAGCCATGTGACTTGCCTGAAGTTACAACCAGTAAAAGCAGAACTGGGATTTAAACCCAGATCCACACACTGCTATGCAAAACCCAGGTCCTTCCCCCACACCACACTTTGCTTAGATGGCGGACTTTTAACCCAAAGTCATCTCTCAACAGCAGGCTCCACAACCCCAGTGGCTCCCTTGAGGGTCATTTAACTTCTCTGGGCCTTGCGTTCCTAATGTATACAGTGGGAGACATGGTGCATGCCAACAACAGTTGATTAGCAGTGGCTGTCTCCAGGCTCAATGGGAAGGATCGATTACGCCTGGGTTGATTAGCAATGTCTACCAGGGGCTAGGCAATGAGCTATGGCTGCACGTGTGTCATACATTCACCATCCCAGAACTAGATGACCTGCAGGTTCTCTTCCAAGTCTGGCCGCCTCCGATTTTAACTATAAAAATTTTAAAGGGGGGGTATGGAAAAGGAAAGAACAGACTAACATTTTCCAACACCAGCCATAGCTAAATTCAGCAAGGCCAAAACTGGCTGCCCAGCCAGTCCTGCATGCTCCATGCACACAGCCCCGCCACATGAGAGGAAGTGGAGAACATCAGATCTGCTGCCTGCACCCCCAATAAGACACCCTGTCCAAGCCAGAAGCAGCAAAACTGTGGGTTTGTCTGGCCTGGCCTGGGTTGTAAAACACCTCATCAGTAAGCATAGAAACCTCGCAGGGAACGTCATCGGGGTTCATACCCTGGCCCGACCTCCTACCCATCCTGAGCTCTAGGCAAATTACTTTACCTCACTAAGCCTCAGTTTTCTCATCCTGGACAATCCTCAGAGGATTGTCATAATGATTAAACACAACGGTGCATCAAAGTTCTTAACACAACAAGAAGCCCATAGTAAGTGGGCAGAGAGCCACGGCTATCATCATCACCATTTGTCTCTGAAGGGGGCATATTTTCAGAAAAAAAGTATAAGTGCAAGAGATTAATTTCTTTCTCCCCACGTTTAGCATTACAGCCCATTTGGCTACTACGAACTCTAAAAGGAAAGAGGCTCTGAAAACAACTCCATCCTCCTGAAGCTCCTGGTGTATCAGCCGGGGCCCTGGGGAGAAGCAGATGGCAGACACAAAACGGTGTCATTTGAAGAAATTGTAACAAAAGGACAACATACCAAGGTGTGGGCAGAACACAGGGAAAACACAAGAGGTGGTTTTCTCCTAGGGTGACCAAATGTCCTGATTTGCTTGGGACTGAGGGGTTTCCCGGGACACAGGACGTGAGTGTAAACACCTGGGCCAGTCCCGGGAAAGCCAGGACTCGGTCACCTCACTCCTACCCTATGTGCTCCTACCCCAAGGCCTGAAGGGACGAGCGAAAGGAGCAGTTACTGAAGCCCGGAATCGGGGGTGGGGGGGTGGTGACAGGACAGGGGCCGTGACCAAGGGACGCTGCCTGCCCACAGCAACCCTGAAGGAAGAAGCCAAGGGCCTCCATCTCCCTGCAGGGTCCCCACTTATGAGCCAAGCCCACCTGGAGGCCGGAGGGCACAGAAGCCCGTGGATGAAGGCCACACAGCCAGGTCCTGGGCACAGGGAAGGGTGGTCAAGAACAGAGTGTTAATCCTGGGATGGCCAGGGGGCCAGACCCCACCTCTCAGAAGGCTCCCTAGGGGGCCTGGTGGGGACTCAGAGCTCCCAATCTTCGTCCAGCAGGGAGAGGACCCTCCTCCTGCTTTGGGATGGGAACACTGGATGGGACAACCAGATTCAAGCTCCGTGAAGCCACCCATCAATGGGCTTAGTTCTCGGCAGGGGTCCAAGGAAGAAGCCCCCTCCCCTGGCAGCAGGGTCGCAGTCAACGGTGGGAGCGAGGCTAAGACGACACAGTGAGCTCCCTCAGAAGTAGACGGCCTTCCCGGGCTCTGTCTAAACGGGGCGCTCTGTCACTGCAGACCCAAGTGGGGGGATCAAAGGTGGAGAGCCGAGGGCGGGGGGCGGTAGGGGTATGATATATACACAGGTGCGCCTCATGGAAGGGCCGTGAGTGGGCTCCCTACTGGCAGGCTCGGACCGGACACCACCATTCAAGGCCCTGTGCATGTGTCAGGGGCAATATCGTTGAGAAAATAAAAGCGACTTTCAATTCTGTTTTTAAATCATATTTTCCAAGATCAAAATCTTATTTCCCAAGCACTGCTGCTGAAAGCTGAGGCGCAAACCACCAATAATGTCTTAATCTTCCCAACTGCCAGTTTCTATCTTGCCCAAGTCGGGGACACGGTGACTGGGGTTGAGTCCAGGACTGTGGTCCATTCCAGGTCCCGGTGCCCAAGGTCACAAGCACACCCTGGAGGTTCTCCCAACGGCTGCGAGGTCGCCAGGCAGGGCCGGGGTTTCCAGCAAAACGTGAGACCCTTTTCTGTCCCTGCGACGCCTGGGGCCTCTATACATCAAGCAACCGTATTCAGCCACAAGCCTGTACTGCCATCGGGTATGGCTGGATGAGACACCTGCCTTCGAGAAGTTCACAGTCGAGCAGAAGCGGGAACGCAGTGGGCAGAGCGGCAGCCAGGACTGAGCTGGTGGTCATGAGGCGCACTGACTGAGCACTGGCTCCGAGCCTGACACCACCAAGCACTTTCCATGTGTGCAGCATCTCCTTTATGATTCGGATAACCCTGGGAGGTGGCCACGATTATCCCCAGCTTACAGATGAGAAAACTGAGAGCTGGATCACACCACTACTTACATGGTCTAATATGAAGTGTCTGAATCCAAAAACTCTGGCCACAGCTCGAAACCACTTTGCCCCCCACCAACCACTAGGGAAGAACTGACCTGGGAAGGCAGGGTCTTTGGCGCCTCTGCCTCCACCTTGGGTTTCAAAGTGGGGGCAGAGCGTTTGCAGCCCCCCAATCCGCAGCACACACCCCTTCAAGCAAGGCCGCGGTGAATGCCGAGCAGGGCCTGCCCGACACGAGATTGCCCAGCCGGGCCGAGCAGGGGCTGAGATCCACCAGCACTCGGCTGTCCCGGCCCAGAGGCACCCTGCTGACCACTGGGGCATTAGAAGAACCCCAGACCGCTGCCCTCTGCAACAGTCTCTGGCCTGAGACTCTCGCACCTTCACTGCACCTGCTGGCAGGGTCCACACATACTCCAGAAGCTTCCTCTTCGTATCTTTCCTGGTGGTATGGTTCACTTAGCTCCAAAAAGCAGAGGGACCCAAAGCACAGTCTTGCGTGGGGATTGACTCAGGCAGAGGAAGGCCTTTATCGAAGAGCCATGTGGCCAGGTCGCCCGCCACGGCCCGGCCCCTTTCCTCGCTGCACCCACTCCCCCAAAAACACTCAAACAGGATTCGAGAAGCAGGTTTCAGAGTCATTTTCCTCACACCAAAACTTCCTAATGCTAATTTCCTCTCTTTCTTCTTTTTTAGTGGCATGAAGCAATTCCCCTTCCAACAACCCAGATCTCTGAAGTCCTGAGTCATCAGGACACAGCAGGGGAGCCGACAGGAGGGATCAAAGGTGTGGGAAGCTCGCTAATGCCGGGGCCAGCAGGATTTCCTTCCAGGGTCCCTGCCGGCTCTCGGCCCGCGCCACGCAGACAGAGGGATCTGGGCTCCTGCAGCCCCACGCAGTTCTCGGTTCCCACCTCTGTGCCAGGTTCCAAAGAGGCAAGGTGACTGCAGACAGGAGCACAGGCTCCCAGCTCTCCCCCGGGCCAGCCCGCAGCCGGGGCTACTCATCAAACGGGACCTCTCAGGGTAGGTGGGACATCAGCCAAGTCACCACAGGGGTTCTCAGCCAGTGATGTGCCCCCCAGGGGACCTGTGGCAACATCCGCAGGCATTTGGGGCTGTTACACTGTGGGGAGCGGAGTACTGGCATCTAGTGGGCCGAGGCCAGGGATACTCAACATCCACAAAGCCCAGGACGGCCCCCACCACCAGGTAAGATCTGGGGCCCAAGATCAATAGGGCCAAAGGGGACACACTTTGAGATCATGTATGAAAATGGCTTAGCACTTATGAATAAGACCTCACCCTACTCGCTGTGCACACGATCATGTGTGTCACACGCACTCGTCCAGGAAGAAAGCAGAGATGGCTCTACCCCAAAGTGTGCATCTGGGTGCTTTCTGGGTGGTGGGATTATGGGAGAATCTTTTCCTTCTTTATTTTTTAAGATCATCATCAACCCTGGGTGATTATTTTTGTTTTATTTTTTACAAGTACGGAGGCGAATAGCTGGTAGAGAAGACAGACGGGCAAAGAGGCAATCGCCACCCAGCTGGAGCTCGCAGGGAGCAAGCCCTCACTCCAACTGGGGGTCGGGGAGGCTCCGGGGGCCAGCAGCACTCCCCACGGCGGAGGGGAGAGGGGCTGAGCCAGAGCCCCGAGGGGTGGGGGGAGCCCAGTCACGCTCTGAGACGGGCTCCAGACCCCATGCTCGCCTGCACCAAGCCATCACAGCCGGCTCTCAGGGTCAGGCCATCTCAGGCGAGGAAACAGGCTCCGAGAGGTTGAGTTCACGACCCCAACACCAAGCAGGGGCAGGTGAGAAGCAAACCTCCACCACGGCTCTCCCAGAGATGCGTCTGCAGGAAGACGGCCGAACCACCCAGGGTGAGACACTCGACTCTGTCCCCACCCTCCCGCCTTCTGCACGGCCCCCCTGCTCGGCAGGGAGCCAGCCCTGGCCACCCTGGGTCTTCCTGAGCCTCTGCTCCTGAGCCGGGCTCACAGCCACATGCAGTTATTCTCTGGAGCCAGATGGCCTGGGTGCAAATCCCAGCTCCACCACTACTAGCTGGGTAAGTAGCGACCTCATCTCTCTGGGCCCCAGTTTGATCATCTGTAAAACAGGAACCATGACAGCAATACCTCACAGATGCATCGGAGGTTTAAACAAGCTCATCTACGTATGACCCAGCAGTTTCACTCCTGGGTACGTATCCAGGAAAAAAGAAAACACTAATTCGAAAAGATACACGCACCCCAATGCTCACAGCAGCATTATTTACAATAGCCAAGATATGGAAGCAACCTAAATGTCCATCAACAGACGAATGGACAAAGAAGATGTGGTATACATATACAATGGAATACTACTCAGCCATAAAAAAGAATGGGGCTTCCCTGGTGGCGCAGTGGTTGAGAGTCCGCCTGCCGATGCAGGGGACACGGGTTCGTGCCCCGGTCTGGAAGGATCCCGCGTGCCGCGGAGCGGCTGGGCCCGTGAGCCATGGCCGCTGAGCCTGTGCATCCGGAGCCTGTGCTCCACAACAGGAGAGGCCACAGCAGTGAGACGCCCGCGCACCGCAAAAAAAAAAAAAAAAAAAAAAAAAAAAGAATGAAATTCTGGCATTTGCAGGAATGTGAATGGACATAGATCAGAGAAATATAAATACTGTAGATGTCACTTTCGTGTGGAATCTGAAAAATAACACGAATGTATAGAGCAAAACAGAAATAGACTCACAGACACAGAAAACAAACAAGTGGTTACCAGTGGTGGGGGGGGGGGGCAAGACAGGAGTATGGGATTAAGAGATACAAACTATAGATAAGCAACAAGGACATGTTGTACAGCACAGGGAATTATAGGCATTATTTTGTCATAACTTTTAAGGGAGTGTAAACTGTAAAAATACTGGATCACTACGCTGTGTACCTGACACCAATATAATATTGTCAAGTCAACTATACTGCAATAAAAGAAAAGTGCTCATCCACGTGTAGGCTCAGAACAGAAGACTCTGTGCGAGCACTAGCTGTAGTTCTCACTGCTTTGCTGGTGACTGTTCCTCGCTGCCCAGGTCCCTGTGCTCGAAGCCACCAAGGAGGCGCCGTGCTCTGCAGGAGGCCTCTGGCTCTGGAGCCAGGTCGTCTGGGTTGCAGTGATGTAACCTGAAACTCACAGGGCCTTAGTTTCCCCAAGTGTAAACAAGAGCCTCGGGGGCTGGGTTAAATGCACAGATACACCCAAGGGGCTCCGCGGGGGCTGGAGGAAATGATCGCTACTGCCCCGCAGTCACCTCCACCCCGTCCCGGTCTGTGTGACCCCGCAGGCTGACCCTGCTTGGACCCCCAAGCCCAGTAGCCACCAGACTGCTGGGACGGGTCAAGCTCTTTCACCTTCCCACCGTCAAGGCAGGCATCGGCCACAGGTGAAACGCGACCCAACAGGAGCAACAGGCAGACGTCAGAGTCACTGCTCCTCTTTCCAGCGGGGCAGCCCTGCTCCCACTGCCCCAGAGCCCCCAGGCCCGAGAGCCCACTAAGGGCACCAGCAGGGCGCCACAGCTGCCCTGCCTCGGCCCGATGGTGCCACCTTCCCAAGCCCCACGGCTGGGCGGGGCCTTCCCACCTGGCCTCCAGGAAGGAAGCTTCCAGAAGGGGAGCCCTGGGAGCCAAAGCTCAGAGCGGAGGGCTCAGGCCCGGGATCCGGAAAGCACCAGAGGCCTCTGGTGGCAGCGGCCTCACGGGCCCGGCAGTGGACCAGGAACCGCGGGCCTGTGTCCACCCCGAGGCCAGCTCCGCAGGGCAACTCGAGGGCCCACTGCACGCACTGTCCTTCACTGGAGGTGAAAGAGACACGCAGGGTTCCAGGGACGCAGAGGGTGGAGGTCTGGACGTGGCTCTTCCCTCACCCCTTCCAACAGGAGGGGCCACCCAACTGAACCTGTGCGGCAGCTCATTCATTCCTTCCTTCACTCATTCATCCACTCATCTGGCCAAAGAGCGTCTGCTGAGAGACACGGCCTCAGGGTCCCCAGCTGTAAAATGCAGGGAGCGACAGCAACTTGCTGGGCTGTTACGGAGGCCACCGATGTGACCTCCCAGCCCAGCTCCTAGCAAACAAACTCTCGTGAGTGGCCACGAGACCACTGCTGCAGTGGTCACTACTGTGACTAACGCCTGGCCTGGTGGCTCACATCCCTGCACTCCTGAAGCTTCCATTCAGGGGCATCCCGGGCTCCCAGCTGGCGGCCCGCTCCCCGTCCATCTGCATCATGACCAGGGCCCTCCCGGCTCGCACATGAATCCCATACTGACCTCGAGGGCCCCTCTGGGAAGTGACCCTGCCTCCATCTTTCTCCCTACCTGCTCTCACAGTGCCAACCACTGCTGTGGCCCCTCTGCCCATTCCCAGCCCTGACCCCCAGCCCCTTCTCTGCCAGTCCCCGGCCCTACCTCTGTCCGTCCAGATGCATCTCTCCTACGAAGTCCCTCCTGAAACCGCCTGGCCCCTCCGAACAGCAGGACAAGGCACAGGTCTCTCTGAGGAGGTGTGCTGCTATAGTGTATCCTAATCTGAAGTGTCCCCCAATTTAACTGTGAGCCTTTGGGGAACAAAGGGTCGTCTGACTTTGTAAGCGTAGTACCAGGGAACACTCACCTTGTCAGCCCGGTGCCTGGAGATGCTCACTCCACAAGTGCAGTACCTGGGAAACTCCCTTTGCACACACAGCATCTGGCACTCAATGCACAAACTTGGTACCTGGCTCTTACCCTTTACAGATACTTGGCATTCACTTTCCAACACCAGTTCCCTGAACTCACTTGACAAATTCACAAAGGGATGTCTGCCAAACATCGGCAAGCACTGAACTGATAAGCCCACTGATTCCCCACTAAGGCGTTTCTGCAAGAGGCTGAAATCATGTTACGTAGATCCAACAGATGCACATATATTCACGGACACACACACTCAGGCGTGGCGGCAGACCTGCCTTTGCCTCTCAACTCCACTTCTTCCCATTTCTCCTTGTCTGAGTCTCTGTTGCAACATCTATAAAATGGTAAAAGTAATAGCTGCCCCGTAGGACTGTCTGGAAAATTAAAAGAGCACAGTACCTGGCACTCAGCAGGGGGACAGTAAGTGTCGCTGGAATCACGAGCGCATTGCTCCATCCCTTGCAACAGGTTCACGAAGATGTTTTACTCCCCACCAGAGAGCAGACTGCAAACTTTCCTGACCTGCCACCAAGCTCAAACCCAGGAGCCAGAGGAGACCACGCCGTCTGAATCTCCTTTCCAGGGAAGCAGTCTGCTGCTGGTACCCTGGAGACCTCCAGACCACTGCAGGGTCCCAACGGTCCTGGGGTGGGTGTCGCCATCTATCCATGGCCTCCTGTCTCCTGGACACAGCTAACCCCGTTCCCTAGCCTCCCCTGCACTCGGGGGTAGCCATGTGACTGAGCTGTGGCCAATGGAGCGGCCAGACCCACAGACCGAACCTCCGCCTGGGGCTCACGCCTTCTCCCCAGCCCCGACTCCCCGAGGCCCTGAAGGGGCAGAAACCTCCCCCGGACCGGGACACGAGGCACATGTAAACCGTGCTGCGTGAAGCCCCCCAGGTTTGGGGGCTGGCTGTTGCAGCAGTGAGCCCACCCTGACTGTGGCCTGGCCCCACCACCGGCTGGGCCTCACACAAGCACGCGCGGCGATGCACATTCACCTGGGCAGGACGGTGAGCCAAACGAGGCGGCAGTCTGGGCTTTCCCAGGCTGTGCGCCCCTATCTGCAGCTTCTCTGGGCCTCGAGGAGCTTGGGACTGGCCCAGGACACCAGGAAACATTCCTGTGCTATCTCCACCCTCCTGAGGACCCCGGCCCCAGGGAAGCCTCCGCTGCCCCGCCCCGCGGAGTCCTGCCCACCCGCCAGGGGGCTGGAGAATCCAGCTCTTCTGCTGCCCTCCAAAGTGCGTTTACTCAGCCTCATCTGCTTATACACTCTCCCGATCTGATACCAGCTAGAAAGCAGAACCCATGACAAAGGAAGGCAGTGAAGGTGCCAGGGGTGCGGGGAGTCCTGGGTGTGAAGCCCAGCCCGGCTGCTGGGCAACACGCGGCGCTCAGCGCTTCCCCCACACTCAGTGCTTCCCCATGGGAAAAAAGCCTGAGGCGAATTCAGCGATTAGGGTGTTCTAGGTCCTAGAACCGTTGCAACACAGCACGGACAAAGGGAGCTGGTTTTGGTAATCTAAGAGTCTCTTAAAGCACTGCTATTCTTCGCTATGGGAGGGAGCGGGTTAAATAAAACACACACACCCCAGAAGCGCTAGAAACTAAGCGAGCCCCACGGGGGCAGGGAGCTGTCGACACGCCCAGCACCTAGCATTGCTGGGCGCCCATTAATATTCTCCAATAGATGACAACAGCTCCTGGAAGGCAGGGGTGATGACAACTGTAGAGCGTTTACTAAGATCCGGGCACTTCCCTGGGTGATCTCTAAGTCCGGTCCAGCCTCAGGGCCTTTGCACTTGCCATCCTCTCTGCCAAGAATGCTCCCCCACTAGATACCATCTCCTTCCCTGAACACCATGTGCAGGGTAGCAAGGCTCCTGGTCCCCAAGCCCCGCACACCCCACCCACCACTGCTTTGTTTTCTCCGGGGCCAGACAGAGTTTATAATTACTTACTCAGTGTTGATGGTCTGTCACCTACCCTAGTCCAGGAGGGCAGAGACTGGTTTTCCTCAAAGTGCCTACAAACAGTGATATTTATCTGTTGAATGAACTGCCATGCCTTACTCCACCTAATCCTGACATCATGCTAAAAGGAAGTCCCCAGAATGTGAATTTCACAGATAAGGAGGGAGGTTAGGTGACCTGCCCAAGGTCACCCACCAGCTGCACCCAGGACGCTGCAAGGGCAGGACTCAAGCTTGCCTGTCTGACCCCTCTGCTGCGACTGGCTGTTCTCCTCCCTCCATCTTCCTGACACCCCAGACACCGGTATGTGGCAGGTGTAAAGAAATGGCTACTGGACATTCAGTTTCACCACAACAATCAACTTCAGCACCAAAACTATGTTCTCTGTGGTCCCCTTTGCCTCAACAGACATGAACACCTCCCCCACACACACACACACACACACACACACACACACACACACACACACACACACACACGCCTCATCACCCTTTGTAGGGCTCTGCTGGTATCAGCTGAACTTCCTTTCAACCTCACACGGCCTCCCTCGGTGGCCCGCTGAAGGCACTGGGTGCCTTGTCACCAGAGCCAGGAGCAGGGAAGAGACACTGTCACTTCCTCCTTTTCTCTACCATGGGGCCAGGCGGCCTGGCTTCCATCCTGGGGAAGCAGGAAGCCTGGGGACAAAAACGATGCTCTCAGGTGGAGCAGGAAACAGCTCTCCTGGCCATGCAGACCCTTGTCCTTGGGGCAGAGGTCTGCGGGACTGGCCGGAGCCCCCCACCAGTTCCTGGTGGGGCTGGGGGGCCAAACCCTCAGGAGGCTCCCTAGCCAGTGACAGCGAGCCAGACCCAAGCATGACTCCAGACCGCGGGGACCCCAGGCAGCACTGCCCTTCCCCCCTCTGAGGGAGGGTCAGCTCACCCTTGCAAAGCACTGGAGGACTAAATATTTTAACACTCACCAAAGAAGGAGGCAAAAAACATTCAAATTATCGAAACACAAACAACTCCACTCAATCAAAGTGGAAAGTGTCTTGTTGGAAACTGCAAAAGCCTGGGGCTAACCTCAATGTCCAGTGATAGGGGATGGTCTACCTGTATTATTATGGTGCCCCTCTATGATGGAACACCATGCAGCAGGGAAGAGCAGCTGTGCACAGGCACAGATCTAGAATGACTGCCAAAACACACCGTCCAATGAACAATAACGGCACAGAACTGTGTAAATGCCCAGGATGCTCAGCAAGGATGCAGGGCTGGCCTGCGAGGAGGGGAACTAGGGGCCACGGGCCCGTGGAATAAGACAGAAGCTTCATTTTCCCTTATATGCCTTGTTGTACCATCTGAATTTATTTGATGTGCACGTTACTATTTCAATTTTCCAAAAAAAAGAGTTCTGTATTTTTTCAAAGGAAACCAGACTGTGCCCCCTGAGAAATTTTTCTTAAACTGCTTTCAACAATTTCATTGCTCTCACACATACCAGATCCACTAAATACCCCTAACTTTCCCAAATGCACCGCTCATCTCAGGAGACTTTCCTCTAGAGACTGCCCGTTTTTAAGTAGCAATAATCCCTTGCATTTGGGCAGAATTTCCTGAAGCACTCTCAGGGTAATTAGGAAAACACAAAGTGGAATACAGACCCCTTGTCATACCCCTACTGTGTGCTGGCCGTCCTGCTAGGTGCTAGTCTGAGTGATCCCCAATCCTTTCAGCAACCCTGTAAATGAGGTAGGATTATCCCACCCCCTTGGAGGAAAAGCAAGCCCCGGCACGGGAAAGCAAAGCAACGTTCCAAAAGTCACACAGCCAGGAAGTTGTAACCTCAGAATCCAGAGCCCGGTGCAAGTGGCAGCAAACCCCGTTGTGTTGCCCCACGGTGGAGACGCCGTGAACCATTTGGCTGCCTTGCTGAATCTCACTTAATCCTTTAATCAAAGGCATAACTTGACCATCTCAGATGTTTATTCCACCAAAACACCAAGGGGATACCATCCATGTGGGCCAAGCTGAGGCCGGCAGTGAGGCACCCTCAGAGAGCTTTGGTTTTTTAGGATGACACGGCCACCAGGCTCCCCCTAAGCCTCACCGGACGTGGTGCCCCAGAAATGCCCTCTCCCACTGCCAGGTGAGTCAGCGGGCTCCCCGGTTGGCACAGAGGAGCGGGCAACACTATACACAGCCACCTGTGGGCCACGGAGCCCCAGCCAGCTCGGCAGCAAAGCCCAGCCATGGGCAGCGAGTGAGACACCTTCAACCTGGCCTGGTACAACTTTGCCAGCGGCTAGAAAAGGCATCTCGGGTTGCGCCAGGAGAATGGCAGCATCAAAACTACTCCCTCCTTAAAATGCTCTTCTTTACTGCAGCCTGGGGAAGGCAGACCACGTGTGCTGTTTACAGGGAATTCAGATTTTTTTCCTCTGCTTCTGTCTCAGCCCCTCCCCTCCACCACCTCCAATCAGACAAGTAACCTGGGCAACAAATTTGATATACTCCAAAATCTTATGACAAATGGCACTGAAAGAAAAAAAAATGCTTTGTGTTTATTTATGCCACAAAAAAAATCCCATAAATCAGAAGCGGGGAGGACGGGCACAAGGAGGAGGTGTCGGTGACGAAGCGGAGAAACGAACACGCGTGTGCGTGTGCACACAGGCGAGTTCCCACGGGACCTCTGACTACTCGGGGGGACACAGATTTTAATTCCCAAGGGGGAACCACCATCGGGATGAATGCAGCACTCTGACACCCAGTAGGCGCTTCGTAAGCATAAGTCCAAGTTCAGAAGGTTGCCGCCCCCAAGAAAACACCAGACTAAAGAAACCGACGAGAACTGAGGTGACTCCTCTTTTCCTTTCCACAACAGAAAGCCCACAGACGTTTCAATTGAAGCAGCAGAGTGGTGAAAATTTAAAAAACAAGTCAAGGCTACTGTGCCTGTGCTCTGACCCCCGTTTGACCGATTGGACCCTCCCCATTCTGAGATGCCACCTGCTACATGTTAGAAAAAATAAGGTAAAATAAAAGGTAAGCAGCTGATTCGTACTTCTTTGGTGCAGAGGAGACAAAGCACACGGACAAAGCCCTCTTCCAGAGGACAAACATGCCTAGCAGGTGATCAAATTCAGCCCAGACACGAGAACGGCAAAATGGATTCTTGACCCACGGACCCGAACCTTCTTGGCTACAGCCAATGGTTGGCAACCACAAAAAGCCCAGGGAGGCCCGGGGACTGGGAAGTCTGGACGTGAGAGAGGAATGAGGAACAGCGGCGTCCAGGCCACAGCCTGGGCAGATGCACCCTTCCGCCGGCAAGGTGCGGCCGTGTGTACCCCAGGGAGGGGCGGACACCTCCCAGTCCCCCTCCCGGCAGCCGGGTCACTGGCGCCTTTGTGTTTCCTCCTTTGTTTATGAGTCTTCTGGATCCAAAGTCTCCAGCACAGAGTGCATCGGGCCCGGCGCTGTCACCGGCCATGTCAGGCACTGTTGACTCTGCAAGGATTTAATCAGTAACCGGCCCAGCAGATAGGCACAGGGGCAAGCTCCAACCTGACCCCAGAGAAGGCAAAGTTTACAGCCAGGCCAGGGAGTGAGGCCGCGGGCCCCCCGGGGCCCCAGGCTGAGCCCATCTCCCCGGCAGGGAATGCAGAGAGGTCCGTCCACCTGGGGGGTGTACCCAGCTGGAGCGCCTGCCGGGTGGGACTGAGAGCCCCCGGACGCCTCCACCCAGGCCTGATGCAGCTGGGGTCGTGGAAGCCTGGTCTGTAGCTCTGACTACCCTCCAACTGACTGGATCAGTGCAGACAGACCCTGAAAACGGTTTGGGCAGAGGGTGTATTGGGTTTGTTTATGGGTTTGAATCTAGATCAATCACTCTGAGTCTTGCGCCTGAAGCCCACACAATTAACCAGATAATTACCAGATGGTTCTGAGGTGAGCTGTGTAGAGGGCTTAACAAAAGGATGACGTACACTTCATGGAAGGCTGTGACCAATACAGAACGCCCGACACACCCAGCAGCTCGCGGCTGGGCCACAGGGGGCTTTCCGTTGGAGTGAGCTGCACTCAGATTCACCTTTGCTTCGTTTGGGCTCCCATTTCTCAATTGAGTGCTTGGGCCGCACTACAAAATGCAGACAGATTACATAACGCCCGGGCCTCAGGGAAACCCCTCAGGGGCCTGCTTTGCTTCCCGCGGGGGTGGGGGGTGGGGGGCCTGGACACACCAACAACCAGGTGTCTCAGGACGGGACAAGGTCCCCAGTGGTGGTGCCACCCACACCCCTGCCCTGGAGGCCACGGCCTCAGCAGCCCCCCTCCACGCTCACAGGCCCCGGCAGGGAGGGCCGTGCACCCCACCCGAGCCCACCAAGGCCACATGTACATGTAAGGACACTCCCTGCCCTGCCCGCGGGGCTCGCCAACGACAGGCGGAGAAAGGGGACAGCCCATTGGACACTCGCGCGTAGTTCCTCCCTCCTCGCTTCCCAACGCCACAGCAAGGCTCTGCGAGACAAATCTTGTGCCACGGATGGCCCTCGGCCCCCAGTCCAGAAAATCACGGCTCCTCTCCAGAGAGGCCCAAGAAGACGAAGGTGCCACCACCACGCCTGCTTGAGAAGCCAGCGCAGGGCTTCAGGCGCCCTTCCTCCCCACTCTCTCTCTCCAACAGACACCTCTTGAGCAATCAGAGGTAAACTGGGGGAGGGGGAGGGGCACCTTGAGCCTCCAAAGCTGGCTTCCCCCAGCCGTGGGCAGCACAGCACAGCTCCTGGCTTCTCCCGGGGGAGCACGGGAGCTCGGCCTGTCCTTCCCACGGAGGGTCACTGTGCCTCCCAGCCATCTTCTCCTCCCCAACTCCCCTTCACTTTAAGGGGTGACAGAAAGAAAAATAAAGCTTCGCCAGCCCCGGCCAGGGGAAAATTCTGAAGCCAGATCTGGAGGCTGCTGACCCCAGGCAGGGAACTACTGAGGACACCAGTTCCTCCCTGAATCTGAAACACTGCGCGCTGGCGAATTTTCTGCGGCTCTCCCTCCATCAAATGAAAAGCCAAATGCCGAGGCCTGTGGCTCGGGACAGGTTTGAGAACGTGCACGAGCCTGAGACTGGGACTGGACCGCTTCTCGCCAACCGGGGATCCTCCCCGAGAAAGCAGCCTTTGCAGATTGCACCAGTGTGCCCACAGGAAAGAAAAAATAGGTGTTCTGAGTACGTCGGACCCAAAATTCAGAATAAAAGTCCTCGTGTGCTTCAGTGCCCTGGGGGGGGGGCCGGGGGGGAGCTGTTTCAAGGAGTATGGTTTCTTCTGCTAACTTTTCCCCCTCCCCATTCCCTGGAGCATGTGTCACAGCCTGTGACACACTGCCAAGGGAACATGGATGCCGGGGAAATGTCTGCACATGCTACACGTTTGTGACATGCTATGTAAGCGACACCCTGTTTCCCGGCTGGGTTTTCTTGGCACAGGTGTGGGCAGGCGTTAGATTCAGCGCCCCCGCCCCGACCACCGTGCTTAGTGAACCGGATCACGGTTGCCCCAGAGGGGAGCGTGCATTCTGGGGAAGACGTGCCACCTCTCCATAGAGGACGGGACCCCCTCACAGCAAGGCTCGGGCCCAAGCAGAGCTGGTGCTTTAAACTGTCCTCCTTTCAAAACACAAAGCATCCTGTTCCGGCTCCTGCCCGCCACCCTCCCCCGCTGCGACCCCACCGCAGCCCTCTCTCTCCACCTTGCAGATTTGATTTCAGAAACAGATCGATGACTTCTCTCCCTCTCATGAGGGCGACCCAGTGCCAGCCATGTATTTTAGAACAGTAACAATAACATAATAAAACCTCCAGCAACAAAACACACGTATACAATACTGCATAGACTATACAAGACCAGAACCCCACAGGCCAGCTTCCGCACTAGAACTTGACCGCCCCCCGTGGGGAGGAGATAGCCCAGGACCCCTGCCCCCTCTCCCTCCCCCTCCCCCTCCACTTCCACCCTCCCAGTGTGTCAGTGAAATTTTTTCAGAAAGGGAAGCACCCAGTTTTGCCTGCCAGCCCGGGCAGGAAAAAGACGGGTAGAGAGCAAAGAAAGGAACTGGCTTCTGGAAATTCTTTGGGTTTTGGGGTTTTGAGGTTGTTGGGGTTTTTTTGTTTTTTTGTTTTTTTTTCTGGTTGTTTTGTTTTCCCATCCGCCGCAGATCCAGATGTGCTTTCCGAAAGGGAACCCCACCACCATCAGGGCCCAGCCTCGGGGGTCTATCCCAAGGTCCCATCCGTAATTAACACAAGCGCTGGGCCCGGAGGTACCCAAATGCTCAGTCCGGGGTGGGCCAGATCCTCTCCATAATTCTAAGGGTCTCCCCGAGCCCGCCGGCAGGGCAGAGCTTCGGATTCCACAATCCAGTCCGGAGCCCAGGCCAGGAAGGGGGCGCCCGGTTCTTCCCGCCCCCCGGCGCCCTGCAGGCCCCGGGCTCCAGGTGCAGCGGCAGGCAGGGGGCAGCCAGTGGGAGGGGGCGCCTCCCGGGCCCCGAGGGGAGGCGCGGGGGTGCAGGCGCGCCGCCGCGCAGAGCGACTCACCGTGGCGGACGCCAGGCTGTTGTCGGCCAGCGTTAGGTGGTGCGGCTCCCAGCGCCTCAGGAATTTCGAGGTGAGGATCTTGCTGAGAAAGGTCCGCGGGTGCCGAATGACACAGACCTGGATGTCGCCCTCCTGCAGCAGTTTGTACCTCATCCCGTTGCACAGCAGAAGGGCCCGGCGGCAGGGCACGGCGCCCATCTTCGTGCCCTCGGGGGCCGGCACGTCACTCCCCAGCAGCGGCTTGGTCTCCTCGATCTGCCGGGAATCGCCGCCGCCCGAGGTGCTGGTCAGATCCATGGCCGGCCGGCCGGGCCGGGGAGGGTGCCGGGGGCGGGGAGAGGGGCTGTCCCGGCTGCCCGGGCGGCGGGGCCCCCGGTCGGCGTCCCGCACCCCCCCACCCCCCAGGAAGGTGGGGGGGTGTGGGGCTGGGGGCGCCCCGCAAGGGAGGGGCCCGGGCGGGCGGGCGGGCGGGCGGCCGGCGCTCGGTCCTTCCTGCGGGGCTCCGGCTTCCTCCTAGCTCGTCGGATGCATGCTCGCGGCGGCCGGACCGGCTCGGCGGAGGGGCGGGCGGGCGGGGACGCGGGGCAGCGCCGGCGGGGGGGCCGGGGGCCCGGTGGCGGCGGTGGCGAGCGGGGGCCGCGCGGGCGGGCGTGTCTCGGCCCCGCCGCCCGCTCGTGTGTACAGTACGTGTGTCTGGGCGGCCGTCCGCGGGCGAGTGTGCGGCGGGGGCCGCGGGGGCCGGCTCAGTTGAGAGATTGCAGAAGCCGCTCGGCGCCCGCGCGATTGGTCCCCGCGGGGTCATGTGCCCGCCCCTCTGACGTCAATGGCGGCAACGGCGGCTGCCGCCGCGGCTTCGGCCTCTCGCAGGCGGAGTCCGTCGCCGGGCGGGGACGCGAGGGGCCGAGGCGCGGCTCGACGGGAGGGGGCGGCCCCCGGGGAGGGGGCTGGGGCGGGCGAGCCCTGGCAGGCCCGGGCCCGCCCCGCCCGGAACCTGGGGAGTGGGCGGGGGCCTCGGGGGCGGGGCGCGTGACGTCACGCCGAGCCGCGCCCCCGCCGGTGCCCAGGCCGGTGTTGAGCCGCGCGGCCCGCCTGCCCGACGGTTCTGAGAACGCGCCGCGGCCCCCGCAGCCCACCCTTACCCCCGCGGCCAGCCGGGATCCGAAATGTCAGCGCCCCGAAACCTGTGCACGCGGATGGCGGAGGTGCGGCCAGGTGCAAACCCGAGGGACCGGGGCCGGGCTGGGCCGGGCCGAAGGTGTGGGGACAGGACCGCAGGCAGGAAGCTGTCCACCTGGCTGGCCAGATGGCGCCACAAGACAGAGATATTTCCTTGAACTGAATGTGTCCCGTCAGTTATCCGGGGAATGAGCCACGCTGCCCTGGCTCAGCCTGCAGCACTCTGCAGGCCTCCTGGTCATTTAGAAATGTCTGCCCGCCGTGGCCCTTGGGGTCCTCAGGCCTACTGGGGGGATGGGACAGGCTCCTCAGCCCCACTCCTTCCTTCTGCCCCTGGAGTCTGATTAGCTCCTAATAGG